>NC_054857.1:4823659-5426616 GCF_016861865.1 Aspergillus puulaauensis
CGTGCATTGTCTTTGTACTGACGTGCGCGAGATCAACTGCCATACCGAGGCGGTTCATTTCGAGAACCATATGGCGCCCTGCAGTGGAGAGGCCGTTGTGCAGGGGCTCGGCCGGGGAGGCACTGTCTGCGTATTCATTGTGGCAGAAGTGGGTGAGGGTTGCGTAGCGCGCGCCGAGGGAGTGGTAGAGGCGGAGGGTGGATGCGGAAGAGCCGATTTGGTGGAGTCCCTCGATGCCGAGGAAGGAGGCGATTCGGGTTGTTGAGGTTTTGAAGGTGTGTAGGAAGGCGGTGGTGTTGGGGACGAGGGTGAGGTGGTTTGGGTAGAGGGTTGCGAGGCGGTGGATGAGGTCGATCTGCTGGAGGGTGTCGTGGATGTATTCGTAATTGGGAGATGGGGAGCTTTCGTTGCTGGGGGAGTTGCCGTTAGTTTGGCTTTCTATAGAAATGCGGTGAGGTGGACTACCATGCGACATAGACGCTCCAGAATTGCCCCCGCGCGCGGCCTTTTTCTAGACGGGGAAAGTCGACCTGGCCGGGCAATTCGATCTGGTCAGAGAAATTGCTCTGGTAGATGTGGTTGTTGTAGTAGGTGCGGATGAATTCCGCAAAGTCATTGTGGCCGTCTGGATGTCGGTTAGCGTCTCAAGTGCGACATCTACTACGGTGAACTTACCAGTCAACGGCTGCAGCTGCAGGACCTGCTCGACGGGATCGAGCTGGTTGTGATACGGCGAAAGCTGGGCGATGCCATAGCAGGCGACCAGTCCAACGGCCACCAGGCCAAGCGCTCGCCGTTTCCAAGAGGACGGTTCAACGGGCTCAACGGCCGGTGGGGAGGACTGGTGCTGGGGCAGATCAGCGTCTTTCTCCGTCGGCAGTAATGGCGGCATTGTATGGAGACAGTCAACTACGGCGCCGACAATCTGCAAGGCTGACGATGATACAATGATGCATTGATAGGATGTTGATGTCAGATGTCAGCGGCCCGCACATGACCCGTGCGGGGTGTCTACACTCTACACCAACTTGACACTTCACACTCCAAGTCCAGCCAAGGCTCGGGTGCGACTTCTGCGGCCTGCCAATCTACATGAAATCCTGCCACCAGTTGGCATCCCTTCATTGGCCAATCGACATTGCTGTGCGGAGAGCTCCTTGACAGTCAATCTCGTACCTTGTAAGTTGTTGCTCGCGTTCTTCCTTGATTCTTGCGTCGCTCGGACTCTCCTGTCTCGGTCGAAGCTCGGACAGGCCGATCGTTGGCTCTCCACCTTCATTCATCACACTCAGCTGTCAAGACCTGGCCAATGGCCATCCATTGTACGTACTTCCTCGAGGAGCTAAGATCAAAAAATCAAGGTAACCAGGAACTTGAAATTGAGCCGACAGAATGTAAGGGTTTCCAACGATCGGACCTCTATAATCTGCATGGTAGGGATGAAACCAAGGGATACTCGACCAAGTGGGAGGGAGGGATACCCCCGAAATCCCAGCTCACGCATTCCTTGTGGAACCCCATGGGCAGCAAATCAGCAATGCTTCTGAAAACATTTCCGGTGGACATTCCTGATGCAATCCTGCTTGGACCAATGGACACTCAAGGGACTGAGGGCAACCTCGATTCCCGGAAATCAACCGTCTTAGTGGAGGCAGCGGAGGCTTACGCCACACTCTTAACGCCACAGTGGCGGTACAGTGTGGACACTGGACAGTGGACGGACCGTAGCAGTGGCTGGGAGGCGTGGAAGAGGAAATCTCAGCCGAGCATGTGGACGCCAGTGCAGCTGCGAAGCCCGAATGAGGTTCGTGCCCGAGCAGTAACCGTGGTTCTGGGAGCTGAGATTGAGAATTGGAATGGTGTTCGCAGTTCGACCTCACGATCCAAAGTGCGAGCATACCTAATCCCGTGGTTCATGGTACGGCCGAAAAAAACTTTCCCGGAATCGCCGAGGTTCGTGTCCACTGTCCCAAGTCCACTCTCGTGTTGACTGATGAGTCGTTGACTGAGCAATTCGCAATCGCGGCTCAGATAATGGAGATCAGCACGATAAATCGTGGGTCGAGTTCAGCCTGGATTCCAGCTAGCTTAAACCAAGCGAGAGCTTCATATGAAAGGCAATCTGGAGAGCTGGCGCAGAGCTTGCCTGACAGAGTTCAACCTTGCTGATAGTTCGAAGATGGCCAAGCGTCGATCATGGCAGCCACGAATACATCATCGAGAGCAGTCAGCAGCATTTCCGACAGGGCATTCTGGTTCCAGGGAATAATCCCTGGCTGAAGGGCTGATCGGATTTCTCGATCTGGCACGCCGGGATGAGCTGTCATGTGATTGCGTGTTGGCAGACGTCACCTTGAGTGTGGAAAATACAACATGAATGGTGCAACACTGGCTGTTCTGTAGACGCGAACAGTGGCAGATGATATCAGAACCAAGAAGCGATGTAGACAGTATGAGTACGGTGTTCTCTGGTACTCTGGTACTCTGTATCCGTCGAGAAGGGAGTGAATTCGCCACATGGAGACTGGAGAGAGACACGCTCAGTCGCACCAAGGGCGCGCTAGGGGACGATCTATTGGAACTTTGATTTGGATCTCAATTGAAAGATCTTTACGCTGAGAACGTGGTCGCAATATCTTCAGCCAGTCAGTCAGACTTCAGGAACAGCTATCATTCTGTTCCTATTGTAGTCTCCCGTTCCTGCCCCTGTCCTGATCCTCTGTCCACCGTCGTAACTGTTGCAGCGTGTCGAGGGGTCTTGGCAGCATCGACGATCGCACGGCTGGATCGTGCCAGACTTCAGAAGTTCAACCTCGCAGCTGTCTCGAGTCGTCATCACCCTCTTTCGTTTTATCCACGGATCCCTGCGACCTGACTGGCCCAGTCCTGCATTCCACTCTTTTATCGCTCTTAAGGTTTGCTTTTTCTCTGCGTTTGTTTTTCCTGCGTGGCCATCTTCCAGTCCTGGGTCTGCCCCTCTCGCTTCGCTCATTTTTTTGACCGTATTCCATTCTTTGGCTTTCTTATTTCATTCATTTTCTCCCCTTCCATTCTTTCTCGCATTCTATTTCAGCTCCATCGTCCTTTTTGGTCGCCTTCATCGATCGGTCGACTACCTGTGCTGTGGCTTGGTTCCCCCTGAGCTCACTATCAATCGTCCTCCCATCAAACTATCTATCCTTGAGTTGAACACCGTCGCTGGCGGTCAGCAACCTTCACCATGGCTGTAAGTATTACCAATTCATCGAGCTCGGTCGCGCTCCCAGCATGTCTGACCCTGGCAGGACAATGAGGACCCCCAAGCTGCCTCCAACTCGGCTTCGAGTCTCGTCACCGTCCTCGTGCCCGCCCTCGTCGTCGCGGTCGTGATGGTCATCCTCTTCGTGATCTTGAGACGCAGCGAGCGCCGCATGTATATGCCCCGTACCTACCTTGGATCTCTGCGACAGTCGGAACGTACCCCTCCATCATCGACTGGGCTCTTGAGTTGGCTTAAAGATATGTACAAACTACCCGACGAATATGTTTTGCAACACCACTCTATGGATGCCTATCTTCTACTGCGCTTCCTCAAACTCATGACCGTCATCTGCTTCGTCGGCTCCTGTATCACCTTCCCGATTTTGTTCCCGATCAATGCCACCGGCGGTGGTGGGAACGTGCAATTGGACCTTTTGAGTTTCTCCAATGTCGCGGAGACGAACTATGCGCGTCTTTTTGCCCACGCTCTCGTTGCCTGGGTCTTTGTTGGGTTTGTTTTCTTCACTATCACCCGTGAGAGCATCTTTTACATCAACCTGCGCCAGGCGTACTCGCTTTCTCGCTCCTACGCGACCCGCCTCTCCTCTCGCACCGTCCTTTTCACCACCGTTCCTCAAGACTACTTGAATGCCGACAAGATTCGCGAGATGTTTGGCTTGAATAAGGTCAAGAATGTCTGGCTCACCACCGACACGAAGGAACTAGCCAAAAAGGTCGACGAGCGCGAAGCTGCCGGTATCAAGCTCGAAGCTGCCGAAACCAAACTGATCCGAATGGCCAACGGTGCCCGACTGAAGGCTCTGAAGAAGGGAGGAAACGCCGAGGAAGAACCAGCTACCGCTGAAACGGCTGAAGATGATGGCGAGTCTGGCTCCGTTGCCGCGCGTTGGGTCAAGCCCAAGGACCGCCCTACGCACCGCCTCAAGCCAATCATTGGAAAGAAGGTCGATACTATCAATTGGGCCAGGTCTGAAATCGAACGCCTCACCCCGGAAATTGAAGAACTCCAGGCGAAGCACCGAGCTGGCGAAGCCAAGTTGGTTTCGTCCGTTTTTGTCGAATTTCACACCCAGACAGATGCGCAACTGGCCTACCAGTCTGTGGCTCACAACCTTCCTCTGCACATGGCCCCGCGGTATATCGGTTTGGACCCGACTCAGGTCATCTGGTCCAACCTTCGCATCAAGTGGTGGGAGCGCATAATCCGTTATGCCGCTGCTTGCGCATTCGTCGGCGCGCTAGTCATCTTCTGGGCTATTCCCACGGCCTTCGTTGGTGCCCTTTCCAACATCAACAACTTGACTGACATGGTTCCTTTCCTCAAATTCATCACTCATGTGCCCCAATGGATCTTGGGTTCCATCACCGGTCTTCTTCCCACCATTTTGATGGCCGTTCTCATGGCGCTGCTCCCTATCATTCTCCGATGTAAGTTTACTACCTGGGCCGTTGACTAGGCTTTGAGCTGACAGACATTTTTTTTTCTTCAAGTGATGGCAAAGATTGGTGGTGCTCCTAGCTTGGCACAAGTCGAATTGACAACCCAGAACTATTACTTCTTCTTCCAGGTGGTTCAGGTGTTCTTGGTTGTTACGGTTGCTTCCTCCGCCACTAGCGTCGCTACGAAGATCATTGACGACCCTACCTCTGCTGCCTCTTTGCTTGCCAAGAAGATTCCCACAGCCTCGAACTTCTACATCTCTTATATCATTCTGCAGGGATTGTCATTCAGCTCTGGCGCCCTCTTGCAGATTGGTGGTTTGATTGTTGGAAAGATCCTCGGCAAATTCTTGGATAACACTCCCCGCAAGATGTACACCCGCTGGTCGAGCCTTGCAGGTTTGGGCTGGGGAACGGTGTACCCTATTTTCACCCTCTTGGCTGTTATTGGTGCGTATTGCATATTCCCCCATCAAGTGTCAACGTGACTTAACTGACCGTATCTAGCAATTACGTACTCATGCATTGCACCGCTGGTTCTGGGTTTCGCGACCATCGGTCTTTACCTCTTCTACTTTGCTTACCGCTACAACTTGCTGTATGTCTCCAACGCAGACATTGACGTGCAGGGCAAGTGCTTTGCCCGCGGATTGCAGCAAATCACCGTTGGGTGCTATCTGCTTGTGGTTTGCCTGATCGGTCTTTTTGCTATCGCGACTGGAGCTCAGAGAATCGCTCTTGGACCCCTGATCCTCACGATCATCCTCCTCATTACCATGATCATTTACCACGTCTCTCTAAACGCCGCCCTTGAGCCTCTCATCAACTACCTCCCCAAGAACCTAGAGGCCGAAGAGGAATCCCTACTCCGCCGCGAGGGCATTCCCTACAACGACACCAAGGTCGAGGACCACGGCATCACTGCCGGCTCCCCAGCTAACGGCGCCGAAAACGGACACGAGAACGGCGCGGACGTCGACAATGCCGAGAAGGGGATCACCCACGCCTCCCCCGTGGAACCTCAGCCCAACTTCTTGGTTAAGTACCTCCGCCCCGACAAGTACTCTGGGTACCACCAGCTGCGCGAATGGATTCCCAACGGCACGAACGAGGCCTCTTACTCTCCCGAGATCGAGTCGCACGCTTACTTCCACCCGGCCATTGGCGCCCAGGCTCCTCTTCTCTGGATCCCCCGTGACGAGATGGGCATCAGTGCCCAGGAGATCCAGCACACCGGCCGTGTCATCCCAATTACCGATGCGGATGCCTGGCTGGACGAGAAGAACAAGATCCACTGGGATGTCGATGGCGGCAACCCTCCGATCTACGAGGAGAAAATCTACTACTAAGCTAACAATTATAAAATCCTCGGTTAGGGGAAACGTTATAATGTCGATGACTGGCCAGGTTCCTTTTTCTTTTTTCGATCTTTGATACATTTGATACCCAGGTGTCTGATGGTTGATGAACACATGCACGACCATCTAGGGTGGGGATTTTTGGGGATATGTTATATTTTCTTGTGTTGGAGATTTAGTAATAATAATACGTTTTTCAAAGATTTCTCTGTACGGAGTAGTAGTTGTAGTTCCAAGTTTTCATCGAAATGTAGCATGACCGTAGGCATCAAAGAGCTAAATAAAGAATATGATTGATTGATTTTCATGAGTAAACCAAGAACCCATGCACCCGGTCCCATATAACATAACTAACGATCTATGACATGTCATGACAAATTACTGTACTTGGATAGGATATAACAAATAAAAGAGTATCAGAGCATCGTCACTCATAACCAGAACACTCCACCGACTCCATGCACATATCATATGCTCACCCGCTTTCCACCAGATTAACCTAACTGGACAGACAGTTTCACTCCTCATCAATCGCACAGTTCGGATGCAGCACGTAAATAGTCTTATCGGCCTGCGCCTCCGACGCCTCATTGACATCCACAAGTCCCTCCCCGCGAATCGGCATCAGGATGTTATCCTTAACCATGCGCTTAAGGACCTTGGACGCGAGGCCGCGCTCCCTCTGCAGATCCTCTTCGCTGTTCAGCTCGGATTCAATCTGCTCGAGGTACCACACAAGCAGGTCTTCCTGCTCGACACCTTCCCCTGCAGCTGCTTCGTCCTCGCGGATCCGTCGCACCACCAGGTTCAGGATCTTCATGTACTTGTCGTATGTGATCTTTGTCTTAGCGGCGCGCGTCTCAGCAGCTTGTTCGGCGGCGGCACCGGCGTCCTCGCGCATGGGACTGTCGCCGTCTCGGTCCCGGTCGGGCATTTCATCATCGTTTTCAGCATCTGCGACTGCAGCAGCGACGGCAGCGTCTTCGTCATCGTCGACTTCGACGTCGTCCTTCTCGACCGTGACGATACTCTGCCGGAGGAGATCGTATGCCTCACGGACGAACTTGGGCACGACCTCCTCAACGCAGTTGACCTTTGCAATGGCTTCGGACAATCGAATCAGCGATTCAAGCTGACGCACTGTGATACGGTACGAGGAGCGGCCCATCCCGCCCTGTGCATCGTTCGCGCGAAGTTCCTTGTACTTCTCGACGAGGAGGGTCTTGGCCTCATCGCGGAAAACGGGGCGGAAGGTGCGTGCGAACCGGACGTAGCGCTGGAGCTGCTCGGTGCTGAACTCGGGCTCGACGGCCTCGTCGCGGTTCATGTGGACGTTGACGATGTGGTCGGCGAGGTTGCGGTCGACCTCGGCGTTGGGCTCGTCGCGGATGACGAAGAAGAGATCGAATCGGGACATGATCGGGGCGGAGAAGTTGAGGTTGCCGCGGAGGGTGGTTTTGGGGTCGTAGCGGCCGCCGATGGGGTTTGCGGCTGCGAGAATTGAAGCACGGGCGTTGAGGGTGGTGTGGATGCCCGCTTTGGCGATGGAAATGGTTTGTTGTTCCATTGCTTCGTGGATGGCGACTTGGTCGACGATGTCCATTTTGTCGAATTCGTCGATCGCGCAGATGCCGCCGCCGTTCTAAAGGAGTTAGTTTTTTATTTCATAAATCGGGGCGTCGGGTGGCATACTGCTAACATGAGAGCACCGGCTTCGATGGTGAATTCTCCAGTTTCGGCGTCCTTCACGACCGATGCGGTTAAACCGGCGGCAGATGAAGCTTTACCACTGGTGTAGACGGCGCGGGGATGTAGGGAGCAGATATACCTAGTTGCGGTTAGTGGGAGAATAGTATACTTGGTTGTTGACGGCTTACTTTAAGAATTGACTTTTACTTGTTGACGGGTCACCAACAACACAGATGTTGATATCACCACGAAGTTGCAAACTTTCTTGCTTAGTCGTCTTGGCCACACCTCCTACAAGCTGCAGAAGGAGACCCTTCTTAATTTGACGATGGCCGTAGATCATAGGCGCCATGGAATCCACCAAGCGAGAGTAGATGTACTCCGAGTGAACCATGCTCTTCAAATCCTGGACCTCTGACGGACTCAGACTTTGAAGGAATGCCTCTTGTGCCTTATCATCATCAGGATCAGGGTCGGGGTTCTGGTTGAGCGAGCCGAGGATTCTGTTAGACTGGCCGCTCAGCTGCTGGTTTGTTTGTTGGCCAGGGGTTGTCGTATCAGGAGTAACCATGCATGACAAGAAAGCCAACCGATAGGTCAAGTCTCTTACACCAAGCGCCTTCAGCCCGCTGACTCCCGAACCTCCAGCATCGTTACCGCGGAAGGAGGTGTTGTCGCGTACTGCCTCTGGTCGGACACCTGGTAGACCTAGCTGACTGACATCGGGAATAACAATGAGTGTACCGGTGAAGATAGAACGTTCACCAGCCTTGACGCGATCGACCATTTCACCACGTAGAATAATATCCATGGTCCGCGGCATACTGCCGGTTGGGATTTCGTGGGACGACTCTTGTAGCTTCACCTTCTGCCAGTCAACGAATGTGCTCTTTCCGATATTTAGGCGCCATCCAAGAGTGTTTCCGCAGGTACTATTCGGGCACCGCGTGGGTTGTGTGTAGCGGAATGTCTGCTCGACGTTGGAGACAACCGTTCTGCAGCCTTCGCAGATGAAGGTTCCGAGGGATAATTCTGGTCGGATTTCTGATGTGCGCGTGACAGTACCAGAAACGGAGAGCAGCTTTCCAATTTGCGAGGTTCGGAGCTGTCGCAGCCTAGAGACTAGAGGGAGGTTGTAGAATGCTATGGAAAATAGCTTATCGGTCTGCTGGTGTCGAGTCTTCTCGCGGATTGTCCGTGCCAATTTGGGGTCGTCGGATACGCTAGAGTTGCCGGCCATCATGGAGGTGCCAGCTTGGGACGAGACACTGCTAGTGGCTTGACGGTGAGACATAAAGTATTCAGGCTCGTATTTTGCGATCAAGTTGTGGAGTGCCTTGACGAGGAACGGCTGGAAGCGATAGTACTGGTTTGCGATCGCATCCGCCAGAATTGGGTTATCGAGGGAGGTGAGGTGTGTAAAGTCGACATAAAGCGTAGACAATTCCCATTTCGCCATCCCGTGGATCTGAGCAATGTAGTATTTGTCGGTCATAGTCGCTGAAGATGGCGGAGGGTGCGGTGTCGGTGCAGCTTCTTCCTGGTAGTTTTCCAGCAGCTCTTCAAAGGCCTGCTGTACCTTTTCACCAGCCAAATCAACCACGGGGGGCGGGCCGGGGACATATGGATTTCGCAGCCGGTTGGTCGTCGACCCGTTTGTTTCTGCGACCTGATCATCAGGGAAGGCATTCGCATCGCTCATGGGAGCATTGCTCTCGGAGAGAGGGTGTGGGCGTGAGCTAGGAGGGAGGCCGTCTGAATGAAGCCCTCGGTCGTCTCGAGACCCGGCGGTTGAGCCCAGCTCGGACTGGAGGACGGCGTCGAAAAGCGAGGACATGGTGGTGAATGGCCCAAGCGAGACCGGAGGGAATGAGGTTGTATCGGGGCCGCAATGGGTGTTCGAGGGGTCTGGCAGCAGGGTTGAGGCTGTTGATCGTTGATTTCTGCGGGACGCGTGCGTGACACGAAACGCGTCGGACGGAAATATTATGCGCCGACGCGTAAAGTGGTTTCTGCTGACATGAGATTTTGCGGGCCACGCTCCCGGGCCTCCGCCGCGAAGCCGCTAGACTTCATCGGGCGGGGCCGACAAGGTCTGAGCGGATCAGCGTGAGGGAAATGGAGGAAAGCGCCAGGACGGTGGCAGTGAGGGCAGCTGGCCGTCCAATAATCCCGCCTGAAATTGTTTGCGATCCAAAGGTCTCTGAGCTGTCGATTTGTTCCCACCCCTCCCCACTCGTCTGGCTTGCGCTACTGCTGCTGCTGTCGCACTCGTCCCTGGAGCGAAGGGCGCCCTGCTGGAATGCAGCAGACACAGATAAGCGAAGCGCCTCGTCCCTCTGGGGAACCACCCCCCCCGTCAATGACCTTTCTCCTTCTTGAGCGATCCCCAAATATGAAGTCGTGACGGCCCTCCCTCCCCGTTCCGCCCTTCAATTGCTCCCCCGCAACTATGGCCACTGACAGGTGCCTCTCGGCCGATCCCATTCAAGCTGAGACCGTGTCTGCACCACGTGCCGGCTTCTCTGAGTCTTATCTACGGCGTTGGTCACCGAGCATCCTAGCTCTTGCTTTCAGTGTCAATTCATGAGTCCCTAACATGTTGTTTCGTCAGGGAGCGCTAGCGAAGACCTCCAGAACCTCAGGCTTAAACGGCATAAGCGAAACGATGAGACGTCTAGAAGCCAGTCATTTTACTTTGTCGACTCGAATTCGTCGTCCCGCGAGAAGCGTGCCCATGTCATGCGACACCATGTCCAAGAGAAGCGAAAACAACAACGGCACTCGCACTCCCGGCATGGCAGCGAGCGCAAGGTGAACGGGATGTTTCCATATCTGCCCTGGGAGCAGAGGCAGGCGGAGTTGCCAGAGACGGCAGATGGCCAACCCCTCGATCTCGTACCTTCTCGCCGTCGGGTGTCCACTCCCTTATTGAGCTCAGTAGGTCGAACTATGTTCTATTTGTTTCTGCGCGTTTGCGCTAACACATCCCGTTCAATCGTAGCCCGACGCCAAAAGCACAACAAGCACCGCAAGATCGAAGTCCGACGCATCGGATAGCGCTTACGTGCCATCACCCGCCACCATACTGGACGCCTCGAGAAAAGACCCTTTCGAAAGCCTTCCGATAACCTCACCCGCTGATATGGAGCTTGCAGACTACTGGACGAATAAACTGACATACTGGTCGGGTCAGAATAAATACCTCAAGGAGTGCGCCTTTAAAACAGCAATGAACCACCCGTTAACATTTCAAGCGGCCATCCTATCATATTGCGCCCGGTGGAAGGCTGAATTATACGGCCATAGCAACAGCAGGGAAATTGAATATCATTTATCCAACGCCGCAAAAGGCGTCGAGGACGCTGTGAGCGGCCGCATCAAAATCGACGGAGACAGTCTAGCAATGGCACTTGCCGGCCAAGCCCTCCACGAAGACAGGTTTGGAAGCAAAGAGAAAGCTCGGGGCCACGAAGAGCATGCAATACAGATTCTGCGCACGCGCCCTCGCACTAGCGGGCTTGCCGAAGTCTTTCTCCATTACACCAGATATGTCATGATGCCTCGTCCCCGGCAAACTCCAGCCCGCTGGGAAGACGGCCAAGAATGGCTCGTAACATTCCTCCGCGCAGCAGAGGGCTTGATGCGATCGCATAATGATGAAAAATATCTCGCCTCCGTTCCGCAACGCCGCACGGCTTTCAAAATGGAAAGCCCTCTCTTCTCTCTACTCTCCAGCGGGCCCCGCCCCTCCCGCGTCCCCGAAGACTGCCGCGTGTACGTTGTTCGCAACGTGCCAACACAAGAAATCACCCGCACCGCCGCTCTAATATACATCACCGCCGCGCTTTGGGATTACCAAGACTCCCCTAGTAAGACCGCGCGCTTTCTCGTTTACCTAAATAATCTCGTCAAGAGGCACGAGCTGGACCGATATCCGGCGTGCGAGAGCTTTATATGGCACCTCCTGGAGGAAAACTGCGACATAGACCTGAAAGACCCGGAACGCGGGTGGTCAACGGGTGAGCTACTGAAGATCCATAAGGGGCTGCGGCCGGATCTGCGGTTCCAGTACAATGAAACGCTGTTTAGTTTTCTGATGCTGGCCGAGCCGCTTCGTGGTGTTGACTCCTTTGAAGCCGAGATATTTTCAACGTCCCGGGTAACAGAGGTCGACGTTTGATAAGTCTAGAATTCTTGTAATTGTTACGATTTTAGGAGGGGATTGATACCCACGGCCGATTACCAGCGAGTACAATGCATGCATACCCTATAGTGTCTAGATCAAGTATCTATCTGCTTGTATATCTAGTTATCCGCAGACCACTTGTGCTGAGACCCCGGATGGTCACCTCTTAGTCGAGGCCCAAGGCCGTCATTCAAGAAATTCTCCCTCGTAGTAGACGCAGCATAGTCATCCCAGAAGACGCCCCTCCTCCGCAACTCTGGCAGCAAATACTTGACATTATCCTCAAAGTCCGCAGGCGCAACGGCATACGACAGATTGAACCCATCGATCCCACTCTCCTCAATCCACCGCTCCAGAATATCCGCCACCGTCGCCGGCGACCCAATAGCCCGCGCATGCGGACCCCCCAGCGCAATCTCCTGCGCAACCCGATTCTTCGTCCACTTCAGGCCCGCCGTCCCAGGCACCGTCGCAGTCCAACTACTCACCAGACTCTGAATCGCACCAGGCCCCGTGAATCTAAAATCCTCATCTTCACTAAACGTCGACAGATCCGTCCCCGTCCAGCCCCCGAACAGCGTCGCCGCGCCCTCGAGATCAACATACGTGAGGTAATCCTCGTACTTAGCGCGTGCCTTTTCGTCAGTCTCGTCCACGACCACGAAGATCCCTGTGATGGTCTTGATGGTGTTCGGGTCTCGACCGTGCTCGACTGCGCGGGCCCGGATGTCGTCCACGGACTTGCGTATTCCCTGCGGATCCATTCCGGCCAGAAACATGCATTCGGCGTGCTTGGTGGCGAAATTCTTGCCGGCTGTGCTGGTGCCCGCTTGGAAGATGAAGGGGGTGCGTTGGATGGAAGGTTCGGTGGTTAGTGGGCCTGCCGAGCGGAAGTATTCCCTGAAGCTTGTCAGTTCATACTCAAAGTTAGGGCTACACCGTAGTAACCAAGGTAATATGATAATATCTCACCCTCTATGGTCGATCCTCCTCACCCTCCCAGGAAGCGCATAAACGCCCCCCTCCTCATCCCTAACAACAGCATCATCCCTCCACGACCCCTCCCAAAGCTTATACGTAAGCGTCAAATACTCATCCGCAATCTTATACCGCTCATCATGCGCAATCTGCGTCTCCAGGCCCACATTCCTCGCCGCAGACTCCAGATGACTCGTGACAGCATTCCACGCAACCCTCCCCTTCGTCAGATGATCGAGCGTCGCGAACCGCCGCGCAAGCAGGAACGGGTTCTCGTACGTCGTGGACGCCGTGATCCCGAACGAGAGGTGCTTGGTTACGGCGGCCATTGCGGCTATGGGGAGAAAGGGGTCGGAAATGGGAATTTGGGCGACGCCCGCGAGACCCGGGTCGAAGTTTGCGGGGCCCTTGTAGACGTCGTAGGCACCTAGGACGTCGGCGATGAAGAGGGAGTGGATCTTGCCCGACTCGAGGACTTGGGCGATCGAGGTCCAGTATTCTATGTCTGTGTATTGGGTGCTGCGGTTGCGTGGGTGGCGCCAGAGGCCTGGTTGATAGTTAGGGTTCTATCTCTCTCTTTTTTTTTTTTTTTTTTTTTTTTTTTTTTTTTTACCATAGGACAGTGCGTACCTGGTGCCAGATGGCCGGGTGTGCTCATGCTGAATCCGTTTAGAATCCATTGTTTCTTCGGTTGTTCGCCCATTGTGATTAAGTTACTTTGTTCTATGGGGTTTAGTATGAGATCTGTAGCAACCCTGTACACGAGGGGCATTGAACTGTTTATATGACGAGCAAGAACATCCACTTTAACTCGCAATTCCAGTAAGAACCATTTACACGAGCTCTAGATGCGAAAGCCCAGCCAAGGATGCCCTGAAACCCGTTCTCTTGGAGTAAAGGCTGGGTGGGATGTTTGATAGGGCTGCAAGCACCTCAACTTCCACACGGATCGCACCATTTATACTACCAATCTCCCCCAACCACTCCCTCGGCACAACAAAGCAGAAGAATGATTCGTGCTCTTCCATGAGACAATCCACTAACGAGTCGTGCAGGATTCCTTCTCCAACTCCCGGCCGTGGTCGGATTGACTCGGTATAGCCTTTTAACAACCAGAGCCAGGAACAGCGCTCACTGCTCAGCTCGGCCGGTTGGAGTCGATTTGGATTGCATCATTTGCGCGCTTGAAGACACAATGTGCGGGTTCTGTTGGAGACATCGAGGAGCTGCTCGAGCGCATAAAGAAAACCTGCTGTGATGCGTCGAGATAGAAGTTCAGTTTCTGTCTCTTACGTCGCTCAAGCCTGTAAACAACGAAAAAATACACTGAACGCCAATGTCAGGCCAAGTACCTCCTCCTCTACCTCAGGGTGCAGGATATGGCGTCGTTGTCGGCCTTGGAGTGGCCTTTGCCCTCGGTAAGCTTAACCCCAGTGCGAGAGATGAGAGGCAGAGCTGATTATGTATAGGCATGGTTTGGGTCACCAGAATGTTGAAAAAGACGTTCAATGAGGACGCCAACAGCACCGAAACGTTCATGGTTGCTAATCGGACCATTGGTACGGGCCTTACGTCTTGCGCGGTGATATCGTCCTGGCTGTACAGCTCGGCCTTACTGGGCGCGACCCTCTTGACATACAACTACGGCCTCGCCCTTGGTGTCTGGTGGGGAGCGTCAGCCAGCACGATGATAACGCTGATGGCGTTTCTTGCCATCCAAGCGAAGCGACGTGCTCCCAACGCCCATACGCTCCTGGAGATCATCAAGGTGCGATACGGCAAGTCCGCGCACCAGCTCTGGATCTTTCTCTGCCTGTTGAATAACACGTTTGTGTTCACGAGTATGGTTGTCGGATCGAGTACAAGTGTCAGTGCATTGACGGGCATGGACGTTGTTGCGTCCTCGTACTTGCTTCCTCTCGGGGTGGCTGTATACACCTACTTTGGTGGGCTGAAGGCGACGTTTCTGACGGACTACGTGCACACGTTCATCATCATGATCATCCTCTGCTGGTTCACCATCAAGGTCATCGCCGTGAATGAAATCGGATCCATCGGGGCGCTATTCGACGCCGTCGTCGCAGCCGATAAAGAGAAGCCCGTCGCTGGCAACTACCAGGGCTCCCATCTCACCATGCGCAGCGAGCAATGCTTGTACTTCGGCCTCCTGCATATCACCGGCAACATCGGCGGCGTCCTCATGGACACAGGGTTCTGGCAGAAGGGATTCTCCGCGGACTTCGAGGCCGCAGTCCCAGGATACGTCCTCGGCGGCGTCGCTTCATTCTCCGTGCCCTGGACCTTTGGCACCATCGTCGGCCTCGCAGCCCTAGCCCTCGAGAAGACATCTGCATGGCCGACATTCCCTAACCCCATGACCTCCAGCGAAGTCAGCGCAGGTCTCGTCCTCCCATACGTCGCGCAAGCAGTGGCAGGCAAGGCCGGCGCCGGCGCTATCCTAGTCACAATCTTCATGTCCACGACCTCCATCGCCTCAGCCCAGATGATCGCAACCAGCTCCATCATCTCCTTCGACATCTACGGGACATACGTCAACAAGACACCCACAAACTCCCAGCTCCTTCGGTGGTCGCATATTGGCGTCGTCGCTACATCCTTGTTCATCTCCACCCTCGCAACAGCCTTCCACAAGGGCGGCGTCGACATGTCGTGGCTGCTCTACATGATCGGCCTATTCACCTGCCCCGGCGTGTTCCCGACATGCTTCGCCCTCCTCTGGAAACGCCAGACAAAACAAGCAGCTATCATCTCCCCCATCGTGGGCATGGCCTGTGGACTAGCTGTCTGGTTCGGATCTGCTTATGCCTACTACGGCGAGATCACTATCGCCGCGACGGGGGGGACACTGCCCTGTCTCTTCGGGACTATCACCTCATTCTTCGTCCCGCTTCCAACCACGGTTATTATCTCGCTGCTGCAGAAGCATGAATTCGACTGGGCTGTTCTTGGGCGCATTGAGCAGGTTACCACGGATGAGGGCTCGGCCGAAGACAAAGCCCATGGCACTGACCAGAACAGAGAAGTAAATACAGAAACAGAACAGCCACTCTTCACACCTGAAAAAGCCAAGTATCTCAAGCGCATGAGCCGCTGGGCTGCGTTCTGGGTTATCTTTACAGTCACCGGTCATGCCCTGCTCTGGCCGCTGCCGATGTTTGGATCGAGAATGGTATTCTCGAAAAGTGTGCGTTGCCTTTCCTCCTCCTGGTCTCTTTGTTTGATGGATAACTAGCTAACATATTTATCTGTTCAGTTCTTCATCGCCTGGGTCGTCATCTCGCTGATCTGGCTGTGGTTTACCCTCGTCGTGGCGATCTTCTATCCGCTTATTGATGGCGGGCTGAAGCAGATGTGGGCTGTTCTCCGTGTTGCCAGGAAGAAACTGTTGCGTGAAGATGCTAGCCCTAGCTCTGGTACTGGATTTCAGGGAACGGTTATTGAAAACAGGGCGCTGGATTCCTCTGCGGAGCAGGTTGGTGTTTTGGCGAAGGTTTGACCGTGGTCTCTACCTGGTCGAACAATGGGGTTTAGGGCTGGACTGGGAATGGATAAGTTATAGATTGTTATCATAGTAGAGGATTGTATAGAGTGTTATCATAACTAGATATTAAATTGCGTTTCTTTCTCACCAAAACACGAGGTTATTGCGGGTCTGTGGCTGCTCTTAGAATTGGAGTAAGATGTCAGCTTGACTACTCATCACGCAATTAGAGGCAGGTCTGGAGTGTTGCATTCTCGTCTGTCACGAGTGTTTAGCGTAGATGGTGAGATTGTATATTTCGAGTTTTAAGACATTTACAGGAAACGATCTTAGCCACTGTCCAAGGCTTCTACGCTGGCCATTCAATGGAAAGCTTGGAATGGCTTGAACAAGGTTCATCCCGATTTCTATACCTATTTGTAATGATGAAACTCAATTGTAAAGAGTAAACTATGATGTATCAACGCAATCCTCCTAACGCGAATGCTGGATATCATAATATAGACCGTAAAACACGCCGAAATGCGCCTCGCTATGCCACATGTGCCCGAATTGTATTGAGAAGAAAAACCCTCCGTCCGGACCATTGAAAAGATGAAGCCCATCACCTAAATTGAGTAAGAATCCACTCCTCCCTTACTCATCATCACTCGCCGACTCATCCCCCTGCTCAAACGCATCAGAGTCAATTTCCTCCTGATCACTCCCACTCCCATTAAACATATCATCGTCGGCATCGCTCTCCGCCCAAAAGTCCGAGTCGTCGTGCAGAACCGCCTTACTGGGCGCGCTCTTGATCGTGCTTTCGTGCGTCGGCATCTCAAAGCCCTCGGGGATATCGGCCTTGGAGTCCTCAACGCATTTGCGCACCTTCTCTTTATACTGCTCGGGTTCCTTGCGGAGGAGAACGCCCGCGTCGACGTTTGCGGGGGACGAGACCTCGGCGTCGTCGAGCAGGGACAGGATTGAGATCAGCACGGATTCGACGCGCTGGGCGGGGGACCAGCGCTCGGAGGCGAGTTCGCCGGACATTTCGTCGTCGCCGGGGGAGTGGAGGATTGAGATGCAGAGTTTCCCGTCGGTGTAGATGTTTGGGTGGTAGAGGGGGCGGAGGAAGCGGAATTCTAGGCGGATGTGTTAGTATGGCTGCCTAGAGAAGTGTGTTGTTGGGGGAAGGTATAGGTACCTGGCGGCGAGTATGGGTAGTTTGCAGGGAACTTCATGGCCGCTTTGAAATAGCCGCCGTAGAATAGGGAGTCTGGGTTCAGCACGATGAGACCGATGGTCCAGTTGAAGATGTCGTCGTTCTTCAGTCCGAGATTCACCCACGGCTCTTGCGAGAGAGCCTTGAACTCGTTCATCAGAATACGCTCAGCCATGGTGACGGTGGCAACGAGGGAAGCAGGATGGGGCCGGTCGCTGCAGGCAAAAGGGGCGGTTAAGTAGACGGGACAACAACGGCGCAAAATGGGTGTGAAAGAGTGTTGAGAGTTGAAGATGAGGAAGAGGGACAAAGGGGGGAGAAAAAGCAAAGAAAGCGAGGCGGCTAAGACTAAGAGGCAGATCCGAGATCAGTCATGGCATTGCATTAATTAACCCATTCTTGACAAGCTGAGGCGATCGTGGCGAGGATCCGATAACGGAACGTTCCGGAGTGGCGCTCAAAGGCTCGGCCTTTCCGGGTCTGCCCTCTAAATCTCTGACTGTTGTCGGAAAGCGGGGGAAACGGTCGTTAAGTGGGGATTCATGCAGCAGTGCTTTTTCTCTGCTAATGTATATAATCCTGAGTATTCTAGCCTCTCCTGCTATCTACAGTACGACGGTGCTCGTGTCTGTGCGCCCATGGGGACCTCCATCGCGATACCCTCGGACCCAATAAACGGTGTAGACGGCAGGTGAGAGTGTCACGAGCAGGAGGATGCAGGATGCACGCACTAGCTGGGTTTCTTTTGCAACCTTTGCTCCAATTTGCCAATCTGCTCCCATCCTTGACCGAGTGACCGTCGTCCCGACCTTATCAATCTGGCCGGTTTGCGGTCTGCGGTCTGCGGTCGGCTGGAGTGCGGAGCGGAAAACGACGCAGCACGCTGGGGACCTCAAGGCTCAGGCAGTTGTGGATGAGAACCAGGACCAGGTTCCAGAATCCAGCCTTCAGGTTCGCAAGTGGAGTGTCCTGGGTTTGAGCTTGGGGAGCATCTTTTCCCAAACTGGCGTTCAATTTGGGCGGCTGGTTCGAGTCATCTTAGCTTGGACCATCACCACATATGGCGTAGCACGACGTTGCTGAGAGGGCGATTGAATCGATTGACTCATCGCCAGCCCAGGCAGTTCCTTGCGCCAGAGCTCCGCAGATAGACGCAAATGAATGATACGGGCACTCGATTTGGTTAGAAGAGAGAGAAACCACTGAGGTGGGCGGTGACGGCCCACTTCCGGTCTGTGATGTCCCACTTCTCTTACTAAACGGCTGGAGTCGCCGTCTCATCCTTCCTGCCCATCGCTTCTGCCTCCCGACCTCACGTCTTTGTCAATTGTCGGCGGGTATTCTTTGACTTTCTTTGTTGCAATAATCCGCCAGGGCTAGAGAATCAATCGTATTCGCTATCGTCTTTATTGCATATCCCGCCGCTTGGTCATGTTTGCCTCGCCGCTCGTTCTAAGCTTGGCTACGATCTAGAACCGCGACCAGCTCCCGGAAAAGTCTGTCCTGGCCACCCTGGCTGCGCGTGCCGTCCGGCCTTTAAAAAGAGACGGGCTTTTACCCAGGGATTTCGCCTTTGCGGTTTTTGTCGTGCTTTGCGACCGACATGATCCCGCAATGCGACGGGCCCGTATGGGCAATCGATGATCTTTCTCGCTGTTTTCAACGCAGGTAAGTTCTTTCAATGAATAAACTTGGGGAGAGAAACTTCACTGACAATTTCCTTTCTTCTTTGCTTTAATAGATATTTGCAAGAAATCTTACCGCTTTCCGCATGTGCCGTTTCGCTTCTACTGATCGTGACCCGCGTTGCCTATCATTATGTCTTCTCACGAAAGAGCTTCTCATACACACTTCTCCCGAGCGATGATGCTGGAAATACACAGGATTCAAGGGAAGCCGAAGACCTGGCGGAGGAGTCGGACCCAATGCTCCTCAAAGCCGCCCGACTTGAGCAGCCGCATTTCGAGCTCGACCGCCCCCGCGGCGAGATCGCCTTCGTTGCCTTGGAAGCTGCGGCTTTAGTTGGAGAGGTCGTCGTGCTTGTGCTGGTTCTGTCGTCAGATGCCTGGGGCCACGATGGCCGTGTTTCGGCTGTGGCTCGGTTGACTTCCTGGAGTTATCTGCTGTTCCTGGTTCTGGTACGACTGCTCCTCTCGGTCCGCCATCTGCATTCGTCGGCTAGACTCTGGAACCATACGGCTACACTCTATGGACTACAGTGGCTATTCACTGTATTCGTGTTCCGGTCGTCCGTCATTCACCCTATATCGAAGCGCGGCATGACTTTATCCGCGATCGAATTCTCGTTGTCGAGCTTCCTTCTGCTGCTCGCTTTAACTACGCGGAGAGGAAACAAATCCGTTCTAGTTCCTCATGAGGAAGGGTTGGAACCCGCCAGGCATCCACTTGCGAGCTTACTGTCCTTGGCGACGTTTTCTTGGTTGGACCCGCTCATTCTCAAGGGCTATCGACAAGCGCTCGAGTTGGAAGACGTCTGGAATCTGACCGCGTCGCAAAAGGCTTCTACGGTTCTGGAGGATTTCCGTCGGAAACAGTACAAGGGCCCTTTGGTAGTCAAGCTGCTGCGCTACTTTTCTGGTACTATTTTGATACAAGGTGCATGGACTATATTCTCCAACCTATTCACATACTTGCCCACTCTTCTTCTTAAGGCTATCCTGGAGTATGTCGAGGATCCGAGATCAACCACGCGAAATGCCGCCTGGCTGTATGCCGTGCTTCTGTTTGTATCAGCAGCTACGCAGGGTATTGCCGACGGGCAATCTCTCTGGATCGGTCGCCGGATGGGCGTGAAGCTTCGCGCCATTATAATCGGTGAGATCTATGCCAAGGCGCTGAGACGAAAGGCCGGACCCTCGACCGATGCAGCTGCAAATGCAAGTGATGAAAAGGTTCCCGACAAAAAGAAGCGACGCTTCCTCTCTTTTGGCCGTAAGAAGAAGAAGGCCGCCACCGACCCGGAGAACGATACCTCCAACAAGAAGGAGTCTGTGGAAGACGTTGATGCATCTGCCAATATCGGAACCATCATCAACCTTATGGCCATCGATTCTTTCAAGGTTAGCGAAGTGGGTGCCTATCTACACTTTCTCTGGGCCAGTGTGCCCACGCAGATTATCATTGCGGTTACTCTTCTATATAGCTTGCTGGGTTTCAGTTCTTTCGCTGGTATCATCATGATGGTTCTCATGCTTCCCATTAACCTGATCATCGCCAAGAAGTTTTCGAAGCTGCAGAACCAAATTCTGAAAGGAACCGACGCGCGCATTCACTCGACGAACGAGATTCTTCAGAATATTCGCATCATCAAGTACTTTTCATGGGAGGAACGATTCCAGGACATTGTAAACGAAAAGCGCCGAGCTGAACTTCGAGCTTTGAAGTACCGCTATGTTCTCTGGTCTACTGCAGCTACCATTTGGTATGGGACACCGATTATGATCACCTTCGCCTCGTTCTTCCTCTACACTGTGGTCGAAGGGAAGAAATTGACCCCCTCTATTGCGTTCCCGGCCCTTTCCATGTTCTCTCTGCTCCGTATCCCTCTGGACCAGCTCGCCGACATGGTGGCGCACGTGCAGGAATCGAAGGTTTCCCTGGATCGTGTTGACAAATACCTCAACGAAGACGAAACAGATAAGTACAAGCAGCTAGCAGATGAGGACGCCTCGGAGCCTAGGATTGCCCTGGAAAATGCCACCCTCACTTGGGGAACCGGCAAGAAGAATCAAAATGGCGAGCAAGACGAGACCTTCCGTTTAATCGACGTCGACGTGGAGTTTTTAATCGGAAAGTTGAACATCATTGCTGGTCAGACTGGCTCAGGGAAGACATCTTTGTTGATGGCTTTACTGGGAGAAATGAAGCTTCTGGAAGGAAGGGTTTATCTGCCTGGGGGCACAGCTAACCGAGCCGAGTTGCCCGTTGATCCCCGTACAGGTCTCATTGAGAGCGTGGCTTACTGTGCGCAGGAAGCATGGCTTGTCAACGACACCATCAAGGAAAACATCACCTTTGCCTCCCCGTTTGACGAGTGCCGTTATAATGCCGTGATCAAGGCCTGCGCTTTGGAGCGTGATTTGCAAATTTTGGATTCGGGTGATGAAACCCTTGTTGGAGAGAAGGGCATTGGTCTGTCCGGTGGACAAAAGCAGAGAATTTCTCTTGCCCGTGCCATCTACAGCAAGGCCCGTCACATTCTTCTGGATGATTGTCTCAGCGCTGTTGACTCACACACTGCCAAACACATCTTCCGAGAGGCACTGAGTGGCCCTCTGATGATGAACCGGACTTGTATTCTTGTGACCCACAATATTGCCCTGACTGCTCCTTATGCCGACTTGATCGTTGCCGTTGATAATGGTAAGATTAGCTTCAATGGCCGACCAGACGAGCCGGGGGCTTCCAAGGCTCTTGGTGAGGAACTCATCAAGTCACGGCCCGGGTCTCGGGCTAGCTCTACTCCCGCTCGATCTCGCAGACCCTCCGATCTCGCCCTCGATACTCACGCTACTAATGGTACAACTAACGGAACTCCCGGTAAAACGGTCCAAAAATCAGCTACAGCCAAGTCTAGGTTGGCAGAGGCGAAGTCTGTTGGCAGCATCAAATGGCCAATCATCAAGATGTATCTTCTCGCCATGGGGCCCTGGTATTACTGGGTGGTTGCGGCCGTTGTCTTTACTCTGCAGCAACTCGGCTCTGTGTCGACCAACATCTGGATTCGACAGTGGGCAAACTCGTATGGGACTGACGAGGTCAAAGTTGATAACGAGGGTACCTATGCTGCTATGTCCCAATTCAAGCTCCCGTCGTTCAACGTTCTCAGTGTCCCACGTTCTTTTAGCCTAGCGCCTCAGCTTGGTACGCAGGCGACGGACTCTGGCAACGATGTGAACGTCACGTACTACCTTGGTATTTATGCTCTGCTAGGTGTCCTCTACATCGCCATCTCGGCAACCAGGGAAGGTGTACTGTTTTGGGGCTCCTTGCACGCGTCTCGCAAAATCCACAAGCGTCTTCTCAAGACAGTCATGCACGCCAAGTTCAAGTTCTTCGATTCGACACCACTTGGTCAGCTCATGAACCGGTTCTCCAAGGACGTTGAAGCCATTGATCAAGAAGTTGCGCCTGTCGCGATTGGTGCGCTCCACAGTTTGGCATCCGTCATTATGATTGTGATTTTGATCTCGATCATCACCCCTGGATTTTTGGTGGCCGCCGTTTTCATCACAATGGTCTACTTCGCCCTGGGAGCCGTGTATCTGAACGCGTCTCGTGATATGAAGCGTCTGGAGTCCGTCCAGCGGAGCCCGTTGTATCAACAATTCGGTGAGACACTTAACGGTATTGTGACTATCCGCGCTTACGGCGATGGCCCGAGATTCCTTGTCGACAACCACCAGCGTATTAATTCCTACAATCGACCTCACATCTATCTCTGGGCTGCGAATAGATGGCTTGCGTTCCGTGTTGATATCACCGGAGCCCTGGTGTCCTTTGTGACCGCGTCGTTTATCCTATTGAACATTGGAAAAATTGATGCAGGTGCCGCGGGTCTTTCCCTGACATACGCGGTGACATTCACGGAGAACGTCTTGTGGTTGGTTCGTCTCTACTCCGAGGTTCAACAAAGCATGAACTCTGTCGAGCGAGTTAAGGAGTACCTAGATGTGGAACAGGAAGCGCCTCCAGTCATCGAGGATGCACGGCCGCCTGCCGACTGGCCTACTCACGGCACTGTCCAGTTTTCCAGTTATACCACTCGATACCGCACCGACCTTGATCCAGTGCTGCGCGAAGTCTCATTTACAGTGCAGTCAGGAGAAAAGGTTGGAATTGTTGGTCGTACTGGTGCCGGAAAGAGTTCTCTTGCCCTCGCTCTTTTCCGCGGCCTGGAGGCTGAGAATGGACAAATCAACATCGATGGCGTAGACATTGGCAGTATTGGATTGAAGGACTTGCGAGAAGCCATTACTATCGTTCCTCAAGACCCGACTCTCTTTACTGGAACGATCAGAAGTAACCTGGATCCGTTTGGTCACTTTACCGACGAGCAAATCTTCACTGCCATCCGCCGTGTGCATCTAATCAGCTCCGGGACCTCTGGCACGGCGACACCGATGACGGCCAGCACTTTGACCCTCTGCTCGACCCCCACGTCTGAAACTAACGCAGCTCCTGGCCCTATCCTCGACAACAAGAACATCTTCCACAACCTCGAGAGCCCTGTATCCGAGTCTGGTTCCAACCTGTCCCAAGGCCAACGACAACTGTTGTGCCTTGCCCGAGCTCTCCTCAAGAACCCCAAGGTCCTGATGATGGACGAAGCCACCGCCTCTATTGACTATACAACAGACGCCAAGATCCAAGAGACCCTCCGTGAGCTCCGCGACAACACAATCATCACCATCGCTCATCGTTTGCAAACAATCATTGACTACGACAAGGTCCTGGTCCTTGACCACGGCCAGGTGGTCGAATTCGACCATCCCTGGACTCTTGTCAACAAGAACGGCGGCCTTTTCCGCAGCATGTGCGAGAACAGCGGAAACATGGATACGTTACTGGACCTGGCGAAGAAGGCGTGGGACCAGAAGCGCTTCGTTTTTGATGATCATGCTTAGACTTGAACTTCATTCAGTCACCCCGACTTATACATACATCCATACATACGTGTTTTTACTATACTAGCACTTTGATACTGCGGTCGGCCTAATATCCTTATTCATTGTTCCAATTCCCTCCCTCGCTGCCTTAATTGTACCTACCATCATTTTGGCTTCTTTTCAAAAGTTTGGTACATACATTTTGGGGATACACTTCTGGCGTTTGGTCTGCACTTACTTTATTAAGATAGTCAATCGATTCGTTAGATCTTTCTGATTGTTAAGTAGTAATGTAGGCATTGTTTAACTGTTCCATATAACACAGCCATATCCGCAAGGTTTCCCCTGCATTCTGTTTTCTTTCCAGAGTCCACGAACCTTCGTATTAGAGGACGATTAATCCTCCTCCCCCAAGGGTCTGTGCTCATTCCTTTTATTACACTTTGTCTACACCTCCTTTCCCGACGCTGTCACACGAAGGCGTCTTCCAACGAAAGAAAACTGACCTTGTCTCTAGCGCTCAACAACAAGACTACTTCTCATTCAACGAGAAACAGACAGATAGACGGATGGTGCGGCGCCACCACTGTAGATCACTGTTATTTATTATCTCGTGATACAATGGAACGACTGTTCCCTATCTAAACAGTCCTTTCCATATCAAACCTAAGCTGTATTGCCTGCCTGGCCAGCGTCATAGGGGGCGGGGCTTCGGAAAGTTTATGGCGTTAACGATGCGCGCGGTGCGAGCTTGATTAAGTTGGAGGAACAAATAGAATCGTAGTTCAGAGACTGGGGTTCTTTGGATATTTGATAGGGTAACTAGGGTTTGGCCGTTGGGACGTGCGCTGGCTGGAATACTCGCAAGATATATAATATATTACCAGGGCACGTCGGCTTGTTTCCGACAGATTTTTTCTCGAATCCTGTCTATGGACACAAGGCTGCCGTTGTACGAGATTGTGGGACCTATATGGATAGGAGAAGTAATACTGTAGCGAATTGGATATAGATATAGGAAAGTCTTCAGATTGTTATTTCATCATGTGAGCTGGAGAGCCCTGGTTATCGGTGTATCTCATTGGCTTGTACAAGAAGTGCATCGGTTTAGACTACAGCTGGGCTGGGTTTTAGATAAAAAGAAGAGGAGTATCTCAATTTGGAGATGCATTTGAGAATGCCGGATTCTGGCAGTCCGATTTCTCGCAGCAACATTCCAAGTCCATCGGTCTGTCAGAGGTACGGTCCGTGCCCAGATACAGCGTCGTGAGTACACATCCAGCCAGCAGTGCCGGCTGCAGTGAAGCATATCTCAGTGGTCTGGTCTGGTATGCAGGCCAGATGCTCGGATGACTATGGTAGATCTTTTCACTGCATGAAGGAAGCGGGGGAGAGAATGGAAGCTTTTGTTGTTGCTGCTGCCTATGGGCGCTCCGCGCTCCTGATCGTACGCGCTTTGACATTCGAAATGGATACCTTCGCCCAAGACCTCACTGGTTCGGTGTCCAAGGCTTGATTGTAGCCTATTAGATAAAGACGCTTTACGGCTGGTGGACGTTGTTGACCAACTGTGCTGCCCCTAGATGCCCAGACAGACAGACAGACGGGCCCGTTCTGCTTTCCCCCTGCTGATATTTGGGGTTCACAGTGTTTAATGATCCTGGCTGGTTCTCGACGCTTCGATTTAGCTGTTTGGAGGAATCATGAAGACACTATGATGCAGAGATCCGAGAAATCCGTCACACATGTGATCTAGCCAGCTCGTTGCGTCTTCACGGCCAGGTAGCCAACCGTTCCCAGGAGTATGTATGATATCGCCCTTGAGCAGGAAGAGAGAGAGTGCAAATTGAGGTCAAATAGCTCTCACCGGTAGGCCCCCATTTGGTTCGCCGTCAATAATTCCTGCAGCTGGGGGGCAAAAGGACGGGCGAGTCCTCAACCGGGCTACAGCAGTGACAATGTATGTTCCAGAACTGGGCTACCCTGAGTCTTGACGAACATCAATAAACAGCTTTCATGCAAAGTCTTGATATATTTATAGTTTCTGTTTTAAACTGTAGGCTTTCATTATCTTGACCCTCAACCATCTCAACTTGAAGTCAACCCAACAAGTCAACCCAACAATACTTGCCCAGTATGATGGAGTCAAAAGGCCATACTGGGTCACTTTCTTAGTCTCGTCCATGCACCAGGTGTTATTCTTGTCGGCGGAAAGTTGCACAGGAGGGGCCGGCATCGCCACTGCTCAGGCAAAAGTCCCAATGCTCGTGTCGGGACAGACCAGTCGATAGGCGCAACAGACCCAGCCCACTCCTGAGATCCCCAAATCCAAAACAATCTAAAGCACCAGTCAGAGTATCCCCCGGGAATTGCCGGATCGACCTCTGCCCGTGATCACGGCTTTGACTTCCAGCCCCGAGAACAGCGTAAGTCGGCGCCTGGCATTTCCTGGGTTGCACGGCAGGCAGAGGACGCGAGATGGAATCAAGGAAGGTTTAGGCTAGAAGGATGTCTGTGCGTGTGCACATTCATCACAGCAGTTTCAGCGAAAGGACTACCAATAGTCGTGGGTATAGCCTATCAGACCTTCTATCTGCCTTTCATTATCGTGAGGGGAAGGTGTATTTGAGGCTTCTGCGAGAGGATTGTGGGCCATGTTTGAAATCAGTCTTCTGGTAGGACGATTGCATCTCTCACCTTTTCACCCTTGGGGGTATGCTGCGCTATTTGTCCATGGGAGCTGAGTGGCTTGGGAGTGGGTAGTCTTGATGTCCTAGTTGAGATTCAGACTTGACTCCCCCAAGCCAGTCTCCAGGAGATTACGAGTGTATCTTGTATCTGATCAAGCTGAAGGTCGTAATATGAAGCTGGCTCATACCGATTTTCTTCGAAATCGTGGGGAGCAGATGACGACTCAACACTGGACAAGACAGAACGTAGCGCCACTTCCTGAGATCAGTGCACGGACACCTGTCATCGATGAAGTAAAATGTAAGACGAAGATACGATTGCACATGCTCTTGTTGTATCCCCAGCGGCGATCGAGGGGACCGCAACGATGGCGCACGCAATCGCAGCACAGAACCAGCCCATCCAACCACCCACTCATGCGCCTGCAAGTCGAGGGTCCAGTTGCCTGCACGAGAAGAGGGCTCAGACTGACGCGGTCCTTTTCAGAATGTGTCTGGCTAATCCTGACCCCGGTAAAGGCAGGCGTGTGCGTCAACGACTGCTGGGCTTCTGTGCTGACAGAATATACCTGGGCTCATTGTATCTACAATGCAGCGCCAGCCTTCACTTGCTCCAATCTATGCATGAGCTAGATGTGATCTATGCTCTGAATTATATACGTGGACGAGTGATGCTTTTATTAACGTTGAGACGCTTCTTTGCTTTCCCACGGTACACCATCTGAGGTTGTCAACGACGCCATGGACCCAGCCTCGTAGGTATGCTCTCCCCTCGTTGATAGCAGAGGAACTAAGACTTGGAAGACATACGAACTCAAAAAGACCGCCCAAACTGAGATCGGCCTGCAATGAATGCCACGCGGCCAAGGTATGCCTTTCCCACTACATCTATTCCACTGGTGTATCTGATATAGTGTCAGGTTCGCTGCTCTGGCGAGAAGACAGGCTGTCAACGCTGCTCCAACCTGCGCCTCAAATGTGCCTTTTCCATCTCGCGAATCGGTAAAGTGCCTGGAAAACGGAGTAAAGCAAACCGCGTCGCTGCTACGACTGCGCCCTTCTCGAGCTCGTCCTCCTCGATGTCGACCCCGATGATGTCCCCTCCGCTTCTCACGACAACTCGTACATTTGAAGACACTGGGTCCTACGGACGACATAATATACCGGTCTCTACGACTTGTTATCCATTCACCCAGGAGTACTCGACCGGCGTGCTCCCGCTCGCGAGCGAAGCAGCCTACGCCCATTCACCACCAGGCTATCCTGCCCCGAATCAAGAAGATCTATCCAACCTGAACGGCCTGTGTTGGACAGCAGAGCTCGATCAGCTGGGCGATCCGGGTCTTCTAAGCCCTGACTGGGAGATTGACGCGCACGACGAATCCATACCCTCCCAGCCCGCAGCCACCATATCTACATCAACCTACGCAGCCTCTCTCCCAGAGGAAAAGAAGAATAACATCCCAAAGGCATACCCATCCCCAATCAACACATTTCCCTCTTCCGCGCAGTACCCTGTATACCTCAGCCTCCTCCACAGCATCGACCACACGATCCAGTTCTCGCAGGCCTGCAAGTCTCCCAGCGCGATATCAGAACACATGTCCCTGTCCATGTCGATGTCAATGTCCACAACACCCACGCTAGATTCCACCCTCGTCGCCAGCCAGCGATACCTCACAACTCTGCTCCAGATCACCGAGAGCCCCGGCTTCACGCAGCCCTACAACGAGGAACACCTGCTCTTCTCGGTGGCGCTGGACAAGATGATACTCCTGTTAAGTCTTGGCTACGCGGAGTTCAGGCGGAGGATGGAGATATACAAGACCATGGGGATGGGGATGGGGTGGGCCCGGTACGGCGCGTTTGAGATGGATGTTGTGGAGCAGATGGCGCTTTGCCGGAGGGTTTTTGTCGAAGAGGTTAAACGGGCGAGGGTTTGCTTGGGGAGATTGGTGGAGGCGATGGGGTATATCTCGATTCCTGCGTCTGGATCTGTGTCTGTTTCTATGTCTGTGTCTGTGTCTGTGTCTTCGTCGCCTGGGAGACATGAGGGGCTGTGTGAGGAGATGAGGAGGAGGCTTGAGGGTTTGCTGGATGAGCTTGAACGGGACCAGAGTATTCAGGGTGTGCATTTGGTTGGGTGATTGTTTCATTGAGTGTTCTTCTGCTTTTATTCTCGATATCAGATTGCGTATACATTGGACTAATCATATGTTCAATCATCCACCCCAAGGAATACGTAGTGCCAGATACTCGCAGTTATTTGAGAGTAGGGCTATCGCCAAACTGGATATCTCTAATAGAACTTTCTCTAAGGGTTAAATTCCTTTATTTCTTCATATCGTTGTGTTTCGCACGGGTTCACTCGGATAGACCGACGACACCACGGCGTGTTGGAATTATCATGACGACTACAAACAAAACAAAACGCCTCCATCGGTCTAGATCGAATAGAACATTTCTTATCGCTGATAACGATAACCTTTCAGCGACGCGAGGTCGTATTTGAATCTGACACCGAACGTGGCATCGACTTCCGCAACCGGATCGCCGGACGTGGCCATAGCCCTAACCAACTGCACCCCTGACCCAGAATTTCCATTTCCACCGTGAGAGTCGCCACGCCGTTCCTTTATTCATGATTTCTATTTTATCTCAGCTACTGGCAGTGTAATGTATCTAGAGCCCGATTTTGTCGCGAGCAATGAACAGCGATGATCGCCCACTCCCACTCCCACACTCGCTCCAGGCGTCTGGTCATCACCCTCCTCGCCCTCTCAACCCTCCTCAGCATATTCTGGCTAAACAGCAGATACAGCTCCAGCTCCAGCTCCGAATCCTGGCACAAAAGACTCCACAGCCTAACCGTCCCCGCGACAAACTCGCGGCGGGTAGCGAAAGTGTCCATGCTATATGGGGCCCGGAATACTCTATACGAACGAGCGCTGCAGAGTCATCGCCGCCATGCAGAGCGGTGGGGGTACGGCATGGATGTCCTCCAGAATGATATCGCGGTCGGGTACTGGAATAAACCCAGCTATTTGCTTTCGTTGGTGATTGAGGAGTTGGCGAAGCCGGTGGGGGAGAGGATCGAGTGGTTTATGTATGTCTCTTCTTCCTTGCCTTTCGGTTTCTTGTTAACTAGAAGAGAGAGAGGGTTGATATGCTAATGAGTACAGGTGGGTTGACGCCGACACAGTCGTTATAAACCCAGCGATACCGCTAGAGATCTTCATCCCGCCGTTCGAGGTCGACGACATCCACATGATCGCGACAAAAGACCACAAGGGGTTAAACACGGGGATATTCTTCCTGAGAGTGCATCAGAAGACAGTGGACATTCTCGTCAAGACGCTGGGCTACCCGATCTACAATCCCAAAGTGGCGCTCGGGGTGCAAGTCGACCAGGCAGCCATGGAGAAGGTCGTCAGTCAACCGGCGCTCAAGAACAGCGTGCTGTATCTACCGAGGACGTGGATCAACACGTACGAGTGGGCCCATGCGTATGAAGGGCAGAAGGGGAATTTCCTGGTGCATTTCCCTGGATTGGGGGACCAGCGGTGGGCACATATGGGCAAGTGGTTGGATATTGTTGAGCAGACGCCTGAGGCGTGGGAGGTGCCGGTTAATGAGACGTGGTATTTAGATGAGAGCAGTGCGTTTTGGGACAGGGTGCTCACTGCGAAGAGAATTATCCGGGAGCATGAGAAGACGCTCGCTGCTACAAAGGGGCCCGTTCCGATGTCGTCTAGGAACAGACAGAGGGAACGTGCGGTGGAGGAGCTGCAGAAGGTGTTGGCCGAGGAGCCGTACTCGGAGAAGCTAATGGACCTCCGGATCAAAGACTGTAATGTAGCACTGGAGGAGAATTAGACTTAGATTGGGTTAGGTTGCAATGGAGTATGCATTTTGTTAGGGTTGATTTCCAAATCCGGACATCCTTGACATCACAACTCGCGGTGGTACAGACCCCGGTGAGTTTCGCGATCTATTAAAACCACTGCAGAGGACCCGCTAGACGTTGAGGTCCACCGTTCTATTCCAAGTGCATCGCCAATATGCAGCTCAGCTTCATTGTGGCCAATCTGCCCTCCTTCCTGCTCGTGCTCGGGGCTGTATACTTCCTCACGGTACGACCTGACCTAGTATACTGATATAAATAGAAGCTGACAGATACAGCTCGCCCACCGCGTCAGAAAGAACCCCATTTCTGCAGTCCCCGGTCCCCAAATCACCAAATGGACCGATCTGATTCTCAAATACTACACCGTCATCGGCCAGCGTCCTCGCTACGTGCACGCCCTACACCAGAAATACGGTACTTTTATGAAAACAATGCGCATACCCACTAAGATACCCACTAACTACTACTGACTAGGCCCCATCGTGCGCATCTCCCCCGATGTAGTCGACATATCGTCCATCCCCGCCGCGCGCGAAATCCACCGCATCGCAAGCCCCTTCCTCAAATCGCCCTGGTACCGCCTCCTCAACCGCAAAGATGGCGAGAGCATCTTCTCCACCACTGACCCGGAGTACCACCGGCGGCACAGACGGCTTCTCTCGTCGCCGCTGTCCGAGGCGAACCTGCGCACCGTCGAACCCCTGGTCAAGAGCCGGGTGCAGCTCGCCATGTCGCGGATCCGCGAGGAGGCCCTCTCCCCGCGCGGCGTGGCCGATATCTACAAATGGATTTTCTTCATGGCAACCGATATCATCGGCGAGTTGAGTTTCGGGGATTCGTTCCGGATGCTGGAGATCGGGAAGAAGAATCAGTATATATCGGATTTGGAGACCGTGGCGAAGATCGGGGGCATCCGGGCTACGTTTCCGTTTACGATGAAGGTTGCTGCTGTGTTGCCTCTGTCGGTGTTTAAGGAGGTTGTGGCTAGCACGGATCGTATTTTGGATTATGCGATGCAGTCGGTGGATCGGTATAAGTCGCATCTGGCGTTGAATCCGGATCAGCCGAAGCCGACGCTTTTTACGAAGTTGTATGCGGCGAGTAAGGTGAAGGAGGGCGAGGGGGAGTGTTTTAGTGACCGCGAGATTAGGAATGATGCGCAGTCGTTTATTGTTGCTGGGAGTGATACAACTGCGAATACGTTGGTGTATCTCATCTGGTCTGTGTTGAAGGATAAGGTGATACAGGAGAAGCTGGTTACGGAGCTTGATGCTTTAGTTAAGACGCTCGATATTGAGGAGGGAATCAAGGAGGACGGTCTCTCTGATGAGCATCTTCGAGAGCTACCCTACATGAACCAGGTCATCAACGAAGCACTGCGACTCTACCCTGTGGTCCCGTCAGGCCTGCCTCGTGTTGTGCCAGAGAAAGGCAGCACTTTGGCTGGACACTGGCTCCCAGGTGGTGCAACTGTGACTACACAGCTGTACTCGCTGCAGAGGGACGAGGAGATATTCGAAAACCCAGAAAGGTCAGTATCGCCTTCTTATAAGACCGTACCAGGCTGAGAAATCACAGTTTCGACCCATCCCGATGGGAGTCATCGACCAAGGCCATGAAAGACGCCTTTATGCCGTTTGGAGCTGGATCGCGCAGTACGTACCAGATCCCATGTTGATTATACTGTAGCTAACTGAACAGATTGTGTTGGATTGCACCTCGCCCGGATGGAATTGCGCCTTGCAACAGCGTTCTTCTTCCGCTCGTTCCCGACGGCGAGAATGTCTATGCGTGAGGGTATGTGTGATGGAGATATGGATATGATGTTGCATTTCCTCTTGTCGCCCAAGGGGAAGCGCTGCCTGGTGGAGGTATAGTTACCAACCCATTAGTTGGTCCATGTCCGTATCCATTTCAGTAAGGTAATGTAGATTAGTAGGTATTCTAAATATATTGCCAGAATGGGAGAAACTCTTTTATTTGCCATTATCTAGTAGGAAGAGCGTTGGTCCATGTTCGTATCCCATTTCTGAGGCGTTCTTCCATTAAATGACTGAAATGCCGTAACAATCCTTTACCCCGTCATCCAGGATGTTCTCGCAAAGCGTGATGACATTTTCAGTGAAGCTCATATAAAATCTCCAGCTTGTAGTTGCTGAATTCCAGTAGTTCTGCATCATAGTTTGCCTCCGTGCAGGAGAGGAGCGCCGATACTGGAAACGCCAAAGAACCCACTTCGATTTGAAGTACACTCGCTCGGCTTTTGAGATGGCGGAGCCCATTGTGTGTAACTGTATAGCTGTATAACTGTATAACGGAAATACTTGAAGTTGGAAGTTTCGAAGTCCGTGCAGGTCAGATAGAATAGACGTGGGCTGATGGTCTTGACATTTTTTAGAACTGACTCGTGATCAGGAACCTGGCACGGTATTGTTGCTAAGCAGAGAAGGGAAACTTATTATATTCATAATTAGGCCGAGAGGGCCCAAGATAATTCTCATCAAGATCGTAACTATAACATTACATCGTGCTATACAATAAAGCAAAAGCCATGCGAACCACAAACCAACCCATAACGCCGCTATGCAGGAGAGAAAAAAAAAATATCAATGACAGACAAGATGAAAAAAGAAAGAAAAAGACCCTCAAGGCTGACTCTGCAACGCCCTGAGAAATGCCTCTGCCCCTTGATCGCACCATCAGCCAAACCGCGAACCATAAATATAAGTATAGATACAAGTATAGGTAGAGAGTGCATACCTCGATCAGTCTCAAAACAAAACTGCACCCACTTCTCCTTCTTCCACGTATCGGAGCACGACGAGACCGCCGAGCCACGGGACGTGCGAGACTCTTGTGACAGGGTCGTCACTGAGCTTTCCACCGAGTTTCGACGCAGAATGGTACCGCCAATTCCGTCTTTCTGAGCGCGCTGGAGGGGGAGTTTGAGACGGGGTTTGCCAGCTTTCTGGGGGAGTGAGAAATCCGTTACTGGATTGTTGGCGGTTAGCTAGAGAGGATTATGTTGGGGACAGCTGACCTGGTAAATCAAGAAACCCCTTGAGGGTAGTCTGTGACCCTCGGTTGGATGCAAAGTACAGGATTGATATCGAGCCGGTGATAGGATCCTGTAAGACGCGGACTGTTTCCTGCGAGCAGTGTTCCAGCATGCTACTTGTCTGGATACAAGACACATCGCCACAGAATAACACGCTTCGGCGGAGCAGGGTACTCTGGAACATATCGAAGTCTTGTCCATTTTAGTCAACTGCAGTCAACCCATGCAGAGTGGAGATACCTTGCTTATCCTGGCAGATATAAACAGGCGAGATGTGCCATCGATGGACTTTGCTCTCCTGCTCGAGCTTCAGCCGGTGCGAGCCCATGAATGTAATGCTGAGCGGGGAGGAGTGCCGGCTGTGCCGAATGTATGGGGTCATGGACGTCTCGGTGTTTCTGGATGAGCGTTCTCGTTTGAGTGAGTGCGTGAGTTTTATTCCTGTCTCGGGGTCTGTGCCTTCTATCAAGTCTGGCTCGTTGGTTCTGGGGTGGAGGTAGACAGCTAGCTGGCATGTAACTGGGCGATGGAGGGAGCTCTTGGGGTTTTGGCTGTCTGGGAATAGTCTGGCCTTGTAAGTCAAGTATATATAGTATTAGAAATGCTACTTACACTGTGACAGGGCGATGAGTGAGTGGCAGAGATTGTAAGCTGGATTTTCGGTCCCATGAGGATGAATCAACGGATGACGGGGACTGAGGGTAGTTTAGGTCAATTGACGGAGGGCGAGACAAGGTTGTTAGATGGTCCTGAGGTATCCATCGTGGTGAGGGTGTCAAATATGAGCTTGCAGGAGGCGATGAGCCGTACGGGGGTGTCTTTGGAAGTGGATGTAGTTCAGGAGAAGCAGGGTGTAGGTCTAGACGTGAGGGCATTTCTAAAGAATGAACGAGCTGAAACTGCAGCCAGTCCTTAAACTGGTCCCAGTCATCTACTGCGTTGTTCAGCACCTTTGATGACTTTCCAGTGCCGTGGAGTCCAGTTTGCTGGCTGGGGATGACGACGTGCTCATACCCAACTTTGTCGAGGGCCTCTCTTACCTCGTCGCCGATTTGGTTCAGTAAGTCGACAAACGGGGCAACAATAGTCGTGTCGCTACCAATGCTGTCGTTTGTATTCGTGCGTTTGACCGGCTGGATGCGTTCTGGGGATGGTGTCATTTGTCTCCCGATGGTATCCAGGCGCAAGGCCAAATGCCCGAGTCTGTCTGTTATATCCTGGATCCTTTGTAGCGCGGCCTGGCTGTCGGACTGTGAGAGGACATCGTCTTCCGGGATGGCGTTGAGGCCTGGGAGAGGGTCGAGCAGCGAGGATAGATGACGGCGTTGCAGTCTGGCGAGATATTTCGCATCGGGGGTTGGATCATTGGGAGCACCGTCAGGCAGACATCGTTTAAGGATCGAGGAGACTTGGACACTCATAGTTCTAGCAAACAAAGCATCAGTACGCCGTCACTGTGTCAAACCTTCATCACTTACTTGACTGCCCTGAGTATCTCCAGGTGGTCAACTCTGGCCTGCTCCGAATCTCTCGCCAACTGCCTCGTCACGTCTCTGGTACTGGAAGTGACCTTGAGGATAGCAATCTGGACATATCGATCCAAGCTGACTCGCAGCTTCTCGGCCTCTTCACGCTCCAACGGCCAAGAGACCTTGTCCCATAGACCGACCATCCTCTCCCCGAAACTCGGCCGTCTCCTGGTTTCCTCGATGGGCAGTGATTGAGCCTCTTTACTGAGCGATTCATGTTTCTTGATAAAGTCAGCGCATCGTGAAAGTGTTAGCTCATAGCCCTTCCCCAGGTCGAGATCCTCTCCGGGACAGTTGGCGGCGACCTCTTCCAGCCTTTCTAGGGCACACTTGATGAGATTGAATTCAACTCGGAATGCGGCGAATTCTCCCTTGGCCGATCTCATTCCCACCCCGACGGCCTCGTAGATGGACCATGCCAGCCTGATGCCCTGGATGATGTCTCCGACGCTCCAGCCGCCGTAGCTCATGGTGGGTTAGAGTGCTATGTTGCTCTGATACTGAATATATGGACAGGTGTAGCTGTCAGTAATAGGATATAGCTCGGATAAGCAGTGTCAAGTGGACACGAGTAAGAAAGATAGCAATGGAGATTGATAATCAGCCCAATAGGTAACAGCCAAAGTAGCCAAAGCACTGCTCAGCCGGCTCGTAAGGTGAAGAGTATATTGCAAGAAATACTCAAGCAGAAGCTTTGATTAGGAATTGAGGCTGGAAGCCAGGGGATCGAGCCAGCGACTGCTCGGAGAATAGATCGAGGGCCCGTCCGTCAACCGTTGCCCACTTTCTCACTTCTCACAGAGCAGCCATGGACTCGTGTTATGCTGGTCATGCCTGGCTGGAGAGTGCATGATCCCTTGAGCTTGAGCACAGCCCGCGGTGGCGTTCCTAGTGCGAACTCCTCCCCAATAAGACCACCCAGGAACGCAACGTGGGTAAAAGAGACGCTGAGGCTATTCTATATGGTATTCCAACCCCTCTGCCCTTGCTTAACTGTTTTCAACGCATTCAGCGTCACTGATCGGTCGGGGTGGCTCTATCACTGCTGAGCCGCACAGATCTTGTAGTGGATACTGGATAACGAGAAAAGACTTGACTGTTCTAGGCAAGGCTTCTGTTCTCTGTGCATCGTCTCGGTTAGATTATTTTTATAACTCGGGCAAACAGGCTGTCAGGGGACCAGCCACTGTAGTTGTGCTAAATGCCCATGTCGACATACGAGGCGCACTCAGCCTCGAACCGGGCAAACGTCGCCCAGAGAGCCTTTATGACCGACATCTTTCGCACCGACGTAGCAGCTCCAAAAGATGAATATTTGCAATCGTCACTGTATGACTTTCTATCATGTCGCTGCTGCCATCTGTTCGGTTGCACCTCAACCCCTGGAGGAACTATGAGAACTTCCAGCACCATACGGTAGATCCAAGCACGCCTCATCTTCCAAAGCAAACTAACACCATACAGCTGGCCCAGCGTCATGAATACATGATCGGCCGTCTGGAGAATGCAAAGCGACGAGAATGGATGTGGGTTGTGATTGTAGCGGGCATTGGGTTCTTCACGGACGCCTACGCAGTAAGTCCTCCTACTCTGCAATACGACCACTCCTAACAAACCAGATCTTCTCAGTGAACATGGTGAACCCCATGATTGGGATTGTCTACTATAATGACCGGGATAACTTACCGCGCAGCTACGGGGTAGCCATGAGTATTGCCACTCTCAGTGGTGCTTTGGTCGGGCAAGTTGTCTTTGGCATTGCTGCTGATATCTGGGGTCGTCGCAAGATGTACGGCCTGGAATTAGTTGTCCTGATCTTTACAACTCTGGGCGTGGCATTTGCGTCACAGGGCGCCCGGGGCTCTATGGATATTATGGGGCTGCTGATATTCTGGCGATTCTTTATGGGCTTTGGGCTTGGTGGTGACTACCCATTGTCCGCGGTTATATGCGCCGAGTAAGCTCTCTCCCATACGACTGACGTACTAAGAGTATCCGGCTAAGAAGGATAGGTTTGCTCCCACGCGTATTCGAGGCCGCATGCTCGCAGCCGTATTCTTCTGCCAGTCTCTCGGCCAACTGGCAGCCAACCTTGTCGCGCTGATTGCCGTAGCTGGCTTCCATCACCGGCTCAAAGCCGATGTTGATGATAATGTCCTCTGCAGCTTTGGAGACCCGCTAAAGGCCGCCGACGAGGACTGCATCCGGGGCGTCGACTCCATGTGGCGTCTCATTGTTGGCCTTGGGGCTGTCCCGGCATTCATCGCCCTGTGGTTCCGACTCACTATCATCGAGTCCCCGCGATATACGGCAGAGGTCACCCAGAACAGTTTACAGGCTGCAGCAGATGTTTCATACTTCTTTCGATCTGATGAGGCTCTACCTGCGCCTGAGATGCGGCAGGTTCGAGAGCCTGCCGATACCGAACTGTCCCCCGCGACCTCAAGGCCAGACTCCTACCTATCCAGTCTCAACACGAGCCACTCTTCGGCCCCGGAGGTGGAAGTCGCAGGTCCAGTCAATTTAGGCACTTTCTGGAGAGCCTTCAAACTGTTCGCCTCCAAGCCCAAGCCATTTCGGATCCTATTCGCGACCTGCTTCTGCTGGTTCTGTCTAGACCTCCCATTCTACGGGCTCGGGCTGATCAGTCCCAAAGTCATCAATAAGATCTGGGATGGCAAGTCAGACACCGAGCCAGGCGTTGCAGACTTTCTCTTCCAGAATTCATACAAGAGCATGGTTGTCGTTTCCATCGGGGCCGTGGTGGGCAATCTCCTGGCGATTTTCACGATTGACCGTCTAGGGCGTCGCAATATCCAACTGAATGGCTTCTTTTGGCTTTTTATCCTTAATATCGTTATCGGGGCTACTTTTCGTCCGTTGGCGCAGACGGATCATCCGAATGCGTTGATTGTCTTGTATATCTTGTCTCAGATCTTCTTCAACTTTGGTGCGTCGCTGTCTCTTCAGTTAGGGCTAGCTAACAGACTACAGGCCCGAACACAACAACATACATCGTACGTCTTATCTTTTTTTTTTTTTTTTTTTTACTGACAAGTGCATTAGATGCCAGCAGAACTCTTCCCCACTCGCTTCCGCTGTACCTGCCACGGTCTCGCCGCCGCCTCAGGCAAACTCGGCTCGGTGATAGCGCAGTGCTTCATCAGCTTCGTGGACTTCGGAAAAGGGTCAAGTGACAAAAGCGCTGAGCCGGAGAACTGGCTGGGATATGCGCTTTTGTGGTAAGTCTCCGGCCTTCCTACCTTCTGCTAGATGAAGACTGGATGATCAGAAAGTTAACGCGTGGCAGTCTCTCTGCATTCATGCTCCTCGGTCTGATTATTACATATTTCTTTATTCCGGATGTCAAAGATGAGGGGCGAAAAATTAAGTCTTTGGAACGACTAGCGGAGGACTTGTTGTCGGATACGGGGGGTGAGGTTGGGGATCCTGATGGGAGGGTTTTCCCTAATGGGAATGCGTGAGAGCTTGTTATATCTAATGAATGATAATGGTATTGCAGTATATTCCTTCTCTTGGTCCATGTATCATGTGTTCTCCATCCTTCTGCCACATACTACCGAGAAATACTCCCAGACCGCTGCCTCACAGCACCCCGTTGATGCGAATGTCTCCTCTCGACAGTATCACTTCCTCCCCTTTCCCCTGCAAACGACGGCATCCCACCCAAACTCCCCAGCACAGCACTATTACTAGCCGTCAAGTCATCCAGGACACCAAGCTCCTCATCACTGAACCACCTCGGCAGCACCCAAACCCTAAATGGGACCATTGCGATAATCAAGACGGGGAACCCTACACCAGTTAATCCCATTCCGCATACCAACATCCAAGAGTAACGCAGAGTATAAGTATACATGTACATACCAACAGCAGCAATCGTCTGCGAAATCGCCACACAGGCCGCAACAGGGATAACCTCACAAGCCAAATAAAGGCCTATCTTCCCCTTCCTTAAAGTCAATAACGGCTCGTCCCGCGAGACAAACCTCTTCTCACGCAAGAGAAAGATGATCTTCTTCAAAATCCCATTCGATTCAATAGATCCCCATCCAACGATGAAGAAAACGCCCGCGAAGACTGCCGCGGGGATCGTGTGCAGGACTATAAGGAGCGGACCTGTCATTGTCCCGATTATGGCCAGGCCCATGAAGAAGTGCGAGATGCGTTGCTCGACGACGGCGGTGGCTTTGATTACGGGGTGGCGGATTTCGGTGTCTTCTCCTAGATCTTCGGCTGTGTTGGTGTTGATTATGTGAACGTCTGTTTCGTAGATTGTTAGGGAGTCGGTGTGCACGGGGGCCTGTCGGTGTTTTTACTTAGTATATATAGTGTAAGTAAATGGGATAGGGTTTACCTGAGGAACGAGTCCATTTGGCATTGGGATGCCGGTTATACCAGCGAGGAAAGTAGTGCATCCAAGCAGAAAAAAGTCCCAGTGGAAGCCGGCGGGCTTTTTCAGTAGGAATTGGCGGGCTTGTGCTGTGAGACTGCTGACGTTCTAATACTGTTAGTTATGCCTTACTTTTGGTGCTTGCTGTTGCGAACATACATGATCATAATAAAACAGCAACATAATCAGAAACCCAAAAGGAAGAGCCGCAAATACCCATTTCACCTCGAGCTCCCAGAAGTGAATTAACCAGCCCCGAGACTGCGTTGGGAAGAATGCCTTCGTGATGGGGACGAATGAGATACCGCCGGACTTGAGGGTTCCTGGGAAGTGCGAAAAGCCTGTCCAGAAGAGTGTTCCTATCTATTCGGAATTAGATACAATAGGTATACAAAAAGGATGGATGCATACCACATAAGCGTAATCCGCCAGAAGTCCTCTGAACCATGGCCGGCAGATTGTGCTCGACCCTAGCCATTCCAGGCCGTATATCGTCATGAAGTAGAGAATGGCAATCAGACAGCTAAGGAACCCGGCTGCTGGTCCGTAAACGGTGAACTCGTTGACGAGCTCTTCTACTCCTTTGACTAGTACGGTTAATACGAGCAGAGGTAATAGCGTGATATTGAACTTACTGCAGTAAATGATGCCAACATACGCCCCAAACGACTCGGAAGAGAAATCAGTCACGTAGCGCATGTAGTCGCAGAAATTACAGACCGCAACAATCCAGTGGAAAACCGCACCCCAGATCGCGACCCAGCACATGAAGTTCGGATAGATGGTTGGCTCATAGATGACCACAATATCATAGATGGTGTAGTTAAAGAGCGAGATCAGGCCAGTAATTCCCACGATAGTCAGCGGCTGTGCACCGAGGATGCTGAAAATCATCGCCGCCAGTGCCGAAGAAAACAGAGACTCGTTGACTCCGTAGAACTCGCCTGTGCGTCGGTACATGTCGAGAGTGTAGGCGATGGCAGGGAGCATGCTGTTTTGTTAGGATGTCCTGGAATTGGTTTATATAGACTTACTTGACGAAGTACATCCGGATTGTACTTGCAATTGTCCGATAAGTGAGGGCGTCTGCAATATCACTCCAGTAGTAGGGGAGTCGTCGGCGGACATCGTGGTACATGCCCCTGCCTGGATTCAATGCACGGAGTCGCTTCCATCGAGTGCGGCCGGCATAAGTATATGTGGACTTTTCCGTTCTTGATGTCGGCATGTCTGACATGTTGGGATGAATGTTAGAATCTTGAATGAGGTATGCATGAAGGCTTTCCACGTTCGGTGGGAATGATCCTTTATATAGCCATGGCTGGTTGTAGCATAAGTGGGCCAGGCCTTGCTTCATCCACGTCCAGTTTGAAGTATAGTTGAACGAACTCTTCTAGAATCAATAATAGACTTCTCTAGAATACATAACCATTTAGTTATCTAGAGATAACCGTCTTATACTATTTTATCTAGTAAACCATGTATGTTCTGGTGATGTAGGCATAGTGTAATGGCTGAGTCAGCAATCCAGCCCGGGCAGATTTTCGTCTTGGCCGAAGTATTCCTATTCTCTCGCTGGTTTAACATGTTTTCTATATTATAGTTCAATAAGTATGCATCATGGATTCCACTGCTGCACCCCTGGTGCTACAGTTGTGCGACCTGCTTCACAACCCCGTCTTCCCAGCACAACTCGCCTCCGCCATCAAGGCCAATCCAAGCAGCGAGTTGTTTCTCAAAATCGACGCATCGCTCATCACCAGCGCCCAGTTACCGTCTCATAAGAGCTCATTACATATCGTACGTCCATTTCCGCGTTTTACTCCTTGATCTGACTTTCAAGGGCTGCATCGACCTCTGTAATGGGACAGCAGTGCCGTTGCCTCCGCCCACGCCGGCGTCTACTCCTAGTCCAAAGGTGCGAACATACCCCAGTTTAGTAGTTCTGGCTGACGGTATTAAGGACCACGGAGATAGCTTGACTACGCCTACTTCCGATATCTCTAATTGTCAATCCTCTAAGCGACGCAAGACAGTGAGCGGGCTCCGACTTGCGCCAGCTCCAGCCAAACAAATAGAGCCTACTGAAGATGGTAATAATGACCTAGAAAGCACAGGCTCTGTGGTTCCCAAGTCAGTGCGGCAATTCCACAGTGATACTCGCTTCCCACAGCGGTCCAAACCTGGGCAGGGGATCTCACCACCGGTTCTCGAGCCGTCGTCCACGGACAAGCTGATCGCTGGGATATGGCGACAAGTATATTCGTCCGTGCAACTCAGCTATGATTTCTCAGTATGATCTAACACTCCAGTATGCGCTCTCCTAACAGAAGCAGAGTATCAAACCTACTATTAATATCCGCTCCGGTGCAAGTCTCGAGGTAAGCATCACTACACCACTAAATGCATCCACTGACAAGACAGGTCTTCAAATCCGTCAACACCCTATGTCTGAAATACTACAATAGAAGCCAGTCCTCACGCGCACTGGAAATGATCGTCCAGGCATTCTGGGTCGAATGCTTCGAAGCCCGCACCGCCGTTCTCCGCTACGAGAAGCCCATCCTATCCAAGACAGAGGCGCGCATGCTCGCCATACGAGAGGCTTGCGTTATACTAAATTGGAAGGAGAAGGATCTGCGGAACCGGATGTACGTATTGAACTACCAATTCTTTACTTACTCGAGCTAATATCACAGGGCCATCTGGCGCGGGTACAAGGAAATAAAAGACCACGGCGGGTGGGCAAGCCTTATCTTCGCCAGCGCCGGCGTGTACAGATTCTGCAAGTACCGCGCGGAATTCGGAGACCTCTTATTCTCCCGGCTGGGCCATATAAGATCCAGCCTCGAAGTCGCGGCCGATACCCTGCACCCGGAGTGGAGGGATCTTTTACAGGTTATACAACAGGACACCCCGCGCGTATACCACGGCCATCCACATGAATGGGTTACTACTACTGCTAGTACAGACGGGCGAGCACTTCCACTCGACTCTACATACGAACATCTCCAGTCCCAGCTACCAAATGGATTCCAGTACCGCTTTATTGACGAGTGCGTGCTCGATTCGAGTATATACGGGACAACAGACCCACGACGGGTTCCCGAGCTGGACAATTCGGATATCTGCGCCGTATGCCACGAGAGACAGTCTGATGAAGTCCAGCAGAATCAGTGTATGTGTTTCCCCGCTCTATTCGGGGGCGTTCGCGGGCCTGTTCCGGTTCAGATCTTCCGCACGACGAATGGGAAGAATAATGGTGTTGTTGCGCGCTGTGTATGTCCCACCCTCTATTAAACCACCAACCCACCAGCCAAACAACTAACAAGCTGTATAGCCCTTCGATCGCGGGACTGCAATCGCCGAATTCACCGGCCTAATCACATCCGGCATCGACGGCGTCGACGTAATGATCGGCGGCTCAGGCGGGCGAACATACCAGATCTTCCAGGGTGAAATGGGTAACGTCACGCGTTTCATCAACCACTCGTGCCGGCCCAATAGCCAGTTCCAGCGGTTCTACTGGCGCGGCATAGAGCGGGTTATTGTTGTCTCGAGGGGGGTGGGTGCGGGCTGTGAAGTTACGGTTGATTATTCGGATCGGTATTGGAGGGAGTTGCGGAAGAGGTGTTTGTGTGGGGAGGGGTGTTGTCGGTTTGGTGGTAGTGGTGGTGGTGGTTCTGGGAGTAGGAATTTGGGTTGATTTTTTCTTGGGGCTGTGAGTGCTTAGGCTGTATATATTTAATGCGATATAGTGTTTTAATCCAAAATAATTTAATTGGTTCTTTTTTTGCTCAAGATGGGAATGATGGCAGGGTTGCCTGTTTGTGTATCAAGCACAGGCCCGTCGTTATTATTGCTACTGGCACATCAGAAGCGGTCTGCAGTGTTAGTAGGCATATGGTAGGGTGTAGCTTTATAGATATATGCTGTTAGATTCCATAGAAAACGACCAGTGTTGTATACATTGTTGTATACTTCGGGCGTGCCCTAGATCCGCTGACAAACAACATCACGTGGAATTACCGGTGACATAAGCACACATAGCAGGACACCGGTGTAGATTGAGATTTGATTTATATCTGCACTCTTCACCTTTCATAACATTGTCCTGAGTGTACTCAAGTATCAGAATTCTTATTGAAAATGGTCTACACCATCGTCGTCCGTGCGTCGCCATTCCTTCCATCCCCAACCCCAACTCCAACTCCAACAACTCCAACTGCAACTCCTTCACCCCACCAAAACAACCCCGCCATGTACCGTAAAGCTAACCCCTAACCTCCATGCAGACATGAGGGCCAAGCCCGACCAGGAGAGCATCTCCAAGCTCTCCGCCAAGCTCGAGGAAGCGTCGGCCGTGTACTCCAAGGACAAGGAGACACTCTCCTGGCACGTCATGCAGTCCGTCCACGACCCGCAGGACTTTTGCATTGTCGAGCGCTACCTCAACGAGGGCTCGCAGACTTACCACCTGAATAACCCTTACTGGAAGACGTTCGACCCTTATGTTATTCCGCTGTTGGAGAAGGAGATGGATCTTCGGCGTTTTGAGGAGCTCGAGAAGAAGAGTGAATAGGTGGTAGGCTTGTCTGAAATGTATTTAAAAGTTCGGCAGGTGGTTAAGATAAATAAAGTAAATAAAGTTGTTGATACGCTTCTTATTAATTAAGTGTATAGTATTGAGTGGTTCATTCCCATGCTAACTTTGGGTATAGAAACGTAAGGTAGATATAAGCCTTATTATTGGCTAAAGGGACAACACTGATCAATCAATACTAAAACACAGGAGCGGCAGGAAAGAACAACATCACCCAACGCTCCTTCCAAAAGGATAGTGCATACTAAAAGGGGCTTCTCTCCCACTTTTTCATAACGGAACCATGGGGATAGAAGTTCAAGCTAACCGAGACACATGGTACCCCGGACCGACAGCAGAGAAGGACTGGAGTGCATTGCGTGGACGGGTGTATGGGTCGCCTCCGTAGCCCTCGTCGTCATAGTAGTCTCTCCTACGGCGACTGTACATCCCCCGGTACGGTCTCTCTATACGCACTCGCTCATCGTCCGTCTCAGAAAAGCTGCTTGCTCTCGCTGGTCTCCGCAGATACCTCATATCTTCTCTTATAGGTTCATCCCAGGATCTGCGTTCCCTCGACCGAATCCGACGAATCCGACGAGTCCGTCTCGGACTTTCATCGATTTCCAACAACTTCCCCTGCAGGGCCCTGAAGTCGCTTAACTTGGAGCCATCGAGGATATCCGTCCACTCTTGGAGGTGGTTTTCTTTACTGCCTGCCTCCATTATCAGGCCTCGCTTTTCATGCCCTCGCATGGCCTGGGTGAACATGTCCTGTAGCCTTTTCGCTTCCTCAACAACTGTTGCTGCGCGGTCTGCGACGTCGAGGACCTGCTTGAGGCGGGATTCTTGCTCGTATGCAGCGATGACGCTCAGCTTGGGCACTGTATATGACAGGCCAGCTGGCGCTCTCAGCGTGCGAGGGATCCCGAATGTCAGGAAATGGCAGGCCGTGACAGAGAGACCAAGCTGGACTTTGAAGTCTGCATTGCAGTGGACAATCAAGAGAAGTCGAACGATCTCGGGCAGTCCACTTCTACTCCCTGGTTCTTCGTACAATCGCCAGGACGCGTGCGTGCTGTCCTGGATAGCGCCGTGGATAATCCGTACCCCTTTAAATGTTGACGTCTTGTTCTTGGAGCCCTCCAAGCTAATATTGAGATTCGATGGACCGCCGCCCCCGGCAGCACCGAGAGTGAACTTTTGCCCTGACGACACTTCCTGCTCGGAGACCTCTACTCGATCCGCCTGGGGCATGATGCCGCGGATATTGGGGGCGTCGCCTGTAGAGCCAGGCCCGAGCATCGCATCAATCTTTGCATAGCGAATGCGGTGGTCCATAGAGTACGGCCGCATGAAGTTGAGCTTGATCTGGAGTTCGTGCATATCCTTCCCCTCGTGGACGCAGGGGCAGATGGACTCGATTTTCGCGGCGAAGCTGATATCGTGCTTGTTGTAGCTGGCGAGCATGAAGCCGTCTCCGTTGTCGCGGCTCACCCCGGCCCAGATACTGCCTTGCGATTGCGGTCTTGCATCTGTGGCTGAGGCTGAGGCTGAGGCTTCTGGCGCTTCTGCCGTGTGTTGACTCGTCTCGATCGGTCGTACACGATGGTATGATGGCCGTGTCTCTACCCTGCCCTCAAGCAGCTCCACGATGTCATCAGCCCCCGCGGCCCTGGCGAGTTGCGCCCCCGTCAGCCAATCGTAGTCTTGCAGGGAGATATCCGGCCCATGGCACAACAACGCCTCGACGCCCTCCGTCCAACCGTGTCGACAAGCCTCATGCAGCGCCGTCCGCCCCCGGAAATCCCTCGCGTCAATGAATGCCCCATGCCGAAGAAGACCATGTACCATTTCCACGCTCCCTCCATAAAAACACAAATGCAAAGCCCTTTTCCCAAACGCATCACCAGTATCAACATCAGCATGCATCCCCATAAGGCACTTCGCTATCTTCGCATTCCCCGCCATCGCCCCTATATGCAGAGCCGTCCTGCCCGCTCCATCCTGCCTGCCCATACTCGCACCATGCAGCAATAACTCCCTCGCGGCGCTAACCCCATCTTCCTCCCCCTCCTCCCCGCCCTCCATCTCAACCCAATCCCTCCCTGCAACAAGATGCAGCGGTGTCGCCCCATTCGAATCCTCCATATTCACAACCTGGCCTCCCTTGCTGTGGCCTTGTAAGGCCAGAAACCGGATCATGCCCACCGTCCCAGTAGCGCAGGCCTTATGCAGCGGCGTGCGGTCTGCGTCGTTGGAACTTTGGCAGTCGAGCGTTGCGCCCTCCGCTAGAAGTTTCTCTGCGACATCAACGTCTCCGTGTTTTGCGCCGGCTTCTTGGAGGAGATGTTCGTCCTTGCGGATCTGTATCAACAATTGCTGCACTTCCTTGTTCTCATTCTCAATTTTATTCTCATACTCATTGTTTGCGCTTGGGCCCTTGTCCGGATCGGACTCAGGACTGGATTCTGGCTCTGGCCGGTTGTTTGAATCTTCCTCGACTAGCATGGCTGTAGTGGCATGATTTCTCATTAAATGAAGGGCGATTGATTGAAATCCTTTCTTCTGCTAGCTTGTCTCGCTAGTTTGCAGTAAATGCATGTCTAGGTTGAGAAATCGGAATGTGATCGAGATATGATCGGGAACCGAAATTGAGGAGGCTGGGTAGCTTGAAGGTGCGGCTTGAAGGTGCGGCTGAGAGGAGACTGAATTTGCCAATCCCAATTACAGGCTGTGGTTCTGGAGAGTTGGATTATGAGCATTCTTCGTGGATACCTGATTCCTATAGCTTCAGCTCTACCACCTCTACTCTACACCCCAGTTCATGAACTATGAAGAAAAGTTACCGAGTCTTTGGCCCCTTTCTTCGTTTTAAGACCGGGGACCATGAAATGTCCGGTAATAGAATACCATAGAATACCGCGGGGCGACGGGAGTACGGGACGCTTCCCGGCCCCACTAATGCGGGAGGGGCGCTGGTTCTGACCAATAGAAATTGCTACTGTGAATTCACGTTCAGTTCTCCGGATGTCTGTGTTATACTTATAGCAATCGATGGAGCTGTTGATTCTGTTCAGTTAGCATGTTGCTGTAAAGAATCTGAAGTCGGGTAAAGTGTCCAGATACCGCGAGTTGTTCTGCAGCATTACCGGAATCCAATTCACTGAGGTCCTTTCCCCAATGATCCAACGGGTTGAACGTGAACCTAAACCTGTCGACAGAGAAATGGATATTATATTCCTCTGTCTGGTTATATTTGCCATACAGGAGCGCCAATCCGCTTGTCTAACAATTGCGCCGCTGGATCATGACAACGGCCGCGGAAGGCTCAATGATAGAACATACTCCTGTTGTCGAATGGAGGCGTAACAGTAAAGCCTACCGCAGGAGTGGTGCATCAGTTGTCGACTTAGAGTTGTTTCAAACCGACAGTACTTACTATCAAGTAATCATCTCCGTTGCCGTGCATCTCGGTAGAGGTGAAGAAAGTAGTTGTTACTGTCTAACCCCTGGTACCGGTCGATATAACAGAACTTCATGGAAGGGCCTTACCGAAGTATAGGCTCCTCTATCCCTTATCCCAGAGGATTGTCCGTGAAGAGAAGGATCGCTTCCCCAGCTATCACGAATTGCAATGACCTCCGCGTTCTTCTCCTCGCGGCACAATTCCCGTACAGTCCGGCCCAGCGTATCCTTCAGGTTAACATCACAGCCACGCTCCAGCAGAAACCGCACCCGCTCAGGGTCGTTTGCATAAACAGCAAAATGCAACGCAGTCCCCAGCCCGTTGCCCCACCACTTATGAAACTCCTCGGGGTCGTACTCAAACTCACGCTGGTTGATCGGGAAGCCTGCCTCATCCAGCAGCCACTGCAGAAGTTCCATCCGGTCCGCACTTTCAGTCTCAGTCTCAGCCTCAGCAGCGCGCTGGAGAGCATTACTGCAGCGAAAGTTGGCACCACGGGCAGCAAGCAATTGCAATACTGGCACCGAGGCATACCGACCAGCTTGGCTCGGCACATCCATGTACTTGTTCTTGTTTCTGGCGTTGGGATCGGCCCCTTGCTCGAGACACCAGCGCACCCGCGCCTCGTTATTTGTCACGAACCTGTCTGCTTTAGCACGCCACCTCTCTCTCTCTCTCTCTCTCTATTTTGTTTTTGGTTGTTTTAACTCACCCTAGTATCGGACATCGACCATCCTGAACAGGCTCGTTGACTTGCCACCCATACTCCCGAAACACCTCAAGCACATCAAAAGCGCTGGCAGCCATTCCCCTGCGCATAGCCATAGACGTAACAAACCCGCCTCGCTCGCCCAGTATGTATCTGGCAACAGCAGCCTGGTTTGTCCGCGCGGCCTGGACGAGCAGGCGGCTAAGAAGGTCGTAAAGAGGGCCCGCTTTGCCGGTGCGGTCTGCCATGTATGCCCGTTCGACTTGCTCTGTTAGTGTGGGTTTGAATGAGAGGTTGTCTTGCTTCTGTTCTTGCGATTGGTTTGTTGTTGTTGTTGTTGTTGTTGTTGTTTGGTTTGGGGCTGAGACTTGGGATTCCCACTGGGCTAGTTGGGTTTGGAGGAGTGCGAGGTCGCCGGTTTGGGCGGTGATTTGCATCTCCTGGGGTAGGGTTCGTTCATGGTCGGTTGAGTTGGGCATGGTGATTTCAGAGAAAGTGGTTGGAAGAAGGTAGAGTGCAAGAAGAAGAAAAGGAAGACTGCAGGTCTTATACTTGTAGTCTGATGATAGTCACCTACTAGTTCCGGTTAGTGTTGCCATTTAGGAGAGGGTGTATTATTTAATATTACAGTTGTAAATAACAAATTGCTTTTATACTCTTCAATCACTCACCTATTATATATCGGAAATAATACCTTGCCAGGTATTTCAAATGATCATTTTAAGGAATGTATTATTATTTCGATGGGTTTCAGCGCGTTGGACGGAGGCTGGTAATAGGTGAAACCATCTTGTCCCCTATGGAATAAGCTAGAGTATGGCCGTGATGGTATAATTGTGGATAGATAGACATCAAATGGGATATATCATGGATTCATCCCGTAAATTGCTCTGAATAAAGTGGCATGCACATATGTACGGCAACTGGCAACTGCCTAATAATATTTGCAAAAGTGTATCTGGGATATGTAGCTGTCGATATGGATGTTGATATCAGATGCAGAACAAAAGCAGAACAATAAAACAATCACGCTCACCCAACGCCACGCTCAGTCAAGTCAAGGACACGCTCATAAGGAAATGAATGAATGGAGATCCCCGCTGATGACCGATGAATGATAAATCAGACCCAAAGAAATGACAGTATGTATAGCTGCATATGGTAGGACAATTTTAGCTGCTTGTAATGGAGAAGGGTATTAGTTAACGCCGAGTGCGACCGACTCGGAACGTCGTCAAGTCAATTGATTCCACCGAGCCTTGCTCGTCATCGACCTCGATCGCACCCTCGCTTGAGGCCGGTCGCTTCAGCGACACCAGTGGCTGTGTAACATTCTCTTTAGCCGGGCTTTCAGCTTCAGGTTCAGGTTCTTGCTCAGCGGCTTCCTCTTCCTCCTTCTTCTTCTCCTCCTTCAGCAGCTCGACCTCCTCTGCAACCACCTTGAGCAAAGCAGTGAACCGCTCTTTCACGCTACCCAATTCCGACGCACAGTCGCCGGCGCGCAGGAACTGATACGCAGCCGTTTCACAGAAACTGTGCGCAAGCTCGAGATTCTTATCCGCAGCATCGAATGGCGATTTTCTCGTCACAGTCAGCTGGGGTTGGGGCTGAGGCGGTCCTCGGGCACGTGAAGACCGAATGCTCGCCAGCAAGTCCTCGGGCTCTTCCAGCGTCGGCAACATAGCACGGGCGGCACTCCTGGGCGGCGGCGGACGTGCACCAGCACCACCCGCCATCGGCAATTGAGCCATTTTACCCCGTCGCAGGTTGTTCCTCGCCGTCCCGATATTGCGGACCATTTCCTCGAGGGTCTTTTGCGTGTAGCCGTCGTAGTGGATTATGAGGCTATGCCGCGTGCTGATGACAGCGGGTGTATCCGAGTCGGAGGACGAGGCATTGTCGTCGTCTTTTTCTTCTTCGGCCGCTCGGCGGCGGCGGACGGAGTTTGTTTGGATGGAGCACACGGAGCTGTTCTTGCGGCGGCGAGGCTTCAAAGGTGCGGTGGAGTGTTTCTTAAAGGCGTCGGCGAACTCGGTGTGTTTTGCAGCCGTGTGGGCCGTCAGCTCGGACAGGTGGGAGATCCAGGTGGGGAGGTTGTCAGAGAGATAGGAGAAGGCGCCCAAGGCGTCCATTTGGGCTGGCGGCATTGCTCGACAGTCGAGAAGGGTGTTTAGCTATTTCGGCGGGGATATAAGATTCGAACGAAGGCTGGGGTGGAGGTTTAATTCGTTTCGTCGTGGTATCATCAGCCCCGATACGAATGGGGTCTGGCTGTGGAGGTGAGGCCGAGCGGCTTTCAGGCCAGTTCCATGGGTCAGCGGCGGGAGAATGTCGCTGTCGACTGTCGACTCGCTTAAGGACCCGGGGCGTCCAGAGATAATTGTTGAAGATGGAAGATTGAAGAGAGCTCCTGCAGGGGGATGGGAGGAGAAAAGGGCGAGAAGAGGGAGAAAGACCGGGCCATTGCAGAACTGACGGCTCAACGGGGACCTCGCGATGGACTGAGTTGCATTGGGGGAAAAGGAGCGTAAAGTACGGTGGGCCCGCCCGGGGGTTACCCGCAGCCGTACGGTCACTTACGCGGGCCTAGCCGTATGATTGGGCTGTCACCGCCCGCTGGCTGCTCCGGTTGGGCGAGAGGGTGCGGCCGTCCGCCCTAGCGGTACCGGGATGTTTTGGGACGTTCGTATTAGCCGTATTAGCGCCGTCATGGTCCCCGTTCGGGATCCTTCGACTTGTGTCCTGAAAGCTCAGGCCGCCATATGCAAGGCTCAAGGCTCACAAGTCAAGACGCAGCGGGCACGGAACTGGCATCTTGACTTGGATCTGCACTGCGATGCAAGTCAATGGCACGTCAAGCCAACAATGACATTCTCACGGCAGCCCTCCATGTCAGCGTCATCAAACAGCGGTGAGCTGGGTGCATGCATGAATCCAGGCCGTCGCAGCGTACAAATGGAGTCGCTCCAGGGGATCCATGCAAGGCCAACTCTAGGCTCGACTCAATGACCATCTCGTGAGGTCACGGTCACGGCCACAGCACGAGGAGAGGAGGGGTTGAGCGATCGCCTTGGTAATCGGCGTTCTAGTAGAACGCCGTGCAGTACAGAAGCCAGCATTGCAATCAGTGTTCATCTCCAAGCTTCTAGAATATGAGCTCATCTATCTCGAATGATTCAATCTCCTGAAGTATCCGCATCATCCATTCTCGGTTACAGCCATTGAGACAGGACAGACAGACTGGACAGACATGGTTGATTCACGGAGTGTCCGGAGACTTTGCGAGTGGCCAGTTCGAGCCCAGAGACGCCATTCCCAAACAAGATATGACACGTAACGGTCGACCAGGATGAGAATCCAACCGGTCATTGGAGTGGTGCATCTGGCGGCTGGTCAGTGGTTAGTCTCCTGGCTTCGGGAGGCAAGTCGGGAGGCACCGCTGATGGCATTGAATGGTTAATGGTTAATGTTTAATGGTTAATGGTTAATGGTTAATGGTTGTCTCGCTTGCTCGTGCCGTCCAGTCAGTTCCACAATCGACGGGCTGTTCCACTGGTTGTTGGCAGATCGTGCGGGATTCTCCTCTTATTTTGTTTAATGTTTTGTTAATGTTTTGCTTGGGTGGGCCTGTTTTGACAACTCATCAGTCACAAGGCTTCTCCAACTGCTGTACCAGTAACTTTTAAGTGCTCAAGAGTAGTCTTGACTCAAGTCTAATCAAGTCTGAGTACTTACTGGACACGACTCGCTGACATCTTTAAATAGTACTGCACTGTACTGTTGGTAGTACCAAGGTCACCGAAAATCCACAGTAAATACGGAGTACGGTGTAGACATCGAGACTCGAATAATGTAATTCATTACCCCAATCTACACTAAACGCCGACGAGCCGCAACTGCAAGAATGCCTCTGCGATACCAAACTTACCACATCCAGGGCATATTGCGGGCCACTATCACCTTATAACAGGGATGCGTGCTTAGCTGTATTATTGCTTATTAGACTTGCGAGCGGACGATCTCGGTGGTTATTTCTGGATAGAGCACTCCAATGCTCCATTCCCTGGCTATGGAATTGCATGCCACCGGTTCCTTGAGACCCCTGTCACTGTCCCTCTCGGATCCGAAGAGTTCGTCTCTGCTACATCGGGTGCCACTATTCGAGAAGTCAATACTTGACAAGATAACGTGCAACTTTTGTCAATATATACATCACTACCACCTCCACCACCAAGCAACTAAACAACAGATCAAATCTGCACCTCCATAACAGGCCCCTCATAAACCTTCCTCGCCCGCAGCCCATAATAAAGCAGCGCAAGAATAATCGTGCCCCCCGTCCCCACAATACTAAAATTCATAGTCGCCTTATCGACATCCATCTGCGACGGCCAGAAGCTGAAAAACACTACAATCACCATGTAAACTACCGCATAGGTGTTGATCGCATCGCCCCAGATCCCGGGCACATGGAACGGGCCCCAGACGAGTTTCGCGCCGGGGACGTTGACGACCTCAACCCCTGATGCTCCGTTTTCGCCCTTGTGGTAGGCGCTGATGGCGCCTGTGTACCGGCGGTACAGGAGGAGGCTGCCGACGGTTAGGTAGGAGAGGTACAGGCCTGAGACGGCCATCGACACCACGGCGTTTAGGGCTACGCTGGAGCCGATGTTGATTAGGCCGAGCAGGCAGCAGACTGTCATGGTAAGGAGGATTGAGTAGGTTGGGAGGCAGTTGTATGGTGAGACCTAGCAAGGTTAGATACATCTTTTACCAGAAAATACAATGTTAGTGGGAATACCTTGCTCCAGATACGCCATCCAGGAACAGCGCGGTCGCGCGCAAAAGACCAGAACTGGCGAGACGTCGCGGCCAGCATCCCGATTACTGAGCAGATGGCGATAATCAGCAGGATCGAGGTCATGCCCAGAGCGCCGGAGACAGAGTCCGTGGCCTGGTAGAAGATCTCCATGAATGGGTATCCGGTTGCGCTGTTCAGTGCGGCGTCGACGTCTTCCAGGCAGAACAGCACGGCGATCAACATGCTGAATCCGAGGGTCCCGTTGATGAGGACTGAGAGCATGATTGCGCGGGGGATTGCCACCGATGCGTCTTTTACTTCTTCGGCCATCTGCTCTAGTCAGTACCTCGGACAATAGGACAACAGGGTAAGGGTAGGGTAAGTACATGAACAGCAGCATCCCCCCCAGCAAAAGCGAAAACACACCCCGTCATCCCCACAAACCACGACAAGCCCTGCGACGGAAACCCGCCGTTGACGAAATTCAGAAACACGTCGTGCGTGCTATTGTGGTCGGCCATGTACGTGATCGGGATGAGAATGCCAAAAAAGCCCACCAGGTGCACGACCAGCACCGCCGTCTCAAACCGGGGCAGCAGCTTTCCTCCAGCGATATTAATCCCCAATGCGAACAGCACTGCCGCCCACATAATAAGTGTTCCCTGCCACGGCTGCGCCGAGTAGTTTGCATGCCCGAGAGTCACGGCGCCTTGGATCTCAGTGCCTGCGAGGAAGGCGGACGAGGCGAATGCTGCCTGCCAGCCGATGACGGTGACCCAGCCTGTAGAGTTAGCATGATATTGGCAATAACGACTAGTCCAGACGTACCAGTCAGGTAGCTCATGATCTTCATGTATTTCGGCGGAGCAAGCATTGCACACCAGTGGTACTGCCCCCCAGAGGTCGGCGCCATGGAGGCCAGTTCAGATATCACCACGAAGCTGCATGCTGTTCCTGTCCAGGCGAAAATAAACGAGTAGACTGCTCCTCCGGGTCCTCCACTGTGTACTGTTAGTTCGACCCGCAGACAGAGCTTCATACTGACTTTTGTAGAGGTAGTAGAAAGGTACTATAAAAACAATCATTAGCTGTGAAAGCAATGAGACGGTTGACAGAGAACATACTCAAACAGGCCTTCCCAGGTCGCGAGGATAGTACAGCTAAAGCCGAGCGTGGACAGAATGCCAAACGTTCGCTAGACAGTAAGCCAGTTGCTCAGCATAAGTTAATAGAAGCCAGTCTTTACCTTTAGAACGGATTTCTTTCCCACTCGCGCCAGATCGGCCGTGTCGCGATCATGGCTGCCCGTCCCAAGTCCAACCTCGGCGTTCGCAGAAACAGCGCGGTGCTTGAGTTCGTGCGCCATGCTGATCGTTACATAAAGTCAAACTCGACGGATGCGAGACTGGGAATGCTTCATTTTAAGACCAAGGGGAGGGGAGAAAGTGGGTTGTCTGGCACCAGGTACTTCGGTGGTAGGTTTCCAATGGGTCAGGGTTAGCACCGTCGAAGCAATGGAACCTTCCGTTCAGGTCTTAGTTTTAATTCTAATCGCAGACGCCGGACGGAGAGGCCGTCTTCTAATTTAGACCCCTGTCCTCCAGCCACCTGGCTTCGAACTTCAAAGAGTAGGGAGTAACCCACTGCTATCAAGGGCCATCAGCCCGACGCGAGGGACATGCACAAACCCACTCAACAGCGAGCACGGTTATGAAAGAAGTTTCCTGAGTATCACGTTCATCGATCACCGTGCTTAGCATATGCTTCTTGATCTCGATTTTCTGGTCCGGAGTCCCACAGCCGGGGCCACCAGCCGGCCAGCCAAGACGCCACGGGGCCACTGCCAGTGCCACCGGGCCGCCATAATACGAGTAAGAGATTGCATCGTAAATTTAAATTGACAGGCGGGCAATTAAGCTAATGGCGCGACTATTCTGTTCTTGTGCTGCCGATCAGCCGTCTAGGCTTGTTTTATTACGTGTTGGTCCTTGGCGGCCTCTTAATGTAACCTGCAGCCCTAACCCTGCCCCGCTCTGTTTGAGAGGTGCCAGACAGCCTCCTTTGAGTTTGCACATGTTCGACTCTAAAACTGGTCTGTCTGGACTGTATATCGGCTTCGATGGTGTCACGCAGTCAACTGACAAGCACTGTGATTGGGAGCACCCTGTATGGAGATAAAACATGGTATATATGGACACCACGTAATGGCGTGATAGGAATGTCTTCCAAAAAAGCAATTACACCGGGCAACAAAAGAACCAGGATGAGATCCCTGTCAAGAGCTCGTGCTCACAGATTATTGTTAGTTTCGAATCTCGAGGTCCTGTTCGATCAGGCGAAGTGGCCCACCATCGGCCCTGATTCCAATACCAAATCACCAGCTCTTTGCTTTTTATCTCTCACCAGGCTCATCATTCCTGCCGCGTTACATTCGTTTTCCCCCGATGTATACACCATCCCGCCCGACAAGCTCTCAGTCGCTTATATTGAGTCGCTGGCCCCTGCCCGACTCCGGCATGCCTGGCACCGGCAGCAGCCATGGGGCGATTTGCCAATATCGACACCTGGGATCCGGCCGTCAATGTCTCAAACTGGCTTCTCGTCGTCGTTGCCGGCCTGAGCGTGCTCATCCGGCTGGGCACGAAGCTGTGGATTTTCCACAGACTCACGAGCGATGACTATCTCATCATTGCAGCGCTGGTATGCCACATCTGACTCTGTCTATCTCATCTGACTAAAGCCAATCGCAGGTACTCTGCATTGGACAATCGGCGTCGATCTCGATAGCAGTCGAGCACGGATACGGATATCATTTCGCAACTGTCTCGAGCCATAATTTCAACCAGGTCATGAAAGTATGCAGCAGCCACTCTCTATATTCATTCATTACAGCTAAACAACAACAACCTCCAGTCGCAGTATTCCGCATACATCCTCTACATCGCAAGCCTGTGCTTCTCCAAACTATCCCTTTGCACATTCATCCGCAACCTGACCCCAGTGCATAAAGACCACTTCCAAGCCGCCATCCTGCAGATTTTCATCTCGGTCCTTGGGATAACCGGTGTCCTGGGGACGGCCTTTCAATGTCACCCGCCGCGCACATGGGACTATATGCACGGCGAATGCATCAACTTGGTACGTACCCGTACCCTCCCTATTCTAGAGTACTCTAATCGGTCCTAACTATTTTTCTTTTTTATTATTATTATGCAGCGCGCCTGGAACTACTTCATCTCCGTAGCGAACATCGTCACAGATGCCATGATCGTTTCCCAAGCTCTAGTTCTCATCTTCGGAATCCAAGCCACGTGGAAGAAGAAGCTCATGTTCGCTAGTATCTTTCTATCAAGGATTATGTTCGTCCTCTCTCCCATCAATCCCATCAATCCAGGATCCCTTTCCAATTACTGACCATGATATGACAGCGTAATCCTAGCCACAATCGCCGAAATGGTCCTCCTCCAAAAGAAACACAACAACGCCTCCTCCGCAGACTCAGACTCAGATCCAGATCCAGATCCAGATCCCACATACGACTACTGCGCATCCACAATCGCCATGCAGGTGGTGCAGTGCGCCAGTATCGTCACCGCGTGCTGGGGCCAGCTCAAGCCGTTCCTGAACCAGCTCAAGTCGAACGGGCTGCGGATTCGGGGGGTTGAGTATCAGTCGTCCACGTGGCCCAGGGGGAAGAGTCACTCGTCCAAGTCGAGGAGTTATGGGCTTTCTGGGAGACATGCCGGTAGTAGTAGGAGTCGTGGGGAGCAGCATGAGCTTGTTCCTGTTGCGGCGGCTGGGCGGAATTTGACGACCGTTGAGGCGGAGGCGTCGAGGGGGTGGGATGCTGATAGTCAGTCCAGTCAGGTTGGGATTATTCGTGAGACGAGGACTTGGGTTGTTAGTGGTCATGATGGGCATCGTACCCGTAGCCATCAGTCGTAGGTAATATCTGTCCTATAATATACAAACTTTTGTTCTGGGCAACATATAGAGCGGAAAGCTTCACGTAACTGATTCATCACTTGCTACTACTACTACTACTACTACTACTGTACTGTCTAGCTATGTTCTTTTGCAAGAATAGTCCATCTCTCGTCAACATCCATGACTGCCTTCGCTAGTCCCAATCATCATCCATTAAATCCGTCTCATTAGCTGACGGGCTTTCCTCGTCCGATCCGTCTTCCTTCTTCTTCTTGGCCCCTTGGTGGCTCGAGTCATCAGAACTATCCACCTGTTTTTGCTTGCCCTTGCTGGTTTTCGAACTTGCTAGAGACCCTCCTTGCCCTGTAGACGGACCTTCTCCAGGCCCTTCACTGTATCCGGTGGCATCTGAGGCACTGCTGGAGTCTCGCTTCCTTTTTTTGTTATTGCTGGGAGGAGGCTGTGAGGCCGCGCGCTGTGTTCCCGGGTTCCTACTACTAAGAGCCCGCAGTGCCATTCCTCCATTCCATCGACTCGTGGTGACGATTTCCTTCAATTGAACCTCCTGCCATCGCTATCAGTCAACAGATTCAGATGGGGCTAATGATGGACCAACCAGATCGTATTTATCAGGATGCAGTGCCCTGAGCATCGTAGCCTCTGCAGCTGAGTGCGAACTCACCAACCGGCGGCTGGATTGTGCAGCGGGACTGGGGCTCTTGAGACGCGTTTTCTCTACATCAGATGTTAAGACTATGCGCAGTTAGATCTGAACCTCCAATATATCCAAGGTGAGTGCTACTGTTGACCTCACAACCTGACAAAGAGTCTCGAATATCAGGAGACATCGACGTAGAACGTGGCAGGGGTGGCCTCTGGGAAACTGACGTCTTCATGTTAGATGTGGACTCCTGCGAAGTCCACCAGGGAAATGCGCAATCCTACCTTTCGCTGGTTCTTGCGAGCTGCGGCCAGTGCTCAAACACTCATCGAGCAGCAGACTGTCGGATGAACTCACGTCGGAACTCACATCCGCCTCGCTGGGGCTCTCATAGTGTAGCTCCTTAAGATCGGGCAACTTAAGCATCTTAAACATCAAACTGTAATGGTGTTGTTTCGTGACGATATGCAAGAGAATATCAATAGAATAATTGAGTATGGATACGATAATCGGCAGTAACGAGAATATCGCCTAGAGTAACTCAAGTCGTAAGTCAAATATATCCGTCGACGTATCGGTTTTATGTACACGCAGGAAGGCACGACCGTGCTCCTTCTTTATAATTCCAGTACAGCATCACGGCCACAACTCCGTCTCCTTCCATTTTCCGTCGTCCCCATCAGCAAGCGTCCATCGGGTCCGCCGCACATCATCAGGATTTGAAAAGTCCAACACCTCCATTTCCTGCGGTAAAATAAGCAAGACCCGGAAGTTCGCCCTCGCGATCGGGTCCTTGAGATCTTCAATCTTCTGGCCCAGTTTCAGCTGCGGGTCAGGCGGCGCTTCACTGCGCGGCCGACCAGGAGGCGGGTTCTTGAACGTCCCTAGCCGAAAAGATTAGCCTATAGGCCGGTGAAACACGGACGAGTGATGTACTGACCTCTCATAACAGGGCTATGGTTCGCGAAATAGGTCGCTACCTGTCTCTCCCAACTCCAGTCCTTGATATTCCCATTCCCATCACCCTTCTCCCTCATCCCTTTCTTGACCATATCCCTAACCTTCCTCTCCTCCTCCTCTTCCTCCGGCGCGCCGACGGTAACCGCCCTCCCCCTAACCCTCCACTGCGCCGAAACTTCCTCAAACCAAAACACGCCCTCAACTACATCATCCGAGTCCGCCAATTGGCCTACCTTGCCCATTCTCGCGTCCGTCGTGACAGAAAGCAAATCACTCTCGTATACATCTGGGTTCAGTCCGATATTCTGCGTCTTGAGCGCCTCGATCCCGGATTTGTGGAGAGTCGATGCGGACTTGGGCCAGAAGCCTCGGAATTCGACCGTGCGCGAGCGCGGAACGGGTCGGTTGGACGGGGCATGCGCAATTGTTGTTAGATTGAATGTCGAGACACGGCTCTTTTCGAAGCTGGCGAGGAATAGCCCGCGCCAGGGAGCGGCGGAGGGGGCCATTTCTATTGTATTTGGGGTGCGCTGGTCGGTGCGGGGTGGAGGATTGAGGTTTGAAGATGGTGTTGATATTAGCCGTAGTGTAAATCGGTTTCTAGCAAGTATGAATACTCCTTGCCAAATGAAAAAGCTGTTAGGTCTCTCTGCGCCAGTTTCCCCCGAATTGGCTGCTTGAAGAGCAGAAGTGGTGCTCGTATGGGAGTCATGAGATGGAGATGACGTTTTCTCCGCTTATCTTATCTGATCGCTTCGGGCAGGAGATTCCGCCATAAACTCTTTCAACTTGGAATGTCTGGAATAATGTCAATTAGGTTGTAGTATCCGGGTTCAATTGCTAGGTTGAAGATTAGGCTTTCCGGGAGGCTAAGCTTGACTTTCCAAGCTGGAATTACATATACACGCCCTACGATTATATATATACTCATGCCGATAGGAATTTCCAAGACCCAAGGCCACAATACATGAGTCGATACTGATTTATTTCCAGAAGCAAGCCTACATGACAGACGGAACACAAGAGAACAAAGTGCAGTTCTACCCGATTAATATGCTAGATTCACATACAACGCCATAGCGAGAAGCAACATATAAAACATTCGAATCCCAAGACCATACCATGCCTCATACCGACCCCCCAGCAGAACCAGAACAAGGTATCAATATTCAATCATAATATCTATCCACCATTCACACTCACATCTGCATGCGATCCTCATCCCCGCTCTCCGCCCCATCGAGCCCAGCCCCAGGTATCCTGCCTTCGTTGAGCTCGCGCTCCAACCGTGTAATCTCCTGCAGACTCTTCGCCTCCCGAATCATCTTCTCGATCCTCTTCCGCTCCGTATCTGTGAGCTTCACGCGGAGGCTCTTCTCTGCGGGTGCGCGGTCCGCGCCGCCGGAGGGGAGGTCGAAGGTGCGTGATTTCACGCCTAAGATCTTGGATGCAAGCGCGGTGGGCTCCTTGGCTGTGCCGAACAGTTCTGTGGCTTTGGCGCGCTCGGCGTCTTTTACTTTTTGGTAGTCGAGGAAGCGGACGCTCGGGATGCGCCAGATTATCCAGAGGCGGTAGTTCTACCACGGCGCTTGTTAGTCCATACCCCAACTACAAAAATCACATAGTGGGGGAAAGACGATGAAGGTCGAGGAGCGAGGAAATATGTTTGGACGTACCTCCTTCCTCGTAACCGGATTCTCTAACAACACCAGATGCGTCAGTTTCGTAAGACCCCGCAGGGGGTCTAAATCCGCCAGCTCGGCAATATTGTTCGCGGTCAAGACGAGCGTCGAGAGACTAGGAATCGAGGTCGAAACGTTCGACTGGATCTGTCGGACTCGGTTTCTCGCGAGGAGAAGCGTGTGCAGCCGTGGGAAAAACGGGAAGTTGCCCAGCGAGGAAATGTCGTTATCGGTGAAGTCGATTGCATCTTGGTCCTGGCCACGCACAAAATCATCAATCAGCATTTGATATTCCTTCCTCTCTGAACGAAATATAAGAGGACGTTGGCCTACCTTTGCAATACCCAAGTTCTCAATTGCGGGGATCTTGTGCCCTAAACGACTCCGACGACAAAGGTCGATATCAATCCAGCTCATGTAAAAGTGTAGTATCTGTCCTTTTCAGACACTGTGTGTGGAACGCACCTCGAAGATCTAGCTCGCGATCCTTTAACGGATTGATGTACGACAGGGAATTTTGGATCAGCTCGACTGTGAGGCGCATGGTGGCGGATTTCTATGGATCTTTCATAAACCGGTGGAACGATAGTAGACCGGTTGATTAAAAACGAAAGAAAATGGTATCCGGCAAATATGAAGTGCAATTGTGGTCATGTAAGAAGAGGAGGACGGGCTCGCGATGATTTCTGGAGAGCTGCATGAAGATTCTGCCGGGCGGTGGGCCACAAAGTCATTCATCGGCACGTGACTTCATGCCCTAAAGAGCGTCCCTTACGTACTAATTGGAGTTGTGCAAAAATGATGATCCAGGTATTTACTATTACTGATATAGCTTTGTTTTATATGGTTTGTACAAATATGCTAGCCCTGTGTCCATACTACCACAGAGAACAGGCTATAATCAGTGATAACGTGCCCTCGGACGTTCGGGTGCGGATGCGAATGAACTACTTTAGGATATAGAAAACGAAATTGGTTGAAATAATTTATATTGTAAATATAGATAGCCTAGCCAGGTAGGCAGTTGCTCCGAATCCACTAGACTGCCATCCAGGAGCCTGCTAAAATAGGCAAGCGACTGATGTGAAGGTCCAGCATCGGAAAGCAAGACTGCGGTAGTATGTACTCCTGAGCACATAAATAAGTGAATTTCAAACGCCAGCCACGGAATAAATTCGGCGCGGCTCTAAATGTTCAGCATTGCCCAGGTACGCCATATCGTATGCATGCAGGAAGACTGCTCTCAATATCAAACATTAACATTAATCGTGTAGGGGTGTCGTATTGGGTGAGTTGTGGAAGCTTGGCCGCGACGGACTGGGTGCTCGAGACCGGCGTCCGTTCGTCGTTGGGCCCAATGCGATGGGTGCCAAGTGGTCCCTGCTTTCTGTCCTCACGACCAGGCCACTGCGATCGATGGCGGAGAACCCAGGCGCGGCACTAATACCAAGCCCGATCGTTGCAGCGGAAGAATTGTCGTGATTGAACTGAAGATGTGCGGGACTACTCTGGCCCCAGCTAGAGGCCCGCTTGGGTGGTAGGAAGGCCGCAGATTCGGCGTCCGACTCGTACGACGAGCGGCTGGATTCTGAACCTCCCAGCTCGATGTCTTGGGCACCTTCCTCAAGGATGCGCTCATAGGAAGGGGTGCTCTGGCCAAAGAATGATGGCTTCACTGCACCCGACGCCTTGCGCTTCCGTTGATGAATCAAGCGCGAGCCGCGACCACAACTAAACAAGTTGTTGATTTTGTGGTAGACCTTTAGCCGACGAGTACGACCACAGAGGAAGAAGAGAGCCAGGATAATAATAAGAACAAAGAGGATGATTCCTGGGACCCTGCGCGAGGAGCCGCCTTCGAAAAGCGCCTCCTGCCATGACTCTTCGTGAAGGTTCTCTGGAGCTGGAAGTAACTCGGCGCTAGGGTATTGGAAGTCGCTGGGAACGCCGGCAACGTTGCTGCCAAACCCAACGGGAAGAGATTCTTCGGTCTCCACCGAAACCTGCGATGCCGCGTAGAGAACCATTTTACCAAGAGTCCAACTAACTTCGGTGGAGTCGATTTTGTTGACAGCTTGAAATGCATCAAGATAGCCTTTGTTTCGGCCGTGCTCGAGGACTTCCTTCGTACCGTTGTGACCGGAAGTCGTCATCGGCTCCAGGCCGACCCGTGGCACACCAATACCATCATGCAGGACGTTGATGATCCAAGATGCCTTGAAACATACTTCATATGCCTTTTCAAGATCTAGCTTCTTGCCCCATTTGTGCTCCGAAACTCCTTGTTCAATAGAATCCCAATCCTGAGAGCAAAACTGCTCCACGCGATGTTGATAAGTATGGAAGTCGTATGCTTTATCCGTGTGGCCCATTTCGAATACTTCGTGCGTCGTATGCCAGTATTCGCTAATGCCCACAAAGTGGTTGACGTCGAAGTCGATGGATGGGACATGGATTCCATGAAGAAGACATGGCTGGTCGAGGCATGGTGCATCCTTGTCTAGTAACGGGTAGGTTCCTCGTAGGCACTCATCAAACTTTCCAGTGCCTAGGAGATGTTGCTCCGTGTCAGCAGCCCCTTCTAGAGGCTTTCCATCCAGCGTGGTTCGCAGTCCGGCCGGAAGGCACGGGTCAGGGAACTCCTGCACTCCTTCTGTGCCATGCGCATTGTGCAATGACTCTAGGTACCGCCTGCGGGCTTCCCGCACACCAAATTCCAACCAAGAGGTTACAAACACGCGATGTTCCTGAGTACTTCCGTCGATGTTGCGCAGTCGGAGTAGGGTTAAATCATTCGCATGCTTGTCGCTTTCAGTCGCATTCGGCGCGAACGCTATTTGAGCGGAAGCTCCACCCATGTCGAGAAAACCGTAGGTGTGGTGGCCTTTCCCATGGTCGTGGTGGCCAGGCGAGTCGAAACTTCCGAGCAGATAGTTGGTTGCAACCCACCCATATAGTCCTTCGGTAACACCGGGGATGACTTGTATGTGCACGTTGCAGTCGGGTAGCGCGAAGTCGTAGTTCTCACGAGCATAAGAACAAACATGATCCAGCAACAATTTCTGTTTTACGTCGTCGACTAGTCGCATCCCAGCAGTGGCGAGGAGGAAAACCGGAGTCTCTTTTATAGCATCGGCGGGGACGATTTCGCGCGCAAAATCGAGAAGTTCGGCAAGATGCTCAGGGCCAATTTCCTCCGGGCGATCAGCAAATGTTGAAACCCCTATTGCCTGTTGTTAGGATTCGATCGCATTCCAGACGCAGATAAAACAGTCTCAGACATACCAGGATGTATCTTCTTCACCCAGCTCGATTTCGTCTTGATCTCCGGCAGTGACTTGAGGTCATCTTTGTCGGATTCTTTGCGCGCAACGGCGTTATCCAACCAACGATAGACATGAACTCGAGTCCCCTTTGCTATGTTAGAGGTTGAAGGTCGAAATATTCGGATAATGAACTCACAGATGATCCCGCATCTAGGACAATCCCGTAATGCCCTGGCAAGAATCTTCGTCAGTGGCGACACAGAAAAAAAAAAAAAAAATACGAGGGGAAAAACACACATTTACCCATGGGGGCTAAAACCTGCGGTACAGTTGAAAAGTGTTAAACTATTAACATGACACTGAGACCAGGTGTGTGAAGCGAAGAAGCCCGAAGAGTAGTAGAGAGTAGTAGTGGAAGAGTAGTATCGAGAGGGGCCTTGAATCCGGGGACTCTGATAACGATAGAATACCCGTGTTCGGAAAAGTCGATATAGCTCGAGTCGAGAGTCAGACGGTGGTGAAGAAACGAATGGCTTCGCGAACGAAGAGGGTGGGATGAAAAGGGCGAGCTGAAACGACAGGAAGGGGGGTGCGAAGGAGGGGAGGGGAGAGAACGCAAGAGGCAGGGGGAGAGCTGGGGAGGTGAGGCCGGAAAATGGCAGTGGAACGTTTCGATAACGGGAGCGGATGGCGACACTCAACACTGCGACTGTTGCAGCAGAGGACGCGACAGCCCGCAGATCCCAACCCGCGCTATTCCGCTTACGGCGCTCTTCACTCGGCGCACGTTCGCTGCTCAGTGCCACAACAACGGCGATTGTGCAATGGCAGGAGGGTGGAGATGCAGGTGAAGACACAAAATGATCCTGTCAGGGTGCAAAACGGGTCCAATGCCATCATCTTGCTTGAAGCAGGTTTATTGCCCACGGCAGAGGCTTTCTGTATTAATAGTGTGGATGACGCAAGCTTCCTTGGCTGGCGTGCAGGGATGCGGCCTCTGATTGGTGGACAGTCCGTTGCCGGGCCCGGTGTCTCTGCCAAGCTAAAACAATAAGAAACAATTTCCTGAGACGGTCCAGACTCCAGAAAGTCCAGATTCCGGCTGATATGCATGCACCCAGGGGATCTTCAGGGCTTTGAGATTCGAGATGTGAGGGATGTCTTTTGCAGCAAACTATTTATCTTATATGTATATAATTGCATCAATCGATGCCGAATTAATCACTTTCCTCGTCCATCCCGAGACCTCCAGTTTATGCCTTCTTGGTCTCTGCCACTGCCTGCTGCTGCACCTCGCTCGATGGTGTTTTCGACACCCCCATCAACGGCGAGGCGCTGATCCCATCCAGCATGGAGTGGTCCCCGATCTGCTCATCCACAAAGAATGAGCGGTCCAACCCGACCAACTCCGCCTCCTCACTAACCCGCAGCCCCAGGAATGGAATGTACTTCATGATCATGAGCAAGATGTAGGTCACGCCGAACGAATACGCACAAACGGCGCAGATCTCTGCAAGTTGCTTGCCAACCTGAACGCCTTCACCGTTGATTGCTCCAGGGATGAGAGAGCTGCCGTCCAATGCGGAGATGTACTCGTCGGCGAAAATACCGGTCAGAAACGAGCCGACTATGCCGCCGACCCCGTGTAGTTTGAAAACATCCATTCCTTCGTCGACGTGAATCCACTCGTTCAAGTTTTTGCACGATGAGCACACAATACCAGTAAGGAAACCAATCAGAGCACCAAGCCACACCGTCACACACCCGGCAGCAGGAGTGATACCGACAAGGCCAGCAATGGCACCTTCGCAGGCTCCGACCATAGAGAACCTCCCCTTGTATCTGATCATATCAACCAATACCCAGCCCAGTACACCTGTCGAAGCAGCGACGTTGGTGTTCATGATCGCCAGATAGCTACGGACACTGGCATTGAGCGTCGAGCCGCCCTGCTTCCTGGTTAGATTGGAAGCTCGAAAGGAATAGTGGCAAGAGACATACATTAAACCCGAGCCAACCAGTCCAGATGAATACAGTTCCCAGAAAGACAAGAGTCGTGTTGTGGGGCTGCTTCATCGAGGCATTTGGATACCCCTTGCGCTTTCCGAGTGCAACGGCGTACGCTAGGGCGGCGCAGCCTGAAGCAATATGAACTGGACCACCTCCAGCATAGTCAATGGACGGAAGGTTATACAGCCAACCCTGACTACTCCACGTCCATCGTGCCAGAGGGCAATAGACAATTGTTTCCCAGCAGAAGCCAAATATGAGGGTTGCCAGAATACCGCCGCGTTCAAAGGCTCCACCGACAACAATCATTACCTATAATCATAAATATACGGCAGCCCTACTTTGGGGTCGGGACGCTACTCACCGTACAGGCGCCGAAAAGAAGCTGAAACACACAGAATAGGATTTCAGGAAGCACGTCAGAGCCCGGAGAGGGCGCTGCCATAACCCCCATGAGCCCAAAGTTTTTTAGGGTCCCAATGTAGGGCCCCCCGTCTCGTGAGTAGGTGAGTGAGTAACCCCAAAATATCCACTGAAACGAGGTCCTACTACGAGTTAGCATCATGCTTCTTTCCAGCTAATCCGTAATTCGATTGATAACTTACACCGCTAGTACCAAGAAAGCCTGGAACAAGAATGTCATTGCCGACTTCCTCCGCGTCAAGCCACTGTATAGAAGGCCGATACCCGGGAGAATGAAGTACACAATAAAGGTGCAAGAAATGATATAAACGGAGTGAAATTCAAGCCCGGAAAACGGCGCATTCACATCTATTTGCGTTGCATCTCCGCCATCGGGCATGGAGGGCTCATATTCGGGCTGTATCGTCGGGTGTTAGCTAGGTGGATAGGGTATGAGAGGTGACGCACTGTGGACATAGCGAGAAGGCTTGTTCGCCGTGTTTGAGAGACTGTGGTCAGAAATATACGAATCTCTCATTCAATACCTAGTATGTAGGTGAGTATTCTGCTCAAACGAGACCTGCGCGAAGAGGTTTCCCTTCCATTTATCCTTCAAAATCTCCATTATTGCCTGGCGACTGGGTCCGATCCAGTGAGCTTCGCCCTTATTTGACGACTGTTTCCGAGCCAAGAGGGGAGGAACTGTTATCTTTATGGCCAAGCATCAAGAAGTGCGCATTCGACCCCATTTTTGTGGATCGTGAACGGGTCATCGATAGCAACACCATCGCTGATCAATCGAGCTGTTATCAGCAAGCATCGATATCGAAGTGCCAAGGTACAGAACCAAAGAATCTGGCGGCCCTGATAAGATAAAGCTGGTCAATTCTCCAATGACAATGTCGTGCTTGTCTAGACCCTGCATCCCCGGAAAACGCAACCATCTGGGGTTTAGTGCGAGATTGTAAGGCTGGTCTGTGCCTTTGCTGATATCAACCTTGATAGCCGAGATATTCGATGCAGGCCGTAATTGGTGGGAGATAGCGGTACTGTGCGAGCTCGTCTTCTCGACTTCGATCCAGTTAGCTAGATCGGGAACGTCCTCGACAACTGGGCTTACCTTCAGGGCCGCGCATGATCTGAATGGTACAATTGAATGTACCAATGTGGACGAGAGTAGTGCCAATGCGGGCGAAATTAGTCCAAAAACTACTGGGTGCGAACTCCTTCAGTTAAATAGACGATGCCGTCAGTTCGATGGTGTTTCCTAATAGTGGATCAGGTAGTCTTCACTGTTCGCATCTCATCAATTGTGAATTCTCGCTAATTGTTCTTATATTAACAGTGGACTTCTTAGGTTCTATCTTGGTAAGATCTTCTTCCAAGGGTTGAGTGCAAGTAACCAAGGCACTTATCAACTCCTTGGTTCCACGCCTAAATTCAAACCTTCCTTGCTAATAAATCCCCGACAACTGTATCAATCGTCAACGGCAAAGCCCGTAAACCGGGGCCGGGCTGGGTCATCCTCATCGGAGGAAGTGTGGCCAGTACGAACCACATGCTGACGAGCCTTCCAAGACAAATATTCCCCAATTTGTCTATCCTGAATATGTGCACATCTGCAAGGGATAAGAAATATGTTTCCAAGTTGATAATGGCTTCACTTCCTTCGATCGGTGAGCATGAGCTGAGACAACCCCACAGTCCCTGGGATTCAGCGCATTGACTGGAGATACAGCTGCGCATGATTATTGTTCTAGTGCAGCTGCAGTGTTATTAAACATGCCTCAGCTTTATCAGAATACTTGATTCTGAAGTGGAGGCTCTATTTGTCAATATAAAAGACTTCTGTCTAGGAAGCACTTGCTGTCCCGCTGTGAGATTCAGCGTAACAAAAATTGGCGGAGTGCATGTATGATAGAAGTAAAACTAAGTAGGTAGTACTCAGTCTCTGTAGATATTCTATCGTTCACTAACTTCCCGGGACTTTCTTCAACCCGTCACCTTCGTAACACCATCGTCGATCAAGACCAATCATACCTGGGCCAATTCCTATTCTAGTTCCTCAAAGATTGGAATTGATATCAATTTATTGAGACGTTCACTTATCAGCACGCAAAGTACAAGTTTCTGGCTGTCTTGATAGCAACAATGGCGAGCGACGCGTCTGAGCCCCAGGCTGAGCGTGACGATGCTCACCAGGAGAACAATGCCAGCAACGAACTCAGTGAGAATGAGAAGCAAATTGAAAAGAAGCTTGTTCGCAAGCTCGACCTCTTGATCCTCCCCTTGATTGTGCTGTCGTTCTTCCTCAACTGCATAGACCGGTACTGACTTCGCTCTCATGTACTAGTGCTCTCCGACTGACCTGTACAGGGCTAACTATGGCGCCGCTCGACTTCAACATCTAGAATCGGATCTCCACATGTCTGATTCGCAATTTCAAACCGGATTTAGCGTTTTCTACGCCGGATACCTTCTATTCCAAGTTCCTTCGAACATGCTGCTCAACTATTTTGGCCGGCCGTCATGGCATATGGGGATCTCGATTCTCGCTTGGGGCTTGGTGACTAGCTGCACAGCTGCAGTCAATACCTACGGCGGACTTGTGGCGTGTAGGATGCTTTTAGGTTGTGTCGGTTAGTCTTTGGGACCTCAGCATTGCCTGGCTAGAGCCTAACTGTTGCAGAGGCGCCGCTATACCCCGGAATAATGTTCTATCTCTCGGTACGATGTAGGCCCTGATGGTGGCGCAGACCGATGCTAATATCTCGAAGAAATGGTATAGAAAGACAGAGCTTACTCTCCGCATCAGCATATGCCTGGCCGCTGGACTCATTGCCACTGCAACTGGCTCCCTGATAGCCGCAGGAATTTCGAGCGGTTTGGACGGTTCTCATGGGCTTTCTGCGTGGCGGTGGGTGTTCTTGATTGAGGGCATAGGTTGGTTTTCTTAGTATCAAGAAATGATGCCGGACTTACGTTTCTTTTTTCAGTTTCCATCTGTGGAGGATTCCTTTTCATCGCTATTCTGCCAGATTTTCCACATACCTGGACTGCTTTGTCGCCCGAAGCGACAGAAGTCGGTACGTTATCCAGTATGAAGGCGAATGTTTCTTCTAACCTGGTCTGCCGCAGCAATCCGACGGCTGACCCTGGAGGCCTCACAGAGCGACATCGACGACGACAGCATGTCCCTCATCGATGGCCTTAGACTAGCACTGCTGGACAAGAAGCTGTACATCATGATAGCCATCAACATGTGCATTATTGGGGCCATTGGCTGCCAGAACTTCTTTCCCACAATGACAGCAACGCTAGGATACAACCATATAATCTCCCTTCTGCTCATCGCCCCTCCATACTTCTTCACAGCCATCTACAGCTGCATCCACAGCTACCTGAGTGACCGCTCAGAAAACCGCTTCTGGTACATGCTATATCCTGCCCCAATCGCCACCGCCGGATTCGTCATCTTCATGTCGCCCGCCACCAGTTTCGGGGCCCGGTACCTCTCTATGTTCCTCATGCTGTTCATCTACAGTATTAATAGCACGGCCACCGCCTGGATCGCGACGTCAATTTCCAGACCCCCCGCGAAACGCGCCGCCGCGTATGGAGTCGTTAGTATGATCTCTAATACATCTGCGCTATGGACGCCCTACACCTACCGCGCCCGCGACTCGCCTCACTTTCGGTTGGCGTTGGGGCTTGTTATAGGGATGGTGATCGCAGCTGTGGCGTTGAGTTTCTTGCTTCGAGTGATACTTGTTCGCGAGAATGGGCAGCTTGACGAGGCGGATCGTCAGAGAGCAGTCGCCGAGGGAACTGGAATTGAGAAACAGGGGGCCTTCAGATATACAGTCTGAGCCAGGCTTTATATACTCCGGGAGATGATTCTATGTCATTGGCCTCGGATAAACCTGGTTCATTATACCTGGTTCTTAAATTAGCTCTGCGTGTTCTACAGTTACCAGCTGCAGTGCAGCATGAAATATTAGTATGAAGTGGCTGAAGTCAGCTCTTGCAGGTCAAGTAATTAAATAACAATGTCGCCTTGAACAAGCTTCTATTCATACTTCACGCACCTTAACACACTGCCCCCTGAGTAGGCTACTACATAAACAATCTTCCAGTACTCCACCTTCTCCTCTTTCCCTCACTCTTTAACTCGATCTCTTCTGACTGTCCTCCCTCCTCTGTTCCTATCAACACATCTTCTACCTTACAGCCATTTTCGCCTCCCCATCTGCTCGCCCTCTACATAAACAACTACATCGAAGATCAATTAACATCTTCTACACTCTCTCACCTTACTCCATTCCGAAAGCCAAATTTAATCACCATCAAGATGCCTATGATATGGAACGCCGAAGCAGACGCCAAGGTAAATACACCCACCTCACCAACCAACCAACCAACCACCTAAACCCCAGACCCATTAACCTAAATCCAGCTCTTCCTCGGCGTCCTAAACCAAATCAGGGATGCAAATGTGAAACTCGACACCAAGAAACTTGCCGATTTCATGGGCCCCGGTTCGTATCTGTCTTTTTCCCTTCGGCAAATATTCACTCGCTGGATGCGATGCGATGCGATGCTAACCAAAGTCCTACGACAGACTGTATCGCTGGGGCTGTACAGAACCGCCTGGTCAGACTCAAGCGGAAGGCCGAAGCCGATATGAGTGGTGCGGTCTCTGCTTCTCCTGCGGCGGACGGTACTGAGACCGCTGCTGGGACTGTGGAGGCAAATGGTGGAGCAGGTGAGATCTCTACCGGATCTCCCAAGAAGAGAAAGGCGGCGCCTCGTAAGCAGAAGGGAGATGAGACCCCTAAGAAGGTGAAGACTGAGGATGACGATGAGGATATGCTTTGACTTCTGAATGGCATGGGTACGACTCAGTTTCGAAGGCCTAATGAGGGAGCAAGGCAAGGCGCCGGGAGATTTTACGAATTCGGTTTTATTGAAGCTTGGTTGGCTGCATATTTGAAAGGTCTCAGTTGGGGTTTGTTCTGGTGGAAATAGGTGCAGCTTCATTCTTTGAGTAGTAAATGAACTGGTCTTGATTAATGAGGTCCTATGTATTCATCGCATCATCTCGCGATATCTTCATCTGACTATCCTCCTATGAGTAGACCTCGAATACGTCTGAATAAAAGCATAACCAACCCCCCAATTGTCCGAAACGCCAGATCTCACCGCAGTAAATAGCGTTAAATGGCATCGCATCTAGGGAAAGCCATCATCCTGAATCTCCTTCTTAATCCTCTTCGGAGTATGCACCTTCACATCATCGCTCTCATCAGTATCATCCTCGTCCGCAGTAGTAGGCTCAACCTCCTCTTTCTTTACAACAACAATCTCGGTCTCCTCGGTCTCCTCCAGCGCCTGTCCCTTCTCACGCGCGCCCCTCTTTTGGGGGGTTGCTGGTGCACTATCACCACCTTTCTTTGTTGGGCCCGGGCCCTTCTTGCGAGGAGTCCCGGTAGGAGTTCCAGCGGCATTCAGGCCGGTCATCCCGAATGTGATGCGGCCGTCGCCGCCGAGGCTTTTGCGGTACTTGGTAAGATGCTCTTTGAGAGCTTTCGGAGTAGGTTTGTCGTCGCCGGCTGAGGGGTAAGGTTAGTATGTATATGTGCAGATAGATTAGGGGGGACGGGTATATGCGAGACGTACGCCATTCCTGAGCGATCTTGGTAAGGTCCATGTGGAATGAGTGGGTTCTGAAGACAGTCTGCCAGAGCTAATGGAGTTGTTAGCTGGGTTCTAATAGCCCCAGGGGAGGGTGGATGGGGAAGGCAGATGAGGTATTTGGACATACGATTTCTTCATTTTCTTGAGTCCAGCGCATTTTGGATTGTTGTTCGGGTGTTTGGTAGAGATGTTGATGTGATTTGCTTGGTTCAAGGTTAAGAGTCTGGCTTGATTCAAGTTGAGAGAGATATGTTGGGAAGAAGGCAGAGAGACAGAAAGATGGAGAAGGGAAGTTTAGAAGAGAGGCTTAGGCTAAGGCGGCAGTGTTAAGGAGTACTGAGTGAGAGCTCTGCAAGAGAGTCCAGTGTTATGCGATAGCTGAGTGTTATATAGCGCAGTGAAGGCACTGGCAGGGTGTTATTTCACTTGCAGCAGACGAAGGTGAGACTATGTCATGTCTACCTTACTTTGACCTCCTTGTAGAGAGGGTCATCTCCTCAGTTGCAATCCACTTATTCAGTTTCCAGTCATGAAGCTGCTATGCTCTCGGTTTGTTCGTGCCGATTCCTCATGTCGATCAGTGTTCGCTGGTGGAGCTGAAGATCACCATTGCAGATCGATCCAATATAAATAATTAAATACCGACGTCACTTCCCCGTCTCCAATTCTTTTTTTTCTCAATTCAACAAACTTCGCCGTCTACCATGAAGCTCTCTGCGCTTGTCGCCCTCCTCCCGGCAACCATCCACGCCGCCACACCCTGGCCAACACATTCATTCCACACCACCCCAAAAACAGCTCCATTGCTGAATGTCACAAAAGTCGGCCAGACAGAACCAGGCCTCATCTTCATTTCGCCGTCCACCAAGAACCTCGGCTCCCCAACCATCTACTCCGACAATGGCGACCTCATCTGGCTCGGCCCAGAGGGCAGCAAAACATTCGCATACCAGCCGCAATATCTCCACGGCGAGCCCGTCCTCACCTTCTGGCAGGGCCATACTGAGAAAGGCTTCGGATACGGACACGTTAGCGTCCTGAATGCTTCATATCACGAGATCCATCGGGTCACGCTGCCCAGTACACCGTCCAACAAATTCGTCATGCCCACTAATGAATCTTACCCTTCAAATATCGACATCCATGAGAGTGCTATCACGGAAAATGGGACGATGCTCGTCACAGCCGTCAACATTACCCAGACTGATTTGTCGTCTGTCGGTGGGCCCAAGAATGGCTGGGTGCAGGACGGTATTATCTACGAGATCGATATCAAGACAAACGATGTCCTCTTCCGCTGGAGTGCCGTCGAGCATAAGAAGGAACTTCCCCTCGACCTTGTCGAATACCCTATTAAGGACACTGGAACCAGTCGCTCGAATGCGTACGAATATCCCCACCTGAATTCAATTGCAAAGTACGGCGATCACTACCTCGTTTCGTCCCGATACATGTGCAGCATCTTCCTCATCGACAAGAATGGCGATATCGTCTGGTTGTTCCACGTACGTCATCCCCCATCCCTTTATAAAAACACAACCCCCAAGATGAAAACAAAAACTAACAACCCCAAGGGCCAACAAGGCGGCACATTCAACGCCCCCACCAACCCGGACGCCAAGTTCTGCTACCAGCACGACGCCCGAATCCACAGACACCTGAACGCAGGCCAAAAGAACGAATCGCTCCTCCTATCCCTCCACAACAACGCCAACGTCGAATCCACCACCCACAAGAAAACAACAACAGACCAGCGCTTCATGCTGTACCCGGGCAACAAAACCGCAACGCTGGTCTCGCGCACCTTCGACAAGGAGCAGCCCATCTCCGCCGTCTCGCAGGGCAACTACCAGTCCCTGGCGCGCAACGGGAGCGGACATTATCTTGCGGGTCACGGATCGGTGGCGAAGTTCGAGGAGTATGATGCTTCTGGCAAGTTGGTGATGCGCGGGTGGTTTAGTAATTTGAATGCCACTACGGGCACGTATACGCAGACTTCGTACCGGGCGTACCGCGCGCAGTGGACGGGTAAACCTAGCTCGGTTCCTGATGTTGTTGCTTGCAAGCCTGCCCGTGGTGAGGGGAACAAGGTGCAGGTTTATGTGAGTTGGAATGGAGCGACGGATGTGGCCGAGTGGAAGATTTTGGGTGGTTCGAAGGGGGAGAAAGTTCTTGATCTTGTTGAGAAGAAGGGATTTGAGACTAGTGTTTCTGTTGATGTTGGCTTTGAGAAGGTAGATGCTATTGTGGTGGAGGCTCTCGGGGGTGTTGGTGATGGTGCCCGCAGTAAGCCTGCGCGTGTTGGGTCTTGCTCGTCCGTCTAGGGGCGTTGAGCAAGTGTTATAAGAATGTAGTATATGTATATAAGTACGTTTGGATAAAGGCTAGTCGAGGATAGAGATAGTTTATTCAGGTATATAATACATCGAGTGAGGAACAAAGGTGGGTATAGACAAAGCGGCACGAAAGACATGTATATGTATGAATGTCTTGAAATTAGTCTTATAACTTGGCCGTAGGGCTAATCGCCTTTCTGCGTGGCGCTTTTGTCGAAACATCAACATCACTAACTGAGCCTTCAGCGGCACCGAACAACGTTCGACCAGCGTTGTCGGACATGGCCAGAACACGAGACGAAACGGTTGCTCCATCGCGGCGGTTTTTCCTAGAATAAGTTAGATTTCTATTCGGTAAGTATGTTTAGAGAAACGCACCCTTCACGCCTGGATTGCGCGATCGAATCCATAAAGTCCCAGAGGCGGCCCTGGGGCAGGAGTTTTCCGGTTGCTGGATCCCGCTCCGGTGTCCATTCAGGGGCGAGCCTCATCTTCGCGGGTGCCCGAGCTTCTTTGCTCTTTGCGACGAGGATGATGCCTTCTTCGGCGAATCGGTCATACGAGTTCTTCAATGCCTCTTTGTTGACTGCTTCGAAATACGAAAGGTCGCCCTGGTGGTAGAGTGTTTTTCCGAGCTGCATGACGTTAGAAGGGCTGTGTTGCGATATTGCGTGGGACGTACCAATTGTGCATTGTTCTGTGCCTTGCTCAAATCGATCCACGCGTCTTTTGGCCCGTCAAGAGGGGGAGTAAGTCCTAGGAGAGAGACCGTGCCTAGCCATGACGCTTCGATGAACGGCCAAATGAGGAAGCAGTAGAAATCGTAGTTCTCGCGTCCACAATAGCGTTCATGCTCCGAGAGCTCGACAAATAGCGGCAGGCTGGCGGAGTCTCGGGTAACAGTGATGACTTGGTCTTTCTCGAGTACTCTCAGGGTGTTTTCCAAGTTCGTAGTCAGACCCTCAGGTGGGAAGATGAATTCGCCACGGAAAAGCTGTTCTGTTAGCATCGGTATTAGACTTGGGTGAACTAGCACAACGTACCTGAGAGAGGAAGGTGACATGATGCAGAAGGTCGCCATAAGAGATCCGTTGATGTGAGGGCCCGCCTCCTTGCTTCACCCTTGTATACATCGCTGCCGACACGAGTGCCTCGGTGATGAACAGGTGGATAGTCATGTTGCGGTAGAATGAAAGCTGGAAGCGATCTACGGCGAAGTATGTCGGCTCGACCAAGCCACTTACCTCGCCTACGATCTTCGGTCCTAGAACATCAAGGGCACGATCCACAACCACCTCTGTCGGATATCGGTAAAAGTGCGCGACCCGTCCACCTTTGTTTCGTACGCGGTCACAAATCCATTCCACTCTCCGAACAAGTTCGCCTTTGCCCACTCCGCGTCCACGGAGAGTCAGTAGAACGGTTCCAACCAAAGCTGTGGGCATCATAACCGAAACGTCATTGATATCAGACAGTACTCTGTATCCTAATGACCTCAAGACACGCCCCCGGTCAGAGTGGCTGAGCTTGAGGCCCCTATCCAGCTGCAACTGGTCAGGTAATCTGGATAATTGCTGACCGATAAACTCCCTCAAACTCCAAGGTTTATGGAATCGAACATCTACTCGTCCAAGTTTCAGAGACAAGACCGACGAAGAAGAGAGGAAATCGGCAAGGTTCTCCTTGCGCTTAGGCTGGCCAAGAAGTTCGCTAATGTAGGACCTATGTATTCGTTAGCTATATCCAACATAAAGGGCTTGTCGACGTACTCAGTTTCAATCACCTTGTCGTATTGTGTGCTGACAGGGCATATGATAGTATCCTCAACGCGACCTGATAGCAAGCTATCCACGATGAAGCTTAGAATTCCAAATTTAGGCGACAGGAGCTTCCCAGTTCGCGAGCGTCCACCTTCAATAAAACATTCGAAGTTGTAACCTTGTTGTAGGATTGTGTCGATATACGCTTGAACGACGGTAATGTATAGCGGATCGTTTCCGAAGCTCCGGCGAATCCACATTGCGCCTGCATGCTGCAGGAATGCACCAACTAGTGGGATATTCAAGTTGTCTCCTGCCACAACCACAGGCAAAGCAATTCCCAGGCGGTAACAGATGATCTGGAGAGAAACGTAGTCAACGTGCGACTTATGGCACGGAAGGAAAACGATCGACTGCTTCTTCTTTGCTGCTTCCTCCGCAACGCCTCGTAATCTTACGACTTCTTCACTAGATACGTGAATGCCTGTAAAATATTAGCATAATAACACTCAATAAGACCAATAAAGCCTTACCTTGGTGATAGGCTCGGGTAAGAAGCTGCGTCGCAAGGTAGTATGCGCCGCGGATAAACCTTTTGCTCTCCATCTTACAGATCATATTATCCAGCATGGTATCCACCACCTCATTAAGGTTATTCTCCAGCTCATTCCTTCGCTGCGTCCGCGTCCGCGCAAATGCCCCAGTCTTGATCTGCAAGAGACCCTCTTTATCCTCCACAGCCAGACGTGCCTCCGCAAGCTCCGTGATCTTGGCCTGCAGCATTGGGCTCGCCAAAATATGCGATTTGATTTGCTCCGAGAAACCCGTATAGTATATAGGCTGACCAATGATGTCGTCGTAGGCGCGCCATCCAGTCCCCGTCATGTACGAGCTCACTTCGCGCAGGAAATCGAACGGGCTCTCGCGAAACCGCGCCATGTTATTGATGAGGTTCCGCTCCGTGATTCCTCCATCTTGTGGCTCTGGACCGCCAGTGTAGCCGCTGGGATGGATGGTAACCTGGTCACCAACGATTTCGAGGTCCGGGGCAGACTCGCCCACGGGTGACTTCCCCGACGGCATCGTTTCGTAGGGGCGAGCTCTGTTGATGCGGGGGAGGGACGCAATGGTGGCTCAGGAATGGGGGGGTCTGGGAGTTTTAGAGGTCACAGACATGAGAGGAGAAAGAACGCATGACATAAGTTTGAAGAGGAGTCTCCTCTCCGCAACAGCAGCTAAAATCCCAACAAAAACGCTCTGATCGTCTGGCTCCGCTGGTTGCCCCAGACTTGCATGCCGAGGATACAAGTCACGTGGTTTGATTTTACCGCGGTCCAGTATTGGTTGGATAAGCAATTCTCCGCAGATAACCGTGCATATGGAGCACAGTGGCATTGTTTGACTTAATACATCTACGGCTGCAGTATTATCCTCCTATGTCTGATACAAACATTTTCAAGCATAAAACTCTCTCTATGATTACATGGTTCGCTTCCAGGGCTGTGGGGTAATTTGACCCCTTGACTAAAAAGGGCACCCTTACTTCGAAGGGTATTTATTGCATGTAACTGGCGATGTTGTCACGTGGTTCTGATTTTCTCTGCCTAATATATATGGCATAATTCAGGCATCTACATGCTGGCCGAGGATGCTTTCAACGCCGCAATCGTGGGCACGACCCCTCTGCCAAACTTTTTTTGGTCGCAATCAATAAAATATAAATTTGCTACATTCAATTCCATGATCCAGTAACGACGTTCTCCCGTGGTATCATCTCAGCTTGTCCGCTCGGGATATCACACCGACCTCTGGTTCCTCCGCGGGGAGCCGAGTTTCACGGATCACCTTTCTGGCCATCACCACCATGTTTCGACAAGCAAGGCCGTTGTCCAGTACGGCCCTCAATTATTTGTCTGCCGCATCGTCTAACCCATATTTTTGCAGCTGCCGCCTCTCTTCTTAAATCTCAAGCATCCACCCCCGCCGCCCGCCGCTACTCCTTCCAAGTCTTCCGCGATGTCCCTCCGCTCCGAGCCCTCCGCCGCGAGCTCCTCCTCTCGGAGCGCACCGTAGGCCTCGTACCTACAATGGGTGCCCTGCACGAGGGTCACCTCTCGCTCATCCGCCAAGCAGCCTCCGAAAACACCGACGTCGTCGTAAGCATCTTCGTCAACCCCACACAGTTCGGCGTCAACGAGGATCTCTCAAGCTACCCGCGCACATGGGACGCCGATATCACGAAACTAGAACATTTGAACGCCGAGCTTTCGTCTGATAACGGAGATGGAAGCAGTAAAGGTCGGATCACGGCTATTCTTGCGCCAACGGCAAAGACAATGTACCCAACTCTCCCGCCTTCCTCGGAGGTCGATGGCGACGGCTCGTTCGTGACGATCACCCCGCTGTCCAAGAAGCTGGAGGGTGCGTCACGCCCTGTCTTCTTTAGGGGTGTTGCGACGGTATGCATGAAGCTTTTCAACATTGTTGGTGCCGACCGGGTTTACTTCGGGCAGAAGGACGTCCAGCAGACAGTTGTTATTAAGCGCATGGTCAAAGATTTCCACCTCGATACCGATGTCCGGATCGGGCCTACTATGCGGGAGGACGATGGATTGGCCCTGAGCTCGCGGAATGTATATCTGGGATACCGGAGACGCGCTGTTGGGCTGGCTCTCTACACGGCTTTGAAAGCAGCCGAGAGCGCATATCAGTCTGGAAAACTCAACCGGGCCGACATTCTAAATGCTGCGAACAGTATCACGGAAGGGGTTCTATCGAAGCAAAAGAATTTGTCTGAGTCGGAGCGTACCCTGTTTGAAGTTGATTATATCTCTCTGGCTGATCCGGAATCACTTGATGAGGTTGACACCGTCGATCCCGCAAAGGGCGCCATTCTCAGCGGTGCGATTAAGATGACTCCGCTTGAAAAGACCAACTCTGGAGAGGAGTGTGGTCTTGGAGATGGCAAGGTTCCGGTTCGGTTAATTGACAACCTGATATTGAAGCCTGTGGAATAAGGAGGAAATTCATTTGTCCCGCTAGAATTGTATATATTTTCCATGTCTTGAAACGGTCGAGGGGTTGTACAACATATATCACATATACCGTTAAATGACATTTATTATCGGGTATAATATTCATCAATGCCTTTTTATTGCTAGTAATTAGTATTTGAAAATATTGAGACATCAAAGCAGCAGAACAACTCGAGGAGTCCAGGATATAAATTCTTTTCCCAAAACAGAAATAGGGCATACAACGAGGGCTCGGCAAAACATCGGCCCGAGAAAATTTCCCTCTCCCCCATCCCGCTCCTCCCAACCCAGCAACAAACCAGCAGCACATAGCTAGCCGTCAACGGTCGCCAGTTATCGTTTTCCTACATTGAAAATGGCAGACGATGGTATGCTCCTCAACTTCTCGCTCCCAAGCGAGGTCATAAAACCCGAGACGAAAATCAAAGGTGGAACATGGCGCGAGCGACTCAGCGTCAAGAAAATCGCCGCGCACCGACAGTCGAATACGAAGCGCACTAATGCTGGGGAGGATGGAAAGGAAGGCCCTGGTTCCAGGAACCCAAACCGGATACAGGTTTCTGGACCCAGGCCTGCGAAGAGACAGAGGGTCGATGGTGATGGAGAGTTTCAAGCCCGGGATGGGGCAGAAGGGCACCGGCAAGGACAAGGGAATGCGCCGAGGAAGGGACAAGGAGGATCTATTGTGGCGTCTCTTTTCTCGAAGAATCCGCGGCCGCAGAATGCTGTTAAAGATAATAAGGATAAGGAGCCGGTTGAGGATGCGAAGCCGACGAATGCGCCGCTGATTGATGGATTGGATACATTTACGAACCTTGGTCTGTCGCCGACGCTAGCGGCACATTTGCTTACGAAGTTGGAACTCAAGGCCCCGACGGCGATCCAGAAGGCGTCCATGTCGCAACTTTTGAAGGAGGAGGCGGATGCCTTTATCCAGGCGGAGACTGGTTCGGGAAAGACGCTGGCTTATCTATTGCCACTTATTCAAAGAATCATGGACCTGTCGCGAGCAAAAAATGAAGGCGATGCGAGGGGTGACCTGAATGTTCATCGGGATAGTGGGTTGTTTGCGATTATCCTCGCCCCGACCAGAGAACTGTGCAAACAGATTTCGGTTGTGTTGGAAGAGTTGTTGCGATGTGCGCACTGGATTGTCGCAGGGACTGTGATTGGTGGAGAGAAGAAGAAATCAGAAAAGGCGAGGTTGAGGAAGGGGCTGAATATTCTTGTTGCCACACCCGGTCGACTGGCGGACCATCTAGAGAATACACAGGTGCTGGATGTAAGCAATGTGAGGTGGTTGGTGTTGGATGAGGGAGATCGATTGATGGAGTTGGGGTTTGAGAAGGAGCTTCAAGGCATTATCAGCAAGCTGGATGCGCGACAACGGCCCAGCCGGATCCCAGGGATCCCCGCGAAGAGAGCTACTATTCTCTGCTCGGCTACGCTGAAGATGAACGTGCAGAAGCTGGGAGAGATCAGTTTGAAGGATGCGGTCCACATCAAGGCCGACCCTGCTGATGAAGATGGCGAAGCCACCGAGTCCAAGGACGAAGACGGCGCGTTCCGAGTCCCTGCCCAGCTAAAGCAGTCTTACGCCATTGTCGCTTCGAAACTACGACTAGTCACGCTCACAGCACTTATGAAACGAACGTTTATGCGGAAAGGATCAGTGATGAAGGCCATCGTCTTCGTCTCATGCGCCGATTCAGTCAACTTCCATTTCGAGGTATTTACACGGAAACTCCAAGAGCAGGAGGAGAAGCAAAACGAATCTAGTGACAGCGAAGACGAAAAAGAGAAAGAGAAGCCTACACCGGCCTCTGTCCACGGAACAATCGCACCGGCAACCGCCTTCTCAAATTCCTCAAACCCCGTGACAATGTACAAACTCCACGGTTCCCTCCCCCAGCACGTCCGTACATCCACCCTCTCCTCCTTCGCCAAAAACAAAGAACCCTCCGTCCTCATCTGTACCGATGTCGCATCTCGAGGTCTCGATCTTCCCAACGTTGACTTTGTCGTTGAATACGACCCCGCCTTCAGCGCCGACGAACATCTTCACCGAATCGGTCGTACCGCGCGTGTCGGTCGTGACGGCCGCGCACTCATCTTCCTCCTTCCGGGCTGCGAAGAGAACTACGTCGACATCCTGAAAAAGGGCTACCGCGACGGCGGAAAGGCGCTGACCCGGTCTACAACAGACGAGATCCTCAAGCGTGGATTCGGTGGCAACGTCGAGTCCCAGAGTAGAGACTGGGATGAGAAAGCGACGGAGTGGCAGCTGGAACTTGAGCGCTGGGCGATGGAAAACCCCGAGTATCTGGAGATGGCGCGGCGCGGGTATCAATCCCATATCCGAGCCTATGCGACTCACATTGCAAATGAGCGGCATATTTTCAATATCAAGGAACTGCACTTGGGACATCTGGCGAAAAGTTTCGCGTTGCGTGACCGGCCGGGTAAGATCAATGTTCCTGGTCTTCGACCGGGTAAGAACGAAACGAAGAAGGACTTCAAGGCTGAGCGGAAGTCGGTTGGTGGAAAGAAGAGGAAGTCTGGTTATGGTGGTGGTAAGGATGATGATAACGACGGCCCGTCAACTTCCACGAACGACACGACCCTTGCCGCCCAGAAGATGAGAGCGAAGATGAAGGAGCAGATGGCCGGGGCGAGCGAGTTCAATCTTGCATAGACTGCCTCCCCGACACCTAAAATATTTTCTTTTTATCATATCTGTAAATAGCATAGCGCTTCATGACTCAATAGATATCCCACAATGAGATCTTTCCGTCTTTCGAGCCGGCGACTAGCCAGTGCGTGTTCTGAACTTTCAGGCTCCGCTGGCGCTGGACTTGAGCAAGCGAATATTCCTTCTCCCCGCGCTGTATAAGTCCCTTATCGGCTTCACCGTCGTCGATTTTCTCTCCCTCCTCCGGCTCTTTCGTGCTGGTGTTTGGGGTCTCCGTATCTAATGTGGGCGTAGAAGGAACATTCGCAAATGCAACAGCATAACACCCCTCCTTATGCCATTTCAACACCGCAAGTTCCTTCATCGTCTTACACGAATAAACCCTGACACGTGAATCCCATCCCGCAGTCGCAAAAATCTTCCCATCTGGCCGGACGCGTAGCCCCTGCTGCCCCGCATGCTTCGTATTAACACTTTTCAGCGGCATCTCACGCGTGCTTGGCGGCCCAATCTGGAGAATAGGATGCTTTGCCAGTACCGCATCAGCAGACGAGGAGAGGAAGTATTCCCTTGAGGGGCTGAGATCTATGGACAGAACAGGTTGCGAATGAGGTATCGAAATGTAGAGTCTTTCCCATTTCCAGTTTCTGCTGGTGTCAATTAATGATTTACTATTGTTGAAGACTCCACGACAGCCCAAGACCATTACATGGCCGTCTTCGAATGCAGCGGCGACGTGGAGGTCCTTGGATCCCTGGGTGTGAGCTAGCTGAGCAGCCATGACCATCCCAGTTTTCACGGCTGGGTCGGTCGGAATGGTGCAGATTCTTCGCTCAGAAGGGAGATGGAAGAGGTCGATTGCACCTGAGTCGAGCGCGTTCGGGACAGCGAACAGGACGGATGACGGAGGAATTTCGCTTCCAATATTTCCCTCCTCGCTTTGTCGTGTTGTCTCCTCCGGTGCGAGAAACAGCATTGAGAAGGCGCAAAAGTTTAATGCATTTACCGGGAGAGAATGAACGAGCCAGGGTTGAATTTGAGTCTGGCTCTGAGCTGCGGCCGTTGGCCGGCCACTTCCATCCACAGGCAGGGTCTTCTGCAGAATCTCCTCATCCTGGACCCGGAATCTCCATACGCGGAGTTTATGGTCTCTTCCATGTCTGTCATAGAATTAGTGGAACTGATTTTACCACTGGAATGACTGGGCTATTACGTGTAAATCTCAGTCAAGCGTCCACCTCCAAGCGTGAACCCTTTAACCTCAAGAACCGCGCCCTCGTGCGCCTTCCAGACCGCCACCGGTCGTTTGAAGATGAGGTCCCAGACTACTATCCAACCGTCGGCATCACCGGAGACGAGACGGAGATTTTGGTTGAATATTTGCAGTGCGTGGATGGCGGCGGCATGGCCACGGAGAATGTAAATGGGGGTTGCTGGGGGGAGGGACGGGGTAGAGCTCATTTGAAGGGTTGGGATTATACTGTGTTATTGAATTATTTGGTTAGTTTGAATGAAAGAGATTCCACTGATTGTTGGCGAAGTACATGTAAGTAGGAAGAGGATGAAGATAGAAAGAATGGAGATGGAGACAAAGACGGAGATGTCTGAGTGGAAGCTCAGAGTCTTGGCGCCTGTTGGCCAAGTATATCCAAACGATGCTTCGGCACTGTATACTTCTGTTGGACCGGCACAAACGCCTATTTCCAAAGACCTAGGTCTTTACTAAATATTCACTGGAAACTGCCCATTCTTCATCCGTTGGTGTGTTCCTTCCAAAAAGGGCCTGTTGCTTTGTTCTCAGCGTCAATAAATACCTATCTACCCGTAGCCATTTGCCATCACTTAGAGCCGCCTTAATTGTCCTCGTCTTGCTATTTCATCCTTAAGCTACACATCATATTTATCCAATTCAATCCAGTATCTATTGCCGGCCTTCGCAGAAAGACTATAATCATGTCCAACTCCAGTTCACCCTTGGCGTCTTCTAGCAATAGCGATAGCGGTGCTCCCGTCATCAGCGACAATACCAGTCTATCGCGTACGAGCGACAATAGCAACAAGCCCAGCGACGAAGTTTCTACAAATTCTGACTTTTCCTCGTCTCTGTTTGACAGCTCGTGAGTGAAATACTGCCGGTTGAGTTGTGGGGGGTGGGCCCACGTCGCATTATACCCCGTACGCTAACTCGGCACTCCACTGCCTTATAGTTCCTCAAAAGACGACTTCTGCACTCCCAATGAACCCATGCGTGTCCAAAACAGAAAGGTCGGTAAAAGGCGCCGATACCGTCATTACTATTCCGAAAGAGGCCTGGGGGCGAGACGCTGCCTTCGGTGTTGCGGCCTGGGCACGGTTCCGAGCCATTGTAGGGTCTGCGATGGGAAAGGGGAGGTTTATGCACCGAAATCCAAGGAACTGCAAGATTGTGAGCCGTGTTATGGGACGGGAACAGTGCGAGATGAGAAAGTTTGCAAGCGCTGCACTGGCGAGGGAGCGTTTTTCCCTCTAGGCCGGCCTTTCTAGAACTGCGCGGTTTGGTGAGGGATAGTCAATTAATGACAGAAAGATAGATAGTAGTAGTAATATTAGAGCATTATTTGAAGTACAGAGGCCATGAGTGCAAATAAAGGGTTATCATGATTGGTCGTAAGTAAGATGGTGGTCCAAGAACGGGTGGGCATCCGTTAAAGTGTGGGAAAAGGGGTCCGCGATACCGATGTGGGGATATTCGTGACCTGGTTCATGTGTGTGGAACTCAAAAGGGATTGTGGTAGCATCAAGAGCACTGAGTAGTGGTTGCCCGTTATGCGAGTGCCAGTCCCAGGTCTCCTCAAGTTTGTGCTTCAGATGATCAGTGTTCAGCCCGGTGGTGCGCCGCATTTCATCAAGAATTGTGAAAACTTCAGCTTGCGCCTTTCTATCGACTAAATGACTCGCGGCTATTGCAAGAATCTGGGCAGAGAAAATGGGCATCCCGCAGTTCTTGTCGTTCGAAACGATGCCGCATACGTTGTACGCATGGTGTTGTTGCTCTTGCTGCTGTTCAGCAAGACGATCTTGCCGGAGAGGATCCGTTTCCGCAAGTAGAATCCTAGTGACATGGTAGAGCATCTGAGCTACAATAGCGGGACGTTCAACAAGCCACACTTGTGGAAAAACTGACTGAGGATTTCTCTGCCAGGGTTGCACTTGACCGAGAGGCAACATTGATCGCGGGATCGAAGCAAACCATTTATCACACCACCCATTGTAGAGGTTCCACTGTTGGAGCCTCTGAGCCTCGGCATTGCGTGTAGATTTACTGAGGCCTTGCGAGATAAGTGAAGAGCGCAAGTCTGAGACCTTGGCGCAGATGTAGATGATACGCTGTGTCCATAGCTCCTCATTGCCGGTGATCGATGGTTGAGCGGTGAAGTTCATGTCGATGCCCCAAGTATCTGGTTCCCAAACTATCATGTGTTGGAAACTTATGCAATCGAGCAGCTCCATGACAATGCTGAGCCAGGAACACGCCCCACCGAGGCCTTGCGTGCGAGTATTCCATCCACAATCCGTGATCAGAGATCGAGCTGTATTTCCCGCACGAATACGCATTCCGCTTTCAATTGGCCCTAAAACAAGCATTTCAACGACCTCAATGATAAGGGCGGCTGTTGCACATAGCGATGCATCACGATGCATGGTTGTTAAAGTGTCAGATAGCATCTCAGCTGCTGCGTTGTAGTAATTCAGCCTCTCATTCGTCTCGTTATGAAGGTGAAGAGATACGAAACACCCCGCACAAGCCGCAAGCGCAGCGCGGAGCAGAGGCTCTTCAAGGGCATAGAATGACAGAACCCGGGCAAACTTTGCACGTTAGATAAAAGAGCAGTCAACTGTGACAGCAATTACTTACATGCTTCATTTCATCCACAATATCCATCCAGGGACCAATCTGGTTGACAAACACCTGCATGAGGGACATTTCCTTGGGATCTTGGAACGAAAAATGCCGGTCGAGTAGGTATTTGGTGTGTTTGAAAAACGGGCTTTGCCCAGAGGAGTGTATTGGAGTGGAAGATTGAGCAGCGACATCTTCCAAGGGAGGATCCTGGCCAGGTGGCGGATATCTTTCGAAGCCACCGACATACTCTGAAGCGATGGTCCTTGAGTTATCCTGAAAGGTAACGCTGCTACTTATAGGTGGCTGGAGATAGGTCGGAGGCGCGACCACCTGGGTATCAACGAAGTTCAGCCGAACACCTCGTCGGCATAGCCGGCCTGATTTGCGACAGTTCTGGCACTGACCCTGGGCTTCGTCGCATTTAAGATGGCGATCCCGACATGTAAAACAGCCGGTGCGAACACGCTTCCGTTTCTTGATCGAAACATCACTTTCGCGATCAACATCGCTGGGGGAAAGCTGGGTCAACGCTAGAGGCGCGATATTGAGCGTTGCCCCGTCAAGGTCCGACGCGAAAGCGTGGCTGCCGGGAGCAGGGTCCATATCGAGCGTTCAACTTCTTAGATATGGGATGCACGCACGGATCCCGCCATAGCAGCAAAGCGCAAGAATGGGCGTATGGATCCGTCATGGAATGATTAAATATAGCCGATGGTTGTTTGGGTAGTGAATGGTGATTGTGAACGCCGACATTGAGCCAGTCCTGTGTGTTCTGGGGATCTGGCAATTTTCCATCTCAAGTCGCACAAGCGTGGGCACTGAGTACCGTATCAACACGTCGAATCGATGCGAGCCAGCCCTGCGAACGATTCCCTGTAGCCACGAGGTTCAATGAAAAATCGCGGACTGCAGAAACTCCCGAGTCGCCGACACGCCGAACGACTCGAGCTAAACCCGAAGGGGAAAGGTGCTGGGGTGCCGAGATCGGCCCCGAAGTATTCGCAGCACAGGCCAGAAGCTTGCCCCTCGATGAAAGCATGGCATGCGCCTAGATTCCGAAGATCTATCAAGGTACTGGATCTGTATTTGCTGTAGTTCGACTGCCATTTATATGGACTGGTGTCGGGCCGAAGTTAAGATGGGGGTCGCTGTTGACTGACTCCTCATTGTGTGCATTAGCGCAGTCGGCAGCTCTGTCGCCATACTCCTAGTGAGACTCTTAGTGAGAAAATTCTCTCGCCCTTCAGGCGAGCAACCCCAAACTTATCAGATGACAGAAGGTTTCGATCAGCTGCTTCCCCCACTTCCTTCCTGACGTCTCAATCTCTCCCATTTGTTTCCCCTTTCCCTTCATCCCGAGATCAGTCTCTAGCCAGGCACCAAGATGACTGTATCTCCAGGTGGAGAGCAACCCCGCGACAAGGCTACCGAGTCCACGCCTTTGCTGAAGGATGAATCCTCCCGTGGCCTCCAATACTCTAGCAAGGCTGGTGATTTGACAGATGCTGCCGAAGCCTCGAGTTCGTCATCAACTACACAGATCTCGGACGAAGAAGACGCTGCCCTTCTTGGCTTATCTCGGGTCAGCTCGATCCCCCACGCACCGGAGGTAGAAACGGGGTTGGAAAGAGTTCTCTCCTCCACAACAACAAACAACGGCCTAAAAGATTCAGAATCTGGAGGTGTACGAAACGAAGCCACTGGCTATGCCGCCCGCTTTATCAATGTCTCGCCCACGAGGTTCTGGCTGATCTTCGGTGGTGTGCAACTCGGATACGTGATCGGGTTCTTTGACGCAACCTTGATGGCGTCGAGTCATCCCGTCATCACCTCGTACTTCCATGCCTCCAACTCTGCCTCATGGCTTTCAACCGCTTTTCTGTTGACCTCGACAGCTTTTCTCCCGCTCTTTGGTCGTGTCTCTGACACCTTTGGCCGGAAGCCTGTGTATCTATTCTCAATTGCCGTCTTTTTCCTCACCACATTGTGGTGTGCCGAAGCGCAAAGCATAGGAAGTTTTATTGCTGCCCGTGCTGTCTGCGGGCTTGGTGCTGGGGGTGTCTTCTCCATGGGCATGATTTTATCCAGTGATCTAGTCCGCCTCGAGTATCGCGGCATCTACCAATCCTACATCAACCTTTGCTTGGGAGTAGGTGGCTGTCTCGGTCTTGCATTTGGTGGATATCTATGTGACCAAGTGGGCTGGAGAGGTGCGTTCCTCGTGCAGCTGCCATTCATCTTCGTTTACTTCTTAGTTGCTGTCTGGACAACACCAGCCGATCTTGGCTTGAAGAGCCGGGCATCGGAGAAAATGACTTTTTCGCAGCTTCTCCTGAGTATCGATCTTGTAGGGTCCGCATTGTTGGTTCTCGTTGTCACCACATTAATAATGGGCCTCAACCTCGGGGGTAACGTGTATAGCTGGACTCACCCTCTCGTTATTTCCTCACTAGTTCTATCTGTCGTTTTGGCGGCGATCTTTGTTCCGTACGAAAGACGAGTAGAACGACCTGTGATGCCTATTTCATTCTTAACGAAGAACCCTCGCGCTGTTCTCGTTTTTGGAAACTTCTTCGGGTCCATCTCAGTCAACACTATGATCTTCAACGCGCCATTATATTTCCAGGCCGTCAAGCTTGCTTCCCCGACCGACTCTGGCCTTAGACTGCTTGCATCTACATTGGCTGTAACTAGTTCTAGCGTTGCTACTGGCTTCATCATTACCTGGTCGAAGCGGCTTAAGCCTACCGTTATAATTGGGGACGTTTTCCTGCTCCTCGGAGGTTTGGCGGCGACGACAATGGGAGCCAGCACCCCGGACATGATTGCTATGATTTGCGTTTCACTCGCAACTCTCGGTCAAGGTTTTGCCTTCCCCTCCCTGATGGTGTCTGTGCTTGCGACTAGTGAAACAGATGAGCAGGCTGTGGCAACGACAACGCTGGGGCTCTTCAGGAATCTAGGGTCCGTCATGGGAGTCGCAACCAGTAGCTGGATTTTCCAGAATACCCTTGTCTATCAACTTGACGCAAAGGTCACAGGGCCTGATAGGGAGACCGTCATTCAGCTTGTCCGAAAATCCGTCCAAGCCATCGCGAAGCTGGACCCTCTCCATCAAAGCCAAGGTATGAAACGTTACCCTATCCAGACACTTGTGGTTCAGAAACTAATCATCAGTACAGTGATTGAGTCATATGCGGCAGCTCTCCGTTTGACATTTGCTTCGGCAGCTGTATTCGCAGCCCTTATGCTCATGATGCATGTTGGAGTTCGACTTCCTCGCCTTGGGCGCAAGGCTTGATCCTTGTGGTCTAGTAAGTCCTCTACCTATTTTTTTTTGATTCGCCAACGGTATATCCAGATTGTGCATATATAGTATGAGTGCCTAAAATTGTTTGCGTATATGATTGTCTGCTATTCGAGCAGGAGATAGAATACTTTAACCTATACTACTTGTTTGTTTTTTCGATTGGATTGTGCATCCCACAGTTATATAACTCTTCTCGAGGTGAACATTCAACATTTGTAGACAGCTTGATTTTAATGAACGCAGCAATTAAATGAGATCCTCTAAAGAACCTGCCGAGGTTGAAGGTTTATAAGAACTATTTTGCCACTTTTTCCTAAGAAGGGACAATCCTTACTAAGTAAGTTGCTTATCAGTTTATACAGCCCGGACCATCTCCGAACGCTAGCCCCCGCCATAAACGGTGTGCAATGTCCATTTGGTTTGACTTCTTTTCAACCACTCGTTCCTGAACCCATACCACTACTTTACAAACCCCAGAATCTCACGCGCGCGATCTCTCACTATCACAACAGTATCAATTCTCGCCTTTCACCGAATTTCTCGCAAGTCCCACCAAACAAACCATCACAATGCCCCGCCTCCCCCTCCGCATTGCCGTCCTTTTATGCGACACGCCACCCGAACCCATCAACACCAGATACGACGGCCTTGGAGGCCTATTCACGAGACTCTTCAACTTGAGCGCGCAAGAGCTCCACAAACGCCAAACCGTCGACCCGGCCTCCATCGTCTCGATCTCGCGCTTCGACGTCGTCACGGCGCAGGAATACCCAGACCTCGACAACGTCGACGCCCTGGTATTAACGGGCTCTAAACACGACTCCTTTGCAGACCACCCATGGATCCTGGATCTGGTGGAATTCACCAAAAAGGCGCTTGCGCATCCGAATGTGAAGTTGTTGGGGGTTTGCTTTGGACATCAGATTATTGCGCGTGCCATGGGGTATGAGGTTGGGCGGAATAGTGCTGGTTGGGAGATTTCGGTTTGTGGTGTGGATTTGACGGAGAAGGGGAGGGAATTGTTTGGAGTTGAGACTTTGGTGGGTTTCTTGCTTTCTTTCGTTCTTTCTTTTCGACTCCAGGTGGTGTCGATATGTGCTGACGAGAATAGAATATCCAACAAATGCACCGTGATATCGTCTTTACTTGCCCTGATGGTGTGGTTCCGCTGGGAAGGACGCCGACGTGTGAAGTGCAAGGGATGTATAAGGCTGGGAAGTTCATTACAGTGCAAGGGCATCCGGAGTACAAAGATGATATTATGTCCGAGGTAGTGACGTTGCGGGCTGCGGCGGGTATATTTGATAAGGAGCAGGCCGAAGATGCGTTGAACAGGGCAGGAAAGCCACATGACGGGATCGCAATTGCTGTGGCATTTCTGAAGTTCCTCCTAGAGTAGATGGGTGGTCAATTGTCTTTGAGCGTTCATGATAGAGAAGTAGTTTATCGTTTAGAATTAGAATCCCGCGTTGGGAATTATAGGCGACGACGTCACCTCCCACTTGACGGATAGATGACATCTAAATACATTATGAAAAAGAACATAGGCCAGTAGGAAAAGGGTCATATAATCGTGAACATATAGCATTCTCTGAAGCCCACTCTTGGGGTCAAATCAACCGCTCGCACCGGGATCTTCCTTCTCCAAAAACGTCGGATCGACAGTAATCCGCCTCTCAAACTTGGTCCACCAGTCCTGAAACGCCTTCATCGGGACAAGCTCCTGTCCTCGTCCCGAGGAATCCGACTCTGCAAAGCTCGCCAGGAAATTAAACGCATTCCCGATAATCCGCTGCGCTAGCACTTTCGTAGTAATCCCCTTTTGCTGTGGCGTTTGCCGTACAAGATCCGTCGATTTGCCATTATTTTCTCCCCTTTCCTGCTCCAGCGTCGCAAGTTGCGGCGCAACAACCTGAACGGGTTCGATTGATATCCCCAACGTCACGGCGGCGCTGTTATTCGCCGCATTCCCCGAATTTCCTTCGTCGAGCATCTGATCTTCATCCTCGGCTTCCGTTCGCCGTGGTGGGCGCGCTTTGATAACTGAAGAAGGCTTCTCGTTTGCCAGAGCTCCGATGAACCGGAATTCGGAACCGGGGTACTGAATATAGATCGCGGCAGCGGTATCCTGTGGTAAAACCGTGCCCGGGAGGCAAAAAACGACAATCTCGGAGAATGAAGGCGCGAGGGGGAAATTAAAAGCGAATTTCGTAGCTTGCCCGCCTGGTTGCGCATCGACGGCGACGATGTCTGTAAGGCAGGGCCTGCCCGGAATTATGACGGAGAACATGGAGGAGTATGTATAAGAGGAAAGTGGTTGATAGATAGGCTGGAATTGACCAGATATGGATAGTAAAGAGCAGTATATAAGTGTATTTATGCGCAGAAAGGCCGGTTCGTTTGCATTTTCAATACGCGGAGCTATTGGAGTGAGCTGCTTGGGTTCGTGGAGGTTCCAGACAGCTTGATGGAAGCTCGGAGAAGAATCCTTGGGTCCGCCAAAATCAGTGACGAAACCATGCATTACCCTTATCGATAAGGGCTGGCGCAGGTCCCACTTTCCCCTTCTGGGCGCCTTCCTCAATGGTGTCAACATTGGGCCGTCAAGTTTTAGAAGGAACGACCACGTTCGAGATTCTCTGTTTTCAGAAGCTGCGACCCAGCCATTAGAATATCATCAGATGACTACCTCAAACTTCCAGACTGCTCAATTCACCTCTGACCGATTCGTCGAAAGCTGCGGCGCTGTTCTGTTTGACCTGTCGCATCAACCAGGACCAGCTTAATCCACTATACCAAGAAAGATGGGTGGCTCCTCCCAAAAGGAGGCCGAAACTGCGGCGAATGTCGATATTCAGCGGCTTCCAGGGAAGTTCAAGATAAACCGGCGATAAATGCCATATCCACCCTGTCTCAATGATGACCCGGGCTTCCCGGCCAGATGAATGCGGAGGATGCGCCGGATAAACCCCATATATCCTCGGATATTGACGATCCCGTCATTCTTACAGTTCGGGGGATGGATTGGAAGTCTAAAGTGAAGCTTATTTGGTGGTATATTCTGCAGTTGACGATGACTCAAATGCAAGGGCAGCAGCAAGGACTAGTGATTTTAAGGTCCAGTTTTTCGGTTTTGATCGGGCGCCCCGGAAACTGGCCTTCCAAAATGACCGTAATATTCTATCAAAAGCTATCACCTTGGTCGATGGTTTGTGATGTGCAGCGTCATAGGAGACGGCTACCTATGCGCTCAGAATACCGGAAGCACAAGCAGCAGAACCCCTATATAACGAGTGAGAATATGTCATTGTGTCGATCAAGTCATCAAATACTCTCTTGAGCTATTATTCTACGTCTCGTGGCTGAGGTCATCGCAGAGCATGCGTGGCACCATCGAGCCAGGACAGTGTTGTCTCCAACCTACGCCAGTGACCGGTTGCGGCATTTGTGCATATCAAGTCCCAGCAATTATCTGTTTGGGAGCGCGTGACCGTACGGTCGGGCGTCGACATATTGTTCGTGCCGCAATAGTAACTCCGCACTCCGCTTGTGTGTGCAGCCCAACCAGCCGGAAACCGCAGGATTAGAGGGAGCTTTGAAGTAACGGAGCATAACTTGATCATCCGATCCACAGCATTAGCAATGTGTTGGTGGAAATTCCAAGCGGGCTGGGATCTCTCTCTAGTCTCTAGTCTCAATGTGACCCTCAGGCTCCATACTCCATAGGTAATCATGATGGTGTACGATATCTCTGATAGGCGATTTGTGATCTCGAACCCACTTTGTAGCTGGATGCAGCTGGAGGATCACCTAGCTTGGCAAACCCCCCTCTCTCTATCAGCGAACTATTGGGTGGTGCCGCCCTCTGATTGAACAATTCCAGCGAACCCATTGCCCAAATATGCGTAAAATGGACCCATCATGTTCGTCCCCGAGTCATGAAATGAACTAAACCTTCATTTTCCACTAGCCACTCATGATAATGGGCTCCAATCCCATCTATAGCGGACCTCACTGGGATGCCACCCTCGCAGGTTTTGGTCTCACCGCACAAAGCCTGCATAATCATGCATCCCACCAAGCGGTCAAAGCTTGGGTAGGGCTCAGGACTCGGATGCCGAGGTATTAATAGAGGAAACCCTGCAGCCGCAGGTTTGGGTACCTGGGTAGGGAAGAAATAGGACTCCCAAATAATTCAAAAATGGGCCAACCTCCACCTCCATCGTCATCATCATCTCTCTTCACAATAACGGAACATGTTCTTGAATGCCAGCATATTCGGGAGTACCCCAAAGCCACCAAAGCTGGCACCGATTCACCAAAGCTTGTGGTGAAAAGGTATACACCAAGATTAAATTTGAACACCAGACCGGGAGACCTGACAATAATTGGTGCCCATGGGTCCGGAATTCCTAAGGTATGTGCTAATCATGACATCCCACTGCTGCATGCTTGCGGGCTGGGATGGTTAATCAACATGTAACTGACTCTGGATTGGGATAGGAAGTCTACGAACCGCTATGGGGTGACATATATCTGAAACTGGTCAACCAAGGTATTCGAGTTAATTCAATCTGGATCGCCGATACTGCGAGCCAAGGGGCGAGCGGTGTTGTAAACGAGGGTATTCTGGGAAATGATCGTAAGTATCATCAATCCCATTGCTTACTTCCGTTTTTTATTGATGGAAGCTAATGGCTGACTTGGCGTGCTTATTATATAGCCTCATGGTTCGACCACGCGCGAGATTTACTGTTCATGATCAATCAATTCAAAGCCGACATGCCCAGCCCGATTGTTGGGATCGGGCATAGCCTCGGAGCTGGACAATTGTAAGTGAAGCGTACTACTATTCTACGGTACAGACACGGAACTAACCTTTCAACAAATAGAGCCTTGTTATCACTACTGCATCCGCGGCTCCTCACATCTCTCGTTATGATCGAGCCTGTTCTAGAAAAGGACCTCCACACCGGCCATGGTGTAAGTTTTGCGAAAGTAACGCTCCCGCGAAAGACCGCCTGGTCTTCACACGACGAGGCAGCAAGATACTTCAAGAAAATCCACAAGAAGTGGGATCCCCGAGCTCATGATCTGTGGATGGAACACGGGCTTCGTGAGATTTACGCCCCGGAGGAGCATACATCGGAGACACCTCTGGAATCTTCGCCTGTCGTATCAAAGCCGCTGATTACTCTAACAACATTGCCCGAGCAGGAAGTGGTGTTCTACGTGCGACCTAACTTCGACAGAAAGAAACCGGCATCCGGTGACGCGTCGCATCCGGACATCATTGGGCCGCCGCACGCAATTTATCCATTCTATCGGTATGAGCCAATCCTGGCGTGGAATCTATTGAAACACATTCGGCCACCAGTGCTGTATCTATTTGGTGATAAGAGCCCATTCTCGAGTCCTCAGGGCCGAGAAGAGAAGGTGGAGCGGACAGGGATTGGGATTGGTGGGAATGGAGGGCATGAAAGGGGTAAGGTTAAGGCGGTTACGATTCCTGGTACCGGGCATAATTTGCCGCTCGAGAATATTCCTAGGGTCTCTGATGAGATTGCTGGGTGGCTGAAGACTGAGATGGAGAGGTGGAAAGAGGAAGAGAAGGCAAATTATTGTGGACATCCGGGTGGTGAGGAGACGTCCGGATTGAAGAACTGGGGTCCACATTTGGATGAGTCACTGCGCATAGCCAAAGCGGCAAGGAGATCGAATTTGTAGCTTATATGATTTGGAATAGATTGTATAGGATTGCACACCATCCTTGGTATCGGGTAAACGTATACCGAAAGCCCCGTATCTGCTGTGTGACAATCAATTATGCAAGGTACAAGCAACCATCAACTACTTAGTACTAACCATCCATGGTTCCCTTCTTTCTCTGGATTTAAACCGTCGTCATCATGTTATGTTGGAGTAGTGTCCTGGCTATAGATGACTGAATTGCGAGACTCTACTTGGAATATAGAGCAAAAAATCAGGAGAAACGGGACGTACTGAATACAAACATGATTGGCTGCAACAAATGGCGCCAGCTACTGTCCACTTTCCAATATACCAAGACCATATCACCCGAACACTGATTGTTGATCTGGTCTGGTCTTAGGGCTAAATGGGGCTCCGCCTGTCCCAGATCTTCGTTGATGAATCCTTGGTGTTCTGCTTGGCAAAGACATAAGCACCCGCCCTCCAAATAAGAACCGACCTGTTCTAGGAAGGAGCGATGAACATTTGTCGTGCTTTCCCTCCATGACTCACTATATACCTGAATCTAAGGAAGGTTCAACCAAGGCCTTGAAGTGTAGGAGGAAGGAGCGGCCATCGCGGGTCGGTACCGGTTGGGCTTTCCTTGAGAACTCGAGGCGTGTATTCCATATGAGCTCATATCGTCGGGCTTCGTCGAAGATACTGTGGTACTGATCCATCAGTAGGTCACCTCTGGAGGTCATTATATTCCAAGTGGCCATGAAGGAAGTGTATTCATTGGAAGAGATCTTTTATGTATCAAATTATGAATCATGTGTGAAGAACGTGCAAGACAAGTGGATTTATGATGGCTTGCTCGAAACATCAGTTCGCACAAACTTCTAGGTGAAAAGCCCAACTATCATTGTGATAAAACATAGCTGGGGCGAAAAAGATGATGAAAATGAGTATTTACTTGCCATTTATGCCTCTAACCGCTTCATTGGAATCTAAGTTTGTATTTTCCAGCCGCAAATTTTGCCTCAAGTGAATGTGTCCATCAACACCTAGTGAATAATGTATTCCAGCACCAAGCTTTCTCTCAGGATCCCCTGCTACTTGTGTTCCCCCGATTCTTATTTAACGACAGATAATCTTCTTTTCCAATACCATCCACCCATTCCCTACTCAGCCTTCGTCCCGTTCTACCTCCTGGTGGCCAAAACAGCCATGGCCGAAACCTCACTATTCGAGAAATGTCCCGGCACCATTGAAGAGTGGACCGATGCTGCCTCGAAGGGTGAACTTCTCGCAGTATCTCCCAAAGACTACACGGACCACAAACATGGCTCCAAAATCACCCAGCCACAGTTCATCGTCCTACGAACCCTCGTCCAATCCGCCGGGCCTGAATCCTTCGATCCAATTCTCTTCGACCTGGAGAACGATATCGAAAGAGCTCGCCCTCTCCTGCAAGACTCCGCCGCCTTTAAGAGCTACCTTGACGCCGTGAGATCCAATTCCGGCCGCGCAGAGGATCACTTTTCTGCTGCCAGTATGTTCCAATTTGAAGTTATAGATGACCATGAGGGACCATTGCAACCGCGTGATGAGGAACTTGGCAAGCGGGCCGTCAGCGCCTCGGTCATCTGTCTTCTATTGGCGATATGCAGTAATTTCTCAGACATGACCAGCAATACATTGTGCAGATTTAGTCGGATCGATCTCGTGGCCAAGTTTGGAAGCGGCAAGGGTAGCGGGTTTATCGCAAGTACTAGTGGACAAGTGCAAGATAAGTCTCGTTCATGGTGGATAAAGGCCCCGGTGTACTGCACTAGCAATGAACGGCAAGTTTATGGACCTGTTATTGATATGCGGGAGGCGGCCCTGCTTGTCGCTTGGATGAAGGAATACCCCGGCTATCCCGACCCGAAGCGGTACGTTGTTGCTTGTGTTGTTGTGTTGTCTTATCATACCGCAGGGTAGGGAGTAATCAAAACGCTAACGATGACAGTCGCATTCTTATATCCCAAAATGGAATTGAACTTTACTTGACCTTTGCTTTGTGCGGCGACGACTGGATGACATCGTATGTGGAGGAGGGCAACACCGAGGTCAATGACGACAGTTTCATGACCATGCATCGTTATGGCCCTTGGTTGATCAACAATGCTGAGCACATGGAAGAGCTTGCAGCTATTATGCTGGCTATTAGCTTCTGAGCGTACTTGCTGTCTTACCTTCTTCCTTTTCTTTTCTTATGTTATCCATGTGGTAGCCGAAATCTCTTGACTTCACAAAGTGCTTCTATTCCAAATGAGCTCTTTCCGCCATTTGGAATATATGAATACTTATGAAATGAATTCTACTTATTTATCATTCTAGCAACCTGTATTTAGTCAAATTAAGATCAAGCTGTTCAAACTTCATGCAAGCTCATGTTCAAACATTACACACTAGTCCCGATATGGATATATAAGGCCCGTCCTAATTGGGTATAGTACATTCTTACCTAATTTCACGCCCAACACCAGAGAGATAGACGTAGATACCTTCAAGGTGTTGATATTATAATACATTGTATATATATGAAATACTCCACACAATGGCTCAAAATAAACCAACCCCGCTACCAGCAGACATAATGGAGTCCCAGCTCTCCACAATAGACCTCCTAACAGCCATGTTCCCGTCCGAAGGAGAACTCGAAATTGATCCATCCACGACAGAATGCATTGAAAAACTACGAAGCTGGTGCGAGGATTCCTCTGCGGATCTGCCTTCTGGGACTCCTTCAAATATATTACTCGCCGTTCATGCCCAAGTCCCAGGCGGCGAGAAGACGATACAAGTCAATGTTTCCATCCCACTACAATGGAACGAACCGGGGCCAGAGACAGAGACAGACCAACCACCTCCATTAAACTACACCTTACGCCAGCCGGACTGGCTTTCCAAGGCTGAGGTTGCAGAATTATCTTCGTCAATGCCGAATGATGATATATTATCCGCTCTAGAGTACATCCAAGAAGAAGGCGCCCGCTTATTGGAAACGCAAAAGAGTTCAATATCCTCTACATCAGCATCAAACCAGCCTTCGACTAGGAATAACAACTCAACCTCAGGACCAATTGTCCGTGTGTGGTTTTATTTCCCATCTCTCTCGACCCGCGCCAAACGAGACGACATGGTTAACTATGGCCCCGACTACTCCCTCACCGGCTTTGTCCTGGCGGGGAAGCCAGGGGTTCTATGTCTCGAGGGCGCATCAAAAGATATAGATTCTTATATGAGCTTTATCAAGACTCATTCGTGGGGTGATATCCCGCGACATCAGAAGAAGGTCAGCGAGCGGTATCGGGAGACGGAGGGGGTTGAGAGGGTGTTTGCGGGCATGGAAGAGATTACAGACTCCCTTGGGGAACGGGGTGGGCAAAGAGCGAATCGCGGAGATATGCAGGCACTGGAAGGGTGGTTAGCGGCAAAAGGGCTGCATGAGGCTTTTGAAAACGTGATTTTTTGATTGAGCAATGACAGCTTCGGGTGATACCACCACGGGAGAGGCAGGAGCTACCCAGTAGTATTGCATAAGCCAGTTTTAGAAGGCACTATCAGACTTGGAAGCTTGGATTAACTGAGGTGCTCCTTTCTTTTTCTAGTAAGGATATATTATTCCTTGATGGGGAAAGAACAGACTCGGCAGGAGCAACCTGGAAATAATTTAAAACGGCAGGTACGCACCAGCTCCAGTGCCCATCGTTCTTTCCGCCATCTTGATAGATCTTCATATATTTCTAGAATTTACATAGTGTGCAACGTCATGGTTCACAACAGCCCAGTGCGTCCATTATTCTGCTCTTCGGAATGCGACTCAATGTTTCTTGGTTCTTTTCTAGGGTACATGCGTCCACTGTGGATGGGCGAACCATACCTTGAGGTAAGGTTTAGTGATGCCATCACTATCATCGATTTTAAGCCCCCTACCTGTGAAATAGATATCCACGATATGCATAAAGATAGCAGACAATTCCACGTCAACATGTATTTGGGATTTGCGAAATATATCAAAGACCTCGATTTGGCCAGATATATAATCACTACCTAAAGTTGGCTGCGCCAAGTGAATGCCTGAGAAGTGTCTGCTCAAGGGTATGGGTAGGGGGAAAATGTAGTGTCTATTCGGAATCTCTAACACATCTACAAATACAACCTCTCGATCATTTCATTTCCATTAGAATGGCAACTTCCCTCGCAGCCCCTTCACAAGCTCCGGAACCGTCAGTGCCCCAACAGGAACAGTCGCCAACCGCTCCCTCACAACCTGCAACAAACTCGGCAAAGCAGCCTGAGTCTGGGGAAAGGCCCTCGTAAACAAGAAATAAATCCCCGTACTGAGCCCACCAGCTACCGCAAATGCCGACAAAAGGCCCAGATACGAGAGGACCTCCACACCGGGCTTTTTGAATAAATACCTCTTCCGGTCCCCGAGTCTTGTCTTCCCCTTCAGCGATGGGATATATTTGAAGTCGAAGACTGTTTCCTTCCCGAGCCCTTCTTTCTCGTCCATGAGGTGTTTCCAGAACAATTTCTTGCGGTTCTATACCCGCATCAGTATCAGGGACGCAGAGATGGTGTTGTTGACGGTTTGATGGAACATACCTCGATGATATATCTATCAATGGCAGGGACAAGGGGAAGCGTTTTCGCCTGAACCTGCACCCAGAAACAGTACCCCCACATAAGCACCTTATGATATAAGCCCGTCTTAGGAATGTGCAATTCATCCGAGAGTTGGTCACCATTAAGCAGTCTTGTCAACGCATCCATATATTCTAGCGACGCATATATTGGCGCCGTATTCTCGAGTCCAATGGCGATGTTCCGCGCAAGAATCCTTCCCGTATCGGTAGGTTCGAATTCATTAACGAGCAGAGACTCGGAGGTGATCTTGGCCTTTGCTGCACTCTCGAATGGCTCTGTTGGTGCACCCATGTACCAGGCTACGAGTCGCCAAAGTGCAATATAATCTTCCTCTTCCTGGGGAGTTAGAATAACACCCTGTCGGGGCATACCAAGCCAGATGACCGTACTGCTGAACGTGTTGATGGTAGCAAATGAGTCGAGGTCGTTAATAGGGAGTCCATATCGTTCAGAGTCGTAATACTTAGGATCTTGTTCGACGAGACTCATGATCCTGCGACGGACGGCGGAATGTAGGAGACGGACTCGGACTGAGGCTAGGTGACCCTCGCCGCCGGGCTTCATGGACGCTGGGGAGTTATTGACTTGGATTGTGTGCTGGACTGTTTCCAGGAGGCGGCGGCGCACGACTTTTGCACCGAATCCACCGGTTCTGGAGAGGATTTCGCCAACGCGGATGGCGCCCCTGGTGGCCTTAGGTTAGGGCTGTGGGTTGGAAAGCTGGGTTGGACATACTTACATTCCACCAAGTAAACTTACGAACGTGAGCTGTTGGCGGCAGGTGTCATGTTAATTATCCAGTCTTGACCAGGCAGAGTTGTAGGAGCATACAGCATTTGTCACGGGGATCAGATATCGCCAAAAGAGGTCCTGGCCTCGTTCGATTTGCTCCCAGTTCACCCATTCCGGTACCGTATTGATTTCTGTCCAGAGCACCTCAAGCTTCGGATCGCTCGAATGGTTATCCCGTAGCAGCGCATAGCGGTCTCGCTTTGAGGGGTCACTAGCAGGTGCTGGCAATGCATCTAGTATCTCGTTGGCTTCATCGGCGAGCGTATCGCATGTCCGGATCCATGGTTCAAGTTCGCTCCCAGGAATGTGTTTATCGGTCCACTCGAAACTGTAGTCCCAATAGTGGTACTCGACTCGATTACCCTTTTTATTCGTTGTTACCGACATGGCTGTTGCTTAGGTCTATTGCAAAGGTGTATGACTTTTACTAGTATTCATCATGGAGGGCTCGGGTGGTATAAATGAGGCCTTCGTGATCTTGCTCAGGCATGAATATGTACCCGCGGGCCGGGGTCCGGGCACGTAGAGCATCAGGCTATCATTGTTGGACGAGAGAGGGCGGTTATTTGCAATCGTTGGAGCATATCTTCCTGGTCCACTCCGTTGGGTAATCGCATGTGAACCGGGGTCATTCTGACTGAGTCAGTCGGGCCAAGTGCCGATGATCTTGATTCCTCACCCACCACCATCCTTTCTGTCATCAACCTCAATCTGCAAGCCACTTCCTTTGTTCTCCAATGGATTATTGGCCTCGGACACTGTACTGGATTTCACATGTCTCTTCGATGGTGGTGGTTACCGCTGCACGGCATGTATCGCGGTTTATTGGCATAGCTAGTCTAAGACTATACTAGCTTCTCAGTTCACCTACAACCTACGGTAATCATATGGAGATCTTCTCTCGTCCTATCGTAACCGAAGGTACGCCCTGTCAAATTTGACATCGAGAGAGGGTGGGAGCACGTAGTAAACAATGACTTCAAGCTCACACTTCGCCTTAGCCCCAAACAATAAAAATGCTGCACGGATCGAGATACTTTATGGTCGATTAGCTTGGTTTACCCCGTATGGCTAGTAAGAGGATGGTCACATTAACACAAAAGCTCAACAGGGAAGAATATCCAGCATCCATACAGCTATTCGGCAAGCACCACCCCAAGTCAGCATTAGGAGAACCCCCAATAAATCCCCAGGGAGATCATACCTAAGAGTCCTTATCGAGACTACTGGAAACACTCCTAGTCTCAGCTGATTTCTGCAGGCGCTGTAGGCGTTGTTGGAAACACAACGAGGATGCCATCCACTCCTGCTCAATGTATATTCTGTAATAGTCAGAGCTGCCAGCTATAGCAATGGCTCGAACGCACAGACATATCGATACAGAGCACAAGCATGTGTGTTGTTCTAGAGCGCAGAAAGAATGGGCCTACCTAATCGGGAATAGACTGTGTGTCCCGCCGCTTTAACCAGCGAGGAAGCGCGATCCGGCAGGTTTCCGCAGGGGTCGGTTAGTATCAGATCCAACGCCGTGACTACACTTGGACTAGGCCGAACAGCTTTTTGGTATCTACCACAATGGTTAAATCTAATCTAGACTTAATTGATGAATGCGATAGGTTTGATTCCCATCCTGCGCTACTACTCAGCCCGTTCCCTAACAAAAATGTAGTTTCCCGTATCATCAAGATGACCCCGCAGCCTACGTGACTCATATGAAGAAGTACCACTCCTTCAAGGTTAAAGGCTACAGTGCTGTCCTAGGACATATTTTGAACGAGGTGGTAGATCGATTCGATTGGCCCGCCGAGTCTTGGGTCATCGATCCCACCGAGCGAACAGTGACCCTGATCGCAGGTTCAACACCAGAAGAGCGAAACAAGGTGCTAGACCAGACTCTCGAGTTAGCAGTCAAGCAGGACCGCTTTGAGGTGCTGCGGGGATGGCGCAATGAAAAATATCCAATTTACGGTCCCAATGGGGAATACCTGCTTGAGCTGGAGCGATCTGCCACTCCGCTTTTTGGGATTGTCTCCTATGGCATCCATTCTACGGCTTATGTTGAGGATGATGGGGGTCTGAAGATCTGGGTACCGAGGCGATCAAAGACGAAGCAGACGTATCCAGGAATGCTGGATAATACTGTTGCAGGTGGGATGACTACTGGAGAAAGGCCATTCGAGTGTCTTGTTCGCGAGGCCATGGAGGAGGCGTCCCTTCCTGAGGATGTGGTCAGGGCTAATGCTTCCGCTGCGGGCTGTGTTTCGTATGCATATTTACGGGATAGCCGAGCCGGTGGTGAAACGGATCTAGTGCAGGCTGAGGTTGAATATGTCTACGATATCAAACTGCCTGCGGATGTTGTTCCGAAACCTAACGACACCGAGGTGGAGGAGTTCTGCCTGCTTACAGTTGAGGATACGAAGAAGGCATTGGCTAACAGGGAGTTCAAGCCCAACTGTGCTGTTGTCTTGATTGATTTTTTCGTCCGACATGGCATCTTAACGGCCGAGAACGAGAAGGATTTCCTGCAAATCATAACAAGGATTCATCGCCGGTTGGAATACCCGACTGCGTCGCATGTTGCGAAATAGACAAAGCGAGGTTCCGGTAACTGTTTTCCAGGTATATTTTGATATTCTATTTGATAGACCCAAATTCCAAATAACGCCGACGCTGCAACCAAATCACTCCAACGAGTAGATGCGACCTTCCTGGCTGTTCAAGCTCAAACCAGCCCAAAGAAGGACCATCAGACCCGATATTCCCCCAGAGACGAGATGCTTTCTTTATTTCTTGAGAAGCAGGTACACGTAATCTATACGCAGAGGTGCGAGCTTCTTGTAGGGACCCTCAAGGTAAAGCAGCAGACCGCCGAAGGAAACGAAAACCGCCCTATACCGCCATATATTAGCACCTGCTATTCATGCGCACTGCGCCATGAAGCTTACATGTTCCCGGAAGTAGAGCCCTCTTCAAACCGGTAGACCTTGCCGTGGCAGACATAATCATAATCATTTGCGAGGGTCTGCTCGCCCATACCAACTTCCCTCCAGCCGGTCTTTGCGCCGCTGTCCTCCTTGCCGTCTAGCGAGAGAGTCGAGGCGAGTGCCATAGAGAGCGACTCCCCAGCGGTACAAGGGTATAGCTCGGAGTTCACATCGAGAGTGAAAGTGGTGAGTGAATCTGATGAGGTGGAGGTCAAACGGGAGACTCGGTCGTATTTCTGGTTGTTGATTCCAGTGATCGTGAAAGTATCTTCAAAGAGTAATGGGTCGGACATTGTGGCGATGTGTCGGTGTATAATGGAGTCGAAGATGTCGCGCCAGCAGTGGTGAATTGGTGGGTGTTCAAAAAGTCGAGGTATGGAACAAAGGATAAGTCGTGAGGCGGTCTTGACCGACGGAGGAGAGCTTTTTTTCTGCTTGGGATTTTAGCGTACTGGTGGTACCGCCGCCGCTTTTATTGCCGGGAGCTGCCCCGCCGCAAATCTTCAAAAAGTATTCTTTACTTGACAACAGCTCCAAGATTCTTTAATTATAGGCAAAATGTCTTTTCGCAAGAGAAACATAGGCTTATCAACTGGGCCAGACCGCACACCGGCGTCTAATGCACCTGCACAACCACACCGAGCCGCCCAGCCGCCGCCGCCTTCGACGCCCGGCGTGCGTCCATCCCCCGACGATGGACGGCCGACCACTTCAACCGGTTCCCCGTCGCTCGACAACCTTTTAGCTGGACACGGCGGGATTCCTATAGGGAAGACACTTCTAGTGGAGGAAAATGGGACTACAGACTTTGCCGGGGCATTGCTCCGGTATTACGCCGCTGAAGGAGTTGTGCAAGACCAGAGAGTGCACGTCATCGGCATGCCCGAGCAATGGGGTAGAACCCTTCCGGGTTTAATAGGACCTGCCGAAGCCGCAGATGAAAAACCAGACAGGCGGAAAGGAGAGCGCATGAAGATCGCCTGGAGATATGAACGTCTTGGAGAATTTGGAACGGGGGTTGCGGGTGCAAGAAGTAGGCTACCCAAGCTGTGCGGGCACTTGACCGAAGTATATGCTAACCAGACCAGCTCCTGCAGCGACTCCAGGAGACCAGAACCCGTCATCTACGGACGGTAACTTGTCCAAACAAGAAGCCTTCTGTCACGCATTCGACCTAACGAAACGCCTCACACACCCTTCCATCAGCAACATGACCTATATTCCCCTTGTACCAACGAATGAGCCTCTGCTCGTCACAATTCAAAAGAAACTCCAAGCCGCCATTTCCTCTAGCCCTCCGAGCACCATTCACCGAATCGTCATCCCATCGTTCCTCAATCCCACGCTATATCCACCAGAGGTCAGCGAGCCTGAGAATGTGCTACCATTTCTCCATTCGCTGAGGGCCCTCGCAAGTTCACCCACGTCTCGCATAACCGCCATGATGACGATTCCACTTTCTCTCTTTCCACGTTCTTCAGGTCTCGTGCGATGGATGGAAATTCTGAGCGATGGTGTGATTGAACTCTGCCCTTTTCCGCATTCCTCCGATGCACTCTCAACATCAGGAGCAGCCACATCTCATGAGGAACCTCCACAAGGGATGCTCAAGACACATCGACTGCCAGTTTTACATGAGCGCGGTGGCGGGAGCGATCAAAATATTGGACAGGATTGGGCATTCACTCTCAGCAGGAGGAAGTTCGAAATCAAACCGTTCAGTCTACCTCCTGCCGAAGGGGACCAGGAAGCGCAAAATACGGCTCAATCCGATAAGATGCCGAAGAAGGAAGACCTCGAGTTCTAGTAGAGCGAAACTTGCAATGAATGAAGCAGAATACGGACGCACTGAAGTCATTCCTCATGATCGGATTCAACCAGCATGTTGTCCAGCTCGATTTGCTCGGACATGGCGGGGCCAGTATTGACCATCGTGCGAAGGTAATCCCTCCCGTAAGAGTCGAGCCCCGGCCTTGCGGACCTAACGAACCGAGAATGAAACCGGCTGCCTAAATAAGAAGAGAAAGCAAGCCATGCTTGGGAAGTGTCAGTTGCGGAGAATATGACGGCCAGGAGGGAACAGGGGGGTAGCAACCTAGGAATAATATTAGAGGCGCGAAAAACACTAGAAAAACAATCAGGAAGAAATTCATCGTGGGATCGACTGGATCGATGCCAATAATACTGTTCTGCAGAGTCTCTGAATAATGCGGAAAGCTGAGGGTGCTCGTTCGGCCTCTCTCGGCGACCGGAGCGAGAGCTCGCCCAATTCGGCAAAGCGCGGACTCCACTGGAATTTTTGTGTTTAAAATGACTCCCGCCAAATTTCTTCCTTGCTTTTCCTCCATTTCACTCTTGAATTCTCTAAAGCCGTGCTCTTTTCGCTAACAAACCAGGATTTGCTGGTCAAATCCTACAGTGACTTCTATCTGTCATGTTCATTCGTTCTTGATGGTAAGTTCGAAACAAAACTTTTCCTTTCGCGCAAAAGATCAAATGATTATATAACTACTATAATCTGTCAATCCCCTGAAGCTCGCTATAATCTCATTAAAAGAGCACAACGTGATTGAGAAATGTATTGAAAATGACTTGATCTCTATTTCCTGCCACTGCAATTGGTCTACCATAAACTTTTTCTGAGCGATACGCTAACATGTGTGCTATCGCTAGTGGTGAATCCGAATCCTGAACCCTGATCGTTTCTCAAGATGAATACCAGCCTAGAATTGCCGGTCCCGATATCGTATATCGCGGGTAACTACTTTGTCTTCTCAGTCGATGCTGTTACGTTCTTGAGACGTGAGCATCATATATGTGGTGTCCTGGCAGGAACTCTACCGCAGGCGCCACAGCAAAATGTTTTCACAGGTCTGCCGTTGGAGCTGATGCCGGAAGAAGCAAGGCTCCTAGTGGAGAAGGGCGTAGCTTGCATTGTAGATGAGGTAAACTTCCAGAAACAAGGAATGCAATCTCTGGTTGAGGAAGACCGCAAGAAGTATCTCAAAGAACTAGAAACGCAAGGCCTCGAGACTATGCAGCTTCAGGTGCGCCGCAAAGAGAAATTAAAGGAAGAGGCTATGAAGAAGACAGCAGAGAAGAAAGCTGCAAAGGCAAAGAAGACTGAGCAGAAGCAGCCCGCCACTGAGGCTTCTGCTGAAGATTCAGCTGTCGTTTCATTGTTCGATAATAGCCAGTCGTCTAGTCCTAGTCAAGTATCCTCCTCGCGTTCATCGACAATACCCGCCGCTGAAGCTATGAGGATCACTCCAGCAGTATCCTACCCTCCTCTTCCTCAACAGCCGCCTGCAGAGCACCTCCTATCACTACCTCAAGTGCCATCCTCGTATCCACTCTTCGCTCATCTTCACTCCAACGGCTATTTCCTAACTCCCGGGCTTCGATTTGGGTGCCAGTACACGGCGTATCCAGGTGATCCGTTGCGATTCCACTCCCACTTCTTGGTTGTTTCAACTGGTTGGGACGAGGAGCTAGACCTGATGACAATTATCACTGGTGGTCGACTTGGCACAGGCGTTAAGAAAGGATTCCTTATCGGAGGAGCCGACAAAAACGCTGAAGATTCCGGCGATGCAGGCGCGAATGTCAGAGCGTTCAGCATCGAATGGGCAGGGATGTGATGCAGACTACTGCGCACACCAGACTACCCTATCACACCTGACGAAGCAGTCGTCCGTATCGGCAGTTGCTTACTCTCACGCGTGTTCGGAAACCCAGTTACTCCGAACCCAAACCAGCCAGCGCGTCCGGCTTATTGACGCAGACGCATCAGCGGTCTTAATAGCTATCACCGTATGCATTATTCAAACGCTAGGCGCTGGATAAAGCGCCGCGATGTCTCATTTAAGGCTGTCAGCGTTATGGAGCCAGGCTCCACTATCACTGGCTTCAGAATCACCACATTTCCACAAATCAAAGGTCTCAAGCATGGCTAAAGGATGCTTGAATATGAATACCATCAATGTTGCATCTTGGCCGTCGAGCATGTTCCATAGTGTTATAGTAGTGTAGGTCGGTGTAATTATTGCGGACACCCCAACGTCGAAGTGATTGAACGCTTCCGAATGTGCTTTGGCTTTGGGCGCATCGGTTGCAGAACCAGGGCATGAGACTATCTCGACGCAAAGGCGGAGCAATCATGGGATCCGGTCTATACACGGACCGTGCTGCTACTCTGCGCAAAGACCTCAGTGGGTAAATGAGCGAGCACTTCCCGAGCTCCCTGTGGACAAAGTGCTTTACTTGTCAACCAAGCCAGGGGTAGGAATCTGACTTGAAAACCAAAAAGCTTTCTTAAAGATAGTCAACGTTGCGCCACTTGAATTTTTTGTTGGCCCTGTCCACGGGTCGATTCTGAAACTGGCTGCCATGGAGCTCGAAGACAAGCTTCTTGTCTTCTTCATCGCTATCTGCAGCGTTTTCCGAGTTTTTCTTCTCCCCCGTCGCATTTGCATCAGGCAACGGCACGCAGAAACGAAAAACCGTTTGCTCCTTTGGGATATCTAAACACCGCCTCGTTAGCTTTCAAGGCCCAGTAGTCAAATATCAAAAACTCACTTTTGACCTCATTGCTCTCCGTGACAATCACAAACGTAAATTTCGTATCCCTAACCACAATCCCCTTCAACCCAACTCTGCCCGAACACTTACTCCTAACAACCTCCACCTCTGCCCCGTGGAAATCCGCACTAACCAGTTTACTCCCATGCGAGAGCGCCGTCACCAGTTTCCCGCTGCCTTGCTGGTTTTGCTGCTGCTGCGCTCTCCACGCTGCAGCGCCAGGCCCCAGATCCAATGTTTCCCTCATATACTCCGCCCACATCTGATTCAGTCCTTTGAAGGTCTCGTATTTGCATTCTTCCTTGGGCAACTTGTAAACCCCCGACTCCCGTTTCTCACGCGCAGACAGCGGCCTCGGCTTCTGGTGCCGGAGGAAGTACTCTTTCTTGCGGAGGCGGTGGAGACGACGTCGTGAGCGGTTGTCGGCAGGTGTTGGAGAGGTTGGGCGGAGGTGCAGTGGCTTTTGTTTTATGCGTTCTGTGAAGAGCGCTTCGGCTGTGTCTGGGGAGTGAGCGCGCTCGAGGAGAGTCTGCGCAATGTGGGTTTTGGACGTTGACATTTTTGCTTCGTAGATTTCGCAGGTATTTATCGATGGCCGTATTCTGAGGGAAAATCCGTGGCGCAATTACTGCATGGTGGGAGTGGCTCCGTGGGGAGGTTGATGAGTTAGAGAGCTGGGACGGTTATTACGTTGGGTGCGGAATTTGTAGGTAGCGGAAATTTGATCTCTCCGCCGCTTACTATACATTCCCGAACCATAACGTCGGGGCTACATTACATTTTCACCTATATATCAGTTTTATAACCAGGATACGCTGTGGCGTTTCTCAAATTTTCTTCAATTTGGAAAGACCCAAAGCATTGGTAATCGGGGGGATTTGGATGGTCGTGTGAGTAAAGTTTATATGGCAATTGCCCTCGGCCTAAGTGCTTCCCCGCATCAACCATAGAATATATAGTGTGCAAGATCATCATGGTGCGTATCACTTCAACACATTTACATATATAACAAAAAGAACCGACTGCGTAAATCATGCAAAAACAAGAGGACACTTTCCCCGGGATTCCACTTTTCCCAGATGATGTTCCAACCGCTCCTTTACTCCGTCTCTCCTTGAAGAACCTACTTGCCGAGGATGAGGGTGAGATCCAGAAACTGAGCAAAGCATGCGAGGAAATCGGGTTCTTTTACCTCGATATCAGCGATGCAGGCGAAGCTACGAATATCCTAGAAGACGCAGACAAACTGTTTGAAATAGGAGCCGATTTGTTCGAGCTTCCCCTAGAAGAGAAGCGGAAATATGACTTCAGCGCTCAGAAGTCTTACTTCGGATACAAGGCACAAGGGGTTGGGGTAGTTGACCGGCAGGGAAATCTGGATCGGAATGAGTTCTATAATGTCGGCTATGATTTCCTTCACATCATTTTTACTCACTAATCCCCGTGCAGGTGTCGAAAGACGATATCATGGGAATATCTCAACCGCTTCCAGCCCCAGATATCCTAAAGAGTAACCGAAATTCCTTCGAGTCCTTTATCAAGAGTTCCCACTCTATTGTCACACTTATCCTCAAACTTCTCAACACCAGCCTAGGTCTTCCAGAGTCCACTCTTGCCAAAGTCCACCGCCTCGAAGGTGTAAGTGGCGACCAAGTACGCTTCGTCAAGGCACCTCCACAGCCCGTCGATGACCGCCGTACTGCGTTAGGTGAACATACCGATTTTGGAAGCGTAACCGTCCTTTTCAACCGCCTGGGAGGTCTCCAAGTTCTTCCTCCTGGTGCGGACGCAGAGTGGCAGTATGTGCGACCCCTTCCTGGACATGCAATTGTCAACCTCGGAGACGCTATGGTGAAGTTTACGAACGGGCTGCTTCGATCGAATATTCATCGTGTTGTTTCTCCTCCGGGCCAGCAAGCGGATAGCACTCGGTATAGCTTGGTTTATTTCGCAAGGCCAGAGGACGACGTCCCGCTGCGGCGGTTGGAGGGATCTTCTCGGATCCCCGAGCTGGAAGAAGGCGTCGTGGAAGAAGCGATCAACAGTAAAGACTGGATTATACGTCGTGCACTGGGTCGAAGAGTAGATGTGCCTGATATCGAATATGACAAGTCAGTAGGCACGGAGATGTTGAGTAGGAGGTTGAAAGTTTAGTATATCGTACTGTGCTTGCTTCTTTCTTGATGTATCTATTTTAAGTAATGTTCGACTCGACTCGAATGTAACATGACTTGTGCTTTGACTTACGCTCCTGGAGGATGAATTTCCCGCTCGTGAGTAAAGAGTGAGCTGCCTTTCTCTTCCCACCCATTCTCTTCTCATACCTCACTCTTCCAACCATCTCAATCAACCCAGGTACTCATGACAATGGCAACGATCGTTGCTCTTGGACTGGAATGTGTCACTACTTCGTTACCTTCCTATTCGCCTCAACACATTCTCCTGTTCCTCTCACACGCGTTTCAGGTTTTTGTTTCCTGTGTTTACCCTTCTATACGACCTCATCCAGGGAAACACATTAATCGACGACGTGTTTCATAACTGCCCTCTGGTTCTTTTCAAGATGGATTTCCTGCGTGTTACCCTCATTTTTCCCTTTCGCTCGTTCCTCTCCTCGATTCTCCCTTCTACTCCATATCACGCCAGTTCTACAGACCACAAATACTGTGTACGAAGATGGAATTGGGCTATCTTCTTAACGATAGCGACTACGAGTCGGCTCCTAGTAGCCCTAGAACATGGTTCGAGACGCCGCCCAGCTCATCGTCCAAATGTACAGCCGGCTCAGCAATTACAACACCGGGGAGTATTGGTAGGATCTAACCCTACTCACACCAGAGCGCTGGCTAACTTGGCTGTTCTAGGGGCGGACGAATATTGTATCTCTCCGCTTGATTCTTGCTTCCCCCCGGTCCAATTTAACTCACCTCCTCGGGTTGGACGACGGCAGGCCATCCGGTCAAAGCAGCCACAGGATAACTCTACTTCTGGTATCCAGCAAAGAAGGAAAGCATTCCTGGATCATATCCAGGATGTCATTCTTCCACTTCTGGGCGAAAGCAACGTCTTCGGTCATCAGTCTGAGAGAGAAGTTACAGGCAATTCTGAAGTCAGACCTTACGCACCAATTGACTTGCAGCCAGCCGGGTAAGTAGTGAAGCCGAATGTATGCTCTGAAGAAGCTAGCTAATGTATCAACACTCTAGTCTTCGAGGTACACTTAAGCTATACCAACTGGAGGGACTGTCCTGGCTTTTGTATCTCCGTCGCAACGGCATCGGTGGTATTCTCGCCGATGACATGGGCCTCGGCAAGACGCTGCAAACCCTTTCTTTATTTCAGTACGTTCAATACCAAGAGCCAGGAGAACACAAGTTCCTGGTAGTCTGCCCACTAAGCGTTTTGGATACCTGGATGTCCGAGATTTCCAAGTGGACCACTGGGTTTACCCCGTTGGCGTATCATGGAAGTATCGAGGATAGGCAGAACCTACGAGAACTTTTCAGACAGCCGGAAGGCGATCCCGTGAACATTGTTGTTACATCTTATGAGACCGTCTGCAACGACTTGTTATTCTTTCAGAAAACGACCTGGGCCTACGTGGTCCTAGATGAAGGGCACCGCATCAAGAATAGCAAAGCTAAGAGAACGCAAGGAATCTACAAGCTTCGAACAGACTATAAGCTTGTGTTAACTGGGTTTGTCGAGATATCAACTTTTCCTTCGCATTAACTGACATTTTGTCCATGGCAGCACGCCAATTCAAAATGACATGACTGAACTCTGGTCGATTCTGCACTGGCTCTACCCAGCGGTTTTCGTCCCTTCAACAGCGGAACTATTTGAAGACTCGTTCTCTCTGAAAGACGGGAAGTTTGACAGCACTTTTGTTGCCAACGTTACACGTTTTTTGAAGATTGTTATGTTACGGAGAACCAAAACATCTCCGGAGGTTGGCCTAGACATTCCAACCAAGAAGGAAATTATCCTGTCTGTGCCACTATCAGAATGCCAGCTTGACTGGTATCATAAAATCCTCACAGGGGTGGAAAAATCGATTCTCTTGGGTGAAAAGTCGGATCAGTTGCAACACAACTCAACCTCCACACCTGCTTTGGGACACTTCATGGACCTAACGACAGATGAATGGGAGCGTCCTGGAGCTGGTAATGCCAAACGTAAAAGCCGCATTACTACCAACACCTTGATGGAGTTGAGAAAGGTAAGTTTAGCATTATCAACAGTTGATGTATTCTCTAACCTTTCAGTGTTCAATCCACCCATACCTTTTAGTGGATGCGATTCCTGAAGAGTGCGAAGCTGAACGACATCTTGTTGAGACTTCGGGGAAGTTTATCATCCTCGAAAAGATGATTCATCAGTTTGTGGTCGTCGAGCAGAAAAAAATAATTATCTTTTCAGGGTTTGACCAAGCCTTGAATCTGTGTGAAGATGTTCTGAGTATGGGGAAATTTCAGACATTCAAACATGTCCGTCTCGATGGCAGTACTTCCGCCCCATGGAGGAACCTGTCGGTTTTTCTATTCCAAAATGACTCGCGTTACAAGGTGTTCCTTCTTTCGATTAGAGCTGGTGGCGAGGGTTTGAACTTGATCAGTGCATCAACTGTCATCTTCCTCGACGATGACTGGAACCCGCAAGTAATGCGGCAGGCTGAATCTAGGGTGCATCGAATTGGTCAAACTGACCCAGTAAACATATTTCGTCTCCATTCCAGGGGTACTGTCGAAGATCAGATGCGTCGGCGGCTATCCAAAAAAGCATACCTGGCTGATAAGGTCATTGAAGATCTTGGAAACGATATCTATCATCCAATCAACCTGGATGAAACAGATGAACACGAAATTACCCTAATGCCAAATAGCGCAATTGTTCCTCGGGCGTTCGGTGCGACATATCTGGTGAATTTGGACCTCGATTCTATTATGGATTCCTGTGCTCTTGACGAAGTCAATGTGCAAGAGATGTCATTTTCTGAAAAGAAAGCATGGCTCGAAAGAGCCGAAACAGTGAAGACAAATCTTTTTAACGGAGAAAAGATCGACACCCGTTCGAAGTGCTTCTCTGTTTATGAAGACACCATTCTTGAAGTGCCTAGGGAGTCCCGTCGTGTGGGCAAGTCCCGGGTCGTGATGGTGGGCGAGTGGGAGGTTTCGAAGGAGAGCATAGTGTCAGCGACGAGCCCTACCAAAGCAGCATTACCCAAAGCTGGGAACAAAGTGAAGAAAGAAAATGAGACTGTAAGTGTCCACCCCACTGATATTTGCAAGCCCTAACTGTTCTCAGGTTTGCTTTATATGCCGTCGCCGCAACCCGACCAGTTGCGAAACATGTACGCGGTCATTCCATGAGCGATGTCTTGATCGGATCGATAACCTTGATTATCACCCAAAGGGAAAACTCATGGTCTGCCCCCAACACTATTGCTGTGACTGTGGGAAGACTGCTACCGAGGCAGGTAGACTACCCTTCGGTTGTCTCAAATGCCCACGGGCATATTGTGAAAACTGTTTAGATTGGAACAATACAAGGTTCGTCGGGGCAAACCCCGAAGGGGAACGCCGGGGCTACTCGCCTCGAAACGCATTTTTCATCGAGTGTGGTGCCTGCGGGGCATCCGCGAAGCGGTCTTTGGGTGCAGAGGGGGAGTTGGCAAAGCGCGCAAGGCGCCGCTGACTTAAGTCATGAAGTTATTGGAGATGTTTTCAATTACCTTATTTCAAACGGAAATACTTTCATGTGCATGATTGTATTTTATTTACTTTGTCGTACTTGATTTGAATGGATTGACAAATGACCAAATGCACATCATTCCCAAGTAAACCCAATTTCTTGCCTCCAACCCTGCTTTCCAGGCCTGGTCTCATAGGGTATGATCACCCGAACAACTCAGGTGGCAACCCAAGACGGGGATGCACCAACTATGCAATGCAATGCGGTGCAAGATGACTACACGCAGATTGCAACCTCGAATGAGAACAGGTTTTCCCGCCATGCTGTCCAACCTTCATCTCGCCGCTCGGTTGAATATCCCTGGGCTTTGCAGGGGCTCAGTTCGGCCGTGCGGTGGCAAGGCCAGTATTCTGGGACGGAAGGTATTCATGAACAGGGCAGTCGTGGACGGCGCATTACAACAGAGTTTCATGTGGAACTGCGGCATATCAACACCTTCCGTATCATCCACAAATGTATACACTGCCAGTACTCCTGCCTGGTAGGGCAGGAGCATAAAACACAACAGCTACACCTTAGTACCAGACGATAGATGGCCAGTGCTCAACCAGTAACGAAGTGATTTCTTGGAAGTATACTTTCCTACTAGTCACACAAGAAGGAATACAAACCCCAGCCACAGATACTTATCTGACGGCCCAAGCACCCAGAATCCTCCGAGAAAAGGTTAATCCTACCCGAGTTGCCTACTTCCTATCCCCTACACCCTTTTCTGCTGTCCTCCGCCATCATACCTCACCGATCACCGAAGAAGCCCCGTGTGTCTGGGCCTCGCCCGATCCCTGTTTCTTCAGGAATCTGGGTTTTGGCTTTCGTCATTGTGAGACACCCACATAGCACATTACCCACCATACCTACTGGCTCGATGGGATGACGATGATGATCATAAAGGAGATGAGAGGTGGAAGAGTTACCCAAGTTGAGTAGTAGCTACGCGGCCGCCCACCCCGCATGTTGGGTTAATATACTCGATGGTGTACTACTAGTCTCCTGATAGGCGCTCAGTGCTGCGATCCGCGACGCTCACACCACCTTCTAACAAAAATAACCTACTGGTAAGACAAGTCTACTACCCGGAGGCGTAGAATCCCCGGCGCTCCGAGACAATGACATCAAATGCAGGAGAACAAAGCCAGCCGCCCATCTATTGAAGGAAACCTGCGAGACACCTGCGAGAAACAGGGGCGTTACATCAACAACAGAATGGCAATGAAGGGACGGGGTTACTGTAGACTGTCGGACAGGCCGTACCGGAAAACAGCCTGATCGAGTAAAGACTGGGACTGGAAATGTGACGGTCCGGTCCGGCGAGCAACCCACGGTTCAGAATTTATTCCACAACAGGCGGCACAAGAAGAATCAATAATAGCCCGAGTCCTCGAGTTATGCATCCATCCCCAGCCCCGAAATGAAGAAGCTTATCTCAATTCCAATCGGATAGGTTAGAAGCATAGCTGACAGCTGACAGCTCACAGCTCACAGTCACCAACTGGATGGTATGGCCGTTGGCGCCGCCCACGACTCTTTCCTAGCTGAGCAGTAGGCCCAGAAAAAGGAGAATGTCCGTGTCCTCGCCGGCTCCGCCTCGGTGGTCTGTTCACATTACAGTTTTACAACCCACAACCCGCAACTCGGGAGCCGGAACTGGACGAGCACCACGCCACCAGGCCAACTACCACCAACTCGTTACCCGAGAACACACTCATATCACCAGCGCTGATTCAACCCTGAATCTAAATCCATATGCAATGAAGATCATCCTCGGGGGCCAACTGCCTGCCAATGCCACTACCGACGGCCATTGCATGAGATTCTTCGCTTCCAGCCAATCTGCGTCGATATGACAGATAACGGCGTCGGATTAAATCCTGCAGGCGCATCCTGCCTCAGGTCGAGTCTCTCCTTGGTACTTCTCTCTGCCCATTTCCCGGCGTCAGTTCCCCAAGCAGAAAGAAACCTCCGTGCGGGCTGCGGGAAGGGACATGGATCGATAATTGATATCCACCTTTTATTTCAGCCCGCCCTACCGGGTGCATTTCCGCGCTTATGGCTTGTTGAATCCAAGTCTCGAAGGATAGACCAGGATCAGATCATCCCGTTGATCGTAGCAGGCTCCTACCCAGAGCGTGTGCCTTATTATTCAAGAATAATGATTCAGAAATAGCCCAGAGCTGTCAATCCCCTTAGTCGTGGAAATTAATGTCGATACTCGATAGTCCTTCTGCTAGATCTGACAAGTGACAATACAGAGTAATTCAGCCCACTCTGGGGCCAAAGAAACTAGGAACCGTTTTTTCCTTTTTTTTTTATCCACTTCCTTCCACCTTAATTCTTTTTTCTAACGGGCCAGCGGGCCAACCTCGGTACTACTTTAATATGAATTATCGAAACGCTTGGACATGCTATTGGCCCAATTCTGCAAAAAGGGAAACGAATCGCTGCGCCGGAGATCCTCTATTTTTCCCTTGTTCATTTCTTCATTTCTTGGTCGACGGGTAGCGCGCTGTTCATTTTCAATAATCAAGACTATGCCATGCCACGCACGCATTCCAGACCTCGGCCAACTACCGAGCTTTACATTCTTCTTCAAAGTTACATCCTTTACTCAAGCGGTCTCCTTCCTTAACCGTCTCATTCCAATTTTGACTTTGATAGAGTTCAAGGCCCGTAAGTAAGGGAGCGGCCCGCCTCCCTTCCCTCATGGTTGGGCTCCCTAAATAGAGTGCTCTAATTATGGAATGGATATAGTTATCCCTCTGTTACAGTTAACTATGTTTTTTATGAATGGCTGAAAAAAAGTAAAATCACGAAAATACCTAATAACGAATAAGCATAAGCATTCTTGGTGGCGGTCTTACTCTTCCATAGTCCATACTCCGTACTCCGTACAGTAGTATTCTTATTTGTGTTCTTTATGAACAGACATAAACCCCAAAATCCAAACACAAAAGAACCGAGACCGCAGCAAAATAGCGGAAGGCCCGTGGGGTGGGCAAACTTGGCATCCATTCCAAGCGGGGCTGTGGTTCCCAATCGGGGGCTGCCAAGCCTGTCAGTGTCTGTCAGTGTCAGTGTCGGCCTGTCAGTCATGTCATGTTATGTCATGGCCTGGCAATACACTCCCAGGGATGTGGACGGCCACTGACTCGCGCTCTCAGACCACCTACCCGCCTACAGTGGTCCAGGTATTTTATTTTATTTTTTGGCCGGACCGTTGGAAACCAAACTTGGTACAGCGGGTCGAGCTCGACGCATTCCGTAAGTGTTATTAAAGTTTTTGGGAATGGTATGTGTAAAAACCGTTGGGTGACGTGTGATAGATCGATTTGGGGAAAGCCTTGCAGTGGCGAACCTTGCTTGAGAGAGGGTCTTTAAACTTTTTGAAGTACGATGCATGTTTAGCGTAGGGAAGGGCGTTGGATAAGGTTTGCCTTCTTCCAGGCGTTCAGTATCTGTCATGTTTACTGTGTATCTGAATTTACAAGTTAGGGGAGAAAAGTGCAGTGCCAACGGCTGCTAGCCTGCTACTGTCAAATTCGAGTCATTATCATGCTAGGGAGACGCTCCGCTCGCTCCATCGGTATCAAAATATCAACAAAATCAATTCCTTAACTGTGCAGTCCGCATGAAGCCAGCGGGTCTCTCGAAAAAGGCGGCTTTGCTGTTAATCTGCTCCACTAACTCTAATGCTAGCCAGCCTCTCCTCCACTCGTCGCACTATCTCGGGGTCTGGCTCCGGCTTCTGTTTTTTGGGCCTGTGGCATGTTAGTCACACAAATCATGGACATGGACCATGTGGATGGGGTGCAGGGGGCAACCTACGGGTCTCGTTTGGTTTCAGCACACTTCTCCTGTCCACAACTGGAACAGGTCTTCTCGCCCGACCGGTAGATAGTATCGCACTGGTGGCAGATGTACCGCACCCGTTGACGCGGTTTTTTCCAAGTCCGTGGAGGTGGCTGGAACGGCGGTTCTGCATCGCCGGGATAGCCATCGGGATATTTGTCCAGTTTAGGTCTGCGTAAATGTTAGCCAAATTTCTATGTAGATTCAGCTTTGGGGTAATTCCAAGTGAAGACGTACGGATCACGAGGACAAATCTTGCACCGAATATGCTTGCAGCTGGCGCATTCAGTCGCGTGGGGAGCAAATATCGTATTGCAGCGGTGACAAGTCCGTCGCACTCGCTGCCGGGCAGGCCTGCGGATGAGATCCTGGCCGCCGGTTCGCGAGGGGAGCGTCAGCTTGTGTTCTTTCGGCTTGGGTTGCACAGGCTGGCTCTTCTGAGCGACGATGGTCTGGAGCGCGGTCTCGGTCCGGTCTTTCTGGTCCTTGGACTTCGCTGCAGGGTGACGCGGGCACTTCTTGCAACGGACGTGCTGGCAGTTGACGCAGACCTTGTCGGGGCCGAATGTGGTCTGGCAGCGGTGGCAGGTACGGCGGACGCGCATGCGGATGGTCTTGGTGACACGCTGAACGGGCACGTCGGTTGCCGCCTTCCACTCTCCAGGTTCCAGGGTCAATCCATACTTGGCGAATAAAACGCGGGCTTTCTCCTCCTGGAGTGCACCCCAGTTGGAAAACGAGGTCGGTTCAGGGGCGGGTTCGGTGGTGGGCTTGGCCTTGGGCTCAGGTTGCGAACTATACAAGTCAGTTCACGGCAACAAAAAAAAAAAAAAAAAAAAAAGAAAATGTGAAAGCCATACGCAGGTTCTTTGCTAGACTCAGGCTGAGCCGGGGCAATCGTTTCCTTTGTGGCCTTTGGAGACGACTTGGTCGACGACGTTCTCCTCAAGACGGTTCGCATGCGGCTAATCACCTTGGACAAGCCATCCTGCTTGTCCTCGGATTGAGAACCGGGAGTCGACATATTGCGGATGTTGTGTTGCTGATGAGTCGAGAGGAATCAATGGGTCGTGAATGGTGAACCGGGAAAGTCCTCTTGGTGGTTCGCCAAATAATCGTTCGCAGGAGTGTGTAAGCTAGACTGCTACCATAGCGAGCGCCCGTCGACAAAATGCAAAACCACGATCTACCACGGTCGGACCCAGAAGAACAATTCACAAAAGATAGCGACAGATGGCAAGTGTCGCAGAGGCGGGTTAAATCAGTTGAAGACGCACAGGTCGAGTGCAGGCGAAGTGGCAGGTCGCACGGGGTTGTTGTGTACCAGAACCAGACAGTTGGGAGACAGACCCGAGCAGGCGGACGGACGGTGAGCGAGAAAAAGGGCCACACCAGAAGACCCGCAACGCAGCAGGCAGGGAACCAGCACGGGTGATTGGTCGAGCGGCGGTCAGACCTGAACAGTGGAGCTGGGCTTTGAATCCAGTTGGGAGCCTGTTAGAGGTGAGAGGCAAAAGGCGTAAGAGTGAGGATGGGGATGGAGGATTGTCGTGGCAGCAGCCGAGAGGCAGCTGGGAGTCGACAGTGCAGACGGCGAGTGAAGAAACGAAGATTCACAGTCTCACCGCGAGCAGCGGGAGCCGAGCGATAAATAGAAGCCAACAGAGTTTAGAAGGAGGCATTGGAAGCTGGGGTTGGAGAGCCATCATGGAACCCACTCTTGTAACCGGCGGTATTGGCTGGTACTGGATGGTACTGTAAAGTTGGGTATTTCCACTTCAGGCATCGGCGGGGGAAAAAGCAAAAGGACGCCCTCTAGTCACTTTCTAGCATCGGCTCTGCTTCTCGAACCGGCAGGACCTTCTCGCGTCCACGTCCAGTCCAGCCGGGCGGTTCTGTGGCCTTGTCTGCTGGGTCTGGCTCTGCCTCTGCGATCCGCCAGATCCAAGCAGAAAGAAGTAGGAACCCTATCCCTCGGGTTGTCCCTCCACAGTCCAGCCCACAGTGAACAGTCCGCACTGCTCTGGTACACGGAGATAATGCGATTATTCCGACTGGCGTTCCCAACAAATCAATTGTATCCGTATCCGCGCCTGCTCTCTACCCCTGTCAGCGAGCATGAAGCTATTCAGAACTAGGAAGTACACAGCAGTGTTGAATGCAGTTGTTCCTTTTCGCTTGCAGGGTCTCATCCCCGCCCAGTCGTCTTGAAATCAGACGATCCCCGACATCCCTGTCACTCGGCGAGTCGCGACCATACAGAACAGTTCCTTTATACGCTGAAGCCTGAAGCTGACAAGATCCGATGATTGTGCTCGACGCCCGTTGCAATTTCTTTTTGCTTCCTCCATCCAGTTTGCCAATCGAGATCAACATTGTCATCTTCCATGAACCATCAGTGGAACCACGAACAGGCTGGGGCCCTGGGCGAATTGCTGGCTGAAACGCAGCCCATTCCTCTGGCGCAATCGTGTTGGGTTTAGCCCAATGCACGATGCACGACAGGAAGCCGCCGGCGGACGGATGACGGTGTCTTGTCACGCAATCAGAAGACACGAGGAAACGGCTTCATGCACCCTCTCTGCAGATTCACGGTCTAAGGGCTTGATAAACGATCCGGAGAAATTGAACGTCGAAGTCCCGTCGAAGGTTAGAAGCCCAATTCATGCCAGCTGTCAAAATACAACCGAATAAAGTACATACATGGTCATCCAAGCCGAGCTCCGAGTCAGCGTTGTCAATTAAGAATGCAGGATACCTATACTACTACTACTACCCTTCTAGCAGGCAGTGCATCCAGTCTACACCGGTGTTCGGATACAAAGCTGTTGTGGCTGCACCTCTCCACCGGTTGTCACAAATCGTGTGCGAGGCCAGATCAATCGCCTGAAACAGTGATGTCGACGGGCGGTACAACCACCAATGATTCATGAATCGTGGTCAGACCATCGCGGCATCTCCTCACCCTCGATCTACCGAGGTGTTTCCATGCTGGGGGTGTTTTAACTTTGAGCATCGCCACTTGGGCGATGATAACTGCCTATTCGTCATCACAAGAGTTCGTCAACCTGGCGCTGGGCCCAGCGACAGGGGTAAGACAGTTCATCCCATCGCCATCTAACTCTTGTCCCCACCAGTGGGGTTCCCGAGACGAAGCGCTGGTCAGTGCGAACGAAAATCGCTGCTCCAGTGTCATTTTGATTTAAGGTATGCGATGGGGCAAGGCGACAAGGCGTAACCAACGGCAAATATACTTCCGAATCCAGAGTCCAGCGTCGCATTCCAAGGGAGCATGAAGGGGCTCAAGCAGCGTATGGGATAGGGTAAACTCATCCTTCGACGAAACTCCCCTATTAAGCTGGACCCCAATCACAGGCCAGCGACACAAAGCAACGACCGCCTGGCACCGGACCGAAGGGCCTTATAATGACAATGATTATTGTTCCTATTGGCAGGGGTCAGCACCACACCACGGGCCCTGTGGGACGGCAAGGTCCTTCCTATTCGGTTCTAGACAAAGCCAACCTGGACTGGCCTCCGATCCCCTGTGGGGTCCCGGTAACACACTTGTACCAGCTGTCAGAGCAAAGTTTGGCTGTCTCGAATTTTAGGTTTGAGATTTGATTTGGGCCATTCTTGTCCACTTCAATTTCACACGGGACAATCCTCCTGTTTCTTTTTCTTTTTCTTTTTCTTTTTATTTTCTCTTATTAATAACGGTTCGTTCCTCGGCCCGTCTGAAACACCGATGCACTGATACTCATGCCGTTTGTAAATCAGGTAGTATATCTTATCATTCTCATCAGGAAACAACCCCGTAAGGCGGTTACATCCACATCCGACATTTATCCGTTGGTGCTGCCTCAGATCTCTATACCCAATGCCTACCTGCCAATGAGCTAGACATGTACGGTACTATAGGAAAGCACACCAAAGTCAATTCCCTATCTCTACATCACGCCCAGCACTTTGAGACAAGGGGAGAGCCAGTGTACCTGGCGCTTATAAAAGTCACAAGCCTCGAGACGCCAACCATGCCCAACTTCGCGGACGCGGAGCTTTTCCGAAGGATATGACATCAGTAGCTTGCCACCAGTATCAGCAGGAGCAGGGGTCTGCAGGCGATATTGTAACCAACTGGGACACTGAATAACAGTTGCAGGTATGTAGGGCTAATTCACTTGTGCCCCGACTATGAATTGGGTAGCAAGTACAGGGGAGATATGACTGTGTTGCAAGAAATTCTAGAATCATGTCAGAGCTACATTCCTGCAACCGCGACCCTAAGTTATCTATACTTCGTACTGTCAAAACGGAAATATATCTTTCTGTCTATATCAACTTAGACGTCATAGTGCCAATAACGTCCGTATGTATAGGAGAAGCCACTGCCCATTCAAAAGAACTGCATAGCTCTCTCATTCCTAGATGAATTGCTCTAGTTAAATCACATCTTAACAGAATCTCTGCACTTCGTGACCCGTTCTACTGATTGATTCGCAGAGCAGTGTCAGCAGTTGACACCATGCTTTATGTGCATCTTTATATCCCTATTAAGCGAAAAGTTTATATTTCCTGCACTTGCTGCCATTTGGATAGACGCTCACTTTGTGACCGTCGAAAGCCTTTTTATCGAGTCGATATCAACCCATTTTGCTAGTCACCAACCTAGCACTGGCTAGTGGGTTTGACCGACACTGGGGCATAGCTACAAATCAGATGGCTCCCTTTTTCTTTTAGTCAGTGTGTTAAGAACAGTTATTTTGTTTTAAGTATGGGAATGTCAGAATGACCAGCATAGTGGTCAGTTAAATCGCAGCGCCAAACCCGCATCAGCTTCATTCGATTCCAAATCCAACCAAATACAGCTGCATACTTCTACCCTCCCATTGGTGCTTCCAAGCTGATCAATCCTCGCTCTGTAGCTTCGATTCGATGGATAGAATATCCTCGTCGCTCTCAACCTCGATCACACGATTGACCTCCGCTGTGTTCCGCATCAGCTCCACGGCACCAGCATACATCATCCGCTGGGATGGGTTGCAGTTTTCAGGTAGGTAGTAAAGCATGACGTAGGGGACGGAAAGACGACCAGAACCCTGCGGCTAGTTAGTATGGACATCGGCAGCACTTGACTCGAGATCAAGTATACATACCAGGGTGAGAGGATAACTGAGGAGGATGAATCGGGGAGACGACTCTGGAAGCTCGTCGGCTAGATCTTCCATCTTGGAGTAGACCTCGCCATCTTCAGCTCGGATTTCTTGGCTTTTTGTGTCGACAATGTCTGGTGGCGATTGTCAGTTTGTATATTCCATGCTAAATGATTGTATAGTGGCGAGATAGTATATTCTCCGATTGGATTTTGGGACAGATTTTGGTGAATGAGAACCTACAAATCAAGGCCTGCGGTTCCTTAGCCCGCGACGTTCCCAGGCGGAATTTACGCAGCTTCTCTTTGGTCTCCGGAGAGAAGGCGTATAATCGCTCTGACGACTACAGCGCGGATGGCTCGTCGTCAGCAAATATTCCGATTCATGTTACAGCGGTGCGGGGCAGTCAGTCACTCACCATGCTGTCTCTATGGGATATCGAGATGAGAGCGACGCGACACTTGAAATTCTCTAGATGTACAAGCTTCTCCAGCTAGTAGTATATCGTGGCTCCGATGACAGAAATGGAATAGAACGGTTAACGTTGGGTTGGTGACAGACGCGGAGTTCGATCACGTCGTTCAGGCACCCCACCTTGCGGCGAGAACTCAACCCCAACTTCGCTTTCTTCGCCCGCCCCTGTTCCTGTTCTACTCTTCATCTCTCTTCAATCATCTCTCCATGTTCGCTCGACTCACTCAGCTCACCCGACATTTATACCGACCGCCCTTTACTCGCCAACCAGCGTCCTTCGCTTCCCCGTCTCCCTTGTCTCCGTCGCGTGTGCTCTCCCAGAAAATGACATCATCCGTCCCCGGTACCGGCAAGACGATACACACGGCAGCATGTCTGATCATTGGCGATGAGGTCCTCGGCGGGAAGGTTGGTTATACATATTGAATCCATCCAAGTTGAAACGCAGAGTCTGACTTATGAATTCGCCCTATAGACCGTCGACACAAACTCCGCTTTCTTCGCGAGATACTGCTTCTCGCTCGGAATCCAGCTCAAGCGCGTGGAAGTCATCGCTGACGACGAAGGCGAGATCAAGGAAGCCGTTCGCCGCATGAGCACCAATTACGACTTTGTCGTGACCAGCGGTGGCATTGGCCCAACGTGCGCACCCCTACTCCTTTTCACCTAACTATACAAGCAAAAAGCTAACACCAAAACAGCCACGACGACATAACCTACTCCTCCATCGCCAAAGCCTTCAACATCAACCTCAAACTGCACCAACCTGCCTTTGAACGCATGAAGGCCCTCTCAAAACCCCACCCCTTCCAACCCGCCTTCGACTGGGACACCCCGTCCCCAGCCCTCACGGCCAAATTGCGCATGGTGGAGATCCCGCACGACGAAACAGTCCCGCTCGTGCAGCAGGCTGTCTTCGTCGCAGACGACATGTGGGTGCCCATCGCCATCGTTAACGGCAACATCCACATCCTGCCCGGCGTGCCGCGGCTTTTCGAGCGCCTCCTCGAACATCTTCGACCTTCGCTGCTTCCTAGACTGGTGAACCCCGAGGGCAAGGGTATCTATCGGTATTTGTTTAGCACGCCGCTTCCGGAGAGTGCCGTTGCGCCGTATCTTACGGATCTGGCGGGGAGGACGGAGGATAGGGGAATCAAGGTGGGAAGTTATCCACGGTGGCAGAAGAAGCGGAATACGGTTACGCTTGTGGGGACGGATAAGGAGCTTTTGGATTCGCTTATTCCGGAGGTCGAGCAGAATGTGCAAGGGACGAAGGTGGATAGAGAAGATGAGTTGGATTCCCCGTCTGATGATGAGGCGAAATAGATGTTCTTCCCAGGCTGTTGGTTGGTTGGTTATGAGCTAGATTGCGTTGAGAATAAGATCTAAGTAGACTTCCTTGGGTTGCGCCACCGCAGTTTCTGTAATACAATTTCGATAATCTGATCTCTGACAATCTGGTGTTCTTTCCATTGGACTAGTTAAGTTAATGGGTTTAGATTGGTGATAAATATCATGGATATGGATGAGTATGGTCCAACCGGTGTTGATTCTCCGGTCGAGCTAAGAGAGCTTAAGAACACGAGAGCCATGGAATACGAGCGTAGGTACCTTTGATTAATCGTCGCTTCTCAACACGATATCACGCGGCGAGAGCATGTAGTAACTGATACAGGTAGCTTGAGGAAACCAAAATACCTAGATGAAACAATAGGCAGCATTCAAGATGGTCGTAGATGGCCGACGAAACAATGAATATGCAAACCACGATAATTGAAAAGCTCGAAACAACGAGGAGATGGGATGATGCACATAGCCTGGGATGCCAGATGTATAATGGTAGTATGATAAGAGCAGCAGAACAGTCCTGGAATCCCAGATGCAACCTGCGACAATAGCATGTACGTACACACGGAGTAATGGCACAAATCTATTGGCACGCCTATTCCTCGCACTCCAGCGAGGTATCATCAAAACTAAATCTTTCCAGACCAAAAAAATGATAAATATAAAACAGATATACCAAACAGAGAAACAGAGGGGGAATCGAACATTCGTGAAGATGACAGCGTGATGGATGATTGGTGAAAGCGGATATCGTTTGATAGCGAGCTTCGTATGGTATAATGAGGGGGAAACAGTCACATTCCGCAGCCCCCATAAATATGGTTGGAGGGTCGTTCTTTATGTTTTTTGGTTTTTGGCTGTCGCTCATCTCTCTTCAGCTGGGGGTTCCGATCTATGGGGAATAATTCCTTTCGTCTCTCAACTTGCGTGCCTGCATCCTTTTGAACCCAAACCCTACCAATTACATAACAATACACTTTCCACAGCAGCCGGAGCGCTCGCCGGGCTCGCTCACGTCCATCTTGCTGTCAGGGGCGCGGGATCCGAAAGCACCTGAGCCGGATGGGTAGGAGGACATCTCCTTGTTGTAACGACGAATCTCACGCACAAGTTCGTAGAAGGCGTTTTCAACATTAATGCGGGACTTTGCAGAGGTTTCAATGAACGCGCAACCGAATTGACGAGCAAGAGCCTCGCCCTCTGTGAGAAGATGGAAACGTTAGCAAACATTGGGCTGGAACCGGCGCATGTGGCGGAAGCCCACCTTGTTCTGAGACCACTCGTTCCTTCTCGAGATCGCACTTGTTGCCGACGACAATAATGGGGAAATAGTCCTTGTCCTTCACACGCAGAATTTGTTGCTGGAACGTCATGATTTCTTCGAAAGATTGGCGCGATGTGATGGAGTAGACTAGGAGGAAGCCTTCTCCCGTTCGCATATATTGTTCGCGCATGGCTGAGTATTCTTCCTGACCAGCGGTATCTAGGACGTCCAGTAGAGCCACCTCGTCATCGACGACGCACTGCTTGCGGTACGAATCTGTTGTGTGAAAGGCCACGATGAGCGACAAATCTGGTATGATTATCCAAGGTGACAAGCGAACCTTCAATTGTTGGGTCATATTCATCCACGAAGTGACTCTGGATCAATTGGATCGTCAAGCATGACTTTCCGACACCACCACCACCGACAACGACTAGTTTGTATTCTCGCAGAAACTGTTATAAAGCAATGGATGTGAGTCATGACTCGTTTCGGTCCGGGGATGATGGTTTCATTCCATGATGACGTTGGGCGAACCGGGCGCCGGAAGGGGGCAAGGAGACGAAGCACGGGCGAGGGGGCGATTGAACGGATAAAGAAGCACCATACCTTTGAAGCCATTCTGAAGGATTTTGCTCAAGGATCTACCTGAGTGGGAAGAGAACCGATAATGATCGAAGCTATCTGGGCAGTGACAGCGGGTCGAGGGAGCAACACAATTTTCTTTTGCAGAAAGGGTCGAGAGTCGGGGCCCAGCAGGTCGGGAGTTTCGCGCGAAAGCAGGATGCGCCTAAGAGGCAGGCCACAGCAACGGCGGGTCCAGTGACTAGGCCAAGCTTAAAGAAGCCAGACGGGGGTCGATGAGAGGATCAGGGGGGTTCGTGGAACGCTCCCAGAGGCGGAATTGCAGGCGAGCTGGAGGCAGATGGCTTGGCTTCCTGGTCGGACTATGCAAGGTCTGCGATCCCAGAACACTTCAGGACAGCGACGACTGAGCTCGAGCGAGTTGTTCGAGAAAAACGGATGGAATAAATGATCAGGAGATGAGAGCAAAGGGAGAGGGAGAGGAGCAAGTGGAGAATTGGGACGGGGAGGGGAAAGGGGATGATGATTAAGAGAGAGTTCAAACACAGAATCACAGTCGCTGAATGGGGGCCAGCAAGCTAGACTAATTGGCTAAAAATATGGACCATCTCCAGAATCTTGTCTTTTGGATCGCGAATTCAAACTGATGCTTTGCCCGGTCGCGTCGCCATGAGGTGAAGCTCAGCGCCTCGGTGTGTGGCATTAATGGGGGAAAATAAATACGGCCGCAGATCTAGCCAGAAAAAGGGGCCATCCAATTCCACGATCATCCCTTCATCCATTCGCTCTCCAGCCTCCGGGCTTCCTAACTTCAAGGTGCCGAGCGACAGTATGATCATTTTCCAACATTATCAGCCTCGCCCGTCCAATCACCGTCGCGGTCGATGCGAATAAATTAAACCCAATGTACATTAATTGCGACGACGCGTTCATGTCCGTCGGCCGGCCACTCCGTGCCTCAAACCAGGGCCAGATGCTCTCGACTGCCAAACAATTGGGTACGCATTCAGCATCAACCCTGCTGGATTGCTCGTCGCTCAGGCACACATGCAACCGCTGCAGAAATGCCGAAAGTGATGAGTAGACGCCGTCTTGATGACTTTCATCATCGGCGCAGCAATCACACGGTGCCAGCAGCCATTGGAGGAGGTTGTGTGACATGGACCATTCATCTTCTCGCATTCTGGCCATACTTTCGGCTCCTCGGGAGGAGCTTGGCCGTGGAGACCAGCGGTCGGAGAAATATCGCCCTAGGATTCTACACGTCTCATTATTTACGGCGAAAAGTGAGGCTCGCGGGGCGGCTACCCTCTGAGGTGACGACGACTCAAGTATGAAGTATGGGAAAGCCAGAACTGACATCACAAATTCCCCTTCTTCCTCAGAGGTTCTTCCGTGCTCTTCTGTGACAACGGCTGTTGGAGATAGAGCAACTCAGCGCCAAGCCGCCAGGGCTGTTCCCCACGCCTCCACTTTGCATAATCAAGATTGGCCCTTAGTCAATGAGATATAGGCCATGAAGGAAAGGCTCATCCTTCCACGGACAATCAGAACGGCCAACCCTTGTCGATGCGACAGTAATAATAAGCTGATCGCCTCTCTCTTGCTCCGTACTCTCGCATTCAATGAGTCCAATGCGTCGTCCCGCCGGAGGCCACCTCCAACTCTTCCTTGGGCCAGCCGACGATCACGGGAAGATGGGCCCTCTTTTCAACGGCCTCCTATGAGTCTTTCTCCAACATGCGCACCCGCAATTGGCGAAGGTCGACACTGCATGCTACGTGAAAACTGCAAAATGAGATGTCCAGCCATCTACGCAGCTCAGTCTGCCAGAGCTTGCCACTCAGATCCTTGATATTATTAACCTTCATTCCAGGCTCCTGCATTTTCCGACTCTGATAAAGCCGCCGTCCGAGCACGGCAAACTTAATTACCGCCAACCTTCAACTTTATACTCCGCCTTGCATAAGCCTCAAGCCTCACAACGCGCCTTCGGCGACCCATCCGCCCTGAATCTGGCAATGTCGAGCCCGGCAGACTGGATGTGCGACATGGACACAAGGCACGCGTATGACAAGCCACCTCAGAACGGAGAAGAAAAGCGATGTGGGCGCCGTCGTGCAACCCGCATTTCTATTAGATTTCTTATCTGGCTTTGAAGGACTAGCTCGATTCGTGGCTTATCAGATTCGCCAATAATGCCGAGGAGATGTTCTGATGTCAGATCTTGATCGTGTAACGGATCGCCGTGCGATTTTTTTCTTTTTTTCCTTCATGTTTATCTGCGGCGTGCCGTCATTCTGTCAAATGTCGCGGCCTATACTCCGTGCCCCGCGCTCCGCATCAGACGGCGGTCTGTGCTACCTGAAACTTGGACTAATGAGTACTGCAAGGTTTGGACGTCTTGCTGACGAGCAGGTGTTTTTGAGGCGAGAGTGACCGACAGCTGATCATTGACCCAGCCGGTCACTGAGACCATCAGACTTGTCCTGTGATGTAGCATTGCAGGTCCGTGGACTTTGAACTCCAAGTAGTTATCTAACGGTGGGTTATGATGCATTAGGTTTGTGGGATACAGTTCCGTAGACTCTAACAGGTCAGTACAGACCGAGTACTTTGTAGCGTTTTCAGACAGGTAATAAAGTATAATCAAGTTGTCTTCTCTCTATCGAATTTCTATATCTATACTATCTATATCTATAAGAAAACTCCCATCACTTGTCACTTCAGTTCGGATACAACGGCACCATCCCCTAGAAAGAAAACCAATTAGCATCCTGACCAAGCCCAAATTAATAGGGGGTAGTAAAAATAGACAAAACTTATACATACCTCCACCCGCCTAGGCTCAACAAACAACGCCCTCGCCTCAGCAACAAGCACACCCTCCCTCTCCTCAACACTAACCCCATCCCCATCACCCCCTGCAACGTCAACGTCAATGTCTACTACATTTCTAGCACTCATCTCCCCAACCCCAAACTCCCTCAAACACCTCATCTCCCCACGCACCCACACCTTCCTCTCACTCTCCCTCTTCTCAACAAAGGCCCGCCACACATAAACCCGCCCCGGCACAGCAGGGGCCCGGAAATCAAGACCCATTGTCGCGGTCATCCCGACCCGGCTAGGGAATATCTCGGCGGCGAGCCGGGCGAACACGTCGTCGAAGAGCAGGAATGGGAGGCCGCCGTGGATGTACCCTGCGTGGCCGGTGAGGTGGGTGGAGAGGTAGGCTGTTGCTATTATTTGAGGCTGGGTTTGGGTTTTGGTTTTGGTAGAAGGGGAGGTGAGGAAGAAGATTGGGTCTGTGGGGAGTTTGGTTGGGTTGGAGAGGAGGGATGTTGTCACTAGGTGGGTGGACTGGGCGGAGGGGTGCATGGTGCGGTAGGGGCGGAATTCGATGTATTTGGGGGATGTGCTGCTGCGGAGGTAGCGGGTTAGGGGGAGGGAGGAGAGTAGGTCTTCGATTGATTGTTGGGTTTGGTTGGATGAGGCGGTGGTGGGTTGGGTTGATGGCTTTGCGGTTGATGCGTATCGGGCTCCGGCCACGGGGTACAATAGAGGCTCACGATTGCGCGAGACAAGTCTGGGTGCGGTAGACAATGGCTGGCGAATCTGGAGCTGGAGGCCGTAATGGCGATTGCCGGAGAACAGCTGACGAGGACGAGGCCATTTGGAATGGTATACCCGGATGGGCCTCATTTCGATGGGAAATAAATATTGCTGTCTAGGAGATCTAATAATAAGGGACGGACGGAAAGTCGAGTTTCATCGTAGGGGTTTGTCTTACCGGCGGAAATAGCAACAGGTTTGTGGAGCTATGGAGGCACGGCCCGAGGCTCTCAGTCTCAGCACCATGGATCTATACCTGGTCTATATCGAATCGCCAGGGGTCTAACTGAATTTGGTCGATGCCTGGAGAGTAAAGGGAAGATGACCGACTCCGCGCGGAACCTTGAACTATATCGCACATAATACCGACTCGCTGTGTGGAACAGCTCGGCTACCCCGGAATATCAGCTGGAAGTACATTGGCCAGCTACCCCGCACGTTTTCCGCTCACCCGCAGAAGTAAAGAGAATGGGAATTTGGCTGGAGATGTGGGTGGAATTATTATTCCGCCTAGGTCGGCTATAAAGTGGTTTTAATTCAACGGAATGAGTGGTCCAGTCCCATAGACATGTAAACACAATATAGTAGATGGACGAATATCTTCAATGCTTGAAACATTTACAGTCCCCCGTTGTAGGCAGTTGATCAGATAAAATTATCATGCCGAGGGCGATACCTCTGCTTACAATCAGCCGAGGATATGTAGCAAATCATAAGATAATGGTGACCTAGGTGGTTGTGCTTTGGTGATTTACGAGTAGTGACCTGAACAACTCTCGAGAACACTAAACATCAACATCAATTCACAACCCACCATCATGAGCTCAACAAATCAACCCCCCACCGACAAAGAACCAACAGCAATCCAAGCCACTAAAACCCCAGAAGGAATCACAACAATAACCCTCAACCGCCCGCATCGGCGCAACGCCGTCGATGGCCCGACAGCCCAAAAGCTGACCTCCGCTTTCCTCGAATTCGAAAACGACTCTACCCAAAAAGTCTGTGTCTTCCATGGCTCCAACGGCACATTCTGCGCTGGCTTCGACCTCCACGAAGTCGCTAAATATGATTCCAAGCCCGGGAACAACGAAGGTAGCTCAGCGTCGTCCCAGTCTAGCTACACGGGTCCCCGAATAAGCCACCACGACCGTGTTCAGGGACGCAATATCGGCCCCATGGGCCCCTCCAGAATGCAGATCACCAAGCCTGTCATCGCCGCTGTATCCGGGTACGCTGTTGCCGGGGGGCTGGAACTCTCGCTGCTCGCCGACATGCGAGTCGCAGAGGAAGATGCCGTCTTCGGAGTATTCTGTCGGCGGTGGGGCGTTCCTCTTATCGATGGCGGGACTGTGCGGTTACAGGCTATTGTCGGGCTGGGCCGTGCAATGGATATGATATTGACGGGGCGGGCCGTGGATGCGAAAGAGGCGTTTGCGATGGGGCTTGCGAATCGGGTTGTTGCGAAGGGGACGGCGGTTGAGGAGGCGATGGGGATTGCGAGGCAGCTTGTGACTTTCCCACAGGGGTGTATGAATGTGGATCGGGCGTCTTGTTACTACGCGGCGTATAATGCGAGAAGTTTTGAGGATGCGTTAGGGTTTGAATATGATCATGGGATTAAGGTCGTTGAGGAGGAAAGTGTGAAGGGGGCGGCGAGGTTTAGTGCTGGGGCTGGCAGGCATGGGAGATTTGGGTTTGAGGGGTCTCTTTAGGTATCTTTTGTTTTGTTTTATTTTATTTTGGGAATGTAATCTTTTGGCATATAGCTGTATTCTTTAATGTATATTGTGTTATACTATTTGTATACACCCGGTGTCTAATATTTTTGTTTACCAGGCGTACTATTTAAATTCGCCAGCTTCGTTGTCAAGGCTTCTTGTACAGGTGACCGGGAGAAGCCTGCAGAGTGTCTGGTCAGCGTATTCAATATAGAGGATGAAGTCTAATGCGGCTTACCTGATGGCTTGGGAAGACCAGAGTATCAGCGATCACAACGTTCTCTCTCCGGCCAGCGGCGAAGACAATGACCTCGGCGATGTCGTCAGGTGTGAGTGGTTCGCAGTTACTATGGATTCATTAGCACTGTGTTAACATCAAAATGCGGCTGACTTACGAATAAACCGCGTCGGCCTTCTTCTGGTCTCCATAGAAGCGAACAACAGAGAATTCCTAGAATAATCTTGTCAGCCTGTTCCACGCACCCTAGTTATCGTTACTTACAGTTTCAACCTGACCGGGGTCGATCTCGATGATGCGGATACGGGTGGAGATGAGCTCCTTCCTCAAAGCCTCTGTGAATGACTTGACCGCGGCCTTGGTAGAGCAGTAGATGCTACCACCGGGGTAGGGTTCACGACCAGCAATGCTTCCAATGTTAATGATATCACCACGGCCACCATCACTTCGCTTCTTGAAAATAGGGAGGACAGCCTGGGTCAGGTTGATCAGACCAGTGACATTGGTTGCGAACATGGTGTTGATGTCTTCAGGGACAATGTCAGGAGCTTGAGCAACACCCTTAACGAGGCCACTATAGATCCTGGTTAGATGCATGGTCCCGAAGCTAATGTTCCAAGGCCAGGGCTTACGCGTTGTTGACCAAGACGTCGATGTCCTGGAACTCCGCAGGGAGAGACGGCACAAAGTTCTTGACCTCCTCTGGGTTACTAATGTCCAATTTCACAGGAAGGGTCTTGACTCCATCGCCGACTTCCGCTTTGATTTCCTGCGCCAGCTCCTGGAGGGCGTCAATGCGTCTTGCTGTCACGATGATCTTGAGGTTCTTGGGCGAGGTGCGCGCGAATTCCTTGGCTGTGCTGCGACCAATTCCAGAGGAAGCACCAGTCACCACGACCGTCTTGCCCTCAAGGCGCTTTGCCACTGCGGTTGCCATTGTGCGTCGAGCGAAAGCGGGTCCGAACAAGGGAGCTGTAGATGGGGGGAATGCGGAGGTTGTTCGATGGGATGAAGCGAGCTGGCGAAAAGCGGGGATTGAATGGCGATAAGCTCGGATATAGTTCATAAATATACAATAATCAGTTAAACTCGGAAGAAATCCAGTTTCGGGGAGCAGAAGAGGCAGAAGCCAAGGGCAAGCAGTATAAATAGGGACGGGTGGCTGCGGGGAGTTGGTCTCGCAATAGCGGGGCTACGTAGAATGACTCCAACGCTTCAGCGCTCGGTTGAAGGTTTGCCCGTTCGGATCTTGTCCGATAACTGATAAAGCCTGATAAGCCAAAGGGCTGTCAGGCTGTGCTCTATCCTTCGCATGTATACTACGGGCTCGCTTGTGGGTTTCATTTTTCACAATGTCCCTGGAACTTTGCAGCAATGTGCCTAGCTTTGTTCCTGGTTCCTGGATTATTTGGCTTTTCCAAAATATGTATGAGTATGACTGCTCCGAACCAGGGGTTCGTTACTTATAGTTCTCGCCGGAAATCATGAACAAGTCAGCCCACCGAATCAAACAACAGGAGCACCTGAGGCTCTTTCTCAGCCAGTCTGAAGAGCTGAAGGTGGCTTTACGTGGACTGACTATGTGGAAGCTTAATTTTGAAAAATTTGCCCCGCGGGGCATACCGAACGTAAGCATGCCCAAGTATAAAGTATACAAAAACTCCCAAGCCCCTCATATCAGTCATAGATCTGAATTATTGAAGTATATATAACTAATACTGTCCTATATTATCGAAAAAATAGTGCTGGACGTGTAGAGCTGTAGGTTCCTAGCCAGAGGGCTTTGGGTGGCATATATAGATATTGGACCAGATGCTAGTTCCAGTTTTCAATGCTAACACGCGATGAACAATATGCTTCACGCAAATTTGTTCCGTAAAGTATATTCTTGACTCACTCTTGGACTGACAGAGGATAAGTGACCCTTCCCTTTCGCTCGATCTTGACGTTGGACGTTCCTCCTACAACCATCTCCTGCTCTCATTTGAACATCTCCAGACAACCCAAGCAGAACTTAACAATATCATTTTACAAACATTGTCACCTTAATCAATTTTGAACCATTTCTCGGAGAATCGTCAATAACAGCTCTACAAGAAGGATACGTCCTTCGCCTGTCATCAACCTTACCACGGCAGGGTCAAACATCCCAGAAGAGAGAGATATATACGGCATTATCTATATTCCACTGTTAGGGCTGGAATGATCGCAACACGAGTAAGTTTCTCAGAAAGCAACTGTGTCAAAAATTTACCAGCTGACCAATCCATCAGGCATATCAGGACTCTATCCTATACAAGCAGTTCACAAGGAGCATGAGTAACTCTACTCAGGCAATCGGAGTTGGGGCTGCGGCAGGACTCGACCAAGGGCCATACACTTCACGAGAAGATGTGCAGGGGTGCAAGCGCAAGGAGATGGAATTTCGAGAGGAGATGCTGGAAGAAGAATATGGAGACATGATCCACCACTTCAACTGGGAGGGAAAGGCCGTTTGCACCGGAAGCAATACTCCGCCGGTGCACTCACTCTTCGTCATGGTGACCCGGCCTAGGGTAGTTGCCAAAAATGCGTCAAACGAGCTATGGCACAAAATTATTATGAAATGCGCGATGGAATACGTCGACCCAGTCGTCATCTATAATGAAGGTGCAGACATCCCGACGCATCCGCAGGTGTTGCTTAACTTTGCAGAGGAGCGGACATTCAAGTTCTATACCCGGCATGGCTGGTGGCACAAAAGCAAAGAGGAACGCGAGGGTATTATAGACGATGAAGAGGACGTTGAATTTTATATGGACAAAGAGGTGGGCGTTGGGAATGGGTTTGTTGAGTGCTCCGCTGTAAAGTCGAGGTATCAGTGGTACAAGCAAGAGGAGACTCGACAAATGGACGCTGATCGGGGGAGAAGAAGAAAGCGCATCCTTCCAACACGAATTGAAGACCTGCATCCGCCTTACAGACGCTCTCGCCTCAGAATCTGTACTGCCGCCGACGAGATGTAGGAGAAGAGGATTGTTTGTTGAAGCATAAGGGCGTTATGAAGACGGGGCATTGCATATTGTATACTGCATTCTTGTAAGATTTGGAGTTGGAGTATCCTTTGGAGATTGGGATTTGATATTTTGATATATTTTTTGTTTATTGACCATGGCCTGTATCTAAAGCTCAACCTGGCTGCTCATTCTCGACAATTAAGCCTGCCTCTGCTGCATGTGACTTTCTTTCTCTCCCTCTCTCCTTCCACCTCTCTTCGTAATCCGACACAGACCATAAACACAGGGCAGAGCCAGCCCATTGCCATAGTTTAATCGTTTATTCATGGGAAAACGCTGTAAACAACAGAACCATGGTCCAGACTCCACACCATAATGCCGATTCCTGTACCCTGAACCAGGTATAAGCTCTGACTCGTTCGTGCACTCGATACTCCGGCCGCCACATTTCATGATGAAAGTACAGTGGGTTGACCGCCAAGACGCCAATCAATCCGGCGTACGTTTATATATGCTGGGCTGTTTAAGCGTACCGCTAATTGGGAGTGGCAGGGTGAAAATCCAAGGATCCCCGTGGAAATCAGGGACTGCTTGGATGGTGGTTGCAGGAAGGTACGGGGGCCGAGCAAGAGTGGCAATCACCGGGTATACTCTCGAGCCTCGACTAAGAGATCTAGTCTAATGAGATGAACAAGTCGCTCCACGCAGCTCAAATCCGCCCGAATAGATAGCCTGCGATTCAGAAACGAGATGAACACTCGCAGATGTCACGACTCAGAGCCACGAGTCAGAGCCGCCAGTCACGATTTGCCGAAGCAAGCTATCGAGGCGAAATCTCCACTCTGGCACAATTATTGTTCTCCTGGCAGCTCCACAGGCCAAACCCAGATGCGGCCCGGAACGAATATTGGTTACATTCTCGCTTTGGTATTTCGAGTCTAGAGCACCTTGAACAGACGGAAACTGAATTTCTCTCTCTCTTGGCTGGAAATGCGAAAAATTTTGCGAACAATCCAGCCCAGGTTCATACATCCATGGACTTTGCACCACGCTAGCGGCAAGCTGAGGCGCCTTACCTAGCACTGAGGCCTTCCGGTGGAGCAACAACAACCAAATCTGGACTTCTGAAGAACTGAAACACGCAGCACGACCACTGCACTATGCTCAACAGGGAAAGTAGTAAAAGCTCGGCGACCCAGAGGCCCGGTTTCTCATGAAATGATGCACGACACCGCTGATTTTCTACGCCTTAGCCTACCCACATGTCTGATCATTGATTTCATCAACTACGTGGATGTGGGTAGCATGCTGCTCCCGGGCCCCGATTTTCGCTACCATTGACAATGAACAGAGTGTCCCATCATGGAGATGCTATGGGCCCAAGTCGCCCCAAGACAGCAGATTGAACCATGGCCGGTTTCCCGACAAGGTCACGAGAGCCACAACGCTCTCTTGAAATGACTAGATGTCCAATTAAAGGTGATGCGGTCAATAAAGTTTCCGATGCTTGGGCCTATTCTCGTCTTTCATATGATGAAGAAAGCTGCCACTTCTGTTTCCACACTCGTGAATCTTTTTGCTCCCTTGCAGGCCGTCCCGCGTGTCTCTACACTTTGAGAGCCCATGCAACCCCCAAGTGCGTCCGAGCCGGTTCTTGACATTCTCGATGCCCGCGCCCACGCCGTTGCCGCTGTTCAATCACCCTAATCCTTTCGTGCTTAGGCGGTGATGGATGAACACTTAGGGCACATTCTGCTCTCTAGAAGCGACAATGAGGGCGCATCTCGAGGGCAGACGGCCATGGTGGTAACAGCGGTGCTCACTGGAATATCGACTGTGATTGTAGCGATGCGCATTTACACCAGAATTGGATTGATAAAATTAAGTGGCCGAGAGGATTGGACTATTCTAGTTTCTTTGGTATGTATCACCGTGGCCGTTCTTCAGCACGTTATTGATCTCTCTTAGGCCTTTTCAATTGCCTATCTCGGTTTCGTTGTAGCACGTAAGGACGAACAACCACATTTGAAAGCCTTTGACTGATCTGGGCAAGAATACCGCCTTGGCTTAGGAAGGCATTCCTATGATATACCGGAGCATGAGTTCAAGCAGCAGTTAAAGGTCAACAGAAAAACTATATTTGCCATATAGCCTCACCAGCCATGACTGACCTCTTGTTACTTTGCAGCATCTATGGGTTGCAATCCCCATATATAATGCAAGCCTAGCATTCACCAAAATATCCCTACTCTTCCAATATTTGCGCATTTTCCCCAGCTACCGGTTCTGTATCATATGCTACATTGTTCTGGGGGTAGTGATTTTATACGCAACATGGGCAATTGTCAGCGGGTTCGTCAACTGCGTGCCCGTGGCCAAATTCTGGGACCGAAAGATCTCGGGTACCTGCCTCTCCTTCGAGGCTGTTTGGTTCTTCAACGCTTCGATGAATATCGCCACTGATCTCACTCTTCTCATCCTACCGATGCCTCTCTTATCGCAACTGCATCTTCCTCGTCGACAGAAGGTTGCACTCCTGGGCGTATTCGCACTTGGTGCACTGTTAGTTTTCCGGATCCTCAAACTGATTGATACAGCTAGCTGACACGGATGATAGTGTCGTGATCACTAGTATTCTTCGTCTTTTTAGCCTACGTAGCGTAGCGAAAAGCATCGACACGTCTTGTATGTCTCTCAGCGCTGCACTTTCTACCATATCTCACAACGCCCCTCTTGTAATGTTCCTTTACTCGATTATACTTATAGGATCAAACAGGGAGCAACGCTACCGCAGCCTACTGGACTGCAGCCGAATGTAACGTCGCGATAATATGTGCCTGTCTGCCATTCCTCCGCCCGCTCGTCAGCCGCATCTGCCCTAAGTTCCTCTCTACAGACAGCTACAATAAGAACAAACCCACGCGTAATGCAACACGTACGACTGCTCCACGCTCAGCGCGCCTTAGAACCTCGGATCCAGATGTCTATTCCCAAGACCTAGAGCTTGGTCTGCGCAGTATCGACACAGATATCGGACTCGCCGTCGGAAACAGAGCTGGACTTGAACCGACAACCGCTGTTAAGGATGGGAGCTTTGATGACAGTGAAATTCAGGTTACGACTGAGATGGTTCAAGAAGTGAAGACGGCATCTGTTTGTGGGGATACCCATGGCGCGGAGACCAGCCAGACCAGACTGGTATAAATGGCTCGATAGGCCTTTTACTAGTACTGTGACAGGCGTCTCGACGCCCTTCTTTATTCATCGGAGTTAGGTTTATCTCTTTTTTTGTCTTTCATATACCCAATTTTTTGTTTATTCCAGACATTTATCAGTATATTTCTAAACTCTCTTCAGCCCAACTTCGAGTAGGCCAATATGAAACAGGGCGGACCACAATTAGGGCGGCCCGAATGATCCTAGCCAGGTGCGAGGACACGATCGCTCTTTCTCGTTTCGTTGCTATATATACAACGGGTAGGTATTTGGCTGTAGAAGGTACGGTAAGATAGATTAGGTATATGAAGTTCGTTAGAAGTCTATGCTGTTTGATATATTCCACTGTTGAACTCCATCCATTCCATTCCATCTCATCCACCCATCGTAGCCCGATTTCTGAAGAATTAAAACCAACAATAAATAATAAAAAAAGGCAATTTAACCGGAAAACCATCCTCCTAATAAATCACTCTCGTGTGAACGCTAATCCCACCAACGCTTAAGAAATGGGACGTAAAAAGGACGAATATCAACGATAAGCCGGATGGTCTGTTACCTTAACCCTGACATAATAAACTCCGTAGAACCCATCAACAGTGGAACATGGTATCTCGCGAGGACAGACTTTTGCGCCGAGTGTGCCTCAAAGAAGGGACAAAGGGTGATAGATCGAACTTGGAAGAAAAGAGATGTTACAACACGCTGAAATTTCATCGTCATCGTCATTGACTAGCGAGTTGTGCAAGCTCTCGCTCTTTTGCTCGGAGAAGTTCTCGCATTTCTTCGGCTTCCCGCTGGAGCTTCGCGCGGCGCTCGAAACTTTCCAGGTCGGACACTCCAGGTAGCGATTCTGAGGTTTGCGGATGTGCAAGAGATTGGGGCTGAGGGTGGTATTGCTGCTGACGTGCGAGACCAGCCAGGGACGGGTCTAGGCGAGCTTCGTCGCGTGCATGAGCGTGATTGAGAATAGCGGAGATTGAGCTAAGTCGAGCAGGGGGCGGCGGGTTCGCAGAGGATACAATGGGCGGGAGTTGATTTGATCCAGCCTCCAACGTGCTTGGAATAGAACCAACGTCCGTAGAAGGCCCGGTTTCCGATAGTGGTCGTTTCTTGGGGTTCCCAGAAGAATTTGGCGAGATCGAACGTCGGCCAAATTGAGGAACCGATGTATGACCTGGCTCGAGTAGCCTGGGTGGTGGTGGAGGTGGATGATGAGGTAGTGTTACGGCTCCCGAATTGAAGCCTGTAAAGTCGACCGGTAGCGGCGCGAGTACGAATGGACGCTGAGCTGCAGGTGAACCTCGGTGAAATTGGTCAACGGGCTCCGAACTGTAGTATCTATACCGCTCATCTTGGGAATGGGCCAATGTCGCTGGGGACGATGCTTCTGGTGACGCAGAGGAACCCTGAGAGGATTGGGTAGCCCCAGTCGGAGAATGTTCTCGCAAAGCCGGAACAACACGTTTTCGCCGTTTGATGATGGTCTTTTTCATCGTAGTAGGACGGTAGCAGCCGTGGAGCTTATAGTAGAGACCTGGCAGATATGTTAATCAAGATTGCCTATACAAAATACAGAAAGAAGCGATAGAATGAATAAACGTACCACAGGCATTGCAGATCGGATGGCCATTTTCATCTCGTCGCCAAAGTGGTGTCACGGTGGTTCCGCAGTTCTGGCAAGCAACCAGCATATTACCCTCCGGTTGTGCGCTGGATCTGGCCGGCGTTTCAGGCTCCTGCGAGGGCGGAGCACTCTCCGGAATCGCTGATCTATTCAACGCATGTGCCGCGACATTCCCCCGCGCCGTTGACTTGTAAACGCGATTATTGTAAGCCGGACAACCGTCGCAGCCTTCGGCGCCACCTGTCCCATTACAATTTCCACCGCCTGGACACGAACCCGAAGAACCCCCGCAACCTTCATTATCGCTAGCGACCGGCTCTGGCTGAGCACCTGCGGGGGGATTTTGCGCAATAAATGCCCCCGGGCTTGCTTGCGTCCGGTTCCTTTTCGTTGGCCGTGCAACATTTCGCGCTTTTAGGTAGAGACCGCATGCATTACAAATCATGGCCCCGGTAGGTGACCGCCGCCATAACGGTGTACTCTTCGTTCCGCAATTACTAATGAGGGAAAGGGGAAACGACGTTAGCTCACCGACAAACCGATCTGGTAACAAGCCATACGAACCTGCAAGAATGTCCCAAGAACGATGTGTCTTTTTGGGATTTTGGAGACGTTTTCTCAAAAATATGCCCATTTATAGCGGTTTCAGAAGACTGAACTACTGGGTAGTCATCCTCGTGATGGCTCAGTGGAGCCCCTCCGACATTTCGCGACCCCTCATCGGTGTATTGTCGATCGAGAGGATGTTCCCGGCCAGCTTGAGCAGACGAAATGAGTTGCTGAGCAGCATCTAAGTCTTCGGCCGATGGGTGTCGCGTAACCACATCCGGATTTCGAGGGAGGGATCGTAGGGTCTCCATGTGGGAAATGGATGCCAACATTTCCACCGTTTATCCGTGTCCAAGTATTTAGATTGATGCGACTCGAATCCCGTGGGGATGGGTCGAGGGAAGAGTGAGTAAGGATTCCAGAGACAAAGAAGTCCGCTGAAACTTGAGGGTCGAAATAGGGGACAAGTGGTCGTGCGATGGTATGTTGCACCACAGGAGAGTGTAATTATTGTATGACGAAGTCAAAAGTCGGTCAAGATGACAGTGCAGAAGAAAAAAGAAAAGAGACGACTAAAGCGCCTGGCTGGAATGGTAAATCGATCGGTGCTGCAGCTCGTGAGACTCCAGGCCAGAGGGGCGGAGCCGAGAACGGGAATGAAGATCCTCAAGAATGGCCCCAGGAATTTCCAAAACGCAGTAGGAATGGAAGATCCGTACTTCGTCGTAAGGAAAAGTCAGCTTACAGCTGCTGAAAGCCTGAAACTGCCACGACAAGCGGGATAAAAACGACGTGTGTTGGTCGACGTAGGGGACGGGAGTGGCGATTCAAATAGAAAGGCTGGCGGAGACGACGGAGGTCTAGATGTGCCAACGGATGAGAATGATGAGCAAGGTAAATTTTTCAAACAGACAGCGCACACAAAAGTACGAGCAAGCAACAGTGTCCTGAAAGTCAAATGAGAAGGAAGCGGGTGGACAGGTAAAGTTGTGAGGGAAGGATAGAGAAGGATCGGCAGCGAGGGAAGGTCAATGATCAATCAAGCCCAGGGAATGTCGGATCAGATATGATGGGGAGGACGGCGGCAGCAAGGAGGAGATATGATCTGATTACTGGTGAAGAGTGGCAGGCTCAAAGGATGGGAGCTGGCAAGGGGGATGGACAAAGCCGGTGATGGTGGTTGTGACCGAGAAAAGACAACGTACCTGGCGAATCGCAGAGAGGAAGCTGCGCGACGATGATTCTTTGTCACGCCAGTCAAGCGTGCAACTGGTCGGTCTCCAGTCTGCTGCTGACTCTGAGTTTGCACTTCCTTTCCTATCCTTTTCCTCCTCCAAATTCCGAGCGTGTGGCTCTGACTTATCGACTTATCAGCTCGTTATCGATCTCCAAGGGGGATCTACAGCTAACTGGGGTCTCTGGGCGTTGGGTCACTTTTCCAGACCCTTTCGTGTCCCCTTTTTGCTTTTTCGTGCTGCAATCAAGGAGGGCTAACCAACAGGTTGGGAATAAGATTGTTTTAGTCCGGAGCGAGACCCGAGCGATTGTTCCTCAGCCCCTCTCGCCGCCAAAAAAGTGGTTCTGGGCCAGGGTGAGCGTCTCTCAGTCTCTGCGTTTGCGATTGCCTTCTTCCTCCCCAGATCGAATCATCGCTGCTCCACCGTTGCCTATCACGGTTTAGCGCTTGCCTTTTTTAGAAGCTAGCGTATCCGTCACCGAATAAGCCTGATTATCACCCACCTGATTGGAGCAGACCCTTCAGAGCCCACCAGTCAGCTTATATTCCTTTGTTATGATTGGCCACCCGTGGCCTCGGCCACCTTCCCTGGGATTCTTTTTGGCGGTCAGTAGAAGTCCGTCCAGTCGAGCCGCCGGAGTTGCTTTTGTTATCTCCCCGTTGATCTATCGCCCTCTTCATTGGCCTGTTCTCGTCCCAACAGAGTTGCCTGGCATCTTCCGATTGGCCGTCCTCGTGTCATCCATCTTGGTCATATCAAACGGGACTTTTGAAGACTCGAAAATACGCCTAGGCAACAGTATCAATCGTTGATTACATGCCATTCCAGGGTCATTGAGATTCGAATAATAGTAGTAGTGTCCCCATTCTTCTCTCACCACGTCAACTCTTGCTTGGCCATTTGCCCCAGCCACCATCTGCTCAAACCAGAGCCACCATACCCATGTTGCGCCCAGTGGAAATCCCTGGGTCGGAAAGCCATGGCGTGACTCTCAGGTCTCCAAACACGGGAGACGGCATGACGCGACAAGGGCGATGCCAGAACCATGATATCGATCTATAATATCTGCATTAAAATAACGCTGTTACCTACCTTGTCCGACTGAAACGCACGCTCGCATCCCGGCTCATCCCTGTGCTTGACATGGAATGTACAGGGTTCTGTCTAAGTGCCACAGTACTTAATACAGGCTGTACTACCACGCCGTGATCGCTACCATCCCTGCGCAACATACCGGTTAAGAACCTTGATGAACCTCGCCCGGAGTGCATAAGTTTGCCTCAGCCTGGTAGCTTCTCCCTACACAAGTGCGTACTCAACAAAACGCAACCCACTCCCTTGTGCTCGGTGTTGCTTTCCAAATCTGGAGAGTGAAGCTGCAAGCCCGAGCCTGAGGACTCCGGACTTTGCTATCCCGAGGGTCAATCACAAGCTGGAACATCGCACCGTGAGAAGACGAGTCAGGAATCAGGATCCGACTCCTCGTTATTCCTCAAGGCTCAAGACACAGACCCGCTGACGGCAAGGCTTCCATCCTCGGGCCCAGCCTTCCTGCGTGACGGCTGAATAGTGCCCAGTTCTCACGAATCATGGCCATCAGATAATAATCAACCTCCAGTTTCCCCTCGAATTACCTACCCGTCACAATCTCGAAACACGTGTTAACCAGTAGTGCTCATCCTGTGTTGGATGTTCGTTGGAGTTGACGACAGCCAAGATCAATAATAGATAGGCCCTAGTCTCAACAAGCGGCATTCGGGGTCACTGATCTCGCACCTCTGACTCGAATTGCTGCTCGGACTCGGAATTAAATAATAGATTAGATGGAGTGGTTTGATCAGATAAACGATTTCGCCCGTTTCTTTTCCTCTCGAAGAACAACATTCGATTAGGGGTACCTTGTAGATTAAATTGGTTTCATGATCGCTACTCGTTAGGTAAGTAATAACTAGTCACAATAATGGTCCATCTACAGAAATGTATGATACAGTGCTGGCGAGCAGACCAACCGGACAGCAGATAAGTGGATCAGAAATCGGACAATAAAAGAATTATAATAAGAAAAAACGTGGCTGAATATATTGGCCCTCAGAAAGTAAAGAGGATCCAGCGTCCCCGAATAAGATGCGCAAATAGAAAGTAGTGTATATCCACCACATGTCGTCCTTCTCACCTATATCTTGCCTCAATCGTCGGAAAGTCATTCATCACACTCATGGAATATCGTTCATCATGAGAATCCCGAATTATTCAAAATTGGATCTCGCGGTTTATATCTTGTAGGAATACAATCGACCGTTCATCGATCGCAACGGTTGCGCAGAGCACGATGAAGATTGTATCGTGTCAAACCCGGTTCCCAGACCCACGACCATGCGTTATAAATCTTAGACAACCTGCTCGGCGCCCCAGCCCTGGTCGGCCTCGCGCATGTTGGATGGAGGTTCGATAGACGGGACGAATTCCAAAACGACGTAACCGATACCAAGGATGCCGACAATCGAAGCAGCAATGTATTGCAGGACGTGGCCGTGGAGAATGAGACACCCGACAAAGATATAGACTTTACAAAAACGTTAGTTCGCGGCCGTTGAACGAAAACCCAAGAGCTAAAACTTACAAACACCACGGCCAACGAAGGAGAACAGGAAGGACGCATAGCGGTAGATATAGTCCGGGACGTTGGGCAAGAACTCCAACCCAGCAACGACTACAACGAATCAGTTTCTGCGGACATCGGTTACGGTTCATCATGGCAGAGGCGACTTACTGAGACCAAACAGAATCACATAGACACCAGTGATGATGTGGCTCATGCTTATCGGGAAGAACTGGGCAATGCCACCAAGAACCATGATGGCACCGACAGCGATGTTGGCAAAGCGGCTAAAACAGAGAGCACCATGTCAGTAATCGATTCGCTCTTGGACAAACCGACAGCAACATGTTGCAACATACAAGATGTTGGAGAAATCCATTTTGAAGGTTTAGGTTGTCGCGGAGTAGGTGTCCGGTGTGGGTTTGGGAGGAACTCCGGGAGTGCGAAGATATCAAAGCGTGCGGGTTGTCGCGCTGCTGGAGGAGGATGTTTGTTGCCTAGATCGAGCTCGATGAACCACCACGTAGCTTGTTGTAGTTGACGAATCTGTCAGGGGAGCTAGGTAGCAAGATTGTCGCGAGGAGTAGGAGCGTGCGATTGCCGACAGGTCAACCAGGGATGCGGAATATGAGAAAAGGGGAGTCTATTGTTTCAAATGAAGCTGTGAATGAAAAGTGAGAAAGAGAAGAAAAGTGCGGATGAAAGGCTGGGGACGTGAACAGGAACTCCAGCATCCTTTCCCACTCCCAGCGCCAGCGAGGCGCAACAGCGGGTCTGCCAAGAACAGGGCGGGTGTGGGTGACTCAGCGGCGCCCAGCGGCTGCTCCAAGTGGCTGGGAGCATTTCGATTGACACATCTCGATGTTGATCCCAGACCTCTAGAAATATACATGACCTCGAGAAGTTGTCTTGTTATTCAACCAAGCTTGTTCTACTATCGAGATGAAACCTTGCCCACACAGAAGAAGAGCAATGTTTGTGAGTAGCCACCACTGCTCATCCGAGCCCAGAAGAACAATCAAATCGCCATCAGATCGCCCACTTGTTTCTCTAATCTAGCGGTCGACAAGGCATTTGCCAACTTGCACATCCTGATCGAGTCTTTCTCTAAGTCCTCGTAGATAGCATCCAGGTCAGTCCCCAGCCCAGCGTCCTCCGCGGTTTGCAGACTCCGGGAATCAACAAACGGAGCGATAGATGGCCAGACGCTTTGCACGTTGTTGAAGAAGAGTTCCACGCCTAGGTCTCCGAGGCCGTGGACTTCCTTTACGAGTTGTCTTGTTCTCTGGGGATCGTACTCCGCAGACTTTATGAGATTGTTCAGATCCCCATCTGTAATCTCGAGTTAGCTCAATACAGCTGGGCCCGAGCGTTAAAAGAACGGGGATACCCACCATAGTTCTCGTTCACGAACTCGACCAATTTTCCCAGGTTTGTTGAACCCTGTTCTCTGTATCGGTTGTATCCTCCATCCTTCAGGACCATAGCTCTCTCTTCCCAACTAGCATCCCCTAGTTTCTGGATATCGTGATATCCAACATCAACAAGTTTACGCAGTGTACGATCCGTGAGTTCATGTGACAACGGCTTTGACTTCAGCATCGCATCAATGAGCATAGCGAAAATGGTATCAGGCGATCCAGTAAGCGCTTTCTTTTCAATCGCCGTTCCCTCAAGTGGACCATGACCATATTCCTCAATGGTCTTCTTCAGCTTCTCATGACTTGGAGACTGTCGCGACTTCTTCTCCTGACTTGTACCCTCTTTTCCTTCAACCTCTTCTATTTCTCCACTCTCCTCCTCACCCAGATCGCTCAATTCCTCGTCGAAATCTTCCTCATCAAGCTCCTCCTGGTCAAGATCGCCTTCACGAGACTCTTCCTCGTCGAGGAATCCCTCATCGTCATCTTCCTCTTCATCAGGCTCCCCACCAGCTCTGGCAGCCTTACTTGGTGGCTGCGACTCTGTCTCGTCTGCGCTCTTTTCCTGGACAGCGGGCGTTTCCTCGTTGCTTCTTTTTCGCTTCGACGCGTTCGTTACGTCGTCTTCCTCATACTCTTCTTCAACCTCAGGGGCTTTGTATTTCATTTTGATAACTGTACCTTTTCGTAAGAATGTGTCCGTATGTGCCGATCTATTTAGTCGGTTAAGGTAAGGTAAAAACATGGAAATAATGAGCTACAGTCTGTGTATTTGATCCAATCCCCAATATACCACTACGTGGTTGTGATGACGCAATGTCGACGTCTACGGGCAATCTGGGGGAAATTACTTTACATGCTTATACTTTATATCTTCGGGTAATTTAGGGAAATCGAGAAGAAGCCTTTTGACTAATAAACAAAGGTTTGTTGGTGGTAATTTCAATTTTAATGCCTGGCTTAAAGTTCTGGTAATGAATACGGCCATTTTACTCTACCAGTCTCTATGAAACTCCAAAGTTTTATAGCTTCGCCTGGACTTTGTCCTGTAAAGTCTCCTTCACTAGCCGCACGGTTTCAGCCGCGCAGCCGTAGGAAGCTTGATATCCAAACCCACCATGGCCGTAATTATGCACAACTGCAACACCATCAATCTTCTCCGCCTCAATACGTGGCCCACCATCCCTCAGAGGCCGCAGTCCAACGCCATGCCTTATGATATCTAGGCCTTCAATCCCTTGCCCTTTGGACACTAGCTCTGGGCATATAGAGATAGCACGCTTCATAATACGAACGGCCAGGTTGGGATCGGGCAATGGGTCCCATTGGTGCTTCTGATAACAGCCACCTAGGATAGTTCCACCGCCGGCGGCACGGGTCATCATGTAGATCAGCTCGTCCTCGCCGTCGTCTGTTCCCGAGACTGAGACCATCTTGCCAGGATCGTTTCGGACTACAACGATTTGGCCGCGGCCTGGGTGGAGCTTTTCGTCGAGGACGCCACCTAGCTTCTTGGATGATAGGCCGGTGCAGTTCACGACGACGTCGGCGGGTCTTCCAGAGTGATGGGCATTTGCCGCGTCTGATACGTGTTTGAAAACTGCGCGCTTGAATACCGTGCCGTTTTTGCGACACTGTCCGACTAGCCAGGGAAGGTACACGGCGGTGTTAATGCATACTGAAGTGAAGAGTTGGGCGTTGTCCATTCCAGGTGCTAGTTGGTCTTTTGGGATGGGTTTGAACTGGGCGGGGATGGTCAGTGGATTGGTCTAGAGTAGTTGCAAGGTGTACCAGAGGCCAGAGTGCTTACATCGGGAACAACATCTTTGTACCACGGGTTATCACTGACTAGGGCTGAAAACGCTTGGCCGACGGAGGATTGCTGGTCCTTCTTTCGATTATAAATAATGGATTCTGTTCTTCTATTAGCGGATTGCGTATATGATCCAAGGATGGCATACCTTGAAAATGAATCCCTGCCTCAGGATGCTTCTCTGTCAGCTCCTTTAATGGCTGCCATGTCTCTTGTTCCCATTTAGCATGGTTACTGCCAGGATGCCCGGTTCTAAGCCTGGTATCAGCCTCGAGGATGGCGTTACGAATAGGTGATAGGATAAACGTACGGGAGGTAATTAGCACCGGCCCAGGGAGAACAGTATTCTATATCATAGTCTCCGGGCATATGTTTGGCGGCGACAGTAATGGAGTTTCTGGGGTCTTGGGACAAAAGGTACGCGGTGGTCAGCCCAGAGACTCCAGCCCTGTTGGTATTGATTTAGCCCATGGTTTAGGATGAGGATTTGCTTGCAAAAACATTCGTACCCGATTATTACGACGTTATTTGCGGTCATTGCTACTCTCTATCACGTCCGCAAGGGGCAGGGATTCGGAACGACTCAGTTGTGAGTCAGTGGGAGAAAGGAATGGACAAAGATACAGTGCGAGACGGAAAAGTGAGTAGAACTGGAGAGTGACATGGGCTGACAATCAAAAGCTACCCCAAGGTTGCTGTCACCTTATTGCCAATTGGGCGAATAGTTAGTACTCTGTAGCGTTTGGTTGACCGGTAGTTGGAGACTTGGAGTCTCGCATTTGTGGCGGGGCAATATGCAAATCGGCTTCTCGAAGTGCTTCACGGGAATGCATCAAGGAGCTACTCCGTACAGCTGATAGACCCACGTGGCAAGTATAGAGCGAGGAAGAAGGAAGGATTTCCAGATGCAAGCAATCATTCTTTGTTAACACTGTGGTTTTGAAGCTCCCATTCTCCGCGTTCTTTGTTGTGGCCCTCGTGCGGGGTTCTTCGTTATCAGCGCAAGACACGACACTTCTCCAACTGCGTATTGCCCTGTTGCACCGCCACTGCCAGGGCTGATGATAAGACAAAAGCACCGTACACCTTACATCCCGAGTTCCTACTTAACAGGAACACACTTAATGACGACGTGTTCTGTAAGGAGCTGGCTTGAGGCTCGAACATGAAGCGCGACGCGCCGAGAATATATCGCGTACTAAACCGGAATAGGAAGGGAGATACGTGTGCCCAGTGCCCCCAGAGTTAAAACCAATAATACAGTGACAGGGCTGTTACCAAATACAAAACGCGGAGGCAACAGTCAACTGGCAAGAAACTCTCCAGCGCATTATTACCTTTTGGTTGACTGGAAGTGTGATTCATCGAGTCAAAGTATAAAGAAAAGGAAAGAGGGCATTTTTCCCTCTTGGTGCCTTGCTGAGGCAGGCCCCGTGCCTTTTAATCATCCAATTTTTCCCGAGTCAACCCTGGCTGTTACTATTTTTTTAAGCTCCGTATTTCTTTTTCCTCTCCTCCGAGTCCTCCATCCTCGCTCCACCGACCCTTCGTCTCTCCCCATTTCGAGCCCTCTTTTCTCCCCCTCACCCTGGCTCGACGTGGCTCTCTTCGTTACCCTTCTCGATGAGGGTCCTTCGTGGGGTAGGGATTTTTCAACCATGGCTGATGTCCCCAGAGGCGCCAGAATTGTGCCTATAATTGCCCCTCACCATGATAGCCATTTCGAAGAGAGCTCAGTCAACGATCACAACCCTGAAAATCCGCCATCGGAACAGAGCTCCCAAGAAGACCGCCCCCCAGCCTCCAGAACTACACGCGGGAAAGCTGAGACAGAATGTTTGGAGCTTGCTAGCCTCACTCAGCTAGGGCTTTATGCTCTTCCTACCGAGGGTGATGGTAATGAATCCCCAACGTCGAGACTCCATTCTTGTCTTGCCTGGATTATGTAGTGTTTCTAACTCTCTACTCGTAGGTAATTGCCTCTATTACGCTCTATCGGATCAATTGTACGGAGACTTCCACCATGCCGACCACATCCGAACGCGGCTCGCAGACCACATCTTTGCCAACCGGGAATACTTCATGAGCTTTATAGCAGCAGCTGGCGGGGAGCGTAGGGCACCTAGACGTGCGGCAGCCGAAGCAGCTAGGAATACCTATTGCTCGTCATCATCCGCAAGTCCTGCTCCTCCTCCGTCGGTCAAAGATAAGGAACGAAGCTTTGACTCAAAGGTAGCAGAGTCACGGAAGAACGGCGTGTGGGGTGGAGCAGAGGAGATACAAGCATTTTGCCAGTCTTTCAAGAAGGACGTCAATGTCTATACAGAGTATGGGATTCAGAATTTCCGTGACGTTCACGCTCCGCGGGACGAGGAAAGAGAAACCATGCACATTGCCTTTCATGTAAGAGCTGCCAGCACTTATTTTGCTGGTCTCTTTCCTAATCCTCACACTTATTTTTTTTAGGACTTCCATCATTATTCATCGGTGCGGCATTCTAATGGTCCTCACACGGGCTTGCCGTGTATCCCTAAATTTGACAAAGCAACCCTGGATAGCACTGCGCCGTCGGAAGGCAACGTAGTAAATGTGGCCTCCCCATGGAAAATATCAGTTATTCAGGAAGGTCTCGGCGGTAAGTATGACCGTGAAACCATAGTGGAAGTACTCGAGCAATGCCGAGGCAACATAGACAATGCGTTTATGAACCTCATTGGCGATGATGCCAACGCACAGCCCCTGGAAGCTCCAACTTCGCGAGCAATCATGAAGTCACGGTTTCAACCATCTTCGCGCTCTTCGTCTCCATTTAGCACTGGAAGTAAACGATCAGCCGATGATAGCGATGAGGAAGACAATCCTCGACCCGCCTCGCGGCGCTCTCGGGTCCGTGACCAAAAACGACGAATTCTCCCAGACGTTACAGTTGGAATAGCATTTCGGGATGATCAAAACGATCTTGTTTCCCTACGTCTTAGGGTGAGCCCTGATAAGGGTGTATCAACTTCTTCAACGGATAATGGCAAGGAACAAATCGAGCCGAACTCACCCGAATCGCGAGAAGAGAGCATGTCTCTCCCAAGGAAGGGCAGGAGACTAAAGCCGGGAAGGAAGCAAAGCATTGAACCTAGTGATACCTCAAGCCAACAGAGCGAATCTAACACAACCGAGCAAAAGTTACGCCGGAGTCAACGTATCACCCGGACCCGCAACGCCCACTAAACCTTATTTCTTTACCTCGAAACGATCCACGATTCTATTCGGATCATTGCATCACTTCACGGCCATCTCCTTAATCTCCCTCATTCCTCCATTGCATTCAAGTGTGTTGGGTGGTCGTTTTTTTCTATGGTTGCATTATTCCAGAACATATTGTGTCAGCGACTTAGCGGTTGTTTTGAAATTTCTCCGATATCTGACAGCATTTGGAGCTGTCTGTGCGACCCTGCCATCAAATCAGTTCCTCGATCATGCCACCCTACCGCGCGAGCGTCCTGTATGCATGCGTAACTGTTTTTCACGGGGCTTTGATTGGACCGGCCTACGTCTTTTGCATCTTGCACTATTCAAAACTTGCATTCGGCCCGTTTCTTGAGGTTCTTGTTCTTCCTCCCTACCCTGGTCGGCACAAGTGTTACGTCTGGCGCCTCGCATTTGCTTTTTTACCCTCCCCCTTTAACGCATTTATTTCTTGGACCTCTTTGAGAGAGGTCGGCTCTGATTCGGCTTGGGTTTTGCTTCAGGTGTTGCTTTGGCGTATAGGTCTGGGAAAAAGAAAGACATGAAGGCCACCCTGGCAAATTTGGCGGGCTGTTTAGAATTTAGAAATGCTTTCCTCACCTCTTTTGTTCCTTGCTCATATTCGTGAAATCTAGCTGGACTGGTTCACTATGTGGCTTACAATCATCAACCACAATTTCTCTATGGAAATTAACTCTTGAGTATGTTCTACGTAGGTTGTATCTATTTATTGGCCATGTAGCATTCACTGTTTTCCACTGGATCTATACAGCAAATAGCCTCCCTGAATGACGAATTTGTTGAAAATCTTTTATTGTAGATAGCACACTTCTATATACATAAGGCATCATTATGTTCAATTGCTCCTCGTCTTGCTATCATTACCAACCATTTTGCTCTTTTTATCTAAAGATAAAGCCATGCGCCAGCATCGAATAATAGAGTATAATATACCGGATGAAAACAAATGTATAAAAAAACTCCAGCCATGACCATGCAATCGGATTCTATGGATTTACAGGAAGTGTATGTCTGTTCGAAAAACGCGCAACCTGCATTCAACGAGCGCAATAGGGCATCGTGAGGGATGATGGGCGCGGCGTCGTATATGGGAAGGTGAGATGGAGAGGGTATCGTTTAGGCATTATGAAGTATTGTCAAGACGAAGTCGGGTCAGGTCAAAAGCTGGGATCTGGGCGCAGACGTATCCCAGGGGAATAGCAGAGATTATAGAGTTCGTCGACGTAGGTGTGGGCAGCTGAACTACCAGCCTCCACAACAGTGGTCGAGGATTGTCTTCCAAGGGCTGCTTCAATCGCTGGGTCGCGTAATCTCGCCACGTCGACTTTGACTTCTTTGCAGACGATGATGTCTCCCAATGGCGTGGCATCCGTGAGAGTTTCCTGAGATGCCGTCCGCTTGCACTCTGGGATCCGCTTTCGGGACGTCCAGAGGTTCAGTTTGGAAATGATTGATGATTCCGTTTCAGAGTCGGTAGGGGAGTTTGTGCGGATATTAGAAAAGAGAACACCTTCGCTGAGTTCTTTGGCGAGCCCGTCTACATCGGTAGCGCCGCTATTCACTTGTTGTTGAATGCGGAAGAGCCGAAGGGGCATAAAGGTATAGTTCGGGTTGGTAGTACGCGTGCTCAATGATCCAACCGTACAGAAGGCGAGTAGCATGCATGTCTTCTCGTCGGAGATCCTTGTGCTGCGGCACGGCGCAATTAAAGGACGGGGCGAGAATCGCGATGCGGAATTGATGTCTGCTGGAAGCGAACTAGCAAGGTATGTCATTGCTCGGATTAAGTCTTGACGAAACTCGTCGGCATCCTTGTGACTTCGTGCGTTTCCGGAACTCAACCAATCTAAACATGTCTGGATTGGCCATCCCTCCATATGTGAGATCAGCTCCAGATGAGGTATTTGCAAGCGTCTCGTTTGTAAGGTCATCGACGGTAGTGGATTTGAAGTGCCAGTGGCGGTTAATACTTCGAAACGATCATGGACAGTAGGGCGGGTAATAAACGAAATGAGATGAACGCCAGGCTTGAAGTCCCGGTTAGACGTAGCGAAGTCGCGCATATCCTTTAGGTGGATTTCTAGCGCCTCTGATGTAACATTCATACGGCTGGAGAGTAGAGTCGTGATGGTATCAATTGTAGCAAACCTAAAACCGGACGCTGCGAGCCGAGACGCTTCTTGCTTTCTCAGTTGGCGAACTGTAAACATCAACTGGCCCTTTCCTGCGCGTAGACGGGAGTATCCCATTGCGCGTGAAAACCGTGACGATGGAATAGATGTGGCTAAAACATCATCGTACAACATACCCAAATCATCCAAGGGCTGTCGAACCTGATCAGCAAGATCATATGCTGCCACACAAAAGTGTCGCTTGAACAGCTCATCAAAGCCTGCATTCAGCTCTGCTTCTTGCTCCGGATCCAGTCCCTTGGCAATGTATCGCCGGTGTGCCTCTTGCTCTGTATCTATCCTGTCTCGCATATATGGAACAACCTCTTTGATAAGGCTCCAGTTCCTGCTTGCTCGGAAGGCCCATAGGAACGCGGGATGGGTTCGAGTGAGGTCATCGTCGTTGAAAGTCTAGATTGGATGAAATGGTGAGCTTGTGGCGGGAGGTGGTATCTAGCAGAAACTGCGACTCACCTTTCCGATATAACGATCGACTATTTTCCTGGTAGGAAGAAAAGCATGCGGCGTAACCATAATGCGTCCTTCCGGGTCAAAGAAAGCAGAGGCCAAGACCAGCTGTTGTGCCTGTATTCTTAACTTTCTATGGTCACCATTAGCAGTTATAGCACATGCTGATAAGACAGCACAGGCAACAAAAGCCTAGGACGGTTCGGTTAGTTTTTCAGCTACCCGCTTCGTGTTTAAAATCAATGACTAACCAGAACAGAGCATATAATGACAGTTTGAGTTCGAGATAACTGGCCACCAGTGCTCGCGGATGAATCATGTTCTTTGTATGTTGTCCCAACAGCAGCAATCCAATGCATGCCAGACACGGCCACCGCCAAAAGGCAGCTGCAGACTACACGCCTCCACCAGCGATTTGTCCAGGAAGCTCTCCATCGAAAGAAGATGCTGAGCGCAGCAGTGCTAGCAAATACCGCGATCACTGCAGAACCGGCCACGTTTCCAGCATGGTAGCCACATTTGTAATTGTTGATACCCAGTTGGCCAACATAGTGCATTCCACATACTGACCCTCCAGTCAGCACCCCTCCTATTAATATCCTGGAATAGCCTGCCTTCTCACTGGTCCCAGCGGCATAAAAGGCTGCAAGCAAGACAACCACGGGAAGGACGAAGGAAACACCGGTGAATGACATGCTATAAAGGACCTGAATGCTATCATCTCCGTTACCGAGAACGATCGCGCGGTTTCCGATAAAATGCATGCACCAGATACCAATTCCCCCCATTGAGATCGCAGAACTGAGTAGCAGGTACCTGTTTCACCAACCAGTCAGTGTTGTCCAAGTCATATGTGGCTCAGCCACTTACCAGTTGTAAAACCCAGCTGCCGATGTCCGCCGATGAAGCAGTTCAAGTGTGGTGACACATCCCATCACACTGACAACGTAGGATAGGACAATAAAACCTGCCAGATAGGAAACTTCTAGACGCCCCCCGTTGGGGGAATCGTCCATATCTAACATGACTCGAATGGACAATCAAGTTGAGAGACCGTATTTATATAATAAAAAAAGGAAAAGGAAAAGGAAACGAAATAAACATTCATAGTGGACAAAGCATAGGTACAACTAAGACAATTTGGCACTGAGAGCAATCAAGACGAAGAAGCGAGAAAACGAAGGCGAAGAAATTGACACCAGCATGGTCAGCAAGGCTTGCGCGGCGGGCTCAGCTTGTTATAGTCGTAGCGATTAATGGGAATTTCCACTTGCTCCAATAATCGGACGCAAATTGTTTGAGGGCTCGTCAAGGCTGGAAACACTGGGATGGCCGTGACACACACAAGCCCCGTAGGCGTCTCACTTGGCGTGGATCCAACTTCCATCATGCATATCATTTTCGTTGGATGCTAGGTAATAATCGCAGGAGGGAAACCATGGTTACAGTTTTCAGCTCGGGAGTCCGTGGGAGGACAATTAGCCTCTCGCTCTTCTTCACCATAATTACGAGCCCGCAAGATGCAATTAGATCGAAAGATCGTGGGCGCACTGGGCCTCTTGACCAGATCCCAGAGCCTGATAGGAACGATGGGGCCACGATAGATCCACAGCAGGGCCAGAAAGTTGGCCCGATCTGAGACTAGGCCTGCCAGGGCTACTCCTGACGACCAGTTGTTTTACCCGGACACCCCGAATTTTCATCTCGAATTAATATTGGGGTCAAAAGCTGAGGTTTGTCTGGTGTGAGGTAATTGATTCGTCTTCAGCGGATCAAGATCCCTGCGATCTATTGGCAAAAGGATCTCGACAAGCAGGTTCTAGTATCCGAGCCGTGGACGCGGGACTACCGCCATCTTGGATTGGCCAAGCAGCCATAATCCCAGCATCGTAAAATAGTAATAAGCAGGGTTATTACCTCGGCCGAAGGTCTGACCACGCCTAATGTAAAACTTGAGCAGCAAAGCCACCTGCTGTGGAGTCCAGAGAGTCAGTCAGGTAGTAGTGGTGAAGTTTCTGGAATTGGACAGCCATTCTTTTGGCCAGAGAGAACCTTCGATCAATGTTGAAAGTGGGGACAAAAGCAATGCGCAGTGAGACGACGAGCTCTGGAAACAACACATTGTTTTTGATGATCAGTCTGGAGCTTGGTGTCTAGGAGAGAGAGTTGCCAGATTGGCCCGTGGCCGAGAAACTTGGAGGCCTCCGGTGTATCAGCTCGAGCAACACAGTCCACCTGATCGCACATGGCACGCCCACACGTGCTTTTCTTCGCCTGGTAGACAAGCACAAGCCCACTGTTTTCCATGCGCGACATCGCCCCAAATTATTCCAGCCGGCAATAATGCATTGTGTCGCTTAATCTCGGATCTACACGAGCACGGCGGCTAACCAGACGGCCCTGACGATCCGATGGATATCGCCGACAGGTACTAACCATGCACCACGTAGTATATAGGTACGTAGTGTCTCCAATTCGGACCTCAAACTGACATCCGATGGCTAAAGGTGTAAACGCTAAACACCGAAACTTGGACTTTCGAACGGACACCCCAGTCCCAAGCACGAGCGCCTCCTTGCTATGGCCATATCTGCCTAAGTGATCGGAGCCCCACCGGATCGAAAATTCGCTACTCGAAACGAACTCCTTGGCCGCATCCGCAAATCCCACCATATCTGATCAGATCTCGATCTTGTGGTTCAAGTGGTCTGCAAACAAGTTAATATCTGCCCGAGACCAAGGGAGTACTAAGAGATCCCCCCCTTTTTTTTGTTTTATCTCTGCGCTGTTACTCCGGCCTACAATCGAACTTATTGCTGCTGTTACATGCGGGATTCAGCAAACGATTGTGGCGTTCGCCGTAAGAGCTGAGCTGGGCTACTGCCATTCGGCCGACCTCGGTACCAATTTCGTGTCTGGATTGATTAAAATATATTAAATATGGAGCTATTTCAGCAAGCCTAGTTCGCTTGACGTAAATGTCATAGTGATAAGGTTCCCACGTGGAAATAATGCACACAGCATTGACATTTGACACGCCAAATCCAATGCCGGCTTGCAAGTTCAATAATTTGCGAACATTTCATTTATGATTCGACGAACTATTCAGACATGTTTGTTCCATGCTTGATGTCAATCAAAGAGGTCCTTTTTTTTCCCCCCGCCTCTAGACAGGTAATGTTTTGTTCCAGAAACAGACCTCGAAGTGCATACAATGCACCCTAGGTTCTGGGCGTCGCCGATTATTTTCTAACTTTCCCAGCACTTCGCGTCTTCCCACTATTCTCTAAATACTCTTCATTGGAAGCTAGACACCCAGAGTCTGCTTCTTTGCGAGCTTGGTTCACATTCTGTTCGTACGGCTTCCGATATTCCCTGGGACACCTCTATCACGCCTGTGGCCCATGTCCTTTACCATTTAATGCCCCCAAACGAGGCATGCAGACGAGGGAAAACCTTTAAGCTGGAAAGTAATTGGACGCCGGCATCTTTCAAGCAACTACGTTGCTTAACCGATTCGGCAAAAATATGCGAGACGATGATTAGCCGATAACTTGAGGTATGCTTGTGTATTCACTAATTCGCGAGAAACCAGCGTTCATCCTGCCTCCGGTATCCCAGGGACTCAGATTCCCTTTGGTCCGGCAGGCTAGAGGTCTAAATCGGATGATGAGGTGCCCATGGTCTCTGACGAATCAATTCGGCGAGTAAGAGGAGTCTTTCATGAAGTTGGCAAAAACGAGAGCACTACGATGCTACTGTTAAGCTAGGGGGGTTCGATGGATGTCGAATGTACTCAAGTAGCAGAGCCTTGGAAGGTACATGTGCTTTTTTACTATATTCAAAGAGATAGCAAAATGCCATCACATATCCCTGTTAGCTCTTAGTTATGGTGAAAAAGAGTGAAAGGCTAGTCATTCTCCTTGATTCAACTATTTTAGAACTATCGTAAAATCTAACTAAGCTAACAGCGTAGCTACCCGGCCAGCCCTTTGGTGTTCCCTGACTATTTGTCACGAGTAGTGTAATGCGACTGCGGTCTTATAGTGGTCGAGGGTGGAAGGCTCCTTGAATATATCATTGCTTTCCGTTAACCAGGCTTCAAATATTTTCAGACAGCATGATTGGATCCTTTTTACTATGTCGATCGCCTCTGGGCTTTTCCGTCGATATAGGCCGTCATTATTAGCGTAAATACTGAAAATTTTGATCAAGCGTTCGTCCGCGCGTCGAAGGTGATCGGAATTTGAGCAGGTTGAAAACGACACGCCATAGTTGACTTTGAACAATCTTTCCATAACAGGGCTTTCTTGGTGTCTACTGTGTCCATGGGCGTTATTATTCTGATATCCCTTAAGATATCGCCGCCATGCACGAAGCCGTTCCTGTCTGTAGGGTCGGAATTGATGCCAGCCCATTCATCAAGGGTGCTAGCTCTGATTGTACGTGCAGTAGTTTCTCACTGGCGGAGGTCAGACTTGATCGTTTCCACGGTTTCAGTGAGGTTTTCAAGCGTCTCAAGTAATGACGGGCCTTCCATGTTGCCAACAATTTGGTCCTGGGTATAAATTATAACGGGTATTGGTGTAAAAAGCTGCTGACGGATGTCTTTCCACCAGAGTTTCAACAAAACAAAGGGAATGTATTTGGAAGATCAGGCCGTGGACGGAAGTCCAATACCACATGATCCCAAAAAAACCGTCTTCAGCAGCTCGAAGGATGTCCCTCCATCATGTCTATTTCTTGAATTATAGTTAGTGTCTGTTGGGTTCTGTTGGGTCATAGAATGATGTTCAGTGGACGTCTAACTTTACCTTCTGGCTTGACGCCATAACTAGGCTTGGGCCTATCATCAAGTTGCAAATAGCTGAAAGTTTTCCAAGGTTTTATTTAATGAGTGGTGACACGTAGCTCAAATGCTATGACAAGAGACGCTAGACTGCTACACCAAAAGCCCTGCAAGACTGGTGGCTAGCTATCTCTAACAAATGATAGATGTGGGTAAAGTTGCTGAAGGCTCGAATAATAAATCGTTGGTGAAGTTGTTGAAGACTTGAATAATGTAATAACATCGATGAGCTGGGGGTTTGTCGCGGAAGGTGCGAGTTGGGCGGTGTTGCCTTCGTAAGGCCATGGACGATTGGCAGCTCCAGCAACCAAACTGTCTAGGTAGTGTTGAGGAAAGAGCGAGGGGGTTCATGAAATTCTGCCTGCTTACTAGAATTCTTTGTCATCCATTACCAACGAAGCATCTATTAGTGAAGGCCTTCAATATCAATATTCCATGAAGAACTATTCAGAATTCTTTTCTTTACCTATCCTGCAAAAGTAGGCAATCGCACCATGTTGTTGGCAGTTCCAGCAACCAAGCTGTCTAGGTAGCTGGCGTACACGAACACGCGGTCTAGGCCTGCACTGGTGCACACTCAATAAAGATATCCCACGTCAGTCGGTTTTGTTGGAGATAGCTGGCTAGCCACCAGCCTTGCAAGGCCTTCTGGTGTAGTGGTCTAGCGTCTCATCGGGTTTCCCTGTTGCTAGTGGTAATACCGTCGAAAGCGTGCTAAGGGTTGGGCAATTTATAACCTTCTTAATTTTATTTTTATTTTTCGGTTTGGTGCCTCACCAACAGGTTCCGGGCAGGCATAATTCGGATCTTCCAGATCTCCCATCTGCACAGATCTTGTAGATCTTGTAGATCTGTGCAACGATTCCGAAATCGTCGTGGTCATTTAGGACGTCCATGGCTTCGCTTTGAAGCAGCTGGCAGCCGCAATAGCTGCAGGGAAATGAATAGTAAATTACTGAAACGACTATAAATCTTAGCATTATCTGTCCCCTGATATTCAAGTTGTATTGACGTACTGCAATTGGTGCTGGGATACGCCCTTGGTAGGATACATAGGTAGCCCTCGTCTTGGCCTGTACCCTCATGAGGAGAGCGAATCCATTGGGATCGTACGGCCTTGGGCCTGTAGTGCCGGCCTGTTCCTATTCCATACGTCCAATAGCCAACCACCTCTGGCGTGGGCTCTGCGATTCGTCAAAAGAGAATAAATTCAGCGCGTTCTTCGAACTGATCCTGGGCAAGAGGGTTATGGGCCCATCATGGACTATGTTTCGACCAACTGTAGCGTCAGCTTGTACTGCTGAATGCGAAAAGGGCAGGATAAATGGCTAATATAACCAGAACTAGTGTACCAGCATGTATTATTAGTAGTAGATGTTCGAATTCCTTGCATAAATTAGAGTTATCCAGTCATTGTTAGGAAATGGCGACCCGAATAAATGGCTCTGGCTTGAAGAAACCCAGTAGTTATATGGAATATGAGTTGGTCAGTCACTGCTGGTGAGCTCTATTTGACCGGTTTCCCCAAACAGGTCGAATGGGAAGCAGCCAAGTATTCAGCACTTCGGAGACAGATATCCCATCATAGATATTCCCGTGGAAAGTCTCCCCCAGCTCCAGGTACATAAGAGGTTACTTCCAGAGCATGGCGAACCATCCCAAAAGTCGAACCCTTCTGAACAACGCGTTGGCTACTTATGGCACTTGCAGTATTGGCCTCGGCATCCAAGCAGAAAAGGCACTTAATGGGGGTCATGACAAACTCGTTGTGCAACGGCGAGAACAACGCAGCCGTGCAGCAGTAACATGGTCATGGTTACTGGCTGCAGAATTAAATGCACTAGCACTGGTAGCCCTAAGAGCCACCGGGCCCACCCCACGGCGGTGGAGAAAGCGTCAAGATGGGGAATGTACGATTCAGGAGCCAGGACCTCTGACCAAGGAGCTTGTCTTGTCTTGACTATCATTGAGTAATGACGGTTATTATAGGGCCCACCAGTTGTCAATTTCTTTCCGGAAAAGCAATTTCCGCCTCGAGAAATGAGTCAATCTCAATACGTACTGCAGACAGTGCAGGCTGCAGAAGCCCCCTTAGGTCCTTGACACCTGACAGAAGTTTCAGCGGGTCCTGCACTCACACTAAACAACCCGAGTCGTTTCGAATCGAGACCATGCGTGGACTTGGACCACTCTGGCTTTGCCCAGGCAGCACTGAGCAGGGTGTACCGTCTAACGGAATTGCAGACGTCAGCTCCTGACAGGCGATGGTCTGTTAGCGGTCACGGTTCGCAATGACATGTTTTATGACGGCATATCAGCCTAGGTGCTTGCGAATAAGACCACACCCCTGGAGCTTTGTCAAGGGGCAAGAACCGAGTAGATGTGGTACTACTGAGTCAGGAGAAGTGTCACTCGCCGTCTAGGGTTAGCCCAAGCAGCCTTCCCACCACCCAAAAAGATACACTAGAAGCCTTGAAGAAAACTGCAGGAACACAACGTTGAACTTTCAGGCCACCCCAGAACTTGGGGCCTTGAACGAACAAGTGCCGAAGCCCCGCCGTAAAATGGCCATGACTTAACCTAACCGAGGCCTCTTGCCGGGTTCGAAACACGGTAAACACCTAGCCCGGACACGATACCAAACAATCAAGGATCTTCTTGCATTCGTACCTTATCCGTACCTCGGCCATCGCTGGGCCGTGCAGTCCCTGTAACCCGTTACCCAGCCCAGTCGTTTAGCGACTTGAATTCGAACTCTGGTACACACCACGCGGGCGAAAGGAACCGTGGCACGAGCATCGAGTTCGACCCAAGATTTGTCTCCGCCCTACCAAATTGCTGCGGACCGCCAAATCGTGAATGTGGTCACGATGGGCATGGGCAAGATAGGCCAAGATAGATCGCTTGTTGATCACTGGGATCCTATGTCGCTCGTTTTCTGAATGCAGGGTAGCCTCAATTAAGCCCCATTCATCCAACCAGGGAATCTGGTGGGCTAGCTGGTTAGCAGCAACTTGCAACAAGCCATTGCCTCGTTATTAGCGAGTGGCGTGCGGATCACTCCTTGTTTCAGGCACTCCGCCGGAGTAGCCCTATCTGGTCTTCGTCTTCCGCCGCCTGGGCGATTCTGCAAGCAATCTGTGTAGGCGAATGGGGTCCACCCGGTATAGTTCCAAGTGGGCCAGTGCGCAACGAGACGCGGCCCATTAATTCCGTTCGGAAAGGAGATGATGAGATTCCCATGCCTTGGTCAACCCGACCTAACGGGACGTTCGTGTTTTTAATTGAGGCTGTTCCCAGCCCTCACTGCCTCCCCGTTTTTGACTTCTGACCCATCATATCCAAGCAACCTTCGGGGTCAAATCGAACTATGGCCATCACCGGTGATAATGCGCCCAGCGTGTCTGGCAGCGTCATTATGTTGACGGCTCTCGCCTTTATCAGTTTTTTCATGCGTGTATATTGCCGAGTGAGCAGAAGATCCTGGTCCGTGGAAGATTGGATCATGACGGCAGCAGTGGTATGTGTTACTTGACAGGCGATGCTTGGGGGGAGTATTGCAGCTAACGAAATAACCAAAAAGATACCCTTCTGCGCGCTGGCAGTAGGATGTATTGGGGGTTCGTTCAACGGTATCGGCATCCACGTCTCGCGGTTAAGCCAACCCGAAAATACAAAGTACCAGGCGGACGGTCAGAAGTTCTTCCTTATCTTCGAAGTGGGATATTGCGCCGCCATCATCCCAATCAAGCTCAGCATCAGTTGGATGTTAATTCGTGTGGCTGAGGGGCGGAAGATGTATATCTACATCCAGTATGCAACGATCGCGGTCTTCACACTGATGAATATCATCGCATTGATCTTCATCCTCACCAACTGCATTCCCACCGAGGCCATGTGGGACGCAAGTATTATTGAAAAGGGAGAAGGTCACTGTCAACCTGCTCACGTCCTGACGGATGTCTACTACGCCACTACCGCCGTGAACATTACCACAGACTGGATTACCGCTTTGATGTCCGTACCCCAATCCATGACTTGACAAAAGGCAGCCAGAACTAACTGCAGCCAGGCCAATCCCCCTCCTCTGGAATGTCCAACTCGACCGCAACAGCAAGACCGCCGTAATCGGCCTCATGAGCCTCGGAATCCTGTACGTGCATCTCCTCCCCCACCAACCTTCCGAAACCTGAAACGCAATCCCAAACTTACCTGCTGACCCCCCACTCCAGTGCCTCACTTTCAGCCTGCATCCGCCTCAAGTACACAATCAACCTCACCAACCAAACGGACTTCCTCTACGCCGTCGCCAACGTCGTGATCTGGGGCTTTGCCGAAAACGCCATCGGCATGTTCGTCGGCAACATTGCCACCCTCCGCCCCCTCTTCCGGAAGCTTTTCGACAGCACGCTCCGCCGAACAGGATATGCCAGCCGAAGCCGGCCTTCGCGTCTTACTTCCAACTATGAGCTCTCGCAGCACGGCCATTCGAAAAGCCAGGACGGGTACATGTCTTCGACTGTAACGGAGGTTAAGGGGAATCATCAGGGCAGGAGGGGACGCAGGGATAGTCAGCTGAGTGATGATGATAGCCAGAAGTTGATCTTCGATGGCAGGGGTCCTGGTGTTGGTGGCGTTGGCGTTGGTGCTGGTGCTGGTTCCCAGCGGACGGACATCATGGTTAGCCGACATGTTAATGTCACTTACGAGCCGTAGCGATAGGGCCTGGGCTCCGAAATACTAGCCATCCAGTATACATCTCGACAAAAATCCGGATAGTAATAATAATAATAGAAATGTATCGACGATTGACAAACAATTCCACCCGAGTAAGGGAAATGAAAAACCCCAACAAACCCTGTAGAACATGACTCACGACACCCAAGTGTGGGGACACGACACTCGTATCGAACCCATAAGATCAGCATCCCAAAGCACGAAAAACAAGATTACAAGATCCCGGGCCTCGCACGCTCGAAGGCTAAAGCCACGGTTATATTAACATGAAACAAGACGCGGGCTGGGGATCCGGCTGGGGGACCGGGGGCCGGGGTTAGTTCACGAGTTTAATATACTGTTAATATACGATATCCCGCCAGCTGGGGAACTAAGTTCGGCTAGCGAAGCCAGAGGATTGCGCCGCAATCGCATCTCAGAGTAGCGGCGGCTCTAAACATAACTATTGCCGAACTTGGTATCTTCGTCCGGAGTCCATCGTGGTCTGGTTGGAGGCGGCTCGGGTTCTCCGGTTGGTTCTGGCTTCTGTATTCTCTATCACTATCACACATGGCACTGACTCTTATTTGTGCTATATCACTGTATGGGACAGTGGCGTGTAGGATTAGAGTGTCGGCACGGCAACATTTCCTGCTTCTCTGGTGTAGTTCCTGTTAGTGCTAGGTTTACCGGGACAGTAGAAAGAAATAATAAATAACAGTTGGCGTGAAAGGTTTAGACTTGGTGACATTGTGCTACAAAATTATGGTTGTTGGTGCAATAGTCTAACCTACTTCGTACATGGACTAAGGTATCTGCAGGGCAGTGCTTACTGATGGGCCATGCTTTGCATATTGAAAGTAATGTCTCTGCATAAGACTTCATTCCCATATAAGCTAGTACCATCACTACGCCCTACCTGGCCAACTCAAAGCTTAATCAAGAGCTAGCCACGTTCACAAAGAACTAGGAAGCAATTGAATGCCTCATCCTAAGCATTTGCCTATGTTCTAGGGTAGTCTTTTATAAAGTTCGGCTCGGAGTGTGCTAGCGATGTCAAAATATACGGCTTGTTATCTTATCTTTTTTCTTCAGACGAAGGTAGGACTGTTTTTGCAGGAGCTGAGAGGCCTTCCTTGCCCCGGTAGAAACATGATTCCGGTGTCGCGGGTTTAGAAGCATAATGCTATTCAATGTCAATCTGGCTAGAGTCCAATTAAGCACAGGTTAAACATGACTCTACATGATCAGGCCAATACAGATTCAGCTTAGTTCAACCCAAGCCATGCGATTCCAATGCAGTGAAGCGCATCTATAACAGAAATCCACCTCCCTAATACCATAAATACAGGATACAGCAGAAGGCATCGAATATCAACAAGATATAAAGACAGCTTCAATTCACTAAGTTATGCAATTTGATTGGACACTGTGATCCTACGCAAGGATCTTCTGAATACCAGCCTGCAGAGCTGGGGGGTTGGCACCAACAACGGTGTCGACGACCTCGCCGTCCTTGAAGAGAAAGAACGAGGGCATGGCGCGGACACCAAGCTCAGCGGCAACATCGGACAGGTCGTCGACATCGAACTTGTAGAACTTGGCGTCGGTGAACTCTTCGGCGAATTGTTCGACCTTGGGGGCGATGGCCTTGCAGGGACCGCACCAGTCGGCAAAGCAGTCTAGAACAACGGGTCCCTTGGAGTTGGTGATCTTCTCCTTGAACTCTTCCTTACTGTTAAAGACAGGCATTAGACGTTAGCGAATGGGTTTCCTAGAATTGGAGAGTTTGTGGCTGACGTACGTGGTGATAGTCACAACGCTGTTGCCGCCCATTTTGGCTGGTGAAGGGTTGAATTGAACGGTGGAGGTGGTGGAGAAAGCTCGTCGGTTGCTAGCGAAGCCGTTGCTTGCTGAGGATCGCGGGAGTGCAGATGGGCGCGAGACAGTCGATGCGAGTGTAGATGCTCGTGAAGAGAAGGAAGAAGAGAGACGGGTGGATGGTTGAGGGCTATGTATGGCAAGAATGATTAGCTCGAAATGAGGGGCTACCAAAGAGGGGCAGAAATGCGCTTTTATAGTGGGCGAAATTCCGCCGGAGAAATGACGTTCCAAGTTGCCGCTCTCCGATGACTGACTAATCCAGCAATGGCTTTGCAGGCCACCAGGAAGGAGTCGAAGGACGCGGTGAAGGTAGTGGATGGTTCTATGGGACGCTTACCAACGAGGACGGAGAGCCCGTAGGACAGTGAACTGGTTTGTCAAGCGCAGAGAGGCCATTTTGATAGTGTTACAATGAGCAGATGAGGCAATTGGTTCGCTGATAAAGCTGACGGCGCCTGGATGCACGAGAACTGTCAAGAAGCGTGGCCTTTGGGCCTAACATCGGAGGCTTAAAGCGGCGGCAGCGGATGACGTGATTCCGCCGCTTATGAATCGGGGCGGTCTGGGCTCGACCCTGGGCCTCAGGCAGAATCGCTCTATCAAGCAAAACTACAACATTTTACAGAATAACTCTTTAAGATATTCATCAAAACCACATTACGAAAGATATAGCCAAGTTATGCTATCCTAGCAACAGTATATTTACATTACAGGTACCTTGCATGAAATATCATGGCAAGAAACAGCGCAAATGCTGCAAGTCTATCAAAAACAGTCCACAGAAAACCACATTGGGCCGTAAACCAGGGGTGACACAACTCTTCAAAATCTCGCCAATGGGGGTATCAACAAAGAGCACAAAAACAGAAAAGCAAGGCCGCCAGTAATACCAGCAGCATTAGTACGGCTTGTGCCGCGAAGAGGCCGTAAACAGAGCTACCTGGACTGCAATGCAAGCCCAAGGTATTTAGGAACAAACAAAACGTAGGAAAAGGCAAAGGAGTGACTGATACATAGGAAATGCAAGGAATGGCTAGGAGTATATACTCCAAAAAAGCAAAACATACAATATGCAAAACGCAGGGTAGTTGGCGAGAGTTTCATGAGTAAAAGCCGCAGCGGCATCATCGAGGATGCGCCTGGGTATTGGCGGCGGTGTCATCATCCGTTGGTAAGAGAATCTCGGCAGTATGTTCTTCAATCGGACTAATTCCCGCCTCCGCTGAGATCGGGGACAGAGCTTGAACATTGTTGAGGAGGCCTTCGGTCGACTTGGGCCGCACTGCTGGGTTCACCACAAGGACGGGCCGCTTGGCAACATCCTGGCGCCAAGTTTCGGCTGTTGGCTCCTGCTGAGAAGGGGCCACGAGGTCCTTGTCGGCGGCAGCATTGTTGGTTTCAGTGCTCACTTCAACCGGGAAGGCGCCAAAACCAACCTGAATCTGTGCGTCGCCTGTGTTCTCGTCACCCTTGAGTGACTTATCAAGCCCTTCCTCCGTTCTGTTTCGGGAAGACCGGCCTGAATTGGCTTGCTTTTGTGAAATACGACGCAGGAATTGGCCTGACATCCATGACCCTTCTGAGTCGACCGATGCCAAGGATTGCGACAAGGGTAGGTTATCTGGATCATCTTCGACACTATCAGCCCACGAGTTTCGACCATTCTTTACTCCATCCCGGTCATCTGTTCCAGGGATGGGATAGTAAGATTTGGACTGAAGATCGGGGACCTGGTCTTCGACCAGAGCTTCGTGCTCGGGAATATCTGGAGACTGAAGGCGCGAATCAGGTGGCGAGAGAGGCTCGTCACCAAAGTGTTCGGTAAACTTGGAATGAGAGCGTTTAAACGAGTTCGATCCAAGTAAAGCCCTTGGAGGAACGTAGGGAGTGGGAGCTGGGGTCGGGGTTTGCGTGTGAACTTTGAAGAACGATTCATGCGAAACGTTTTTCATCGGTGGACTGCTGTCTGGGAAGCGTTCTCGGTAGCTGCGCTTCAGACGAGAGCTACCGCGGCGGAAGATTGAAGTGATCGGGTTGACATGCGCACTGCTGTGGTCAGATGAGCGCCGTTCGGAGCCGACGGTCTTAGAGATATCAGACAAGGATTCTCGAGTCATGCCATAGAGTTGAGAAGAATTCGGGCTGTGTAGTCCACGTCTGGACGGTGAGTGTGAGGGTGAGAGTGTGCTGCGAGACATCGTCATCTCTTGAGACGGGCCAAAGCTGAGGCGTTGGGCGGCCTTTTTCTCACGAATAGAGCTGTCATCGATATTGCCAACGACGTGGGTGCTTTCGGGGGATTTGCGGCCGCTCCTCTCAACGTCTCTGGAGGTATCCCGCAGCCACGAACCTTCTTCGGCTTGGCCAGACAAGAACGCTTCTGTCTCTTGGGCTGTAGGTTGAGCTTCAGTTTGAGCTTCAGTTTGAGCTTCAGTTTGAGCTTCAGTTTGAGCTTCAGTTTGAGCTTGAGGGCTAGAGCGACCGCGCTGAGTCTCAGAATGGCCGTTCCTTTCGCCCTCACGAATTTTTGGAGACCCGGTAGGCAGTTCTTCAGGTTTTGGTACCCTCTGCGCAGTGCGTTGTAGCTTGCGGACAAGCTTCTCTTGGTCCTTCAGCTGTTGTCTTTCTCGGCGTCGGCGATCTCTGTCCATTAGCTCCCTCAATGTACCCGCATTAAGGTCGTTGGCCAGCTCATCGATTCTTCTCTTTGAGCGCAGATCCTCGTCGGAAACCTCGAGAGACGGCGACATTGTCCTCCGATCAGCCGGCTCCGGCGATTTCTGACTCCTGGGGTACGATGAACGAGGGGACTCCACGTATCGTATGACAGGGCGAGGAGTCCAAGCGGCAAAGCTGTTAACTTTGAAGGTATAGCTATCAGAGTGGTCGGAGAGCGACGAGGCAGCGGAATCTCGGAGTGAGAGGCTGATATCGGAGCGATGTCGGTCTATACGTCGACTCTGAGAACTATAAGCCCGACGAGCATCGATCTGCATAGGTTCGCCCGGTAGGGGGGTCGTTGCGCGCCGAGGAATGTCGATTGGCATGGAAGACATCATTTTAATCTCACGCTCCCTCGCAATCTCATAGATCTTCCGCTTGCTCAACCTCTTCTTCAATGTCGCGGGAGGTGAGCTGTTGCGCTTTGGTTTGCGAAGAGATGGTGTTCGGGGCATCGCTTGGAGCTCTGGGATCGGAGCAGATGAAGCTTGGAACGCACTCGCTTTCCCCTGTCGGTGACGCGCGCCCTGGAAGCTGGATGACGAGTAGTGGGCAGGCTGGGCTGTTGGGGTGTTGATACTGCTCAGATCGGTCGGAAAGTCGTCGACGGGCGTCGAGTAACGGTTCTTGTGACGTTTGGACCGCTTGCGAGATGGTTTCCTGCCTAGCTTGGCCTCGTCAAAACTGTGGCGAGAGTTTTGCGACATCGTGCCAACTCCGCGGGCATCTGCATCTACCTGAACGGTATTCCGCTTGCCCCTCCGACCGAACGGCCATATCGCCATGATGTCTTGTTTTGTCCGGCCAGCGAGTCAAACACAGAGGGCCCCTATTGCCGAATAGTCAAACTCGGCACGAAGGTCGGATTCATGGCAGGACGGTAAGACACGCGATCAGATGACAGACGAAAGCTTGACGGTGGACAGCCGAGGGTAAACGTCGAGGAACAAACAGTAAAGTGGAGGGCCTTAGATCGAGTTTCCCGCCAGAGTCGGCCGTAGCATGCAGAATACGAAGGAGTCGAGACAGCGGCGATGCGAGGCGAAGCAGAGACAAGAGGGTTAGTGAGCAGTATAGGCTGAAAAGAGAAATAGATTCGTCGATAGTTCTCGGGTTCAGCCTAGCCAGAGGCAGGTGGTTGTGGTACAAAGTCAAACGGTCGAGAAGAGTATGGCTGACTCGTACGTCAACGGCGGAGGCAGTAGTAGTGGGTGGCGACTTTGAGAGGTTCCCAGGACTACAAGCGTCGGGAGCACACGAAACCAAACAAACAGAGCAGTGGAATCAAAGGACGCCAAATGAATGGATGGAAGGGAAGAAAGGGAGGAAAGGAGAAGAAAAAAGAAAGACGGCCAGGCGAGGGAAATAATAACCACGAGCCCAAACGAGACCCAGTGATGATGTACGAGGGATGACGGAGGTCGAACTTCTGTGAGGGCCTGCCTCCAAGGACATGGAGTCATGGACTAGGTCGGTGGGCCTCTCGTCACCTTCGAACCGGTCGGATATGCTGATTATTCTTATTGACGCTTGCTTTTACTATTACTGGCCTCTGCATTATTTACACTGTTTTTCTGGTCCTTGGGACTGGCGGTCCTTGGGACGAGTTACACCGTTGACAGCGGGCCGGGCGGAGGACCTGTTTAATTACCACCCAGGCCCAGAATGTTCCAACTGCTGAGCTGCTCAATTGCTCATCCGCCCAGTGTCTTAAATCTCTGCATTCAGCATTGGCTTCTTTGTCTTACCTGGCGGCCCCTGGCGGCCAAATGTCTCAAAGAGCCAGGGCCGATTCCGAGCTATTGAACACTGAATCGCGATCGCGAAGATGGCAATCTCATCTGAATCTCCGTCTCAAGGCCTCTCTGGATGATGATCTTGCAAATTTCTTCGTGGGTGGAGCACCTCCAGAGACGCCAGCGTCCATCCCCCGGTTGAAGCCCAATTGAATCCCATTGTCGGTACCTGCCTTAGGGGCCGCCCGACCATACACTGGCGACGATTCTCTGCCGTTCTCCACCACACTCCTCACTCCATTCTTAGAAACATCATTTTAGGGGCAGAAGTGAGAACCCAAGGCTCTTCCTGTATCGAACCGAGCCAAGCGATTCTGAAATCTGAATTGACCGCTGTGCGTAATACGAATACCTCGTCCTCATGGCTGGCAAGTTGGCCGACGAGATTTGCGAAACCTGCCGGCGCTGATTCGCCCAATTTCTGTGATCCCGCCCATCTATTGGTATCACATGGTATGGTCAACTGCCTAAAGCACTGGCTCCATTTGCCTCTTAAGACTCTGAGCCACACTTCGTCGCCGTATCAGGGAGATTGGGCGATCGGGGCCGGCTGAGCTTGAGGCTAATTGCAGCACGAGGTACGGAGTTGATACGTCGAGTTCCAGGGTGAGAACTGGAAGGGGAAAAGGGCAGAGGACGGGAATACGGACGGACAAAACCGACGACTGCTGACTACGGTATACTACTCTGCTCCGCCGTACTAGTACTACATGGACTTTCATGAATCTTGGGGCATACTAATAATACACCGCATTAACTATCACCGCACACGGGGAAGGCCAATTTTTCCGCCCTTTCATCCAGGTGGTATTCAAATGCGTTCAGTGGGCTAATAATAAGCAGGGTGGCCATGGTGTATTTGACACCATGCTGAATTCCGAATCATTTATCTTTGCTATTAATATCATCCTTGTTTGAGGTTGCTGTGTCTACGCTTTTCTCCACGTCTTCAGATTCAAACTCCGGAGTACGGAGTAAACTGAACGAGATCTCTACTTACACACCTATAACATACACCCAGCTCAAAGCATCAGCGTGCTGACAACCCCACAAAGACAATCCCACCCTTCTTTCATCGAAGATCCTTCCTCGACGAAAAGCACTAACTGTCATTTTATCTTGCATTTATTGGTGGGGGATGTTCGGGTTCCCAAGAAGGCTGCATCAAGGTCATGCCCTAGGCCAAATACTACATAGCACTAACTACTATTGGATCTGGTGGTAAAGTAGATGCAAGTGCTGATAATACAAGTCAGATCTTAGTACTTACACAATACCAAGAGATGTTCATCATGATTTTCTTGAGTTAATTTTTCGTTCGGCTGGCTGAGCTTCTTTGTGTGTGGGTTTGGAGATATACTTAGTTAAGGATTACATCTACTAAGCGAACACCGATGCTTAATGCATGCAGTCTATTTCAACTCTCCTCACAAACCCTAAAGTTGCGAGTAATAAAGTACATCAGTATTGTTATTTGTTTTTTAATTTATATTTTGCTGGAGTGCCATGGATTTACCAGATGAGCCTGCAGAAGCGAAGGACTCGGGGCTGCGGTTGTAGGGCACCACGTCTGATTTGCGTTGGCAGGAGTCACTCCTCGCTGCTTTGTGACTGGTATACTATTTGTACTACACCAAGTAGTACTTACTACATCAAGCACGACGCTGCAATACTGCAGAATAGATCTGCCACTAACTGCTGCTATCTGCCTGCCACCATCCTCGGGACGCTGTTTTTTCTTTGTTTTTTCTTATCTCATTCGCACGGTTTCATTCATGGATTCTTCGCCCGGTTGAGTTTGCCAGGACGCAGGTAGAGGCGCTGGATTCTGTTTTGGTTCATGGGACTTTGGGTGGGGCCCTTAAATAACTCATGTAAATCATGTCAAGATCTAATACTCGTCTACCATGTTGAGGTGAGGTGTGCTAAGTACGACAATGTTGACCAACCCCCAAATGCACCTGCACTGTTATCCAACATAATAATTGCACCTATGAACCAGAGATTCTGCAACATCAGGAGAGATATATGGAGAATTGTGGGACATGGCAATAACGGCTAAACTGATACAGCCGCGGTTTCAGAACGATTGTAAATGCTGACTCGCAAAAATGGCCTGCATTGGTAAGAATAGAAACATAAACACAAAGCCGCCGAAAAGTCAACAACCAATGCCGCTGGCACGGACTTGCAGTGTCACCCCAGCGCCGACCTGGGGAAGGAAGACGTCCAGATGTGGCAGCGTCTGATTCGAACGATAGAGAAGTTGATGTACAAAAGTTTATATGGAAAGGGAAATAGATAGTTTAATCGAATGATTGTCGGGTATCTTTTGATCTCGTGCGCACCGTCTATTGGGTCGTTGAAGAACGCTTCCGGAGCCTGTTTGGTTCTCGTTCGAGAACCCGATATCGCCGGCTTAGTCGACGGCTTAGAAGTCCCCTTATAGACCAGGACTCGCGACTATCGGTATGGGATTCGGTTGCGTGCTCACCGAGCGAGTCTTTTTGTCTATGGCGGTCGTGATTGTGGTGCTGAGACCCGACATAGAGCTCGGGTTGGTCGGAACGCAGCGTGGCTATCAATGAATCTGCACCCATCGTCTAGAACGAAATGTAGTGTGGTGTGGTGTGGTGTGGGGGCAGGTCTGGGTTCACGCAAGGAGAGTCTAGCCTGGAGGGGTAATTTTCGAAGGGCTTTCTGAACGTCTTTCTGTGATTTAAAGAAACACGCGAGAAGTTTGAAGGCCAGAGAAATCCCGACACAGCGGAGTGAAATGGGGGAGATTGATGAGACCGAAGCCGAGCGGGGTCTCCGGGATACTGCTTGCGTGTATACGCCCCAAAGGTGGCTATGATTCCGCGTGAGGCTTGGTCCGTGGGTACGGCTGTATAGTTTACCTCTCCAGCGGGTGGTCAGTACAGGCGTATCTACGATGGGGTTTGATTACTACTGCGGCTTGAGTTCGCGAACTGAGCGAGATGAGATGCCGGGTTTGTCCGCTGCATCTTTGTCTCGTAAGAGATCGGTCATCGGATGGAGGGGAAGGATGACATCACGTGTATGTCCCAGACAAAGAAAGAACAGACTCGTGATGAGGGCCTCGATGGCGGATTGCATAAAAAAAATGGTTTGAATCGGGTCAGAGAAACTGAAGCTTCCAGGTCTTCTTCTGTTGTCGCCATGTCACAACAGCCAGATCTATATCACACCGCCGTATTAGGTATTGCCTTCTCAGCCTGAGACATGTCCAACGGCCCCGAGGAATAACGGCAGTAATTTACTCCAACTCCATTTCTGGGGACGGAACAAAAACGGCTATTCCACCGACAGACCAGACTCCCCAAGCGTATCCGTATAACGAAGAAGACCCCAGCCCAGATCCGGTGATCACTTGCCACTCCCGTCCCAACGGCATCAACAAAGTCGAAGCCCCGCGCGTGACAAGATTCCGCTTCAAGCCGCCAATGTGAAGATGATCATTATTGGAGCCATGGTTTGAAGAAAGACCCCTCCAAAATTTGGATTGGAAATAAGCACAGGCTCCCATGTGCGCTCAAATCTAACGGCCTCACCCCGCTTCTATAAACTTTGGCAGCAGAGGTGCATAAACATTTAGGTGCCCTCGGGTTTTCTTTTGCTACCTGATCAAAGAAATCCATCTGACCAGTACTCGAGCTTAGCGGAAGATTTAGGCCCGTAACTCGGCCTGAACAGTGAATGCTTGTGACTGATCAATCCCATATAACTCCGTTCCTCCCACTTTCGGTTAACGGGTATTGAGGTATAGCAACACCGTATCTGATTTCACGAAACAAGAACTACTCAGTACAATATAAAATTCTTCCTCTTCTCTCCACTTGGAACAAGCCCTATTCCTAATATTTCGGTCTAAAATCCATGCAACGTACTCTAAGATGGCCGCCCTCTGGCTCTTCGTAGCGTTTGGCTACCTCCTCCTTTATGCATTTGCTTCCATGCATGCACAAATAATTGACACTCAATTCCTGCTTCTCAAGCGGATCGCGGATTGAACGAAGTCCTAAATGGGGAAGGAACACCTCCCGAAATAGCACGCGCCCCTAGCATTGGAGCCAGCCTGGAATAATCTGGCTAAACCGGTCGCCCAGCCTCCAGGGAAGACTCCAGCTCTTCTTTCGAGAAACCTGTCACCATTATGTGCCAGCATTTTCGACTACTCGGGTTATTGGTTTTGGTTTGGTCCATGAACGGACTGAGGCTCCGGAAGCAGGATCTAGAATTAGGGATTGCGTTACAATGAACGGGAACAATGACTGGAAGAACGACTGGATCATTTACGATTAATGATTACGGCTTGGGCATGAAGATTTGCGGGACAGATCTATGGCATGACTAACATGGGATATGTGAAAAGGAATCTTTCGTGCTAGTATTGCGCTTGAGGCTTCCTTAGGTTATGCAAGGTTTCTCATGTTTTGTTCCCTTCTATGAAGTGTGCCAATAGGATGATGTGTTGTATGATGCATAAATCGTAGCTCGTACGTTGTTCTGGTGCTATAGACCAGCACCAAAAGAGTCTGCAGTGTTTCTGGAGGCCCCGGAAGGCCACTGGTCATATGTAGCCAAAAGGGAACCATAGAAGTATAAAACTGTCGACTCGCTTTGGTGGGAGCGGGAGTTCTCTGTACTTTGCATATGACGACTGGAAGTGGCTTGACGGTAAGGGGCGTGCTGCCTCCCATCTAGGATTGATGAGTGCCATATACACATAGGACATCTCAAAGCCCAAAATACAGTGGCTGATTTGGCATATCACCTAATCACGCGCCAGCCGACATCATATCCGCTCGGGATGTGCATTTAAAAAATATTTTAGAACCATATTTTGATCAATTCTTCACTGACAGCACTCGGTGTTAACACACCACTATCAGTGATCAAGGCGGAAATCAAATGAGGCGGCGTAAAATCAACAAACTCAGGGTCGAACTCGGAGTTCGAGCCTAGCGGTGTACTTGAAGGGTTGGCCGGACTCTTCTGTTGCTTGGCAGTATCGACATCTTCTTGCGTCTTGTAATCAATAACGTGTTGTTCAATCGGTAGGTCATATTGTCCAAGCGGGTAGACTCGGACAAACTTGTGGCTTTCGGCAACAACATAGAACGGTTTTCCCATCGCTTTCGCAAGGAGACCAATCTGGTAGGTGCCGATTCGAGATACGATGCCGCCGTTCTCCACAACACCCTCCGCGCCCACGATAACCACATCCGCCTTCCCAAGTGAGTATGCCACAGCTGACTCTGGAATAGTAGCAACAGGGACGCCCTTCGCCCGAAGAGCACGCACCGTCTCCATCCCCTCCGGCTCCGCGGTAGGGTTCTCAATATCCCCCTTTGGCGACGAAAGAACGTATATCACCTTGAATCGTACTGCTGATGGTCCACCCTTTTCGTCGGCAGCCTGCTGCAACAACGAAGCGACAACTCTAGACCCACCATTGGTCAATACTGTGCTCCCATCGCGAACGAAACCCCTTCCGAAGGCAGCAATCTTATCTCGGCTTTCCTTTGCACGTCGAATGAACAGCCGACTGTTGGAAAGAAGGTGTGCCCTAATAGCATTGAAATCGCCTGCTGGTCCCAGCTGTCCTGGTCTTTGTAGTGTCGTAATCAAATAGCGCTGGAATAAATCGGTACCGGCAGAGAGACCAATAGGGTTAGGGATGGAGTTCTTCAAATGCGTGGTGGATTTCTCAAGAAGGTCGAGCGTTTCCGATATCGTGGACGAAGGGGAGTGTGTGAGGAGGAGTACTAGAGCTTCGATGGCTGCGATTGGCATCGTCAAATCGGAATCCGAATGAAGCAATTCATTGTACGTCGCGACAATACTAAGAAACACACGATCAGCACGGAAAGTCGAACAGAACGATCAGAAGTACTTACTCGAATGGCTCGGAGCGTTTGGTCGTTTGGGGGTTGGCAGTTGCCATTGTGTCTAACGGTGATTTGGGGATTCCCTGAGTGATTGAGGGCTCCTTCTCAGCTGAGGTCTATTCCTTCTTGCGCAAAAGTAACGTAGCCCTGGATTGAAGCTTGTGAAGAGTCATCAAAAAAAGAGCATCGCGGAGAATTTGCATTGTTTGCAACTCAGCCCCTCCAGAAGGCCGCTAAGCCGTTTTTGTTCCAAGGTTGCTGTGCAAGCATCACCCGTGTAAACAATCAGCCCGATCGCATTTTCTCCGCAGCAACCTCACCTTTTCGCTTCCTTCTTTCCCCTCTAACTTGGGGATAGAATATATATCGAATATTACAGGCCATAATGGCGTACAATAATCGCATGAGCCAACAATTCCACGGCTCCCAGCAGCATGGTCGGGGCCGCAAGAAGGAGGATGAAAACGATGCTTTGATGCGCCTGGTTCGTTCTCAACATCCCTCGTATGAATTTCCATCGTACCACCTGCTGACATCAAACCCCAGCCCGATAAAGAAATTGCAGGTTGTATTAATGACATTGGCATCCCATTCACGGCTGCCGATCTGATCAAGCCAAATCCTCAGCAGGTCCAAATGGTGTTGGAATGGTTTGCAGAACTTCTTATGAACACTACCCGCGATACTGTCGAGCCGGCGATGCGTGCTGCGGCGGATGATGTCTGCGGCGATTTCCCGGACATTGTGCCTACGGATACACGGAACTTGATGGGTTTCTTTGCTAATTTGAGGAGGTTGATGTTGGAGGTATGCTTTACTATCCTCTTTTCTGGCCGAAATTATAAATTCTGACGAAATTGCTTAATAGTGCGGCGTAAATGACTTTACGTTCACTGATCTGACGAAACCTACTCATGATCGCCTCATCAAAATATTCTCATACCTCATTAACTTTGTCAGATTCCGAGAGTCGCAAACAGCCGTTATCGACGAACACTTCAACAAGACGGAGAAAACGAAACAACGGATTGATACCCTCTACGGGGAGAACCAGGATATGGAGCAACGACTTGAAGAGATGCGCCGAAGCCTCAAGGCCAACGAATCGGAAGTTAAGGAAAAAATGAGACGAAACGACGAACTCAAGGTTCGCCTACGGCAGCTGGGCATTGGCCAAGAGCAGGTCGCTGAAACTTTAGAACGAGTCAAAGCCGAGAAAGGAAGGCAGCAAACTAAGCTGAAAGAGAAGATGGAGAGAACGGTGAAAACCCGACAAGAGGTCGATAAGCTGCAGCCATACGTGATGGAAAGCCCCGCCAGCCTTCAGTCCACGCTCACCGAATTATCGGACAACCTTCTACGGGAGAAGGCCCAGATTGATGCTATGGAGAAACGAGCCCGGGCCTTGCAGACCTCGTCAGACACGTTCACTGTCGTCAGCAATGACGTGCAAGCATGTGTCAAGCTCCTTGAGGATGTTTCTGTGGAGCTACATAAAGAGGATGATGAAGAGCTTCGCGCTTTGAGAAACAGGGAGGCTATTTCGGAAAGGGGCAACAATGTCAGGGAAGTCGAGCAGACGGAAGGCCTGCTACAGCGGCAGCTATCCCGATGGAATGAAAGGATTGAAGCGTTACGAAACAATGCACGTGGAAAGGCGGAGGTGGCCCAGCAGCGGATGGAGGAGCTTCGAGAGGTACAGAAAGAGCTCCGGGAAGAGCGAGGAGAGAAACAGCGCGACATGGAGCGAAGGAGGATCAGGATCGAGCAAACTGAGAAAAAGGTAACCCCGTATATCAAATATACTATGCTGGATTACACTAACGTCTCCGCAGATGGCCGACTTGAAAGAAAATATCGAAAGCGAGGTCCAGAGTGCACATGATGAATATCTCAAGCTCGAGTCCCATATCAAGCTTTACGTCACAGAGATGGAGAAGAGTTTATAACATGCGGCTTTGGTCACTTATTGTTGGAGTTAGGGACAAGTTGAGGATACCCGGGTTTTCTTCTCACGCTTAACTTTTTTTGGAGTTATTTGTATTGCGTTCCCATTTGCATGAAGCCATGATATGATCAACTCAGATACTCAATCTGTAAATTGGAACCATCGCTGTACTATTCGTTTGACGGGTACAGTGCGTCCGTTCGAGTAGCTGCCCTCGGCCCCAGAACGTAAAGAGGTGCTAAGCAACGGCACATCTACGTACCACTGCGCGTCACCGAGTTCGGGACTGTTTGGGTCTAGGGAATCCCGGCATTCACACAGCATGATGTCCATATTCGCCCCCGAAGAGACTTCCACGGCATTGGCAAGTGTCCTAGACAGTCCTTGGGCGGAAAATTCCCTAGTAGAAAGATGCAAACTTAACGGGTTTAGAATGGCCAGCAAAGGTTGCGACTTTGGTATGTTCTCTACCCCTGGTAAACGGCCTTCAATACCGGTGGAAATGTATGCTCTAAGATGCTCCAATGTCGGGCAAAACACCGTTCTGATGTTGCGGGACGAGGAGAGCAGGCCGAGAGTTTTGGTCAGCAACTGGTGATGACCGGCGGCCGTTGTTGTCTGGAGATGTATGGCAGCTAGCAGCTGTTCGAGGAACGAATCTCGTCCCGCACATACAATGAGTACAATGGAATTTCGGTCCTGGTCGAGTATATATTGCAGGAAATCAGTGGCCCATTGAGCACTGATGACGCGCCGCACGGGCGCCATGTGTCCGCCAGTTTCGCTGTTCTGATACTTCGTAGCGAAAATTAAATTCCCCGCGTTATCACATTATCAAACAATTTTGTTTGTGTTGTTTTCTCCGGTGGTTCCTCTGTGGGCGTGATTAAGGTGAGGTTGTACTTGGGGTGATGCAACAGTCTGGTCGAATGAAGCGAGAGCTTTTCGTCAGTCGTCACCGACTGCCCGCGGCCCTCTTCCGCCAACTCCCCACATCACCAGCCCAGCACCTGCCTACACGCCGTGCTGTACGCATTGCCTCCGTCGAGGCTCGAGGTCCAAAATGGAGACGATCTCCAGAATCTCTTCGATGCTGGAAACAGGTATGTTTATCCAGCACACCCTTCGGGGAGCCGCTTGAAGGCACGACTAACGCTTCGTGTAAACAGCTCGAGAGCTCACCCTCGAAGCAGCCCAGTCGGCGTCTATGTCTCGAGGAACGGGTATTGGCACATCTTCCCGCGATATCGGCGTCTCTCACATCAAGAAACTCCTGGACTCTCGCAGTGACCGTGACGTTTTGGACGGTTTGCGCCGGATCATCTCTGTGCGGAATGCCTCTAGCAACCTCATACCGTCGCTAACCTGTGATAGCTCATGTACCGTTCCGAACCCTCTCTTCCTTTCTTCTCCGCCGTCGTGAAAAATGTCCAAAGTGCGAATCTTGAGGTCAAGAAGTTGGTCTATATTTATCTCGTTCACCACGCGGAAACCGAGCCCGATCTCGCTCTTTTATCTATCAATGCGATCCAAAAATCCCTCACGGACCAGAATCCTCAGGCACGGGCCATGGCGCTCCGCACGATGGCTAGTATTAGAGTACCGGTGATCAACCAGATCGTGTCACTAGCGATTAAACGGGGCTGCGGCGATATGAGCCCACATGTCCGGAAAACGGCTGCGCTTGCTATCCCGAAGTGCTACAGGCTGGATCCCACCACCCAGCCGCAGCTCGTTGGGTATATAGCGACATTGCTAGGTGATAGTCAATACTTTGTTGCTGGTCCAGCGGTCTCTGCATTCTTGGAAGTCTGCCCCGAGAGGATCGATCTGATCCATAAGAATTATCGGAGTTTAGTCAAGAAACTTGTGGATATGGACGAATGGAGTCAGTTGGCAACTATGCGTTTGCTGGCTATTTACGCTCGGAAGTGCTTCCCCTTGAGGACTAGAAAGGTGCAAAGGAGCCCAGAAAAGTCACAAGGGTTCTACGATGATGATAACGGCAACGGTACTAATCAGGACGACACGGACACGTATGAAGTTCTAATTCTCGACCCAGACCTCGAACTGTTTCTGCGGTCATGCAAGTTACTTTTGCAGAGTCGCAACTCCGCCGTTGTTGTTGCTGTTGCCCGGTGTTTTCTTTACCTTGCGCCGACGGAATATCTTGCTGATGCTGTTGGTCCCTTGGTCGCCCTGCTTCGGAGCCCTCAGGATGTGCAGCTTATTGCACTATACAACATTGTGGTTGTCGCTTTGCGATATCCAAAACTGTTCACCAAATATATCTCGCATTTTCTTGTACACGCGCGGGACCCTTCCCATATCTGGCACCTCAAGCTCGAAGCCCTAACGATACTCTTCCCCCACGGCGGTAACCATTTCAAGAGTGTGATTATTAGTGAGCTCGAACATTTTGCTCAGGGTGCCGATCCAGACTTGGTGCGCGAGAGCGTACGCGCATTGGGACGCTGTGCACAAGGTGATCCCAACACGGCTGATAAATGTCTACGTATTCTGCTTCATCAAATTACAAGTCTTGATGAAAATCTTGTTGCAGAGTCGCTGACTGTTATTCGACACCTTATCCAACATGATCCGGGTTCGCATGAGCAGACCGTCATTCAATTAGTAAAACATCTCGGGCTAACAACAAACCCCGATGCGAGAGCAACTATTGTGTGGCTGGTTGGAGAATATGCCGGACTTGAGCCTGACAGGAACTTTGCTCCGGACGTCCTACGCGTTTTAGTGCAAAACTTTTCGGACGAGTCGGAAGCCGTAAAGCAACAGATCCTTCTTTTGGGAGCTAAAGTTTATCTCCATCATATTTTACGAAACCCACCCAAGGAAGAAACCCCAAAGGAACTGGAGGCCCGGCCTCAGTTTAATAACGAGTGGACCGACGTTGACAACGGAGAGCAGAATGGGCCAAATGGCACTGAGGAGAAACAGAACGAACCTGAGGAAGAGGATACGATGTCTCTTCTCTGGCGCTACATACTTCTTCTGGCAAGGTACGACACGTCTTACGACCTCCGGGACAGGGCTCGCCTATACAAAACCCTTCTTTCTACGCCGTCGTCGACTCAAATCGCAAATCTGCTTCTTCTTGCTCCGAAACCGGCTCCGCATACCGCAAGCCCATCCGAGACGCGAAAGGACTTACTTATTGGCACCTCAACACTTATCTTGGGCTCGGATGTTGGCATCCATGGTCTTCGAGGGTACGAAAATCTACCAAATTGGGTTGAAGCCGGACAGGAGCCTGACCCGAAACTTCGTGAATCTGAGGTTAAAGCCGACAAGCCAGTGTCAGGGGCCGGTACTGCAGGCGAGCAGCTTGACAGAGCGCTCAGAGAGCATGAGGCTATTGCAGCTGCCTCAAGCAAAGCTCAAGCAAGCCGCGTGAAGGAAGTAGCACCTGTTCCTAAGACCAAGTCCCTTGACCAATGGCTTGACGAGCCTGAGTCTGAAACAGAGGAGGAGACTGAGGAAGAAACTGAGTATGAAGAAGTGACAGACTCCGAGGAGGAAGATGAAGAGGGGTCGTCTGAAGAGTACGAAACCGACGAGGAAGAGGGCGACTCGGATGAGCGCGAGCAAGCCTCTCGACAACTTCTAGCTTAATTCGTCTCGGTGCCTTAGAAATGTGTGTGTTCTCCAGTATAGAGCTATTTATATCCTATATACAACCAAAATATAAACATTCTATATCCATCAAACATCCTCGCAACTTTGTACGTATTCGTTGACCATCACGGGACGAGCGGTGAATGGCGGCAGAATAAGCGATGCAGCTCCGGTTCCTCGATTCAGCCTCCGCATCTCTGGTCGCTAGTCTTTGACAATGGCCAAAGCTCAGGCACCAACCGAGTTTAATTGATAAAGATACCCGTTGTCCTTCCTCCGCACATTTCCCACGTTCGCCTGACGCATGATACGACTTCCGTCCTCGGCGCTTACTCACCCCACCGCTCCTGCAGTCCCTTGGTCATGATGAGAGCTACTGTGGGCAGTTTCAAGACAGTTGTACCCTCTCTCCAGCAATCTCGCACTGCATTCGTTTCCAAATCTCCATATCTCCGTGCATATCCTTGATACGTTTTTATTATACGTGCATACTAGTGCTGCGGCTCTCATTTCTTCAGCTGCCCGCGTTTCAATTGTCCTGTACCATTAGCTGTGTGGCTTTTAGTTTCAGTTCTGCACGATGCCTGGCCTACCGGGTAAGCCTACAACGCGACTCACGGGATTGGTATTGTTACTGATATTTCCGATAGCTAGTATCGATCTGGACGAGTGCATCGAGAGGTTGTATAGAAAAGAACTGTTAGCGGACACGGTAATCGAGGCGATATGCTCCAAAGCCAAAGAACTATTGATGAAAGAGAGCAATGTCGTCCACATTGCAGCGCCAGTTACGGTGGTGGGAGATATTCACGGGCAATTCTTTGATATGATTGAGATCTTCAAAATTGGCGGGTTTTGTCCCAACACAAATTACTTGTTCCTTGGTTCGTACTCCCCCGCTTCTACTGCTGCGCGCAACTACCCTAACCAGCCGACTTCATTATCCAGGCGACTATGTCGACCGAGGTCTTTTCAGCGTCGAAACAATATCTCTCCTTGTCTGCCTCAAGCTCCGCTATCCGCAACGCGTCCATCTTATCCGCGGGAACCACGAATCGCGAGGCGTCACCCAGTCCTATGGCTTCTACACCGAATGCGCTCGGAAATACGGCAATGCCAACGTCTGGCACTATTTCACTGACATGTTCGACTTCCTCACTCTTAGTGTGGTAATCAACGATCAGATCTTTTGCGTGCACGGTGGCCTCTCCCCCTCCATCCATTCAATAGACCAGATCAAAATCATCGACCGGTTTCGCGAAATCCCACACGAGGGCCCTATGGCAGACCTCGTCTGGTCAGATCCGGATACAGAACGTGATGAGTTCTCTCTGTCACCTCGAGGCGCGGGGTATACCTTCGGAGCGCAGGTCGTTCGGAAATTCCTCGAAGTCAATAGCATGTCACATATCCTGCGAGCGCACCAGCTTTGTCAAGAGGGATACCAGGTCCTCTATGATGACCGGCTAAGTACGGTCTGGAGCGCACCAAATTACTGCTACCGATGTGGCAATCTGGCCAGTGTGCTTGAGGTTAGTGATACTGGCGAACGGTTTTTCAATATATTTGATGCGGCACCTGAAAATGATATCCACCGCGGGGAGCAGCAGGCGCAGCAAAGCAAGGACGGCCAGGGCCCTGTGATCGACTACTTTCTGTGATACCCTTTTTTTCCTCTTTGTGTCATATATTTCCGGGCCATTTTGTGGGTTTTACCTTATTTTCTTGCTTTTCTCATTTAAGCGGCACATTTTTTGGAGTTTGGTAAGCCGAATTTATTTATAGAAAGGTAGGATGGTCTGTACGTGTATTAAAGAGAGACCCATGTATTTAGTTTCATAAGGCACTAGGCCATTTCGACTTAATCGAACACGATGTGGTTTCGTTTCCATCCTAGTTACCAACCAGCCAACCACACAGTCCCCGGGACGGACCCTCGTCTTATCGCCAACAATTCCTGGATAATCTCCAAGAAGATACTTGTTTCAACGCTTGCTCATAGATTGGGAAGATATATGCTGTTCGTTATATGTATGTACGCTACCGCCAAGAAAACTGTCAGAATTACCAGTCCTTCGCGATATCGAAGGACCACTCGAAGTGAAGATGGGTCTTATTGTCATCGTCGATGAATTTGGACTCTGCGTTGTAGTGGCCGCGGTAGAGCATACCCGAGGGTGCCTCCTCTTCTTGGACTGTAGACGGCAAAGGCCGTTAGTGACGGTAATATGATTAAACGAACCCCTTATAAGAGGGCCAACCCCAAACTCACACTTCTTTTCGTATATGCGCTTTTCCGTAGTGCACGGGGCAAAGCTTCCCTGGTGCGAGTTAGCACATTATATCAATCTCACACCTTTTGTGGGGCTATGGGACTCACAAGCATCTCCTCGTCCTTGCTGACACGGAGGCCCTTGCGCTTGACAGCCTGTATGTACTTCAGTCCACTCAGGACGTCGTGGTGGACCTCGAAGGTCACCTTGATGCGGAAGTGGGCGCCCTCCTTGATCTTGAAGGGCTGATCTTTCAGCTTTTCAACTGCGCCTTCGGCGGAGACATCGATTACGACGTCGGGCCGGCCTTCAACCTCGAGGGCGAGGGACTTGATGATGCATGTTCTGGGGTCGTTGGGGTCGCCAATCGGGTCACCGGCGTTGAGACCGAGGGAGGCTTTCCAGCGGTTTAGTGATTCATCGTGCTTGTCTGTTTTTTGTTGAATGTTATTAGTTGCGGAGCGTATAATTAAGTAGAGGGTATATATTTGTCATTGGGAGGTGGAGGGTAGTTCGGGGAGAGCTGAGCAATGTGTTGGGCCTGTCGGTGCAGTAGGTAAGGGGCGAACCCCACGAGGGGGATGCAAGTTGAAGTGGACATAGATAAGAGCGAGCATCACGTACCAAGTTCGTTGTATTCGGCAATTGTTTTCTTCTCACCGAGCTTGAATCCCTCGGTTCTGGAGGCGGCAAGATCATCGTCGTGGTCGGCCATTGTGCTGGGTTTTTGAATTGATATGGCGGGGTAGGTGTCACCGACAATTGGGGACGGGAAGTAGAAAAGTAGAGAAGAAAGCTGTTAAGATAGGAATTTTCTGCTTCGACGATGGAATAAGGATATGTGAACAGAATGGGGGATGAGATGGATAGCAAGGGTTTTACTTAAGGGGACGAAGAGGAGGGGAAGGTTCTGAAAATGTCTCTGGTGAAGACGAAGCTTTGTTGATGTAGCGGTGGAGAGGCGGACTTGAGGGGATTCCCGTTTGGGATTAGTGCACCAGCTCCTTTCTATGGATCGCTCTCTGTCAACGTCAACTCCATATCGTAGCCCTTATACACTTATTTTATAGACGCTTGTTCGCACGATTTCTCAGATAAGTCTCACTAGCTAAATATTATGGCTACTAATAACGTATAGCCGTCTAGAGTGTATGGTAATCAAGCGGAAATATATATCTCTGACAATTCTTAAATACGAAGGGGCAAATATATTTTCAACATATTTTAGGTTATTTTCCCGCCCAAGAAGGGATATTTTACATTATACTCGGGCATACAAAGCCCCTTATTCACTATACTCCTGAGCCCCCAGGTGATAATTAATACGTGCCCCAATCCAAAATCCCAAAGGGAAAATACCTAGAAAAGAGGTAGCGCCATCGCGAGGGATACAAATCCAAATATACTCGTCGCCTACGGAGCTCTCAAATATCGATAGATGACCGTAGAGAAAAAAAAAAGAGGGAAAATAAAACTAAACATTGAAACAAATACTGCACTGGCGCCAAAAGAGAACATTGGGTAGACATTTCAGCAAAGCCTGAAGGACTCCGGCGTATACCTACTTGCCATATAAGCACCCTGACCGTTTTATTGATGTATTCTGTCTTCCCTCCGGGCCGATGAGGTCGGGAGGGAAGACAGAAGCGCCCGCCGATATAGCAAGGAAATTCTCCAGATAGTAAACTAGCAAATTCAAGGTCGACTGGGCACCTTGGCTGGTCAGGGTTCCAGAGTACTGCCATTTTGCTGGTTTATAAAAGACATACATCGGACATAATCCACTCTTAGTACGTCTCTTACGGCATCCGCATGACAACTGCCGCCCTTTTTGAGGGTTCTGAGGTTCAATTGCTTGATGAGGGATGTCTCTGGGAGGAATACCAAAGTCTTGTCACGGGAGAGAGTAATTTGCAGATAAGCTGGAGAGCTGTCATTTAATAAGAGATATAAGTGGCTGTATATTGGCATCGGTTGTCTGTGGGGTTAAAATGCGTAATGGAATGTTGTTGACATGGAAGAGAGTCGATATAGTTACTCGGAGACCGGAAATAAGTGCCTCAGGCATTAAAATTTTGATCGGGGTTAGCGTGGGAGCTTCTTTCCATGGTGCGAACACGCTGGTCGCGAACTCCGCCTGTGCTGTCAACCACTGTCGGCCAACTGTCAACTGCCATGCCATCTCCGGTTGGACGGTGCATGGACAGTGCATCATCGGTGCAGCAGTAGTGCACAAAGCATAACCACATCGTATTGACATGGGGTATGCCCTCAGTGTTTGAAGGAGACGTCCATTTTTCTCGTGGCTGTCCATGGTGCAGGAAATAGGCTCTATCTAGAGTTGGCGGAAGCGGGCGATGCCACAAGTAACTAAGCCTTTAGATCGCCCTCTCCAAGTTCGTTTACCATGGAATATTAGAATTTAGAATAGCCGGTTCTCCCTCAATATTGGATATTGTGTTGATGGGGAAGCACCTCTGTCTGGTTGAAACAGGTTAAGGGCCAGCTGCCCGTTCTGTCAGGCGGCAAGGCAGAAATACAATGTTTGCGTAAAACCGGATACCGGGGGATGGGCCCGTAGTTGCCGATCCTATTCCTTTCAGGAAAAGCGGCTTGAAGGTTGGGGATTTATGATTGGAGAATGCGACCACAACTCGCTTTTGGAGCATTAGCAAAATACGAGGGGTCGAAAGGTATGGTAATGTATCGCGCAGAGTTGACTGCCCCGTCCTGATGAGGCTAACGTCTATTCCATTTCCCATTATTATTCATTATTTTCCTCCCCTACTTTATCGACCCTCCTATCGATTCCTGTCGTTTATCGACTTTTGGTTTGTCGCACATTTGAGCGATTGTGTCTCATCCATCCTCCTACCGCCCCAAGCGATCGCGTCTGATCTAATCTTGCGCTTTCGGGAGCTTTGGTCGGTGACGTCTTATCCAACCTTGAACCTTTTCCGGACAAAGACGCGCCTGCAACGTGGCCGACGTCCCGGCGTCGCAATCAGTTTCCCACTACCCTCAGAACGATAGTCTATTCCCCGCGAGTCTGTCTTCCACTTCTCATCGCTGAGACAAGATATTCATCATGGTGCGCTCGCTGCCAAAGAAGAACAACCCGCTCGTCATTCCCGACGCGGCACCTGCCTGTAAGTCGTCGCTCGTTGCCAACGCGAGTTGAGAACTCGCGCCCCTCATCGCTCTGAGCCGGAGCTTTCGAGTGTCTTGCGACTAACGATCCGTTTTTCTTTTTTCTAATAGATGAAGAACTGCTCACGCGCCGCCGATTGGGAAAGACCAATCTTGCCGTGAAGCCAACCCAGATTGGCACCTCAAATGCGACTAAGCCGGAAAATCTTGGACCATTTGAGTATGCTCATTTGCGCGCACCTCTCCCTAGGGATTTGAAGGGGTCTGAGATTTTCCCGTCACACTCTCCCCAACAACATCCAGAGACATATTTCCTAATGGTAAGTGGATACGGATCGTGTGACCTGGGTCTGTGCGAAGAAGATACTAACCGGAAATGCTTGTTTGCTTGCAGCGACGGAGCAAAGATGGTTTTGTGAGTGCAACTGGGATGTTTAAAATTGCCTTCCCTTGGGCCAAGCTGGAAGAGGAGCGATCGGAACGCGAATACCTCAAGGCGCGGGAAGAAACTAGTGAAGACGAAATCGCCGGAAATGTTTGGATTTCCCCAGTACTAGGTAAGTCAATCCGGTTAAGTGCTTCCCGTCATCTCTGCTTGTCATTCTAACTGGGTTCCAAATAGCCCTCGAGCTGGCGGCGGAATATCAAATGTACGATTGGGTCCGCGCCCTACTTGATCCCACGGATATTGTCCAGAGCCCATCTAGCGCAAAGAAGCAGATTACACCTCCGCCCAAATTCGATCTGCCACCAATCCAAGCTCCAGAGGCGCTCGTCCCTTCATCTCGTTCGAGAAGTCGTCGATCCGCGTCCCCTAGCAAGAAGGCCGGCACGCCGCGCAAGACCAGGCAGACTAAAGCGCAGAAAGAAGCCGCCACAGCCGCCACTAACGAGGCCAATGCGACGCTTCAGAGTGCTCTGGATGACACAGTTTCAAATGCGGATGGTGAAGTAAATGGAGACGTTTTGCCTAGTGTGGAAGAAATTAGGGAAGAGGTGGAGGTTTCGCCTCTGAAGGGAAAGAAGACGACGGCGAAGACGAAGAGAAATGCTGCTCCAGAGGACGAGGAAGATAAGGTCAAGATTGATATCAAGTCCGATGCTACTGAAGGAACTGGTGTTCAAACGGCTCAGACCACCATCTCTGTCGAAATGCCTATTTCCCTGCCAGAGGCTCCTTCCGCTGAAGAGACCCAAGAGATGATTGCAAAGGCCAAGGAAATGGTCAAGGACGCCGTTAAGCTCCAAGAGGAACCCGCGCAGTCATCGGCAGCCGCCAAGAAGCGTGGTGCCGACGAGGCAGAGCTTAGTGAGGAGGAAGATGAGGAGACCAAGAAATTACGGACGAAGCGTGCGAAGGTTCTTGAGGAGAAGCTAAAACGCGAGCGAGTCCGTAACCGTGCTTTGGTCGGTGTCTCCGCGGCGTTTGCCTTGGCGTAAGTAATCCGTTTCTCCGTCGTTGAATAACCATCGCTAACATGCCCTTTCCAGTGCGTCAATTCCCTATTTCTTCTAGATTACCCACCTTTACGCTGTTATCTATGACCCTGAGCTGGTCACGCGGCCGCTCAAGGATACACCAGACAGTTTTTATTGAACAACCAAGTCATGAACCCATTCCCCGATTTGATCACTGCTTTCCCCCCTTTACTTCCCCCTCGACTCTCCCGTACCTGAGTTGAAGCTTTCACTGGAGTTGTATAAAGCCCACTCTGGTAACGCACAGTTCCTGGCGAGAATGATGTACTATGTTCGGGGCCTCTTTAACACCTTTATAATTTTCCCGCGTTGGTCGTCAGATTTGCACTTCCCAGAAGAGCAGTGATTGCCAGAATTGGTGGTCCTGGAGATCGAAACATTCCATTCCTTTGCATGTATGATCTCTTGTGCCCTGGATACTTGATACACATTTCTATAATCCTTCCTCTTACCTCTTTCCTATTCCTTTATTTTCCTTTTACTTTCCACCATTTAGCCGAGGAGAGCGTACCTGTCCGGAATGAGACGAAATTTCATCATTAGGGTATTTACGGACAATACAATGAAATGAATAAACCAATATATCCTTGAATAGATGAGCGTAGGTTTAATGTGGTTGGTGGTTGGCTGGGTTCAATACCTATGCAGACCGAAGGTGATGCAAACATGCAAACTCCGTCATCGCTAAGCACTCTGGATCGGCGTCTTTGTTTGAGCTTCAAAGGCTTGTAAATACTTCCACAACCACCTCACTTCTGTGCGATTCTTTCGAAAGGTGTCAGATCCCATCCAACTGTCGCCTATTCATTTGCCAGCAATGCAATGTCTCTCCCGGGTCTAGAGCTCACGCAGCCCTCCGCGGAAAGGGAGTTCGCTCCCGCGCCGCCATCCCAAATCAACCTCACCCCAGGCTCAGAGTGGAGATTTGAGATAGCCTTTGAGACCACAGTCCGAGTAAAGGTGAGCCTTCGTGCCTCACAAGGGGATCTAAAAGCTCCATGCGGACCCTATGCTAAGCTTAATTGACTGGACATTGCTGACCCGAAGGGAGGAATAATTTCTAGCTCCTAACAGGCACCGCAGAGCTCTTCGGCACCGAACTCGCCCCGTCACAAACCTATACGTTCTCCGGCACGAAAGCCGCAGTCTACACATGGCACGGATGTACACTTGAAGTCAGCGCCGGGGATGCAGTCTTGGGGATGGATGGGATGACCGCTACGACCACGCCCGCCGGTGGGCGAGGCGGATTCGGTGCGGGAGGATGCCAGAGCGAATACACGGCCGAGGAGACGCCAATGGTAGAGTACACGAATGTGCATTTTGCACTGGAGGGACTACGAGCTGAAGCGAAAGCGAGCGGGAAGGACGGACCGCGTGTTTTGATTCTCGGCCCCGAGGATGCGGGGAAGACGAGTCTGTCGAAGATTCTGACGGGGTATGCGGTGAAGGTTGGGCGCGAGCCGATTGTTGTGAATCTGGACCCGACGGAGGGCATGCTGAGTGTTCCGGGGACAATGACGGCGACGGCGTTCCGCGCAATGTTAGATGTTGAGGAAGGATGGGGGAATAGTCCCATGTCTGGACCGAGTGCGGTGCCAGTGAAGTTGCCGCTGGTGTATTTCTATCCGATGTCCAATCCGTTGGAGGCTGAGGGGACGGTGTTTCGCCCTATTGTGTCGAGGTTGGCATTGTCGGTTATGGGAAGGATGGCGGAGGATGAGGATGCGAGGGAGACAGGCATCATTGTTGATACGCCAGGGATCCTGAGCCAGAGCCGGGCGGGGGCTTTGGAGATGATTAACCATATTGTAACGGAGTTTTCGAGTATGTTTGTGCCTCTAGTGTTGGTGGTTCGAGGATGGATGCTAATGCGGTTCAGTTACGACAATTTTGGTTATAGGCTCGGAACGACTGTACAGTCTTATGATGAAGAACTACGATAATAAGCCGTCGTCGAGTGCAGCTGCTGCAGCGTTGGACGAACGTATTTCGGTCGTGAAGCTCTCAAAGTCTGGTGGGTGCGTTGACCGCGACGCTGCATTCATGAAGGCTGTGCGAGAATCTCAAATCCGTACATACTTCTTCGGCAATCCGGTCCCTTCTACAGCCTCAGCGGCATTATCCATTTCCTCATCGTCGACAACCAACGTTACATTATCACCGCACGCGCAACAGCTAGACTTCAACTCCCTGTCTCTCTACAACTACACTACCTCGTCTGCCGATGACGACCAAAACGACGACGACGATTATGATCCAGCACAGCTGACAACTGGAGAATCCTTCCTCCCGGGAGACAACGAGGCCGAGAACGCATCTTCAATCCCCGGAACCAACCCCGCAACCAATGAAAGTTCATCCGGTACCGCGGTCGGTAACTCGCTGGTACCGTTGAAAAAGGTCCTACCGCCTGCACCCTCTGCGCTCGCCAATACCCTTCTTGCTATCACACATTGCCCACCAACCAGCAGCCCCGGTGAGATCCGCGATGCGAGTACCATGGGGTTCCTCTATGTTGCAGATGTCGACAGCGAGCGAGGGAAGATCAGGGTTCTCGCTCCAGCGGGGGGACGGCTCCCTTCACGAGCGATCGTCTGGGGAAAAAAATGGCCCGCGGAAGTGGTAGGGCTAGTTGGATAGCCCTTAAGTACGCAGTAGTATTGACCGGGCCAAGCTTGTGCTAAGTGACCACCCACGGGTCCTGGGGATGCATTACGGAGATCCCACTTACCAGGGTGTCAGAGACCGGGGGCTTTGTCACCGAAACTCGTAGTTCAAAGAATCTACGTAACTTCTTACGACGCAGCTAAATCTAAATTAATCCATGCCAATGAAATGCCACATTGATTAGAGCGGAGCCCGCCACTCCACAAGAACCAAATGCGTAGTTACTAGTCACCAATCTGGTGGAAGAAAAAGCGCGCTATGGCGAGCAGATCCATTTTGGGCTCAGGGGTGCAGAACTTTAGAAAGGAACCTGAAGCTAAGATCGCCGCCATAAAACATAAAAACAACAATCTGATCCACCGTCTTCGCCTCCATTCATCCACGTTCTTCTTCCCTTCCCACCTCAGCCCCGTAGCGTGAGACGGCCAGGCCTCCACTATGCTCTTGCCGGCCTTCCTCTCCTGACATCACTCGTTTCCAGTTCCTACACTTTTCATTCTTTTAATTTATGAACGACCTCTTCTTCCTCCCCAAGCTCCCACCACCGAGAGAGATAGACCCGGAGTAAGGGGAGCGAGAGAGATGTTCTTCTGCTACCGCTCGTACCGGCACTCCCGACGAAAACGCCAGCGCCTCCTAACACTCGCCCTTCCCGTACTCGCCTTCCTCACCCTCACCCTCCCGTTCTACATCATCTACAAGCCCCCTCAATTCGTCGTCTCCTACTTGGCCCACAGATACCCCGACATCCTCTGGCATGTTCCGAACCTCAAGCCGGGCACCCAGCCAATCGTCGCCTTAACAGTCGATGACGCTCCCACCCGATACACCTCACGCATCCTCGACCTCCTCCGTGAGAACGACGCGCACGCAACTTTCTTTTTAATCGGCGACCACATCCCAGGCAACGAGGTTTTAATGCGTGATGCCGTGAATGAGGGCAACGAACTCGCGAACCACGCTATGTTCGACGAGCGGTCCAAAGATCGAAGCGACCAGGAACTCGAGGCCCAGATCCAGGCTGTGCAGAGTCGGATCCAACGGATATACGCCATGGCCGGCCGCCAGGCTGAAGCGCACGACGAAGTGAAACTAGACGATATTGAGCAGGACTCGCTTTTCGCGTCTGGTGCGGGTGTTGGACCTGGGTCTAGCTCTGGCTCTGGACAATCTTCGAAACAATCGCGCGGCATCGAGAATTCAGAAGGACAGGGATTGAGTGAAGTCGGCGAGAGTATTCCGGCGGTCCCCGGCGGTCCCGGACGGTACTTCAGGCCTGGTTCTGGGGTGTTTTCGGATCGGATGAGAGCGCTTGTTCAGCGGTTGGGATTCCGCCTTGTGCTTGGGAGCGTGTACCCGCATGATCCGCAGATCAGTGTTCCGTGGGTGAACGCGGCACACGTACTGAGTATGGTCAGACCCGGAAGTATTATCATTGTGCATGATCGGAGGCCCTGGACGGTGCCGATGCTGTCGATTGTTTTGCCGGAGTTAAAGAAGAGAGGTTATAGAGTTGGTACGGTATCGGATTTGCTTAAAGAGGGTGTGGCTTCTTAGACCTTTTATTCTCCTTCTTTTCTTCTCTTCCTCACTTTTTCATTTCTTTTCGATTCTTTTTTTGTTCATGGTTGATATCCGGTGTTATTAGATATTGTACAGGTCTACCTATGTATATAAGAGAACGATGGGACAAGTGTACGATATTGATACAGGTGGGAAATGGTTGATGCAAAGAAAATGCAAATAGACTAATGTGAAAGAAAATACATATGATATAACTCCTGATGAACATGGCCATGACACGAAAGAAAAAGAAAACGAAGATAGAGGTAAAAGAAAAAGAACATTAACATCACTCGTAGCGTTTCCAGTCCTCCAGGTTCTTACGTAGATCCCCGGAACAGTCATACCCTCTGCGTTGATCCTCCAACAGTTCATCCTGGCGGTCCCTGAATCGTTTCTCAGCTTCGTATCGCGTCATCGCCATCCACTTGATAAACGGCAAGTCATCCCGCCGTACAGCATCGTTGAACTTGGCCCGAATCCGAGGCGAATACAACTGGCAGCTAGCCTCCCGAGTCCCCGTCCCCGTATCCCCAGGGAGAAGACGCATGACGGACGAAAAGTCCCGAGCAATGGGGTGCCGCGCCTTTGCGAGCGGCCACACGATATCATCGTAGCAGTCTTCGCAGACCGTGAATTCTGGAAGCTGCGGCATGTAGTGCCACGTGTTGAAGATCAGGCGGCTGCGACGGCAGTCTCGGAGGACGACCTTGCGTCGTGCATATGCCAAGAATTCTTTAAGATCAGGCTTCGAGTCCTCCTTTTCTGCCCGGTTTGCTGAGAGGTCGAGCGCGTCGATGTATCTGATGAATCGTGGGCTGTCGGCGACGAAGTCACAGACGCGTTCCTGGGGATTGCTGCTACGTTCAAAGGTCTCGCGGTGCTCAGGCCATAGAAGTCTGATGTTGCGAATGCAGGATGAGCAGACGTTGAATTGTGGGAGGTACGATCCTGTATTGGGATCGACGATACGGTACCAAGACTGGTCGCTGATAATCCGTCCGGTGCAGGATTTGGTACCCAGCGAGGGCCTTGTGACTTCGGAAAGGAGATCGAGACGCTCGAGCTTCTTCTTCAGGGTTTGCATCCACGCTAGACGGGTCCATGGCTCACTCATGGCGCAGCGGACTGGTTCGGTACGGGATTTGTTGACCGGGCTTAGGATAAGGCGATCGCGGAACTTTGACTTGCGCATCTGTTTGACGCAGGAAGGACAGATATCGAGGTGGTCTAGCCCTTCGATGGTGTGCCAATCCTGGTATCCTGCGACTGGTATCGATCTTGGACAGGGGGCGAGTGTAAGACCCGTGTTTGGTGATGATGACCGGCTCGAGTTCGGTGAGCCATCTTTATCGGTTTGCAGCCGCGTCAGAGCAGTTTCGTGGTCAACCTTCACTAGAGCCTGGGAAGGGAACTCCACTGGAGTCTCGGCGAAAGCCACAGTCCGCCTTCGAGTGATTTTGGTAGATGCTGCCTGGCTTCGATCCAGAGATTGAGACCTCAGCGCCGACTTTAGAGGTGCTGTCTTAGGCTGCGGCTTGGACTCTGCTGTAGAGTTGTCAAGCATCGGAAACTGGGCGAGACCGCTGGAAGAAGAATCAGAAGGTGGTTCTGAAGGCCAGGCCCCCGGGGGTTGAACTGGAGGAGCTCGACTCTCTGGGATTTGTGACGCCAGAGAGCCTGATGATTGTGACTGGACCGCAGCTGTCTGTGAGAAGTCTCCCGACCCACGTTGTTCTCGACGGAGCTTTAGCTTTTCTTCCAACCTTTCAGCAACACTCAACCCTGGGGAGGGAGGAGAGTTTATCTCGACGGGGAGGGTTGAACTACGGTTCAATAGCCGTGGTACATTTTCGGGACGGACGGTGGCCGAGTTGGAAGCATACCCAGATGTAGTGGGCCGCGGGTCTGCTGTCGATTGTTTGGGAGGTAGCGCCTGTTGCACGCTTCCTGGACCCGTTGCGGTGGTTGTAGATGGCATACGTGGTCCTTCTGCTGGGGGGTTTGGCAGGGGATGTAAAGGGACGGTCCGTAATGGGAGGGGTTGTAAGGGAATAGCTTGCGGTTTTGGTGCCGTATCGGGCGAAGAGCTCGGCGGAGGAATTGAAGATGGAAAAGACTTGTACTGTACGTTCTCCGAAGGGACAGGAAGAGGACGTTGAATTGCCTTTGATCCTTCAGGCAGTGGCCTTGGTGGAAGCTTTTCAACTCGAACGCCACTCTCCCGAACAATTGTCTCTGGCTGATAGGAAGCCAAGGATTGGCGGGGTTTGTGCTGTACATCATCTGGCGGAGTGGGGAGGGGACGTGGTACCGTAGGCTGGCTTTGGCGTGTCGCATCAGATAGCTGTTTTGGGGGGTGTGGAGGCCCCCGCGCAGTAGTATCCCGGACTAGTTCTGCATGATGATGAGTGACAGGCAATGGACCGTTCTGGCTTCCCTGAGGCGCTGGGTAAGGTCGCGATGGGAAGATCTGGGGCTGCTGTGCTACACCTGACTCTGGCCTCTGTGGAGACAAGCTAGCTGGCACACTAGAATCCCTCGTAGGCTCCGTCCGAGTAGATATAGCGATGGGAGTAGGTTTGTATTCTCCTTTGTCCCGACGCATAGGAGGCGTCCGTGACGGAACAGATGGTGGCTTTTGTGCTACATCCGGAATTTGCTGCGACGGTGAGCTTGTTCGTACTTCAGAATGGCGAGTTGGCTCAGATTGAGTATATCTAGTTGGCGATCTGGACTTGCGCTGCTCCCTGCCCCTTCGGAGTGAAGGGGTACGGGATGGAGCACTGGAGCCTTTCTCAGTCACATCTAGCACGGACTTTGCCGGAGAGTTCATTCTCATGCCAGCACTTCGGATTGTCTCCGGTTGGGAGTACCCGGTTGGGTAAGCAACCTTGGTCTGTTCGTGTTCCCGATGTAATGAAGGGGTGCTAGTGCTGAACGGAGCCGTGTGGTTCTTCTGAGCCACATATCCCATCGGCTTTGGTGGAAGCTTTGGTGGGAGCACATCCTCGCGGGGACTAGGTGCCCGAGCGGTAGACCCTGGCCGACGAGGAATGGGCTCCTGGTTAGTACCTGGGAAAGACCTTTGGGGACCAGGTGGCTGTGCATAAGCCGGCCTGGATGGCCGGCTCACAGGAGGCACATCCTGGGATTTGGACGAGCTCCGTGAATGCGACTTTCCTGGCCTCTGAACTCGAGTTTCTCCAGCCGGATGGCGAGATGGGTTCTGTCTTGGTCCTTGTTTGGTATCCATTTTGGAAGAGGGTTGGTTTACATTAAAACCAGAGGTACCATATTCCGGGACGGGTTTCTTCTCAGTACTAGAAGAGATATTGGAAGCATTTAGTATCTCAGCGTCCAGAATCAGTGGAGATTGATTCACAGTGCCTCGGGCTTTGGCACCTTCATATCCTGGGAGTTCTCCGACATGGGATGATCCATTTACTTCCCGGGATAGGGAGTCGATTTCATCCTCAACAAACGGGATAGGAGGACGTTGAGGCCGCTTGCGCCAGCGCAAGGGCATTCCGAGGGAGGAGGCGAGATACATAAGGAAACAACGGCAACCAAAAACAAAGCAAAAAGAGTCCTAGGATGTGATCCAATTTTGGTCTTGCGGAAAGATTGAATTTACCCGGTGGCAGTGATATAGTAAATTGCAGTTAGGTTCCAGGCAGTGGTCATGGTAAATTGTGTCGTCTTGATGGAGTGAATAGCTGAAACGCCGTGGGGGCCAGTAGTCGAAGAGTCAGAGCACGGTATCAACAAAGAGCAGCAGAACAGAAGGGCAAAGCGACGCAGCCTAATTAAGTAATGAAAAGCGAAATAAAGTAGTAATACAAGGGTATCGGTGGTATACAGAATGTCAAAGAGAGAATAGAACAGGGGGACGAGGGGCGATAAAGCAAGTATATAAAGCTCCCGTCAGCGGAGCGGCCCTTGGGCAGCGCCTTGAATGTTTTTGCCCTATGAGCGTCTCAGCCCACAGGTTGGGCGGCAGAGGCGACGAATCAGTCTCAGAAAGGACGGGACACAGCGATCGTGGCTGAGTGTTGAGCAATACGAATGGATGATATTTCTGATCAAGGAGAACTTTTGAAACTTATCATGAATGCTCCGCCTGCACTCCATGCATGGGTTTGCATTGTGTGAGAAAGTAGTGCACGGTGGCCCTGAGTTTGGACGCAACACCAGAGAATCTACCCAGTCAATGGCGTGGGCAGAGTGGAGAGCGAGCAAAACAAATCTGCCACTGTCACTGCAACAACATCAGGGGCGCCAATGTCAGACTGACTTCTAGCTGGGCGCAACCACTCAGCCCCCGTTGGCGGTATTCTGTGTCTATATTGGGCGCCATGTCTCCATGCGTTCGGTGCCCATTGGGAAGGCGAACACCCACGGCGTAGTTCAAGTGAAGTCGACGATGAGTTGTCTGGTTAATATACAAATATATTGTCGTCGTTGACTCATCGCGGCGATGAACAATGCAGTCAAGCGGACGATCAACGAGGATCCCAATGACAGGCGATGCAATCACTGCAGTGTTGATGGGAAACCAACGCCGTTGGTGGTTCGGACTTTGGGCATCAGTCGCCGGGACGGCTCCGAGTCATGTGCCTTTCGTACCATGCATTTAGTTATATTTACGGTAATGACTCAGCTATACCTACAGGTCTTATGTTTGAAGAAGTTATGCACTTTTGAGATTAATCGAGCGCGGAAAGGTTCCGGCGCAGAAGCTTATGCTCCCACTAGGCAGATGGAATTGGAAAAGTCCGGACAGAAAGCCCTACAGAGCGACGACAAATCAGGCAGCTTGGAGATCCAAGCGAGCCTTTACTAATGTAGAAGATCTTGTCGAAATTCGTGATCACCGGGAGTAAATGGCGGGGAAACATGGGAAAAGAACGAATGAAGTCATTGCCTTGGAGATGGATGTCGAAACTCTCGAAACAACGGACGCGCTTATGACAAATCCAAAAGACATAGTTAACTAAAGGACCACCTTCTCCAGCAACGATATCCTGGTTTCGTCGCCCCGGGTCATTATTATAAATGTATTCTCGTACCCTCCCCCGCATCGTCTCAACGTCTTCCACCCCTCAAGCTTCATCTCGCGCAATTTCCCGACTATCCTCCATCAGCACTCATCTTCTTCTTCCCCACTCATCCCATCAACGAAATATACCATCCCGCCCACCCCATCGCAACGTCGCCACAATGCCTCCCATCTCGTCAACCATGAAAGCCATTGTCGCCGAGAAAGTCGGCGGCCCTGAGGTCCTCGAAGTCCACACCAACCAACCCGTCCCCACCCCGCAAGAAGGCCAGCTGCTGGTCAAGAACAACATCATCGGCATAAATTACATCGACACCTACTTCCGCACCGGTCTCTACCCATCCGCAAAGCCCGAAATCCTAGGCCGCGAAGCCGTCGGCACGGTCGTGGCTCTCGGGCCCGGTGCTAACCCGTATAACTTCCAGGTTGGCGATCGCGTTGCGTGGTTGGCTACCGGCTCATACGCAGAGTACACTGCTGTTCCTCAGGCGAAGACTGTGAAGGTGCCACAGGGTATCTCGGATGAAGATGCCATGGCTTCCTTTTTGAGTGGCTTGACTGTTCTGTCGTTTGCGAAGGAGACGTATCCTGTTCAGAAAGGGGATTGGGTGCTACTGCACGCGGCCGCGGGTGGTGCTGGGTTTCTCCTGACCCAGATTCTGAAGGATATCGGGGCCAAAGTTATTGGCACCGCGGGTGGAAAGGAGAAGGTCGAGCTTGTTAAGAGCCTAGGAGCCGATTATGTGATTGATTATCGCAGCGAGGAGGGCAAGGATTGGGTTAAGAAGGTCAAGGAGATTACCCATGGCCGGGGAGTGGACGTTGTCTATGATTCTGTAGGGAAGGACACCTGGGAAGGCAGTCTGGAAGCTGTTAAGCGAAAGGGAACCATTGTTTGGTTTGGAAATGCCAGTGGCCCAGTACCCCCTCTGCCATTACCGTGAGTTCCTGGATTTTGAAGAAAACGCATTTGTTATTGGTTCTAACTTAAAAACAGCAAACTAAGCCCCAAGTGTGTCAAGATCGCGCGTCCAACCTTGTTCGGCTACATCGAGACTCGAGAAGAATTCGAGTACTATGTTAACGAACTGTTCAACTTGCTTTTGACCGGCAAACTGAAGGTAAAGATTCACAACGTGTATCCTTTGGATCAGGTTGCGCAAGCGCATATCGACCTAGAAGGACGAAAGACAACCGGAAAGTTGCTCCTGAAAGCGTAAGGGGAGACAACGGTAATAGATATAGTGATAGATTTCTAAAAATCTATCTTATGAGAAATTCGTAATGATTTCCTATGGTGTATTCTAAGCTCTGTATTCTACTCAGCATCGCTATCTTCCTGTTCCTTCTTTGCCGTCAAAGCTCGTGGCTTCTTCCACCCGATCATGAGTTCATTGGCGAGTGGCGTGTAGATGGAGCAGTAGGCCCTGATGACCTCCTCGAAATAGTGAAAACCGCAGTTTAGTTCCCAGACGTTTGCAATGATTTTCATTCCGGGGTAGCAGTGCTGGAGAAGGCGCTCTTCTAGGAAAAACGTGAAATCCTGAACTGGAAGGCCATTTTTCGCCCACTCCTCCCTCTCCTCTGGAGAAAGATCGTACTCCGGCTCTGCAGGATCGTAATAGGTTCTGCCAAATAGAACTCCAACTGGGTGAAGGTCAGGTGCCTGGTCCTGGTAGAACTGCCGTGCGTTGTCCTCGAGAAAACGCACGCCAGTCACTTCGAAGCCGTGGATGTCCTGCAGCTTCTTTGCCGTGAGTGTGCCTGCAATGGCTTTATGGTGAAATGCAGAAGCAATATCATCCGTTCCGGCAACACCCAAACCGAACCTCACGACTTTCTGGGCGATCTTTTTGGTCATGTGGACCTTGTCGTCCTTGGGATTTTCCCACTGATTATCCTCAACGTATATCTCATGCTCAAACCCACCGAACAAGATTGAGCAGGCTTTGTTGAAGTCATCCGTTCCCTCGGCCGTGAGTTGCTGGTTCTTCCATAGTTCGCCGGTAGCGATATCACACGACTTCCTTGCTTCGTGAATGTTCTCTTTGTATTCCGGACAGACATCGTGATAGAGAAGGTAAGACAAGAAGCCCCGGGTGGTGACGGTAGCGAGTTTGATCATATCCTCAGTAAAAGGGTTGAAGTAAAATGGGAAATACGAGGTCCTGGCATGATTCATAGTCAATCGGGTGCGCGTTGTGGTTTGACAAGGGTGCGGTTAGTTCTTACAGGTATCCTTTCACCACAGCATTGAAATCGATGATCAAGTTAGATTGACCTTGATTGATTGATGTGTTACCCCTCGCCAGAAGGATGTCCTCTTTGTCCATGTCTTTCATGCCACGCTCATCCACTCCCGCAAACATCTTAGGGCTGACATCAATGCCTCCGTATTGGAGGTACTTGTTAAAAACCTCCAGTCTGTCGGGCTCAATTCGTCGGTTCTTGCTAAACCGTAGAAGGGAATTTTCGAGGCGGCTACTTCTGTGTTAGTATTCGGTATTCGGTGTAGTACAATGGGAATGGTCTTGTGGCTTACTGAGCGATGGGTCGAGAGCTTTTCAAATAGATGTCAGTAAGATTCAGTGCTAGTATAGACAGAGCTCACTTACACATGATAAAGGTCGAGCTCGAACTCGTGTTCCTCGGCCGTGATCGGAGCATCCACATAATACTCTTCGAAGCCGGTTGGTTTGTTCTGTCATGGTAAGCTGCGAGTCATTGAAAGAAGGTGTGTCTGGGGAAACCGTACCTTTCCTCTCTTGCTTTTTGGGCGTTTACTTCTCTTCTTCTTCTTCTTTGGCGCTGGGATAGGAACAAGAGATTTCCTAGTATCTTCTGGATTGCCTGTCATCTTGAGCTACTTGAACCGATGGCGAGTCTGAGTACTCAAATCGCCACAAGCAGGATGCTGGGATAGGAGGAAGATAGAGAGAGAGAGAGAGAGAGAGAGAGAGAGAGAGAGAGAAAGATGAGAGAAAGATGGAAAGAAGAACTTGAAATGGAATTGACGAGAATTTCAAGGTTGGTGGTTGCAAACAAATTCGAGGCAGGAGCGACTTTCACCTCGGTCTTCAAACAAACGCCCTCAATTGATATTTCCATTTTTAAATTTGAAGACAAATGGGAATGTTCGCAGCAAGTACAATTAGCCATGGCTATCTTTCTACAATGAAATTGTTTTGAGGTCAAGAGAGTGAATTGATGCCGCGAGATTGGATATAGGTATTAGTAGTAAGTAGCTAGTGCTATACCGGTATGCCAGCTCCAGTTCAAGGTCTCTGCTTGAACACAAAACCTTTTCTACGGCAATGGTACGACTGTCCACTGTAGACCAGAAATCAATGCAGTAGACATGTCAATCAAGCAGCTTCGACTAACTGCAAACGAAAGAGCGTATGACGGGCACATGCAGCAGACTAGATTGTAGTGGAGCACAGGTGTCAAGGGGTCCGTGGCAGCTGGAGTGAAGCTGAAAGTGGGATGTCAGCAGAAGACGTGCATTACTCCTGGAATTCATCATTAGCAAGGAGTCCATGTGAAACAGCCCGTCGAAAACAAAAAGGGTATTTCATCATCAGACATCGACGATCGAAGCTGCGGTCAAGGGATCCTGCGCCGATCGGATTTGCGGTTGACAAAACGGTTGTCGCAGGTTCAGTGACGGGCTTTGTCCTCGCCCCAAATTTCCCCTGCGCCCTTCCGCCTCGTTTGCTCTCCAATCCCTCCCTTTCCCTTTCGTGTGCCTTCTTTTCTGGCTTGCCATCATTTTGATTTGTCTCTTTTTTTCTCCCTTGACTTTTTCATCTCGCTCATTCCTTGGTTGTGTCCTGCAGAGCGCTTCGTAACCTGTTATTGCTTTTGCGCTGCGGCTGCGGAATGCCGGGGAGCCTTTGGTGGTTACCTATCCGTACGAGCTGTGAATGAGCTGCTTGGCCGAGTTTCCTAGTTATTTGAACCAGAGATACCCCTGCGACCCATTTGGGGTGATCAAAAATGCCGTCTTCTTCGAGGTCCGACAGCGTGAAGAACCAGAAGCTCGACAATGATAGCTTCGTTGCCTTCGACCACGCCGCGGCTGGACAGTGAGTGCCCGCTGGATCTTCCCCCCTGCAACTCAGCCCTGTAAAACCAATTATATCACCTCAACTGGTCTCGCGATCCAATCCCATGTTGTTGCTTCCCCGGACCCTGAGATATTCGCTGACTATTATTTCTTTTTCTGCGATAGCGACGGCGTCCGGTGCACACCCTCCGGCTCTTTTATCGCGAAGCCCTGCACGGCCCAAGAAATTGCCTTCTACGAATCGACTGCTGCCCACCCTGCCTTTCACGAATTTATTCCTACTTATATCGGGACATTAAGCTCCGCTGACCAACAAGAACCATCTGCTGCTCTCACTGCCGCTGCGGCTACTCAGCAAGGAGCCATCGTCCTGCCCGCCGCGGAGAACTCGCCTGCTTCGGGACCTCCGGCTACAAGTGCATCTACCGGTCCAACTTTAACAGGCGAGCCGAAGACAGGCGATGCGACAGGCGACGCATCGTGGACACCATCCGCAGGGACAGGGAAGAAGCTGGACACAGGGTTGTCGATTGTTCTAGAAAATGTTGCGTCTGGCTTCAAACGACCCAACGTTTTGGATGTGAAGCTCGGGGCAAGACTTTGGGCTGATGATGCCATTCCCGCAAAGAGAGCGAAGCTGGACGCAGTGTCTAAGGAGACAACCAGCTCTTCTCTTGGGTTCCGAATTGCGGGGATGAAGGTATGGACTGGTGTCAACGGTGAGGCGGACGAAGGGAGTAAGACAAATCCCTACATCACACGTTATGGACAGTCGGGAGGCACAAAGGGAGAAGTGATCGAGCAGGATGGCTTTAAACGCTACGATAAGTGGTATGGTCGCTCCTTTACTGCCGACAACGTGAAGAGTGGACTGGAAACGTACCTCGCGGGAGCAAAAACCGCTGAAGCAGACCATTCGACGCTGGTCGCTAGGCGGCTAGCGGATGGGCTGAGACGTGTGCAACAAATATTGGAGTCAGAAGAAAGCCGCATGTATTCCTCGAGTGTGCTGATAATCTATGAAGGCGACCCGGAAGCCATGGAACTGGCCCTGGAAGATGAGAAGAAGGCAAAAGAGGCCCCTCCAAAAACATCAGATGTGGAGGAGGAAGAGGACGATGAATTCGATGGGTTCGAGATTCAGGACGGTGGTGCGTTTGAGATAGCCGACCTTCCAGTTGGCGAGGATGGAGCACCCAATCGAACCATAAACATAAGCATTGACCCGGAAACCATCCAGTTGGGAGATCTTGAAGATGAAGAGGACGAAGAAGAGGGACCGAAGGTGCATGATCTCCGTCTGATTGATTTTGCCCATGCCAGCTGGACTCCTGGCCAGGGACCAGACGAGAATGTGCTTGTTGGAGTGCGAAATCTTGTTCGCATATTCGAAGAATTGTCGACGGACTAGAATTTCTGCCATCTATCTATATATGCATTGGCCATTATGCCAGGCCTTGATTCATAGTCGCTGGCGACTTTGGATGGGGATCTCGCTTTATCATTTCTGTTATTTAGCCCAGCCTAGATCAATATACCTGAACATTATTGTCCCACTATCGAGATTCCACTGCAATTTACCCATGCTACACCAAGATCAGATAGTCAACCCAATTTTGAATTATTCAGCCGCATGATGTCAGTCCCAGCCCTATTTGAGAGTGCCGAATTGCTTGACTCCGCTGATCCTCGTATTCCGGGGGAAAATATACTTCGGATACGAGATCAAGTCACGAGCCGTTGCAACCAGGCAACCGAAATCTTTAAATCGACGTACCTATACACCATCCTATTCCTACTTCGTGCCACCACAAAACCCAAACAAATCTGTCGTGTTGTAAAACGTAACCATCAGTATCAATGAAAATCATCATCATCGGCGCCGGCATCTCCGGGTGCACCGCATACCTGCAACTCAGAAAACACCTCCCGCACCCACGTGGACCAGCACCTGCAGCACAGCACGAGATAACCATTTACGAAGCTTATGATACAAACATCGACACAACACACGAAGGCCGCGATGGCGACACCCATTCCTCCACATTAGTCGTTGGCGGCGGACTAGGCATCTTTCCCAACGGTCTTAACGTCCTGAAGCGTCTAGATGGTAACATTCTCCGCGATATCGTGCGCGGGGGGTACGCCATCGCGCATCAGAATCTGAGGACGAAGAATGGGTCTTTGTTGGTGAGGATGGAGACGATGGCGGATGCAGATCCGGAGATGGATGGGAAGCAGATGCATCTGCTTGGTGTTAGTCGGCATTGGTTGTGGAAGAATTTAAGGCTTAGGATTCCGGGTTGTGATATTGAGACGAGGCGCGTGGCAAGTGTGGCTGCGAATGAGAATGGTCGCAATAGAGTGCACTTTGCGGATGGGAGCGAACCTGTTGAGGCGGATTTGGTTATTGGTGCGGATGGGGTCAAGGGAGTTACCAAGCTGGCGTTGTTCCCTGGGAAGGAGGGGGACTATGCGCCTGAATATCAGTGAGTACTCACTATCGCTGGAATGCCTGATTATGCAGAGTTTGTTAACGAGACGTTGCAGAGGCCTTGTCGGGGTTGGAGGGTTCATCTCGACCGAAGAAGTCAAAGGGCTCGTGGAGAAAGGCTCAATGAATCTACTTTTCAGCGGGAGTGGATTCTTCGGATACTTCTTCTCGAGCAGCGCCGCATCTGCACCGGACCGTGAGTCTGTATATGGTGTTTCCGAGCCGGGCGAGTCGCTCGGATGGTGGTCAACGTATTCCGTTGACGAATGTCCAGACCCCAAGACGCTGGACATGGAAGCAGTTGCGGATCAACTACGCGAGAGGCACGGAGACTGGAAGGACCCGGTTATTCAGAAGATCATAAGCTCTTTGCATGTTAAGAGCATGTACCCAACCTGGACATCGCCTCAGCTTCCGACATGGGAAAAAGACGGTGTTGTTCTTGTCGGGGATGCAGCACACGCCCTTCCATCCACATCGGGACAAGGCTCCTCACAGGCTTTGGAGGATATTGAGGCGTTTACAATACTGCTTGGCAATGCCCTCCGTGAAGTGGATCAGGAAAGCTCAGCTGATACAGCGGAATATAAGAGTGCTATCACATCAGCTGCTAAACAATACATCGAGATCCGCCGGCCACGGGTGCAGAGTATCCTGGAGGGTGCACAACGCATGCAGAGTACCAAACGGGACATGGGTTGGATAGCTGAGTGCGCAATGTATTGTGCGATGTGGATTGCCGGTAGGTCTCTAATAATCACAATAGAAGCTCTACTGACAAGTATAGGATGTTTTCCGAAAATGATGTCGGGGCCTGTGAAGCGGGTGATTAATTATAATATTTCCGAGGAGGCGAAGGCGTTTATTGAACAGAGGAAGAAAACTTGACGTCCTTCTGTGATTGTATTAGCTGAACCACGATGTAATGATAGTTATATAGTTATGCTAAGCCTTTAAACTCCGATCCAGATCTCCACCTGCAAGCGAGTGGACCGTTTGGTGCTCGGACTCTGGGTGACATTTCCGGCCCAATCCGAAGCCGCTCACCATCTTTGCGGTCATTTATTAGTTTGAAGAGAGAATGATTCATTGCCCATAACTCGTCTCCGCCAGGGAGAATTGCTTCAGCGCTCCTGTGAACTGTGCATGACGGGGCCTAGGAAAACCAGGAACAAAACTGCATGGTTTGCCTGATTTATTTAGCGTCTCATTCAGGGTCCCACTATGACCATATCTTGTTCGCGATCTCAGATCGATCCGTTCAATAGTTACGAGAAATATGGCAATACTATAGGTTTGCTACGGGGCTTTTCTCCGATAATCGATCCATTTTACGATCTGCGCGATCAACTACTGGCTGGCTTTCCACTGCTGTGGAATATGGGCTAAGATGATGGTAGGGCATCGGGAAAGTCCTTGCCGCAGCAGGCCTGGCAAGGGTCGACGAGTCTGTGGTTATTCAAATGCAGCGATTCACTAGCCAGCTCATGGCGATCAATGGCACCAACCAGACATCGTCATTAGAACTTCTCATAGACTGAGTAATTTCATGCTGTGCCAGCCCAATGAGAGATTGCAGCTTCCATTTGTGGATTGCTGCTGACCGGAAATAGGCTTGCGTGAGTTAGTATGGAGTATTATAGAGTGGAGGAGATACCAAAGTTCAGAACTGGGGTCAGACTAGTTTGATTTGGACCCAGGACTTGCATGTTAGGTAGATGAATAATGGCAGCTAATTATAAGAAGCTGGCTGTTTCGATCAGTTCTTTCGAGATCTTGGCCCAGGCTATTTATCCACGCATCACGACTGTCCTTGGCCTTCCAGCTAGCAGATGTTCTGCATGGTGACTCGGCTCAACCCACTTGAGTAGATCGTGGCCTCCGATTCCATCAAGTGCGGCTCCTTTGAAATCGAACATGACGCAGCATCGTCGTCCCGCTACAATCGCGGCCTCATAGCGGAGACTGTTTGCTACTAGGAACTGAGTGCGCAATTCGCAATCGCTGTACCGGATATCGCCCATGCAATCTCGCCCATGAAGCCTAGCAGATCAGGGAACGCATAGCCAAATCAGGATGTTGTTGCCCTCTTGCAAGAGCTGAAAATGCGAACAAAACCACCAACGGCACCCATACCGTCGCCTGTATGCAATGTCCAACATCTCAGCTCCAGATTGGAAAACCGCTGGGTCGAAGCTTTCTGACTGGTCTCTATTCGACGAAGTTTTTGTTTCATGCGAGACCCAAGTGATCAAGCCCGACTTGGGCTTTTACACCCATGTCATTTCGAGGGCAAACACTGATCCGAAAACAACGGTATTCATAAACGATAGACAGGGGAATGTTCTCCCAACCCAGTCCCTGGGACTCCATGGCATTGGATCTAAAGGTCTCGAGGATATGAAGTGTCAATTAAAGGAAATTTGCCGCATTTCGGGGACTCCTGCCGTCATCTAGCGAAGCTCAAACAGAATTTGTATAGGGGGAAACACCAGAGGACTGGTATTTATGTTGACTTCGAAATTCCATGATAGACGTCAAGTGCCTATATGTAATTATGAAAAGATCTGAAAAGACAGAGAAATCAATTCCAAAGGAATCGCAACAATCCAAGAATCTAAGAAATGTTTATGGTGCTCCTGCACTTTAATGTCAGGCATTGTAGCCTGAGGTATCAATAACTTACATAATCACAACCTCCGCAACATTTTATCTCAAAGTCCGAAACCAACACGGCGACAGTCTCAGCTCGCCAGCAGACAAAATGTACGCCACTCGAGCCCTGTTCGGGCGGTCCGTGTGGAAGGGTATGTCCAGCCATTTTCCTCTCCATCCGCTGATCAAGAAACATTGCCATGAGAAGAGCCGTAACTAACAAACAACCAAATTCCAGGCCCGAATATCGTCCCGTACGTATAACCCCGGCGGCCCCCCAAACCAAACCAAGCCAAGCCAAATCCACCCCGAGACCGAAAGAACACAGAGACAATTCCATATTCGAGCTCAGTTCAATTCAATTCGATTGCTAACGCTAGTGTCCATAATCCAGTCTCGCTCTTCCCCGCCAACTCCCACCTCCGCCGGGAACACCCCCGATCAAAACGCAGAAACGCGCTGCAACGATCCTGCCGAATTTCGTGGGGTTGAGGTTCTCTGTACACAACGGAAAATCGTATCAGGATGTGTTCATAACAGACGAGATGGTCGGCCGGAAGTTAGGGGAGTTTGCGCCGTACGTACCCAAGTGCCGACCACCGATCTTTGTGGTTGATTGATTGATTGATCGAGCGACTGGATGGCTGACTCACTATGATTTTGAATGCAGGACGCGGAAGAGATTCACGTATAGGCTTTCGAAGAACAAATGATCGTGTCGTTATTTACGTTGGATGGATGGCCCTTGGGTATGGATGGGTGTCTTGTATGGATTGGGAATTCTTTTAAGCGGTGTTCTAAACTTCTGTCTATCTATCCCATTTGAGGGAGTGTATAAATATCTACTTGCGGCGCTTGTTTCAATACATGTTATTCAATGCGCGATTCTGCGGTATAGCCGTACCGCTACTTTCCTCTAATTCTAAAGTTGACATGCTTATGGAAGGGCCTGGTCCTTTCATTGGAGGCTCATATAATTTTTTGATCGCTAATCTAGCGCGCCAGGCTTCTACTGGCTCCTAGCAATATGGAGCATGGTCGATATGTAAGTACTGGACGTTTCCCAGTTTATAGACATATGCCCAGCACCCGGTCCTGAAGACCGGGTCATAAAACCACTGCTAAAGGCCCCATTCAATCCATTACCGATTAATTGTCCCGATAACGCCTTAAAATACCGCAGTCCTATCTCAAACGCCATATCCAGAAGACACGAAGAACAAACCAACCAACCTCGGCATCCACAGCATCCTGAAACCGAGGAAACCACGCCAGACGGAATCACCGATAGAATTCCCCCCTCTTAACACTGACCCCATATTCCGAGACCGCCATCCCCAAATCCTCCATCGTAAGAACCGTCCTCCCCTGTCCAGACCCTCCAGAGCCACCACCTCCAAACCCAGGCCTCTGGATCCCCAAATGCGTACCTGCTTTCCCTCCCTTTTCTCCTCCACCGCCTCCACCGCCACCAGCTCCGGCACCGCCTGCCGCACCGCCAGCGGGCATACCGAGACCAGAAGCCGCGTTTAGACTGCCCATGGGGTTACTCGCGGACGAGGAGTTTGAGGCCCGGATGCGCGCGTATTGGTATGAGTCCGCGGAAATATCGGCGATGAATTTCTGCGTTGCGAGGGCTAGGAGCCGCGCGAGGTGAGGCGGCGTTTGGTTCGGTCCGTTTCCTGGTGGTGGGAGGCCGGCGAGTGTGAGGTAGTGGGCTGTTACTGCATCAGGAATCTAAAAAAAAAAAAAGATCCGTTAGTAACTATAATTATTTCACTTCATCGGTACTGGGGTTGGTTTAGGTTGGTTGATTGATTGATCACGTACAATAGGCGCATAATCGTCCATCTTCCCTAGGAACTCGCGCAGGCTGGTTTCCTTCTTCGATGTCGCTGCTGCATCAGAGGAAGTCGCTTGTACGGGATTTCCAATATCCCCTTCTTCTGTTGCTGCGCCCGCATCCTGGGCGGCGGCGGCGGAGTCCTTGTTGGCCATGGTGTCGGCTTCTTGCTCTATGGAGGTGTCTAGCGCGACAGGATCTGAGGAGTCTGGTTCGGTTTTTGGAACGACAGTAGCGTCAGAGAAGGACTGAGGGTTTGAGTCTGGCTGCGGTGTTGATGAGGATGGAGGAGCAGGCTGTGTGCTGGGAGGAGGTTGCGGTAGAGATGATGGTGGTTCGGACATGGTGAGTTGGCGCGGGGGTGACAAGCTAGTAATTGACAATTCACTCAATCTAGTCGATCTAACAAGGATTAGGCGCTCGAGGGAGTATAAGCTGATTGGACGAGGTGAAACTGAGAGCTGGAACACTGCACGCAACGAGTGAGGTGAATGAAGTATGAGGTACAAAGACGGAGTGTGAATTTAGCTGCTCGCGTTGAGGCGGTTCCGGACCCACTTTTGCCATGGTCGGAGATGGAGAAATGAAGCACGATCTATAAGAAATATAAGAAAAACTTGCTGTACTAGTATGAACTCGTGCTAATGTAATTGAATTAATTGCTAGGAACGAGATAATAACGCAATCGCTCGAGGTTTGATTATCATAATGTTACACTCGATATTTTACACCATCTCTGCCACCAATTGTCCACCCTCGTGGTCACTGCCCCATGTGCATATTCTCAGGATGGTGATGATGCTGCTGCTGCTGTCCAAATTGCTCGCCATGCACTTCCTTCCCCAGTGTCTGCATCAGATTCTGCTCCGCCGTCTGATCAAAGTTTGGATCCGGGGGTAGCGGTGATGCCGACATGCTCTCATGGCCATGAGCAACCTGTTGGGGATGAGCCCCCGCCAGCGCCATCATCCCCTTAATTCCTTCGACATGGGCCTTGTCCTCCTCGCCCTGCTTCTTCTGTCGCTCACGGGCCTCGCGTTTTGCCGCCTGCGCGGGAGCACGTGTTTTCAGCTCTCCCGTGACAAACTTCAGATAGTAAGGCACCTCAATCCCGCTCTTGAGGAAGAAAAGCTTCAGATTACGAGCTTTATCCTTGAGCTGTACCTGATTGCGGTCCTTGAGCGCTTCGCTAATTGTGCCGCCTGGGCCGAACATGGCAAGGATCTGACTCCAATGAGGCCCCTTGACCCGATCGAGCCCCGCCATAAGGGCATTCTCCTCTTCTGTGGTCCAGGGCCGCCGTTGACTCGGTAGACCGGACTTGCGACTGCTGGGTGAGGATTTTGCGGACGCAGCCATCCGCGCACGCTCGTAGAGAACCTGTGTGGGCTGTGATTGAGAGTAGTGGGGGATGCCTGGCATGTAGCCGTGGTTGGCGGTGGACGAGTTGGGCCGACCTGGTATAGGGGACGGCGAGGGGTGGTTGTACTGCTGGAAATTGTTTTGCATCGGGCTCTGCTGGAAAGTATACGTCCCGGGCGACTGCTGGTAACCTGAGGGAGTCGGACTGGACTGATACTGTTGTTGTGCAGGGGTATACCCTTGGAGGATTTGGATTCCTTGTTGCTGTTGTTGTTGAGATGTCTGCTGCTGCTGCTGTTGCTGGGCCTGTTGTTGCTGTTGTTGCTGGGCCTGCTGCTGCTGCTGCTGCTGCTGTTGATATTGCTGCTGTTGCTTCTGTTGTTGTTGGGCCTGCTGTTGCTGCTGTTGTTGCTGCTGCTGGGCCTGTTGTTGTGAGCGCCTCAGCCCGTGACCCTGCAGTGCAATTTGTGCTGCGCGAGCTGCACGCGCAACCAGGTCACCGTGCATGTTCTTGTCAACTGGGACCTCTGGCGCTTGGGAGGAAACAGGAAATTGGCTTTGAAGGGGAGCGCTGGGCGGCTCGGAATCGCCATTTGAGGAAGATGGTTGCCGTCCTTTTGTGACCTTCTTCGACTAATTCCCATTAGTAGTCTGAGCAACACGAACAAGGCAAAGGATTTTAGAAGTCTAACCTGCTGGTTATTGATCGTATCGAAATTTTTCGTAATGTACGAGCTGAGATCCCGGAGAAAATCCTCCCAATGGTATTTGTCCGGCAATGCCTTCATGGCTTCCTCGTTGTTGATATCGCCCAGCAGAATATCACGACGCGATCCGGCGCGGTTAACAAAATCGGTTTCGCTCGGAGCTAGCTGACGTGTCCCGGGTCGTCTGTCAAGAAGCTGCTGCTCCAGGTTATCGGGGAAGAGAATATACAGCAACTCGGTGCGTGTACGCTCCGTGTTATTCATCGACGCGATGAACGCTTGGGTCTTGAGCTCGAGGAAGAGCGCGCCCTGTTGTTTGAGAAGCCGACCACCTTCTGGAACAAATACATCAAGAAAGTTGTCGTTCAGCTCGGAGAACCCAATCTCCTGGGTGCCGAATATGCTCGAAACGAATGAGGCCAGATTTGCTTTTCGGATAATGTCGACTTGGGCGGACTCCGTGAGCTCAAGGTCGGTCGGCGATAGAAACGACACCTTGGACGAGTAAACCTTTTTCGTGTGGTCGAAGAGGGATCGCATCGTGGCGTATGCCTGTCCATTCTCCGAATCCGGTTCTGACACAAAGGAGGTGATATCTTGATAAGTTGATTTGGCTAAGAGGGAGAGGATTTGCGTGGACTGGTCGGTTAGCTAGACATCTGGGAAAGAGAGTTTGGAAGCTACTAACCAGATTGTCCAAAATCGGGAGACTCTGGATCTTTAGATGTGAGTTGGCCTTGACAAAAACCATCCCTTTGGGGGCACCTTGACCTGAAAGATCTGGCAACTGCTGCGGGCCCATCGCAACTTGTTCCTCCACACGCTCTGAATGATTCATGATATTTGAAATCACGGTGGCGACGTCCGAATCAATATTGGCGTTTTGCTCTTGGGTCACTGGGCTTTCGCCGCTTTCGCCAGCGTGCTCAATATGTCCATTCTTGTTGTCGGTAGGCTCCACCGAGTCGACAACGCCTGCACCAAGCGCGGAAGCCAGCTCTTCTTCGATTTGATCGCCAGCACCCGAAAGGAGGTGTGACTGTTGCTCTTGGTGATGGTGTTGTTGTTCCTGGGGTTGTTCCTGTTCCGGGGGTTGTTCTTGAGGTTGAGTGACGTTCTCGGCCGGTTCGCTTTCGAGACGACGCTTCTTGGGCGCCCGCGGGGAAACGGAGCCGTCGTCGAGAGAGTGGGATAATTTAGGGAAATCTTCAAATCATCAAGAATTAGCATGGCAATGTAGAGCAAATAAGATGTTTCGAAGGAACAAGTGTTGCGCTCGGGCGGGTGAAACCTGCTCGCAAAGACTGAATGCAGGCCAGGGTGGCTTACCATGGTGACCTTCCTCCTTGAGCACAGGGGACGCAGGACGGTCGGAAGACTCCTGGCCATCGACAGAGGGCCCCGATCCGTTGGTATCGACCATCATGGAGGCAGACGGCGAGGTCATTGAGATGATGTTTCCAAGATCAGCAATGAGGGCTTAGGGGTAGGGCGCGTTTGTAGGGCTTGAAGCTGAAAAAGAATGCTGTCACGTGGAGTAATCCTGGAAGTCAGGTGACACGCACTAGACCTATATAGAGCTAGCGCAGATGAACCAGATCAGGAATAGCGTCAACATAGTAACAACTCCCATACACTCACGTTAGACAACAATATTCACTGAATGAGGGATGCAATTATATTCTCAAATGGCGACAGCTTCCTAAGGTGTGATACGTTATAACAGTTTTGTATAATCTGCGTACATTTCAGCCAAAAAGAAAGAAGGTGGTGGATGCAAAGAGGTATCTGCTTCTACGGAACACTGGTCGGTTGGCTTACGCTGATTTTGGAGCTCATGCTAGATTTGCTGCCTGATTGAGATATCTCCATTCTTCAGCCCTAACTCATCAAATTCAGCAGTCATAACAGTCCACGCTCAGAGAGATCCATTGACGGTCGTGAGACTTGCACAAGGATGGAACAGCCCAAGCAGCTTGCTGCCGATTACTAGTGAATATACCACAGAAACCATGGATCTATGGAGAACAGCTTCAATTGCCAAACGGGTATGTCTAGCCCTGGGGGGATATTTTGGTAAAATCTACTATTCATCGTCTCCTAAAGCTCCAGGCGTTTCACATCCCGTGTGTGATTGTGCACTTTCTCAACAGCTCCACCCTCATTACTTTCCTCAAGATCGGGCATTGCCAAGTTCAAGTCTGGAACCTCCCCAGCAACTTCCTTATACCAACCCACTGAACAAACATCCTCATACCACGCACTCAGCTCTGGAAACATCTCATACATCCTCTTCCGAAACGCCGCATACGCACCCATTAGGATGCTCGCCGTGAAAAAGTCCGCAACAGTTACGCTCTCCCCGACGAGGCACCTACGACCCTTTAGGTACTGGTCCAGGTGTCTGCATCGGCGCAGCATTGCACGCAGCGAGTCTTCGTCATCCTGACGGATTATCTGACGCTGCCCAATGCGCGGGAGAAAGACACCGCCAATAGCCGGGAAGAGGTCGGAGTTGGCAAAGGACATCCACTGTAGGATTTCAAGGGAGTCGCTTTTATCGTTTCCTAGGAGGGCTGTGGATTCGTCTAGTGATGCGACTGTTTACTCGTCAGTACGGTACCAGTTATACCGGTTAGGGTTTCTAGGCTGGGCACAGTAAAGAGTGAGAGGGATGCATTCCGATAGCACGTAGCCGTCGGCCCTAACAAAGGTAGGCACTTGGCCGAGGGAGTTGTGTTTGCAGAGCTGTTCGTATGCATCTTTACCCGTCTTCTCCGCGTAGATGATCTCCAGATCCAGCCCGTTGAGTTTCGCCAGGGCGCGGATGGTGGTGGACCGCGGAGTTGGCTGCCAATTAGCTTAACCCTCGTCCACACTGGTAGGGACTAAGCATACATTGTGAGTGTAGAGGGTTCCGAAGGACATCTTCGCCGTCTTTGGTTTGGATCACAATGTAATTGTGCCATCGGGGACTATTTAACACCGACTGACAGCGTTGTGTACCGGAGGCCGCTACGCGTCTGCGATACGCCAGATGGACTCCGACATATCGGGTCCCGAAGTCGGGCAATACATTGTTGCACAGAGCTCATAGCGCACTCTATTTAGGTTCTTACGATGCACCAGCATGTATGACAGCGCGCTAACATCTAGGAATAGAATGGGTCGAGACTGCTGGTACCTGCGTTCCATAAATCGAGCTCCGAGATCCGACGTCCTGTCCCTGTCGCAGCATTACGACGATTATAACTGCCCCTACAACAACCAACATACTGTACAGCCAGAAAAAGTCCTGGCAGATAGATAAGATATTTACTTCAAAATGCCTACGTACGCTGTCCTCGGCGCCACAGGCAATACAGGCAGCGCTCTAATCCAAAACCTCCTGCTTAACCCCTCCAACCGCATCAACGCCTACTGCCGCAACAAAACCAAACTCCTGCGTCTCCTCCCCGAAGTCGTCGACAACAAAAACGTCACTATCTACGAAGGCTCCATCAGTGACCTCGCCCTCATCAACACCTGCGTGCGCAATACCCGCGCCGTCTTCCTAACCGTCACATCCAACGACAACATCCCAGGCTGCCGGCTTTCGCAAGACTCCACGCAGACGGTCCTCGATGCACTGCAGCAAATCCGCACCGAGGATGGCCCAGATGCACAGCTACCCAAGCTGGTCCTCCTGTCCTCGGCAACGCTGGACCCGCACCTATCGCGCAAAATGCCGGGGTGGTTCCTGCCGATTATGAAGACTGCGGCGTCGTTCGTTTACGCGGACCTGGTCGAAGCGGAGCGTATGATGCGCGCGAATGAGTCGTGGATTCAGAGTATCTTTATCAAGCCTGCGGGGCTGTCTGTTGACGTTCAGCGCGGCCATAGGTTGGACTTTGATGAGCAGGAATCGTTTATCAGTTACTTGGATCTGGCGGCGGCGATGCTGGAGGCCGCGGATGAGGAGACGGGGGTTTATCTGGGCAGGAATGTGGGCGTGGTTAATACGAATGGGGGCGCGAGGTTTCCGCCTGGGACGCCAAAGTGTATTATTGTTGGGTTGTTGAGGCACTTTTTTCCGAGATTGCATAAGTATTTGCCTACGACGGGGCCGACTTGATAGGCAGCTTGGATGTAGGGGTTGGATGGCATAATGGTATAGACGGTACATACTGGTTAAGATTTGATCCAGTAATTATGGTTTATAATATCTATCAATCAGCATTCGGGGTACTTCAGTATCATAACTAGAGGAGAACATACCGTAACCTGCCGATTCTCCACTGGAAAGCAATCAACTCCGTCTCGCCGAGACAGTAACTGGCCGCTCGGGCATCGGACTTCAAAAGCGCTGGAGCATATCCGATTGTGGTTGTGAGTGGAGCACATCGTATATATACCATTGTATACAGTACTTCCAGACAACCAACAGCATTGACCAAAGCAATTCCAATCACCAAACAAGTTTATCCAGTTGATCACTAAAATGTCCTCTCAAATCAAAATCTCTTCCACCACCCTGGGCCAAAACAACTACAGCCCCAACCCGCCCTCCCAGTCCGCCCTCGACCTCACCAACCGCCTCCTCCAATCCAACCACGACACCCTGCACATATTCTTCCGCAACCTCAACGGCCACAACCATCTAGTGCACAATCTCCTCTCCCGGCTCGTCCTCGGCGCATCCCCAACCCAGCTCCAAACCGCCTACGACGACGACCTCCCCACCCAGCGCGCCATGCCCCCGCTCGACGAAAAGACCGTCTCCCTCCTCGCCAACAAGACATACTTCAAATCCCAGATAACGAAAATCGACCAATACACCAATTTCCTGCGGTTCTTCGAGAAGGAGATTGATTCGCGCGGGTGGAAGGATGTCGTTAATGAGTATGTCTTCTCACGGGATGAGGTCGCTGAAACCCTTCTCCCGCTTATGTATGATGGCGCGTACCACTCGATCATCCATTTGGGGTTGGGGGTGGAGTTTGAACAGCCGGGTGTTATTGCTGAGGCGTTGGCTCAGGCTGCGGCGCATGATTCGTTTGATACGGATTATTTTTTTCATACGGCTGAACAGAAGGCTGCTGCTGCTGCTGCTGCTGCAAAAGGAGGGAAAGAAGAGAATGGTTCGAATGGGGAGTCGCTTGTTAACCTGCTCGCTGAGATCCGGTCCACTCCGAATCTAGTCGATGCGGGCCGGGTGCAGGGTCTTATCGGGACGATGAAGATGAAGAAGGCTATTCTTGTGCGGGCAGGCGACCAGATCACCGACATTGCGTCGCGGTTTCGGGTTAGCGAGGAGGATCTGGAGAGGAAGACGGCGGAGGTGTTGAACCTGTGTGCTTATATGGCTGGGGCGGCGGCGAAGAAGGACGGGTTTGTCGAGAAGATCGATTTCTTCTTCATGCACTGTGTGACGAGCAGTATCTTCTTCTCGGTGCTTGCGAGGCAGGACTGGATTAGTGTGCGGGATAGAGTCAGGTTGGTGGAGTGGAAGGGCAGGCTGGATTTGATGTGGTATGCTGTTTGTGGGGTGCCGGAGTTGGATGTTGATTCTGTGAAGGAGTATCGGGGGGAGAAGACGGGGGACATAAGCTGGGAGCAACTGTTTCAGCTGGTCAATGAGCAGCACGACGATGGACATGTGGCAAAGTTCGTGCGGGCAGTGAAGAACGGGGAGGAGGCGTGCAGGAAGTTTGAGGACGACAAGGATTTCATGGTGAAGGAGGACATGTGGCTGCGGATTGCGAGGATGGCGTACGAGTCGACGATCGAGACGACGATGCAGACGAGATGGGTTGTGATGGCTGGGATGGACACTGCCTGGAGCTGGGTCTCAAGTAGACATTAGATATCTAGACACTAGCTAGCTGGTACTCCAATACAGCATCCTCCACCTCCGATCTGATGATTTTGTGCGTTGCATTGACAGGAAACTCGTCTAGTCCAAGATCCTGCAGGAAAAGCACGCCCTGCAGCGCATTCTCGTCCCCAAGAGTGCTGGCAATGTGCGTTTTGATCTCCGTCTCTGTCTTGCCAGTGGAGCGTTCGAGTACGGCAAATGGACCACCGGCATTGACCACACAGGCCTGCTCATTAGCACGCGAATAATCAGTATCAGTAAGACATACCTGAGTAGATGTGAATTTCTCCAGACAGCTCTCCATCGGAGCTGGCATGACCGCCGACTGGATCATGTCCTTCTTCCGCCCGAGGACAAACACAATGCCGTTGCTGTCCATCATTCCCACATCGCCCGTGTTAAACCACCTCCTCCCTCCTTCTTCATAGAATGAATCCCCCGAAACCCCGTCCAGATACTCTGGGATTGTACTTCCGCAGCAAACATGCAACTCCCCCAGCTTCTCCCTCCTCGCTATCTCCCCCTCTTCAGCATCCCAAATCCTCACCACTGCCCCCGCCGCAACAGCCCCAACCGGACTCATCTCGCCATAGAACGGAATCTTCTTCGTCGATGTAAACGGCCAAACAAACGCCCCTCCCCCTCCCACCTCCGTCATCCCGTGGTTAATCACAATCCTCGCCTTAGGAAACAACCGGCCACACTTCTTCAACACATCCCTCGTCACCGCATCCCCACCAAGCTGCACCGTTCGCACACAGTCAACCATCGCCCTTCCCTTCACACTGTAAGAATGAGGATAAAGCCGCTTTTCCAACTCCACAGACACAGAATGTACCATCGCCGGCGTCAAAACAATAAACGTCACCCGGTACCTCTCAACCGCATCTAACAAATCACCCACATTAAACCCATCCCCAGTCATAACGACCGTCCCGCCCTCGCGCCACGTCTGCAGCATCTGTGCCGGTGCGATTCCCCGCGCATTATGGGCCTGCTGCAGCGCGCGTCTGCTGTTTGCTGGGGTTAGGAGCCAGGACTGGGACTGCAGTACATGAGTTATTCCTGAGACAAGCAGTGGACACCCTTTTGGCTTTCCCGAGGTTCCGGATGTGAATAGGATTGAATGTGTGCGGGTTGGGTCGTCGGATCGTGCAGAGGATAAGACTGATGCCGTCTGGGAGGGGTCGAGGGCGGGTGAAGCTGCCAGGGCTAGGAGGGATTTCCAGATTGAGGGCGTTGATGGGTATGAAGTCGATGGTTCTGTGAGTGTTATACCGAGGATGTTACCATCCTGGTTGGTGTTGTCGCTTCTCGAAGATAGAGGAATGTTTCGTCGCGCGATATCCAATGTATCTGCCTCTGCCCCTGCACCCTGCACCACGATAATAGACGGTTTCACGAGTCGGATGACATCCCGCAACTCGTCATGTTTCGAGATAGCGAGCAGGCCCAAGTCCACAGACACAATCGTCAATCGGAGAATAGCCGCTGTCCATAGCAGAATAGTATACTCAATGCCATTAGGGATGAACATAAGCATCGCTGTATTCGGCCGGACACCGCTGTCTAGCATCCCCCTTGCAACGCGCAGCGCCGCGCGATGAAGCTGAGTGTATGTCCAAGCCAGACAGGTCTCATTTTGGCTTTGACTTTGTTTATCGACCAGGGAAGCGAGGTGGTCTGGTGGTTGGTGGGAGCTTATTACTGCGAGGCCGTGCGGGTTTTGACGCAGTCCTCGCTCGATGTGGAGGAAGACAGAGGGCTCATTGACGAGATGGCCGCCGTCGATCTCTGCTAGCTGCTCTGAGGGGGATGGCTTGAGGCGGAAAAGGGAGCGTATGGAAGGCATTCTACCAAGGTACCTGGATTATCGCAGTGTGAACGAGAGCTGGGCCAGCCATTGGAATCGAGGAAGAGATGGACGCCATCCTGCAGGGCCAGCTCCTTTCCGAGCTCGGGATTCAGCATTTCGGGGTCCGGTGTTGTACGGATGGTTGTTTTTGAATAGAGTATTAATATATTGCTTATTATCTAATCAGAGAAGCAAAAACATCTAGTTGTCGCCTTCCGTATACTCCAATTTGACCTCTGTCTCGTAGTCCAAGTCCAAGTCCAAGCCCTAACTAACCCACGCTCCCTACTAGATGCTTCATCAACCACTAACAAAACCTAACTATACAGACCAAATTAATCAAACACAAATCCCAAGCCCAACAACAGCAGCCGCAAGCGGAAACAGACTCCTGACGAGATGCATCCACCCCCATCGCACAACCAACTCCGTCACGCCCTCCAGCGTCGCTACATCACCCTCAATCCCAGCCCCAGTCGCATTCCCATCCCCAAAACCCTCAATCTGAGTCTGATTCAACCCCCTTATCTGACTCTCCCTCTGTAAACCAAAAAGCACATCATTCGTCGGACTCATGCACACCCACGTAAACGGGACCATGATAACGGTGAGCACCCCCACAAGCGCAGCCCTACGCCACGGCTTACTCCGCGAGCTCTGGCAAGCCGCGATGTAGAAGTACAATATTGCAGTGGCGATGGATATTGTAGGCAGGGAAATGTGCCCGTAGTGGTATGTCCGGACCCATTGGTGCAGGAGCTGCGGTGGGTGCGTTGTTGTGTCGAGCAGGACGGGGACGGTTATTGTGCTAAGGGTTATCATTGCTCCTGGTACTTATGTTAGTTTTTTCTTGTGATATGAGGATTTGGAATGTATTTAGGAGGGGAGAGGGGAGAACCAGAGAGGAATGACCCCGATACAACAGCTGTGCTTTTGAGGGTTGAGAGGGATGGGGAGGGTTCTGGCATGGTGTATGAAGTTGCTCTACTGAAGGGAGAATGTAGAGTGAGCTATTATGCTGTTAAACAGGGAGCCATAAGTGTCTAGGAGCATCTGAAGAAGATTTAAATGCAGTCGACGACACTGTTACGTGTCCGGCTCGGTGACTTGGAGTTTGACTGGGAATTGAGCTCTGTGCCTCGCTGTCCGACGGTGCGATCCTAATTCGCAGGTCTCTGTGGGACAGAAGAAGTAACTTGCATTGAATATCGACGATCTGCAGTAGACACACGTATCGCCATGTAAACGCAACTCGGCTACTTAGTATCTCTAAACCCATCAACCTCGACGCCCTTGTCGATGAACTGCGAAATCCATCCGATTGTCATCCTATATCAATCAATAAGCACCCATCCAGATCGACTCTAACGAGAAAAAAAGAAAGAAAGGAACGCACTTGCTCCTCTTCGTATCAGCAAAATTCTCATGATCCCCGACCAAATGCTCCTTATACCACGGATCATCCTTGATCTTCTTATAGTCCTCGAAACTGCGAAACACCACCTGGCTGAAGCAGTCGTAGTCGGCGATATTGGCCATCTGCGGGTCCATGATCTGGTACATCAGCTCGCGGGTTGAGCTCGTGTTGTGGATCTATGATTGATGAGGGTGTTAGTTCCTTGTTACCTAGCTGCCTTGTACACTATATGTATAGATTATATGTGCCGACACACCTGAGTCCATCGCATAATACCATATTTCACCATCAACCCCGTTGTCAGCGGCGCTGAAACCTCCTTCATGTGTTTCCGGTAGGCTTCTTCGCTCATGCCTGGTTTGCGATAGCCTAGGATTGTGAGGCAGAGGACTTGGTCCTCGGATGACGTGCGTGCTGGGGGGTCTGGAAGGGACATTCTGCTTGTTTTAGTTGGATTCTTTTTGTCGGAATTTTGAGATATGATGGTCTGGGTTACTGCGATGAGAGACTGGGATGGAGTTCTATATAGAGATGGAAATGACCCGAGTCCAAGATACCCGGACAGCGACGGCGAATTATCGGCACATTATGTTTCGTCTGTATACGACCTGATGTCAGATTCTGATGTGTCAAAAGATTCACACGTTTGAAGAATTTGATTCTTACAGATCAAGTCTACTGGATCAAGTCAATTCCTAGAACATGCTGTATGTTCGATTTGTAGATCTATATACTCAAAGTCTAGTATATAGGCCGAAGGCAAGAAGTACAATAAAACAAACAATAACCGCACGCCATATCTAAAACATACTGTGAACTAGTTGTAGTACTCCAACAACCAGCTTCGTAGATCTCCAATGGTGGGGTACTCGAGAAACAGACTACCAGTCACTGTCACTCCCAGCTCCTCTCGGAATTTCTCTGCAATCACCAGACTCATCAAGCTGTCGACGCCGAGATTGGCAAACGAGGCATCATCCGTGAGGTCCGACAGCTCCAGCGCCGCTTCGTTGGAGATGAGCACTAGGGCTTTGGCCGCCACGCTGTCGCTATCTGCTGCTTCTGCTGCTGCGGGAGCCGAAGTGGGAACGGGAGCGGGAATAGGCACCGAGGCTGGAATTGGAGCTGGAGCCGGAGCAGGGGCTGGAGTAGGAACCGGGGTAGCCACGGGAGCCGGCGCAGGCGCAGTAGGTTGGGGCTGTGGCTTTGCCTTGGGCGCCGGCGTTGCTGAAACAGCTGCGTGAGATAGAGCCCCTGCTTCCTCTGGCGCTGTGAAGAATCGGTTGAGCAGGATGCGCGGGTACCGACGGAATTGGATACCACCGCACATCCCAATAATGACCCCGTCCTGCATGATATAGACATCCCCGAGATAGACAGTAGGGTCATCCTCGGTTGGAATCATCTTAACGTAGGATCGGTATTTCGCGCCTGCAACAAGGGGTTTAGCGAACCGTAACGAACTCCAGCCTGGTGTGACACAGTAGTTTGCCTTGGTGTCTATGGCGTCCGATAAATTCATCACAAACCCGGCAAGATGTGCAACGCTGTCGATGAAGTACGGTGGAATAGTCCAGGTACCGCTCTTCTCAGTGGAGAGCTTGATATCCGCAAAAGCCTCGAGCTCGTGCAGAACAACGGACTGCATTCCACGGTATTTCTGTGCATAGTCCACAAGGTTGCTGGCAAAGAGGAGGTACGCCATGTTGTGGTTGAAGCGGTTCGCGACACCCTCTTCTGCAAGGCGCTCGAGAGCTTCAACCCTACCTTCAATCAGATGCTTGTTGGGTATCCAGGCCTTGAGCCACTCGGAAGCATCCCCGTAGTAGATGAAAGCGCTTGCAAACGGCTCATCTGCAGTGCCGTCGTTGAGGATATTTTGCCAGGTGAGATCAGCAACACCCGAGTTGATATCCGCAGTCGAAATTGTGACGCGAATATATTGGGGTTTCTTAGTGTTCTTCTGGGCCACAAGTCCACGCAAAACCACAAGGTTGGCCATGTTCATGTCTGGCGATTTGTCACCCTTAACTAGATTCTTATAGAGGTATCTTCCAAGGGTATACCCAATGTCGGCATGGATGGACTGGTTCACGTTAGTTAGACACATGGAAGAAAGTGACTCTCCACTTACCGAAGTTACCACACCACATCCGTTCATCTTGTGTCCATGTGCGGCAGCCAAGAAGTCAGGCTGCATCAGATCTGACTGCATTACCACTTTACCGGCAAATCCGCTAAAGCTCTCTTCGATGATCTGCTGGACGGTTGAAGTTCTCAGACCCGAAGGTATTGCTGGAGAAACGTGCCCCGTCTGCTGCGCTTTGAGTGCCTTTTCAGCATCGTAGAATGTGTTTCCCTTGGTGAGGGCCCAGTCCCCATTGTACTGAAGCCAGTATGTCTTGTCATTCCAGGCATAAGTAGGCAGGTCCAAGAGCCGCAGGCCTTTCTCGAAGGGGCGCTGGTACTCGTTCCATTCAATGGGCACCCCGGCGCAATGCAAAGCAGAAAGAGATTGTGACAATGTTGCCCAGTTGTTTTCACCTCGCTTCATGGAGGCTACTGCCACATTGACGGTTGGAAGAGTAGCATTCACGAATCCTAAGCAGACAGGGTGAGGTCCGATTTCCACCCAGGCAGTGTCTTCATCGACGGTCGAGAAATCCTGGGCCACCTCAAGTGCTGACAGGAAGTTGACAGTCTCCCGGGTTGCACGGCGCATGTATTTTGCGTTGATGGTCTTGTCGTCAAAAATGACCTTTCCCAATAGTGGAGATATCACGGGCATACTGGGTGCTCGGAACAGGACTCCGTTCTTGGCGGCCTCTTCGAAGTCGTCGAGGATGGCTTCCGTTTGAGATGAGTGGAAAGCAAATGCCACGTCCAGGCTGGTGCACCGATATCCATTCGACTGCAAGATCTCGGAGACAATTTCGATCTCTGCCTGGGAGCCGCTGAGCACGGTCTCTTTAGGTCCATTTATGCATGCGATCTCGTAGCTCTTGCCCTCCAACGATTTCTCAATATTAGCCAACGGAGCACGCACCGCCAGCATTTTATGGCTGCCGACCTGGCATTTATCTTCTAATAGCTGTGCCCTGCGGCCCACAAGGAAGAGTGCATCACTGGCAGAAAGTGCACCTGCCACATGAAAGGCCGCATATTCGCCAAGGCTGTGGCCAACGACAGCACTGGGCTTGACACCAAGCGAGATCCAATACTTGGCAAGAGAAATCTCGACCGAAACCAGAGCCAGCTGCGTGACAACCGGAGAATGGACATGGTCTTTCGGGTAGCTACCATCCACCACTGAAATGAAGGATGGAAAGCCTTGTGCCTGTGCTAGAGAATTCAGGTAGAGCATCTGGGACCTGAAGTACGGCGAGTGGTGGAATAATTCCAGGTCCATTGACTTGTACGATGCACCTTGGCCTGTGAAGGCGAAAGTGACCTGCGGTGGCCCAGTTGCTGGGATAGGCTTGTGCGTGTCGACGCTGTCCAGAAACGATGAAAGTTTCTTCTTTACTTGGGCAATATCGGTTGTGGCAACTGATGCTCGGTGGTTGTGGTGGTAGCGTCGAGCTGTGGTGGTATATGAAAGATCAGCCAGGGATATCTCCGGGTTCACTTCCAGATACGCGATTAGCCTCTCTATGTTTTTCTTGAAGGAAACCTTGCTCTTCGCAGACACATTGACTACATGAGCCACCCGTGGATCAATCGAATCTGTCTCTCTCAGTGGTGGCTCCTCGAGGCAAACAGTAGTGTTACCACCAGCGGCACTGAAGTTGTTCACCACGGCATAACGTTTCTTGCCTTCCACGCGCGGCCATGGAACCTTTTGGTAGGGAATATGTAAATTCCTCTTATCCAAATCCTTTGGGAACAAAGGATTAAGGCTGTTCTTTATACCAACATGTGGCGGGATCGCACCCTTCTGGTACATTAACAAGACCTTGAGAAGGGCAGTCACTCCGGCGACAGCCTCTCCGTGTCCAACATTCGCCTTGACAGCACCAATATGGAGTGGCTGTTGGGCGCTTCGTCGCTTAGTTATTGGTGCGAAAACGTCGGTGATGGAGGTAATTTCCACAGAGTCGCCGGCCTGCGTACCGGTGCCGTGCATTTCCACGAAGCTAACATCTAGAGGGTCAATTCCAGCGGAGCTCATAACCTGTCGGTACAAATAGCTCTGGGCACCGGCATGAGGGTGGGTAATTGAGATGGCCTCAGCTGAGTGATTTGTGGCCGCAGCACGGATGACCCCGATAATGTTATCGTTATCCACCTCAGCATCTTCAAGGCGTTTCATGACGATGGATCCCATTCCATCAGCACGGCAATACCCGTCGGCATCGACGTCCCATGTCTTGCACGCACCGGGTGTCTTGGAAAGGAAGTGGCCATGGCTTAGACCAGCAAAAGCGTCGGAATTGGTGAGAACATTCATACCGCCGGCTACGACCATGTCGGTATCCCCATTCCATAGAGAGGTGCAAGCAGCCTAGTAGAGGATTCATTAGTGATAAAACAAGTAGCTCATGGTAGTTACGTATTACGTACCTGAATAGTAGCTAAACTGGAAGAGCAAGCAGTGTCGCAACTGAAACTAGGCCCAGAGAACTTGAAGAAGTAGTTTATGCGCCCTGGTCCGAACGCACGGCAGCCACCTGGGATGAAATAGGTACTAATTTCTTGAGCTGTGTTGACCTCACGGTAGTCATCACTAGCCTGGCCATAAAATGTTCCAATTCGGTGGAGATTAGTTGCTGGGGTTCGATTAGCCACGTAACCTGCCCGCTCCAGCGCCTCGTATGCAGTAACGATGGCGAGGCGCTGCATTGGATCCGTCTGTTGAGCTTCCCGCGGTGACATGTTGAAAAATGGAGCATCAAACAAACCAGGCTCGTCAATAAAACAGCCGTATGGGGTATGACTCGTATTCATTCGTTTTCCATTCGGGTCCCAGTGAGTTTCAACATCGAATCTATCAGCGGGTATCTTCCTGGCGACATCAAGGCCTTGCTCGAGTAGATCCCAGAACTTCTCAGTATCCGTTGCACCACCAGGCATACGGCATGACATGCCGATGATTGCAATATTCGATTGCTTTGTTCCCCGTGGGCTTGCGTTATCAGACTTCTCAAGAATCCAGGGAATCAACTCCTCCGTTGACGCTTCGAACCCCTGGAGCTTGGAACTAAGGGCAGTCCGTAGGTCATTGATTGGAACCGAAATGCGAAAGACCAAAACTTCGCAGTTAGTTGCCGAAATTGTGTATGCCTGGTCAACGACGCCCTGGATGACATTGTCCCACAAGATGGGCTGTGTTAGGAGCTCCAAAACTAACTTCTCAAACAGCTCTTTAGCGGTAGAACATATGAATGGTCTTCCGGTTGAAGTCTGGTAGATTGGTATTGTAGGCGAGTATACTGCATCTATAGATGCCATGGTCTTTGTGGATATGATCTCACGTGCATGTTGTTCGTTGTATAGGTGCTTGGCATGACAAAGGCCACTGTACACCGGAAGGCTCACAACCTTATGACGCCGGAAAAACTCCGACAATCGCAAAACACGCTTAATTCGTGAAGGAGGGCCGCTTATCGTGACAGAGCCCTCGCCCCATGCGCTGATAAAAATCTTGCTGGGCTGCGGAGTGTTCTTTGAGGAACCCGATATTAGCCATTAGCCCTAATGCCGTTTGTGGGCCCGAAAATCTCACCTCTCTTGCATGAATAGCGTCAAGCTCCGCCTGCACTTCTTCAACCTTGGCGCCGGGGACAACAGAAGCCCAAGTGTCCGGGGAGCCCGACGTATCGCGAGGCTCCAGATTCTGGGAGACCTCGTCGACCAATGTTCCGAGACGGAAAGAAACCCGTACTACCTCGGCACCCGTAACTGGGAGATCGGCTAATGTAGAGCATAATGACACAGCAGCAGTTGACAAAAGCCCAAGGCCCAGGCCAGCTAGATAAGTGGACACGCTGCGTAGGTCAAATCGGTCAGGCGAGTTCTCATAATAGCTACAGAAGTTAGTAACCCCGCATAATCAAGTATCCAGGTTTGGTTGACATATATACCCGATCAAAGTTGCTATTTCCAAGACACAAAGAAGAACACCGTCCAAGGATCCACTTAAAGGGCCTTTGCGGAGCTCAGGGTAGTCAGCAAGATTGAGAACGGTTTCAAAGGCAGGGACCAAAGCCTTGACAGAAGCCGGTAATTGCCGTACTTCGTCACGGACAGCAAGTGTAGCGTCGTCAATAAATCTCGCGAGTATCGGGTGCTGTCTATCTTTACTGTGGTTGTACAGGCGGCGGAAGAGCCCCTGGAGGTCGTCTTTGGGGAATTCGTTGCTGAAGTAAAGAAGCTTCATCTTGGAATATTCCGCTTGTGAATCTGATTGGGGAGTGTACACGGACATTCTCTCGAAGACAATGTCCTCTGGAAGCGGATGAGCCACCGGATCCAGTGTGTAAACGAAAGTAAGGCAGTAGTTTCACGGTAGGCGGCGCAGACAATAATCAAGGAAACGAATGTGCAGATCTGAGGTGAATGCAAGACAGACTCTGTTGCACCAGGCGAGATTTATTGTGATCAGGAAAGATTCAGGTAGCCCTGCCAAGCGATAAGCGTCAGACTCGGCCAATTTTGATCCAGCGGCGTTCGGTGATGGGTAGTACTCTGGACTCGTACTCGGAAAACAAGGTCCCCGGTCGGAGTCCAGCCCAATATGCGGCTGGTTGAGCGATTATTGGCAATGCCGATGGGGCTGATGTAGTGTAATTATTATTGTGCCCCGGCTCGACCTGATATTTGCAAGGAGGCCTCTGGTGGTTCCCAGAGTTCTTTTCCCTGAGACATCGCTTGAGTAAACCGATTGAGCTCGAGACACCTGAGTGTATCCTGGATCCAGGCACAATGGCCCAACCTCAGCATAAAGGCGGGTATAAACAAATTAACAAGACACTCAACATATGCGCCTTCGAGGATTATCTTGCTGCGCAGCTCAAGCACTTGCCTTGCCTTGCGGATGTGGAGCAACTCAGCCCTCGAGTCATTCGGGTCCTAGGACAGAATGCTGGAAAGGTAAGGGTCTCCAAGATAATACTTGCTGCCTCTTGCTAACAATGCTCGCATGTAGTTCACTTTGCAAGGGACAAACACATATATTGTCGGCACAGGGTCACAGAGGCTGATTATCGACACCGGCCAAGGGATTCCACAATGGGCAGATATCCTTGATGCTACTCTCAAGGACCATTCCATCTCGCTGTCACACGTCTTCCTCTCTCACTGGCATGGTGACCATACTGGAGGAGTTCCGGATCTCCTGCGACTCTATCCCGATCTCACTGAGGCCATATATAAAAATTCCCCAGGTAGTGATCAGCAACCGATCGATGACGGCCAAGTATTTCGGGTTGAAGGTGCTACTATTCGAGCGGTGCATAGTCCGGGACATTCCCACGACCACATGTGCTTCGTCCTTGAGGAGGAAAATGCTATGTTCACAGGAGATAATGTTCTCGGACATGGCACTAGCGCAGTCGAAGAGCTTGGTGTCTACATGGAGACTCTTCAGAGGCTGAAGTCACACCATTGCGCCATTGGCTACCCCGCCCATGGGGATATTATCACAAACCTCCCAGCGAAGATTGCGGGAGAGTTGGCGCAGAAGATGCGGCGTGAAAAACAGGTTCTCATGACGCTCGACCGACTCAACAAGGATTCCAGGCGAGCAGGCCGAGGTAAGAAGGCCAGCGTCACGGTCAAGGAGCTGGTGGTTTTAGTGCACGGGGATGGAATCGACGAAGATGTGCGAACGATGGCACTGGAGCCGTTCATTGACGAAGTTCTGCGGAAGCTAGCAGAAGACGGCAAGGTAGCCTTTGAGATGCGAGGGGGAACAAAACGATGGTTTGGAGTGGGAGTGTTATAAGTTCAACATTGGAGTTCTTGTTTTTTCTTTGAATGGATGGAGTGAGGTTGAAGGCGCCAAGCTTGTTCCTCGCCAAAAACCATCATCTGTCTTTCCTTCTTGCTTCTTGCTTCTGTTATATCTCTTGTTTCCCACTTCTGCCTAGATTGATCTACTAGAGTCTCTTTGGAATGACGAAAAAATTACTGCCTACTTCCGTTGCATTTCGACGCGTCACCCTAGCCTGTGGTGTGGATATTTAAAGGCTTACAATCCTCCCAACCGACGAGTGCTCACACGACTCAGAGAAAACGAGATTCTTTCCCATCGCCTGTCTTTGATAGCTTGTACAGCTGCTGCCTATACTATAGATGCCGTCACTCGATTTGTTTGAGCTTTGCTGGTCCGACTCTCGGGCTCCGAGCGTGGTGTGATGGAATGAGTACCTACGGCAACCAGAAAGCTGAACCAGTATTACCTATACCTGACGACAAAATAAGGTGGATATTAGTACGAAAGCTTGTTACGGACAAAGGGCCGATGATCGCTGGGTCTCAGCTGCTTGCGCTCGAGCCGATCTGGTGGGCCCTTCTCACCAAGCTAGGCTTTACTGGCAGCTCCGCCAGAGATTCCCACGCAGCTCATTATCCCAAGTCAAGCTCGCTGAACTCACACTGAGCTGTTTGCGTCCTCCCGATAGATGAAGCAATTAATTGCTCCAGCCACGTTGACAGCAATGGCAGGCGCCCGGTCGGACAGCGGCAGTGCTGTCGGTCTCCGGGGACGAAGTGGGAGCCCGTTTACCTGGGTCCAACTCAGCTTCAGCCTCAATTTCTATAATCGTTCCCCCAGCCGCGATTTTGTCATAGCCGGATACGAGCTGAGAGCCAACGTCTGGATAGTGCCTGATTTATATATTTACTGAGGTGGAATTATCGGTCAAATGACGTTGACGGCGATACGATGTCGCAGCTAAATCCGAGGTTCCCATGCCATGGCTACATTAGGCTGCATGAAAAGTGCTAGTGCTGGCCTGACACTTTGACTGTGACGATGACTGGATTACAGCCACCCTAGTCTGACTACGATCCATCTAACAAAGGCACACTGAACACGACCCGGCTGAGTAAAGAGGCCTATGAATAGTGCCAGGCTGCTCCTTCCCAGCCGTAAATCCAATCCTGGGCATCAGTGCAGACCCCGCATACGAACGCTAAACACCAATGGTATCTTCTTGTAAGCTGACATTCAGCGGCTAGCCTGACCTGTCAATCCTAACAAACCCCCGCCAGAAATCGCCATGCTAACAAGCAGTCCAATCCTTCGCGCAGATGTGCTTTGTCTTTTTAAGCCTGGGGCCCCTCACCCCTCCTCCGTTGTAAATATCCGATCATCATCCCCTCATGTTCATGATGGCAACCTTAAGCGCCGATGGTATTTCGCCTATCCAACCTCCGCCAGTAAAACTGAGAGGAAGCTGTCAGACATGTGCGCAATCCAAGCTCAAGTGCAGTCAGGACAAACCTACTTGTGCACGGTGTGCCAAAAGAGGTACAACATGCCAGTATCTAGTCAGCAAGCGCGCTGGCCGCAAACAGGGCAGTAGAACAGGCAGCCTCAAGACTCTTAAAACAGACTACCAATCCATGTCTGTCGAGGAAAACGATAGTCGAAATGGGCTCCTGGATGCGTCCACACATTTGATGCAGTACGCTCTTCAACAAGATCGAAGCCTCGATGCGTGTCGGGAAAATTACCATCATCAGCGTACGCCGAGTTATCCAGAGAGTATCCCGAGCCTCCTCTCTTCTGCTGGCCCTGCAACCTCAGCTACAACTCCTCTTACATTTGGACACCCCGAGTTTGACAGCTTTCTTGCTTCACCGGTGTCCTTGTCGTTTCTCGATGCACCCGACGTGGACTATTTTTCCGGAGCCCAGGTCAATTTCAGAGATCTCGATGGAATTCCTGACCCTTCGTTTTTCTCACCCAGTGATCCAATACCGATGCTTGAAGACAACATCCTCAAGTCCCCTTTTGTGGCGAATTCTCCGGGCCCGGGGACTATTCAGCCTTGCTCGCCTCCACTACCGGAGATATCTCCTAGCGGGGATCCACCACAATGCTTTTGTTTTGCTCGTTCACTATCATTGCTCCGTGAGCTCTTCCCAAACCCTTCGCTCAATTGCAGGGCTACAAGCACAGACGACAAGAACTGTCCCAATCACCCGACAATCCAACAAGTTATCGCTCAAAATGAGCAAACCATACAAGATATCAACCAAATTCTGCAGTGTCCATGCTCTCAGGACGGCTATACACTCACTATCCTTGCCCTCATCGTCTTCAAGATTCTAGCCTGGTATGGTGCAATAGCGTTGGATGCTCCCATGTCCGACGACAGTCAGACATTTACAGAACAGGTCGACAGAGCACCTGCTGTAATCCGGGGCTACCATCTTGAAGGCGAAGACCAGGGCCGCATGGCCGCACAGCTTGTCCTAAGCGAACTGTACCCCGTGCAAAGTCTAGTGAACACACTTTACCAGCGGCTGAAAGATCAAGTGTCGCAGGGCAGGCTGCTCACTGGACCGGACATAGTTCCTGTGGGGGCTCACGGACACGAATCCATCCTACCCTTGCACCTTCTGGACAAGCTAGCTGTGGATCTCGGAACTCGGCTACGGGGATTATCCAATGAGATTGTTGAGCGATTGCGGCGAGGCTGGTGATTGACAAACAATTGAGGTCTCGGATTCCATATTCTATACCCTGGTGTTTGTTTCCACTGCACATACATTGATCTTACATGGTTAGCGGATGGTAGGCGCGTCTCCTATATGATAAAATATGACATATTAGCGGCCGGAGCCTTTGAAATACAACTACCCTCAGCACCTGCAACCTATACCTAGCCCGTAGCCTTTTGATTGGAGAGGCGGGATACAGTTCACACCGAGCATTCCCAATTGACCTGGATCGCCCTGGCCTCCATTGTGCCGCATTCTCACCCCCGAACAAACCATCCCAGTCTCCCAACCATTGCCGGTTGCAGTCGATAGTCAGGCACGATGGCAGCCTCGTTCTCTGTCCGTCTTCCCCATATTCAACGAACCCCTCCCAACCCATTGTACATTCTTATTCCAGGCCACTTATTGAGCTGCACGGAGTTATTACCTTCGGTCTTCTTGGATATTTTTTATCCCCGAAGCCTGCTTCCATACAAACAGTCCATTCACTAGCATAGCCTGTGGAACCTTTTTACCCTAGATGTAATCCACCGGAGTACAAGGCTACAATACCTACACTTTAGTATCATCAATATACTTTATCCGTCAATACGCTCAGGGCTCTTCTCATCACAACCAACAAAATTCAAATAAAGAAGTCCAATATGACTCAATTCCCTGTCAACATCGCCAGCGACAAGGACGAGTTTGATCCGGAGCACTGGACAAGCACAGGCACAAGCAATGGCAATCGTCTTCCAACCCGCCACCCCGAAACTGGAATCAGCGTTCTGATTGTCGGTGCTGGTATGGGCGGGCTCATGACTGCTCTCGAATGCTGGAGGAAGGGCCATACGGTCGTGGGAATCCTTGAGCGGAATGAGGGGCCTGTTTATTCTGGTAATCTATCTACCTTATCCTTTCTCTACTCTCGAGCTAGGAAGCTCACTGGTGTTAATGAAAACAGGAGACATCATTGTCATGCAACCCCCGGCCGTCTCTATCATTCGCCACTGGCCTGACATGTGCCGCGACATGGAAGAAGAGCAGGTCCACGCTGCCGTTAGCTACGAGACCCACGGTGGACGGCATATCTACGGTCCTACCGTGCCCTCATTCAACGACCCGGAACACCTCGCAAGTCGGAAAGGCCCATTCGTTGCCCCCGCCCAGGTCCGGCGGAAGTTCTACCGCATGCTACTACGGCAAGTCGCCAAGATAGGTCTACGGGTTGAGTACGGAAGCCCCGTGCAGAGTTACTTTGAGGACCAGGGCGCGGCGAAGGGCGGCGTTGTCCTCGAGAACACCGGCGCGATTCGTCTGGCGGATGTAGTCGTCGCAGCGGATGGGCTGAAATCCTCATCGGAGATTCTCATCGCGGGCGAGCATGTCCCCACCAAGTCCAGCGGGTTGAGCATCTATCGGACTGCGTTCCCCAAAGAACTCGCGATGAGAAACGAGGCCGTGAGGAAGCGCTGGGGCAATTCTCCGCCTGTATGGGAGTACTGGCTTGGACCGGGGATGTACCTCGGCGTATTCGTAGGCGAGGACATCATCTCGTTCGGGTTCACGCCGCGCGACGTTCAGGGCATGGCTACAGAGTCATGGGAGCCAGATACAGATCCGGAAGATGTGGCGAGGGCGATGCTTCGCGTGCCGGACTGGGACCCCGCGGTGTTGGCGCTAATTCGGAGTGCGCCGCAGGGTGCGATCGTGCACTGGCCGCTACTGTGGCGAGATCTTCGGCGCGAGTGGACGTCGCCGGCGGGCCATGTGGTGCAGGTTGGGGATAGTGCGCATAGCTTTATCCCGACATCGGGGAATGGGGGGTCGCAGGCGCTGGAAGACGCCATTACGTTGGCGACATGTTTGCAGTTAGGTGGAGGTGTGAGGAATGCGCCACTCGCGACGAAGGTGTACAACCTGCTGAGGTATGAGCGAGTGAGTTGTGCGCAGAAGATGTCGTTCGTCAATTCGCAGCTCAAGACTGCGACTGACTGGGATGCTATCTGGAAGGATCCAGCTAAGATACGGACACGGTTTCCGAGTTGGATCTTTAAGCATGACCCGGAGGCATATGCTTATGAGAAATATGGGCAAGCATTTGCGCATCTGATTTCTGGGGCGGAGTTTGCCAATACCAATTTCCCTCCTGGGCATGAGTTTAGGCCCTGGACGGTGGAGGAGGTATGGCGGGATATCGAGGATGGGAAGAGGGTGGAGGATCTTCTTGATGGCGATTGGTCTTGAGACCTGTATGCAAGGCTCCAGGCTAAATTCCAATGTACGTATTAGGCGCTAGACAACAGTTGCAGGTCGAGTGCTGTTCGTGCATCTCCGAGAAATGAAATCTCCGAGATCCGCTTGGGCGAGCCCTAATTGGCGACTCACGTACAGGATAAATCAAATTCACCATCACAACTTTCCAATCCCAAATGATATCGCTGTCCGACTCTGAGCTCCGCATAATGCAGTCAAATTTCCGACTTAACATAATTGCCTGCTGAGGTCTCTTATCCCGATTCTCGGGCACCGTATTTTTCTTGTACCCTAACCCAATTTTAAGGTCTATAATAAACCTAGGTACAAGAAATAGGTAAATAACCAACCCAATGCCTCCAGTAGCTCGTCTCTGCCTCATATCCTCCCATATTAGCCCTCCCAATCTTAACAACGAGCTAAACATGGCACCTCACATCCCCTACCGCCTCGATGGAAAAGTCGCCCTTGTCACCGGCTCTGGCCGTGGAATCGGGGCCGCAATGGCCATCGAACTTGGCAGATGCGGTGCAAAGGTCATAGTTAACTATGCCAACTCACGCGACTCCGCTGAGAAGCTGGTCAATGACATCAAAGCTCTCGGGACCGACGCCATTGCGTTGAAGGCCAATATTCGCAATGTTCCCGAGATTGTGAAGCTGATGGACGAGGCAGTGGCTCATTTTGGAGGATTGGACATTGTTTGCAGCAACGCGGGAGTCGTTAGCTTTCAGCACTTGGGCGATGTCACTGAGGTACATTCTCCTTTCGGCCGCCTCTTTTTTTTCAACATCGTCAGTGCTAACGAAATTCCCGTACATAAAGGAGGAATTTGATCGTGTCTTCTCACTGAACACCCGCGCCCAATTCTTCGTTGCGAGAGAAGCCTATCGCCATTTGAACAACGGGGGACGGGTTGTCCTCATGTCCTCGAACACAGCCAAGGAGTTCAGCGTTCCTCGGCACGCCGTGTACTCGGGCTCCAAGGGTGCTATTGAGTCCTTTGTCCGGGTTATGGCGAAGGATTGCGGTCATAAACAGATTACCGTCAATGCAGTGGCCCCTGGCGGCACTGTGACGGACATGTTCAATGATGTAGCGCGCCACTACATCCCTAACGGCGAGAAGTACTCTTCTGAGGAGCTCAAGCAGATGGCAGCCCATGCGTCGCCATTGCTGAGGAACGGGTATCCGTTGGATATTGCGAAGGTTGTTTGTTTCCTGGCGAGCAGTGAGGCGGAGTGGGTGAATGGGAAGATTATTACGGTTGACGGAGGTGCTGCATAGGTCTGACAGAGGGTAGGCAGGATTAAAATAGAATAGACTATTGAGTCAATGCATTAGTTTGCAGCTGTGTAATTGTTTCCATGTTGCCAGGGACGAATACATCGGATTCCGGAGTGTCCACAGTCGGGGACTTCCAAACTCCACGCGAGTGCATCTTGTTCGAGATGCGACCTGTATGGTTGATTCGGGCATGTCGCCGTTGTTGACGGGCTGGGTTCATTTAAATAGGTCCTTCATTCTTGCTTCAAGCGATCTGGCGGTGCGATTTCACCTTGGCCAAAAAGACCAACACAATGACACTTCGCCCTACCTTTGAAGGTACATTTGCAGGATTTGTAGTATGGTACGATGCTAAGAAATGATTAGATATAACAGACTGTGAGACGGTCCTTTTTGAATGGGCAGAGAGTTACGATGGAAAAGACTGGGAACGACTGGAACGATGCATAGCTCCCTCTCTCCGTGTTTGTCACTCGTTATCCATCTGAGCGACCAATGCTGATGTCCACAGATCGACTATAGGGCCTTCGTCAATAAGCTCTGGGAGAATATGGCCCCCACCGATTTTGTCGCCATGGTCTCCCATCCTCACTTTCTGGGCACCCCGCGCATCCAGACACAACATTTCATCGGAATGACGAAGTGGGAGAAGGTTAGCGAAAATCAAATCCTAGGACACCATCAAATGAGAGTCGCCCACCAGAAGCATGCGGACGATGAATTGAAGGAGGTCACCGTAAAAGGACATTCGCATGGTACGGGCACAATAACATACCGGAGAATCGATGGCGTCTGGAAGTTTGCGGGGATTGAACCGCATGTAAGATGGACCGAGTTTGGCGGGGAAGGTCTCTTTGGGCCACCTGTAAAGGAGGGGAATACAGCACCAGGGCCTATCGATATTGTTTCATAGGATTTGAATCTGAAATTAATTGGATGGAAGGAATGGAATATAGCGTGGAGTTGTGCTCAAGAGAATAACACAGTTGGATAACTTCATGGTTTCCGAAACAGGACATTCAATATTTTTTCAACCGTGTAGTGGTAGTGCAGTGCTTCGTATTCCCCAGCACAGTAATGAGTAAGCTTATCGACCTATCGGCCTATTGGTCTTGGCCCTTCAGGGATGCTGCTTATTTTTGCATGTTATTCGCGTCGGACGAGGACAGCTTCCTTCGCTTTCGGTGTTGGAGCCCAGCGAAGCCGAGAGCCGTTGTTGTACGTATTCCTCCATTATTCGCTATCTTTCCCAGCCGCAGGCGCCACACACATCCATTCACTGCTGACACAATCGCGTTGTGCGGCCAGGACTGAGGAATATCCCGAGTATTCTGTAATCCCGCTCGTCTTCTTCAGGGCGCTTCCCATATAACTACAGCTCGAATCGGTCTTTCAGGTACTGACAATTCTGCATGTATGAGCACCCGTCAAGATGTCCAATATCACTGACCTTGAGACCTACAGCAGCGACCTTGCAGCTGCCGTCAAGACCCTTGTCTCACAGTCCCAGAGTCTCGTCTCCTCCGGCTCTCAACCACTTCTTCCCCCAGACGCTCCCAGCGAAGCCCACCGGGCACGACAATCGATTCTAACGACAACCACCAGACTACAGACTCTACTCTCCAGTCCCGCGGACTTCCTCCATCATCTCACCGTCCAGAACCAGCTGCTCGCATGTCTCCAATGGCTGGGAGAATTCCAACTCCTCGCCTGCATCCCCCTCAGCGGCAGCGTTCCCATCAAAGACGTCGCGGATCTGGCTGGTGTTCCTGAGGCTCATGTATCGCGCATTGTTCGGATGACAGCAACGGCCGGTTTCCTGCAGGAGCCTCAGCCCGGCCAGGTTGCACACAGCGCGCTTTCCGCTCCCTTCGTGACCAAGCCGTCTTACCTCGACGCCGTGATGTTTCTCGCCGGCACAGTTGCTCCAGCCGCTCTACAGATGCCCACTGCAACTCAGCGCTTCGGGTCGTCTCTGCGTCCAAACGAAACAGCCTATAATCTTGCTTTCAACAATCCAGCCACCTTTGCTAGCACTTGTGAGCAGCGTCCCAAGCTCCAGCGGCAATGGCCTGCGTTCCTGCGTTACGGAACGAACGACATCGACGATCGCACAACAGACCTACTAGCTAGACTAGACCATTTCCGCCGAGGCAACATATCAGTCGTCGAAGTATATCCTCCCAACAAGAGTTCTGTGGGAATAAAACTAACAAACTCACAGGTAGGCGCCTGCTCAATCGACCGCGCAACAATCCTCACAAACCTTTACCCTTCCCTACACATCACGGTCCAAATTGCAGCCCCAACGACAGGACCTAACAGTTGGTCTTCACACCCCCCAACCCCCTGCTCCAAGCACGACGACCTGCGTCCGCTGAGCTCTAGCCATGCCAACAAAAGTAACACTGCCACAAGCAGCAGCAGCAGCAGCTCCTCCTCCTCTTCAAGCCCCAACATAACAATCCAACAACGAACCCCAACAACCACTCAACCCGTATTCGATGCCTCCGTCTACATCCTACACCTTCCATCCCCATCACCTACCATCCCACTCGGCTCCCTCGCCCCGCGTATCATGTCTGAGCTCCGCGCACACCTCGACGTCCTCCGCGCCAACCCCGCTGCAACGCTCATCCTAACCCCGCGCCTGCTCCCGGACCCGGCGGCCGTGAACGCGGACACTGAGGCGTCTGCAAGATTACGGGACTTGTCTCTACTGCAGCTGGCTAATGAGCGGGAGCTGGACCTTTCCGAGCTGATGAATATGTTGAATGGTGTGAGTGATAGTATGGGGAGGTTGGTTGTTGTTAACAAGATAAAATCGAGGGAGAGTGTGGTGGTTGTGCTGGAGGTTCGGTATCAGGTATATAATCGGTGATTTTGGTCGTCTAGCTTCAAAAAGTCTATCATCTTTTCTTGGTTTTCGTCTAATTATCTATTTGGGTGTTCTGTCAAGCTGGTCTTGGTTTTAATTATTTAGCGCCATAGTCATATGGTGCAGCGACCAAGATTGGATGTATAATGGTAACTCCAGGATGGTTAGGTCATAGAGCCTCTAGACCACCCCAAGGGGCCATGGTTTAGAAGTGTGCCTCCAGTTCTCCTACAAGGTGACCCAGAAGTGGCATTCTTCAGTAACCCCGCGTAGCATATTTACTGTTTTTTCTATCGCTGCCTACTGCGTAGGTGAGTTATGGTAGACTTAATGTTGAAATTGATTGAATTTTCTAGCAATTCTAAAATCGTAAAGTTTGCCGTCCTGGTGGCCAGATAGTAAGCTGGTGCTCTGATTGTTGAGCGGCTCTTGGTTGCGCGGGTGGAATGTAACCTCCCACCGTCTACACGTCATGCAAAGGTTCTGGCTAGAGAGACCTTCCCACCTCTAAATTACAGGTAACTGACGTGCTAGGTCTATTTCCTAGCTGATTCATGCTACAGTTTTCAGTTCAAAGAAGCTGGGTCTGGTCCGGGTGCCCGCGGTAAAGACACCCATCAGCCGGAATAGGGAAGAGTTTACAGAAGCTTGGTCACTACACTCTGTATCATGTCGTCACGCCGTGCTCCTCCTGCGAAAGTTAATTGAGATATCTGCTGCCCGGCCCTATACTTAGAGGCCCCGCCACCCGAAACGAGATGTAGATCCGAGTTCCACACATAATCGCCAACATGTTGAGCCCCCTCTATATCGCCCTGCTAGGCCTCTCTTTGCACATCTTACCAGTTGTCGCACAGGATCAGACAGCCCGAGTTTGGGCAGTATTTGCATATACTGTCAATGGGGAGAGAATCCCGAAGGTTTACCCACGTCATCCGAAGTCATTGACACCATATGGAGCATACCAACTGCATGAAGCGGGGTCTGCGTTTCGAGACCGATATGTCGCTCTCGACGGGGTTGACAGCGACACCAGTAAAAGGATCGTGAGCCTAGCTCCTGAATTGCTCAACACCGAAGACGTCAAGGTCGCTTCCACGCCCGATATAGCTGTTCTTGCATCCGCTCAGGCATTCATGCAGGGCGTTTATCCACCGCTCAATGAAACCTTCAACTCCTCGTTCTATGGAGGTGACTTGGAATTGGCCGATGGCTCTGTAGTTCAGGCCCCGCTTGGGGGATATCAATATCCTTCCATTGAAACGTTTGGGTTCGACGACCCTCAGTCCGTCACGATCGCCGGTCAAGCGCTCTGCTCTGCACATGGCTCTGCAAACCTTCAATACCTTAGCAGCAAGGAATTCTGGGCAACTTATGCGGACTCAGCAGCATTCTATGCTCACCTCTATTCTCAGGCTATTTCTGGAGAATTTGACATGAAGGGTGCCAACTTCGCAAACGCAACCAGCATCTCTGAGTTTTTGGACTACCAGGTTGTGCATAATGAATCCTTGCTCCATAACCTGGGCAAAGAGGATGTCGACCGTGCACGATGGTATGCAGGCCAATACGTATACGAAACAAATGGAAACACATCATCATCCGATGCTGTTAAAGACGGCAGAATTAGAGCAATTGCAGGGCAAGGCCTGGCATCTAATGTTCTCAACGCTTTTGAGAGCAGTATCAAAGGACAGGGTGCCCACGGGAAAATGACCCTTCGGTTTGGTAGCTCCCAAACAGCAGTATCGTTCGCCTCGCTCTTACAACTCGACAACAGACAGAACGCGAACTTTACTTCCCTACCAAATCAGGGAGCCTCGTTTGTCCTTGAGTTGTTCAGCCTGGAGAGCGAGAGCTACCCTACGTTCCCTGACCCATCACAACTCTACGTTCGGTTCATCTTTCGAAATGGGACCGGTGCCGATTTCAGGTCATATCCGCTCTTTGGGTACAGTCCTAGCAGAACGGTTCTCCCATACAGCGAGTTTCAAGACAATATGCAAAGTATGACACTAGGGTCGATCGCAGATTGGTGTCAACGCTGTAACTCGTCCGCTGTGTTCTGTTCTGGCGTCGTTCCTGCGGGCAAGTCTAGCGTGAGCAACCCTGATAAAAAGGACAAGGGCGGTATGCATCCTGCAGTTGCCGGGGTCGTCGGAGCTGCCGTTACTGTCGGTGTTTTGACCCTCTTCGCTGTTGTTGGATTCTTCTGTTGTCTGCGGACAAAGCGAGTGCGTCGTAATTCGAGTTTTGGAGGCTTCAAAGGGAATAGCAAGGTGGCCAGCGATTCGGATCTCACGTTCAACAATCCACAATGGGGAGCCGACATCAAGCCCCCCGCAGCATCAGCCAGAGGGTACGAACGACATGGCAGTTGGGAAATGGCCAACAGCCCTCCAAGAATTGCAGAGCACAGAGTTGGGGCATCGTCTCTAACAGAAGATATTGAAGAAGAGTGGCAGCTGCATAATGGTATGAAGCCAGTCAAAGCACGGGAGCATGTTTGATTTAAACCAAAAGAGTGGACAGTTAGTATTGGCAATAAATTTCTGAGGGTTTGTTGAAAGAACTTCCTGTGGCCTTTTCCGTAATCTTCTCAATGCGCCGCCGACTTGCTTGTTGTGGTGCGCTCTTTCCCTGTCAACAACCTCACTTTCCCTCCCACAACTCTTCCAGCCCCAAACCCCTTCTCTTGTCTCCCTCTACCATCTTCGCCGACTTCTTGCCATCCTCTTCCTTTGTACAAACCAACTGTCGCCGACTCCAAACACCTTCCCCGTCCATTCTTTCATCGGAAAATTCCAAAACCGACGCCTGTGTGGTATACATTCATTCATCCCCAGTCATGACCAAATACGACATGCAGACCCTCCTGGCAGCGAAGCCCAATGCCCACATAGATCTGGGCAGGTTCAGCGACCAGGCTTTCAATAGTAAGCTCCGTGTATGCCACAAGCAGAGAAGATATTGACATACGGTCCTATAAGATAACCTGGTCCGCTCCAATGTCCTGTCCGAGCAGCCTGTCAGCAGACCAAGAAATCTGTCGGGCCATTCACGTCGCACTGCAATGGCCTCTTTGGCATTGAACACACAGAATACCTCACGCCAGCCAGATTATCATACCGTATCATCCAATTCCCAGTTTGATGATGCGTTTGTGCGATTCGTTGAGCAACACACGTCCCCAAAGCCGCAGCGTGTCACTGCCGGTGGCCGCATTGTACCCATGAACCCTTGGGACTCTCCTCCCAAGTGGAGTCTGCCGTTGAGCTCAAGGGGTGCCAGCGCTGCGAACAGCGAGGCCTCGAAAACCGCTAGTTCGGCCGCGAAAATCGAGGCCAAGTCGATATCCGAAAATCAGCCAAGACAGCATCAGGCGGCCAACGCTGAGAGCAAGGTTCCAAAGATGGCCCCCTTGCCAGCAGGTAGACCCCCAAATTGCGTTTGCCAACTGCAGGTGCTAATTGTGATCAATGGCATTTAGATGCTGCTAATGCTCCATGTTTCCGACCTCTCGGCAGCACACCCAGCCCGTTTCAGTATGCCAACGTTCCCTTGGCTACTCAACAAGTCCAAGGAGCTGGATTACCTTCCGATTCAGCTCTTGGAATAGGTGGGGATAACTTTTTGAATGCTTTTGCTCCGTCGCAAACCCCAGCGCAACTGATTGGTCCGCAAACTGGATTTCCATTCCAGACACAGCCAGCTTCCACAGCTACCTCAAGCTTACTGGGCTGGAATGGCCTCAATGGCCTAAATGTAGTATCGCCTGCACCATTTAGTCCCTATCAGCATAGCTATGCCGCAAGTCCTCCTACGGTCAGTGCTCAGTGGCCTCAGCTACCACAGCTGGCCCCGTTACCACAGGTTCAGCAGGTTCCGCTGGCTCCGCAGTTGCATCAACTACCCCAAGCATCTCCTGCTATTCGCAACCAGGCACCTACACCCAATCAGCAATTCGTTCCGTCTCATTTTCAAGATGTTATATATCAGAAATCACTGGAGGATGCTACCAAGCAGTATGATGGGCTCTCTGCGCAGCTCTCCCAGATCGACAGGTTCACCGCGATGCATTCTTGGGTCATCGAACCGGAAACGAAAAAGCTCCTCGTTGAACAGCGAAAAAGCTTGGTGCGCGAACTTGATACGGTGAGGCTCTATAAAGAGCACTTGCAGGTTCTGTTTGGTAAAAGCCAAATGAACGGCACTCTGAGACCTCAGCAAGAGCCCATTACAATTCCAGTCACTCCCCCACGGAATGAGGCATGGGGGACGCCTACAAAATCTAAGTCGAGATCATTATCACCAACCGTCCGCAACCTCTACCGCACGATCGAAGAGACTGACGAACGCGGTGAGCCTATCGATGGGTTACTCTGTGCTTTGTCAGGCGCGTCTAAAGGGCTCGCGAAGAGGTTGAGTGAAGAACGTAGAAAGTCACTGGGCGTATCGATTAGGGAACCCCCACGGGAGGTATCTAGCACGTTTATCAAGGCGAGGGACTCGAGAGAAGAGTCCCTGCATGAGGCACCAGAAAAAGTTGAATACGCCCAACCCGTGCAAGTTTCCAGGAGACTTTGGCAATCGGATCCCCATCCACACTCGCCGCTGCTTTCTCAATGTTTCAACAGGGACTGGAGCCCAGTTCTGCAGAAGTCAGCCGCCCCGGCCGTGTCTCAAAATGTTACAGCTCACGCATTTCTGCCCTCTTTCGACGGCGCGGGAAAGGTAGCCGACGGCTTCGAACTGATCTAATCAGGAGCCCCATGTGGCGGCGATGGAGAGCAAGGGGTAAACTTATTCCGGCGGAACCCAATAGGTACCGTACTCGACAGGGATTTGGGAGTTGGGAGTACCGGTAGCTGGGCGCATTAAGCTTGGGGCTACCGCGGGGATTACTACTGATAGGATGGATGATGAATATCTGACCTCGTGTAGGATTATTGTATCTTTATCATTGATTTGGTACTTAACATAATTCGATTCACTCATGAAAGTAGGTGTACTGTTTGACTCGCGAACATTAATAATGGTGGCCAACTACGCCATTCCTGACTCAGCCACGGGGAAGAATCCCAACTTCGACTCAACTCCACTTCCTCATCCAACGTCCGCAATAATCAAGCAGTCAATCGGCCGTGCTTCATGGACTGACCATCCCGCGGCTCTATCGCTTTTCCTCCTCCGCTCTTTTCGTATATCCCTCCGTCCTTCTTTCCTGTCGTCTTGTTCAACAACCGGCCCTCCTATTTCACCGCTCCCCTGTTTTATGCCTCTCCAACGTTACTAGCTCCACGCCGCCAATTCTCCCTCTCCCCGCGCTCCCTCACCCATTCCCGAGCTTCGTCGCCACACCAAACTATCTTTGAACGTCTCTGGTCGCAGTCGTTGTCAGCGTTGAATAGTTATAAGAAACCAACCCCCACGCTCTCTCCGGGTTAATTTGTTACTCTTGTGGTGATGACGCAGCTTTTCGCGTCCAATCCGTCCCCTGCGGCGAACGAGAAACGGGGAAATCTTCCCGGCCTATCCATGCCCTCCAAAAAACACTCCAACGATTCAAGTCATTTCCCAACGAAGATCAAGAATTTTTTTCGCATCAACAGTTCAAGTAACGCGTCCTCTCATCAATCCAACAATCACTCCACCAACTCCGATCGCGATAACGGCTCCTCGACCCCAGCCAAAAATGAGCCTAAATCTACCTTCAGACAGTCCCGCTTCCTCCCCATAATCGGTCGCAACCGTTCTGCTACGGTAGCCAGTGAAGGGAATCCGTTAGACGAAGGAATCTCTCCGACCGCGACGGCAAACCCCTACTTCGTCCACCAAGGCCAGCCCGCCCTTCAACATCGTAACGACGGCTCAATACCCTCCTCACCGCCAGATACCCCAGAGTTACAAGTCGATGGTGTTTCTGCTGCGGAGCAAGCTACTACAGCTAACAAAGAGGAACTTGCTCGGAAACTACGTCGTGTCGCTTCGGCTCCGAATGCCCAGGGATTGTTCAATGCCGGTGACGCCGGTGCACGACCTCAAACTGCGGAGCTGGGTAAGGAACCTTTACTCCACTCAAGCACTACCGGCGACCCCGTTGGCCTGGTGGAAGTAAGCCTGAGCACCGACAATGATGGGACTCTCGCCGTTCCACAACCGGGTTCCGACAATCTTCCAACCCTCACACAGGTTCGCACGTCAAGCGGTGGTTTCCGTCGGACATACAGCTCCAATTCGATCAAAGTACGCAATGTCGAAGTCGGTCCCGCTAGTTTCGATAAAATCAAGCTCATTGGAAAGGGTGATGTGGGTAAGGTTTACCTGGTCAGAGAAAAGAAGTCGACTCGTCTATATGCCATGAAAGGTGAGTTGCCACGCAACACCAAATGGGACCGGTTTGACTGACAAAAATACTAGTTCTGAGTAAGAAGGAAATGATCAAGCGGAACAAGATCAAACGGGCACTGGCAGAGCAAGAGATTCTCGCCACCAGTAACCACCCGTTCATTGTGACACTTTATCACTCCTTCCAATCCGAGGATTATCTCTACCTGTGCATGGAGTACTGCAGCGGGGGGGAGTTCTTCCGAGGTATTATAACACAATAATCTTAAATTGATTGTTCCTTGCTGATTAGAACGCCTTGCAGCTTTACAAACCCGTCCAGGGAAATCCATATCGGAAGACGCTGCTCGATTCTATGCGGCGGAGGTTACCGCTGCGCTCGAGTATCTCCACCTCATGGGTTTCATTTACCGTGATCTGAAGCCAGAAAGTGTGTTTAGCAACCTTAACTACATGGAAAAGACTGACCGTTTCCTTCGCAGATATCCTTCTTCATCAGTCAGGCCATATTATGCTGTCGGACTTTGACCTTTCAAAGCAATCAGGGTCCGGGGGTGCTCCCACAATGATCCCCGCACGAAGCGGCAACTCCACGACGGCTTTCCCAACTATTGACACGAAGTCCTGTATTGCCGATTTCAGGACCAATTCGTTTGTCGGTACTGAGGAATACATTGCGCCAGAGGTAATTAAAGGCTGCGGCCATACCAGTGCTGTGGATTGGTGGACTCTGGGTATCTTGATATACGAGATGCTTTACGGGACGACACCATTTAAAGGCAAGAACAGGAATGCAACGTTCGGGAACATTCTCCGTGACGAAGTACCATTCCCAGAGCAAGGAGGTGTACAGCAAACTTCCAAGTATGTTATTCATGATCCCTGGGCCCCATTGGTGCACGTAACTAACTGATTAATAGCATGTGCAAATCTTTGATCCGAAAGTTACTGATCAAAGACGAAACTAAACGTCTTGGAGCTCGGGCTGGCGCATCGGACGTAAAAACACACCCGTTTTTCCGGCAAACACAATGGGCCCTTATTCGCCATATGAAACCACCGATGGTCCCTCATCAAAGTCGCGGAAATGAGACTGTCAACTTCCGTAACGTCAAGGAGAGCGGAAGCGTTGACATTGGCGAAAAGAACCCTTCCAAGATGAAGGGCGTTCCCCTGAATTCCGGCCTTGCCACACCGAATGCTGAAATTTCCGATCCTTTTGAAGAGTTCAACAGTGTCACTCTTCACCACGATGGCGACTTCTAGTTAAACCAAATCGTGGTGCTAATTTCCCGGCCTTCCGCATGCTAGACGAAACTGCTCGAGCGTATCCTGTATTGCTATCATTTCACGATCATGATGCATGAAAACAATTTGTATTCGAAAGTCTATATTCTGTCGCTTTTACTACAGGGAGTTTGGAGGTGTTTAGAATTTCAACTTGGGACTTTTCTGTTATCGATTTGCTGCGACTTATATTGGGTGGATATCGATCTGCTTCGATGTCTGAATCTGCTTTGCGCGTGTCATTTTTCGGTTCCTGTTATTGTGCTTCTGCTATGGTATACTCTTGTCCCTTTTACAACATTCTTTTCTATATGGCTATCAGTCGCCTTGCCATAACTATCCTTATTGCAGAACACGGCGTTGGCGATTTCGAATTTGCACTTGCGCAACACAATTTGTTCAACTACTGCCGCGTTACTATACGAACCGAACTCTTGCTTGCATTTCTCAAGCCCTATTACCTATCTGTTCCGTTTTACTTACCTGGCTCGAGAAATTGGGCAGAAGGCTTTTCAAGGATCTGTGTTCAACACGATCCGCCTTCTCTGCGTGCTTATCATATACATCCTTAGTCGCGAAATTCAATTGTCTTATTATTCAAATACTCTTAAGGATGGAGAAGTAGTTCTGGCAGTTCTTCCCCTCTTGGACAATGCTCCATGGTTCTTTCACCGAGTAAATACCCTCATTGCATCAATATCTTGTTACCCGTTAAGTAGGAATTACTGCCGTCCTTTCCACCTTCCTTGAAAGCCATCCGTATACAATGTCCCAGCCATTCGAGGGATAGATCATTTGAGTTACCCTGGATCATACATGATGAATATTCTAGTTTGCATATTTCATTCAATAATGTGTAGTGTTTCACTATATGTGTTGAGCGTACTGGAATATATATAATTTTGTTGACATCAGTAGTAACTCAAGATACTGCAAGGGACGACGGATATCGTATGTCGCTCACTTGGAGATAAATGTATTCAACATATAAGCTTCAATAGTAATGTGGATTTTCCTGGGGCAATTGTAGCCCGTGAGGGTTGGGTAATAACGCCGCTGCCAGAACGGCCGACGCGCTTCCAACTTTCCCCGCCAACCAAAATAAATCCGGAACCACCATCAACACCCCTCAAATCCAACGCGAATATAAACAAAAGCAACTCGTCTCCTTCTCCCTCAAGTAAAAATGTCAGACGTAACTCCCACGCCATCAAGAACTACAACGCCCCAGACAGACCCTCCAACGGACACCCACCCCGCAACCGAAAATGCCTTTCTCCGCCCCTCCCACCCGCTCGTCACCGATCTCGAACAAGAAGTCCTGGATGAGTATGCACGCTTGCTGGGGAATGTAAATAAGGTATGTTATTTTCTTTACAGCTCCCATCATTTATCTCCTTCCCGCAGATTCAATTCAATGACGGGCCGATGGCTAACAACTTTTCTTTTTCCTACCCATAGTTGTCGACCAGGCTATCGGACCTTGCGGACTCTCCTACCTCGGTTACGCTAGACGGGCTCCGACAATTAGAGAGGAAAACGGCGACTGTGTGCACGCTGCTCAAGGCTAGTGTGTACAGCATTGTATTGCAGCAGCAGATTTTCAACGAGGGGGAGGAACAACAGCAGCAAGGTGGGGACGGGGAACATGAGACTGGGACCATGAATGTTGGAGATGAGGGAGGCTACGGGCATGCGGATATGAGTTACCAGGAGGGGTATTGATTTATTGATTGATTGATGAATTGGGTGCACTTGTTGGGGCCAGGCGTTGGGTTTCGTTTTCCAAGTCATGAATTATATACCCCCTCTGCTTTGTTGTGGTGTTTGCTTATACGATTACGTTGTAAAGAAAGTGAGCCGTGATAGGATTTGATTGATTGATGGTGTACAAATACATGGTCAAATGCTGGAGAAAATATGAGAAAAAAAAGGTATTATATACATCGTCAGAATGCAACCAGAAGCCTGGCAACAGGACAATGTGCCATAATCGTACAGTCTAGTTCGCGCGCCGTTGTCGGTCCCCTTCCTCTCTTTGCCATCCTTCCTCTTTCGTGTCTCTTCCAGAATAGTATACCTTGCGAACATCTACCAGCTTCTTGCCTCGGGCGCGCGCGATTTCCTCTGGGTCGCGCTGGCTCATCAAAGCGTTGTAGGCGGCCTTCACGGTGTTCATGTGGTTTCGAGATCGTTCGACACGGGCAGCGATGTCGCTGATGCCGGCTGCACGGCACATTTCGTAGATCAGACTTTGGCAGCGGAGACCGAAACCTGAATGCTGTTAACTATGCCCTTGTGTAGAACGGAATATTGCCGAGCTTACCAGGAGGGCGGCTCATCAGTTTCAACTCCACAGCGCCCGACTTGCCCTTGACGTCGCCGAAGATCGTGCGGTTCTCGTACCGAGGAATAGGTTTCATGTTTCTGATTGCACGGAACCTCGCTTGCACAATTGCATCTCCCATTTCTTGTGACTTGCCCTCGCCGATACCGAGGAGACCATTCCCATTACCAGCAATAGACAGGACATACTGGCTGCGTACCTTACCAAGACGGGTCTGGTTTGTGACAAACTTCTTGACGAGAGATCGCTCCCTGATTTTCGAGAGCGTCTGCGGGGTGTGTCCGGTAGCCTTCATGAGCATCTTCAATGCATCACTTGGCTCTTCGTCTACCTTGGTAAGGTTGGCACCCTCAACCTCGTAGTATGGGGGAGGATTTTGCATTTTCCCATCCAAGTTTTCTCCATGCTGAAACAGATCCGGCACAAGTGAACTATTTGGGTTCAACTCGTTTTCCTCCTTCCCAACTGTCACACGGTTCGTCTCGGCAAATCGCACCCAGTCAGACACCGAAACGTTTTCCGGAATCTCGGAGAAGAACTTTGCAAAGTCGTCGACGAAGTCGTCTTCGGTCTTCAGAGTCGCATTGTAGTCACTGTTGCTCTCGGGGGCGCGGACGTGTTTATCAAGACCGGGTTCGATCACCGAGAGGTCATCAAGATACGAGAGCTTCATGGGATCTTTGCGGATTCGGAACTGCTCAGCCAAGTCTTTCGGGTCAATGGCCGCCTCGCCGGCTTCAACCGCGGCGAGCTGTTCGGGGGTGTAGTGGTCCTTTAGCCAGGCCTTCTCTTCCTCTGTGTAAGGCTTGAAATGATCTGGTGTCAACTCATCGCGAATCTGTTTCAATGTCTTGCCATCAACCTGAACGGGAGGCTTTGGGCCCTTGTCTTGAAGCTGTATCGCCGACAGCTGGAACTGGCGACGGGGCACGCGAGGGCCGTGGGCGGCGGCGCGTGAAAAGCTGCAAAACAGACATCTGGCTGGCCGCGCAATACTCATGATGACGGATAGGCTCTTTGGCCCGTTCAGGCCGCGGGGAGCAAAAGGTCGTGTGAGGGAGGGTGGAGTGTGGACAACGGGGGTGAATCGGAGGATGGTGGAGGACAACTTTTGAGGCCGGCAGAACGAGAGAAATTCTCAGCCGCCGGTCTGGCCAATCAGCGCCCACCCTTTTCTGCTTTGGAACCTTTTCTTCCATGGCCAGCTCGATTTTCTTTTCTTCCTCTTGACTCTGCGGTTTTCTTGGATTTACATTTATGTTTCGCCTTCCGAGGTTGTCTGTTTGTCGCCAGTTGAAATATTGCCCTCCAAAACCCTCAGCGACTCGGTTACTCCCTGTCGCAATTTCGAATTCTATTTCTTTGCAGCAACGGAATGCGCATCGTTCATCCATAATGGCAGGACCAAATAAGAACTTTCGCCATGGCCCCAAGCGGCAAAGGAGGACCGAACCTAAGCGGAAGGAGAAGTCGAACGAACTGGACGAGGTCTTACAACTCGATATTGACAAACTTTTGAAGAAGAACAAGCCCGAAGTCGACAGTGCCGCCGACGCTCCTACTCCCCCGCCGTCCACGCTTCCAGAACTTTTTACAGAGATTGAGGTGACTGTCGAGGAGATATCTTCCACAGGCGATGGGTTGGCATTATCGGAAAACAAGGACCACGTCTACATCGTTCCATTCACAGTTCCAGGCGACAAAGCGCTTGTCAAAGTAGTGCGGCATGTCAAACAACTATCTTACAGCGTGACGGATTTTCTCAAGGTTATCGAGCCTGGCCCACAACGACGAGATGATGCGATTGGGTGCAAATACTTTGGAAAATGCTCTGGCTGCCAGCTTCAGATGCTGTCGTATGAGGATCAGCTGGCGCATAAGAAACGCATCGTCGAGAAGGCATATGCCAACTTCTCCGGCCTCATCCCGGAACTTATTCCTGCCATTGGAGATACATTCCCATCGCCTCAGCAATATGGATATAGGACCAAACTCACACCGCACTTTCCTGCTCCGCCTGGAAGCGGCAAGGGTACTCCGGAGTCTGAACCTCAGGTGCCACCCATCGGCTTCACCTACAAAAACCAACGGCGGCACTTAGATATCGAGGACTGCCCATTAGGCACGGACATCATCCGACAAGGATACAAGAGTGAGAGAAAGAGGGTAGCAGAAAACCTGGCTAAGTACAAGAAGGGCGCAACCATCCTCCTCCGCGAGACCACCAGTCGCACTCCAAAGGAGGCCTCGACAGACGCCAATGGCAGCTCCGACTCCAAACCAACAATCCCAATCACTTACGAGAACAAAAACAAACCCGAGCAAGAATCTGGCGATGTCATCACTATCGACCGTCCAACATACACCGAAGAGAAACGGTGTGTAACAGACCAAAACGCAACCTCGGTCGAGTACATCGACGACTACCTCTTCACCAACAAAGCAGGCGCATTCTTCCAAAACAACAACTCCATCCTGTCCGGTTTCACAGAATACATCCGCCAACAATCTCTTGCGCCTAACACTGATACATCCTCCACCGCGGCCAACCCCCCTAGCCCCATAAAATATCTCCTAGACGCCTACTCCGGCTCCGGCCTCTTCACCATAACCCTCTCCCCGCTCTTCAAATCCAGTCTCGGCGTCGACGTAGCGGGCGACTCCATCATCTCTGCGCGCGACAATGCACGTGCTAATTCCCTACCCAACACCGGCTTCGCCGCCGCCGATGCCGCAACCCTCTTCAAGGACGTTCCCTACCCGGCTGACCAGACGTTACTTGTTATTGACCCCCCACGGAAGGGTTGTAGCGAGGACTTTTTGCAGCAGTTGCTGACGTATGGCCCGCGACGCGTCGTGTACGTTAGTTGCAACGTGCACACGCAGGCGAGAGACGTGGCGGTTATGGTGCAGGGAGATCAGAAGAAGGGACTGAGGTATGATATTGAAAGTATTCGCGGATTTGACTTTTTCCCGCAGACAGGCCACGTGGAGGGTGTGGCTGTTTTGAATAAGGTTGCTATATAGGAGATTGGTTGCTGTAGCGGTGGCATGAGCTGAGCTGTGACTTGCTTGCTCGGGGCGTTCTGGTATATAAAATCTTATTTCAAAGCGTACATGCTCGGGACTAGGATTTTGATTTGTATAAATACTATGGACAAGATAATGCGCGAAGAACGACTAAAAAAAACTAAGTACCAGGGCCACCAAGGAGGGCGAACCTCCGAACAATGCTAGGGCCAATTTCGTCGTATTCTGCCTTAGTGTGGCAGTAGCTGCGGAATTCCGGAGTCTGACCCAGCAGACTGCCTCCAAACCACGGACCATGTCTCTGTCTCTTATGTGTCACGACTGCAACGTCTAAACCACCACTTCGTGCTCCTCCGCTGCGGGCTTCCGATGCACGAAGACGTGCGTCAACAAGGTGTCGAATATCACGTTGCAAGCGACGGCCAAAGTCTTTGTAGAGGGTAGATCCTCCAGATAGCACAATATTCTTGTACAGTCCTCTTCGGACATCGATTGGCGAAGACTGAATAACACCATCCACAACATTGGGGAGAGGAGTCAGGAAGTCGGAGGAGTAGATTTCGGGGTTGAAAAAGATCTCAGGAGCAAGGAACCGCTCATATCCGACGTCAATGCTAACACTACGCCCGTTGGGTGCGGTCACAGTATGCTTCAGGAAACGGTCCGGTTCGCGATCGTAACGAGCAAACTCCTTGACGATATCAGGCGATACGTAACAGTATTCCTCCTTCACCTTCTCGGCCGTCTTCAGGCTGCTATCGGGCTCGCCTCGGTCTCGCAGCAAGCTTTGTACGAAGTAGGTAATGTCTCGACCGGCAACGGGAATACTCTTGATAGAAGATCCGATGACGTAGCCTTCTGCAACGGGAATAACGTGGGTGACACCATCACCTGAGTCAATCACTGTTCCGGTAAGAGATCGATCAGTCACTTTAGAGGAGGTCCAAGAAGCTGCCAGGGCGAGCACAGCCTGGACGGCAATGTATAGACCAGCGCAGTTGAAAGACTCGAACATGATTTCGGCAGTATTTTCGCGGTTTTCCGGGGGGTTGAGCGGCTGGTAATAAAAGAAATCATTAGCAAATCTGCCCAGGGTGCATTTCCGGACCACGATAGGAAGAATTGCTGAGCTCCAGGACTTACAGGTTCGGTGAGGAGGAAGTAGTGATCCTCGGGCTCGACGCGGAGGTATTTGAAGATTGAGTTCGACCAGAATCGCTCCATTTGATCCCAATTTTCGATCTGTCCATGACGAATGGGGTAGTTGATTCCATATCCAGGGCCACTAGCAGCTGACAGAGCTTCATCACCGATGAAGAAGTCCAGATCTTCTGTGCCACGCTTCGCGGACAAATGACCACCTGCACCTCCCCCGGAAGCTAAGAAGGATGGTTTGTTCGCAACGGCAGGTCGCGCACCGGCCCCGGCGCTTCCAGCACCAGCCTTCGTAGCAATTGCAGTTGGAAAGACGAATGAGGGCGAGTCGTTTCCGGCGAAACCTGCGGGCTGTCAGCTCCTTCGGATCACTTAGTGCGGGGATAGTGCTGGGATGGGGTAGTAGCTGGACGCATTTACCTAGCTTTGAGTAACCAGTACCGCTATAGATTGACGGTAAAATGTTAGCTAGAAAATCCTGTCTCATTTAATTGTTCAAACATTGAAAAACCGAAATAACATACTTGTCCATGACAACGGCCGGAGTTTGGGGAGCCATGGCGGATGAGCTGGGGTGCACGCACACACACCCGCTGTCTACCAATTAACAAGTAAGATAGTCGTTCAGTAGGCCCGGATGAAAAGGCAGACCCAGGAATTAAGTCGGTAGAAAGGAAATAAGAAACGCCAAAAAGACGGGGTTAAGCAGCGAGGAGGGGGCTCAGCCTGGAGGTATGGAGGTGGTGGGCAGGCAGGCAGATTAGAGCAGGCGGTGGGCCCAATACGTAATGATACTGCCACGTGATCCAACGGTATGGTACTGTCAGCCACACTCACAGCCACAGACAGCAACTGTGGCTGGTGCGTCAACCGACTATACAACAAAACGTGCGTAGATTCTTCATACAACAGCGACAATTGTGTGAGAACACCATGAGATGAGTCCAGCAGAGTCTAGCATGTCAGACAAACCGGAGCCACCACAGTCTGGCAAAAAATGCTGAGCTCGCTCGTTTTCAAAACAGGCAACTGCGCTGTGAACTGAGCAGAGGAAGGCACTCGCTGTCGGCGCCTCAACGCCTTTATATCGTTCTCTAATCACCCCAGGGCCACTCATTTGGGCTCTCATTGTTATTCCCTAACTGTATTATTCCCACTCTCCGGTTTATCTTTACACAGTGTCTAAGATACCCTAGTACCCTGCTCAACCAAATCAAAGAACTGTGCAGCAGCTTTATTTAACCTTATCTTCTGAGCCTATTTATTGCTCTCCTAAGTCTCTCCTGCGTTTGCAGTTGTATTGGGAGCATTTCTTGTGCTGAGCGCAACCCTACTTACTGTGCGCATAAAATCACGCTGCGTGATTACCTAGTCGCCAATTGTGCAATGCTTTAGTACCTAGCAGCCTGGATCCTCCCATTCTGTTCTCCCAACCTTTCGCAAATCTTCCGCCATTCGGTCAACAAACAATCCAGGCCATCATGAATCGATCAAAGAAAGGAAAGCATGCCTCTGCCATCTTCATCCACGCCGGCGCTGGCTATCACCGTCGCGACTTCGAAAAACCCCACATGAGAGTGTGCGAGAGGTGAGTCCTCCCTATGGTCTACCGAGGTGGAGTGACCCCGATAGTGATTGCTAATGTCAAACAGCGCAGCCAAGATTGCCATGAGTGTTCTTCGTAACGGTGGTTCGGCGGTCGATGCTGTTGAAGTAGCCATCATGTACCTTGAGGATGCAGAGATCACCAATGCGGGCTACGGTAGTAACACTACGATCGAGGGCACTGTCGAGTGCGATGCCACGGTAGTTGACCACCTCGGACGTAGCGGGGCTGTCGGTGCCGTAGCGCGTGAGTATCCCTCTTTCAATTTTATGTCTCATTACTAACCTGGCGAATTAGAGGTGAAAAACCCCATCTCACTGGCTCGCACGATCCTCGACGCATCAAAGGAACCGTTGACCTTACATCGAGTACCTCCAAACTTCCTCGTGGGACCGGGAGCCACAGACTACGCTTACGAGCGCGGGCTAGTGGTTCTTCCTCATGATGGCCTTGTATCGAATCCAGCAAGACACAGGTGGATGCAGTGGCAGAGGGAACTCAAAGAGGCGGATATCCGGCAGCGAGCCAAGTCACAGGGATCAAATGAGATTGACAGCACCTATTACCGTCGCCCAGTTAGGGGCTATTCGACTCACTTTCCCATAATCCCTTCCAGCACACAATCAGCATCAGCCCCTACGAGTTCCTATGTGGGCATGCATAATATTGGGAAGGGTAATCCAGACAGTGGGCATATAGACTCGCGAAACAGCGGCGTCCCAACAGAAGCAGACGTTCAGGTTCCACCCTCCAATGAAATGAAGGCTAAGAGCGATCATTCTAGTGGTGGTATATCCCCCACGTCAGTACGATCATCTGCGAACCCGTTCAAAAGAACATTTTTTCACCCCAATCCACTCAGGGCTACTACCCAAACTGGAGTACCTATGGACGTCGATGAGCCTTCGCTTCCATCCCACGGCCGGGACGGTTCTCTGCCCGACCTTTTCGGGTTTACGGAGGATCGTGTAAGCGATACCGTGGGTGCCATCGCTGTAGATAGCTATGGTCACATTGCGGCCGGATCTTCTTCTGGGGGAATTGGAATGAAACATAAAGGTAGGATTGGGCCGGCAGCGCTGAACGGGATTGGTACCAGTGTCATCCCTGTCGACCCTAATGACCCCGAAAAGACATCCGTAGCGAGCGTCACATCCGGCACAGGGGAGCATATTGCGACCACCTTAGCTGCATACACCTGTGCTTCACGGGTCTACTACACCCACCGAAAACGCCCAGATGGTACCTTTGAGGAGGTCACCGAAGACGAGGCTATGGGGGCAATGATTGCAACAGACTATATGGGTAAGCGGATATATCCGCTGAGATACGACTCAAAAAGTTGTTAACAACTGTATTTCCTAGGCCACCCTGGTGTGAAAGCCAGCCATTGCGAGGGTTCTGTCGGGATTATGACTGTCAAGCAAACAGTAGATGGAATATACTTATACTTTGCGCACAACACAGATTCCTTCGTGAGTGCTGGGATATTTTCGGTTCTATGGTCAATTGCTAATGGGGGTTTACTTCAGGTGCTCGCCAATATGAGCAGCGATGACAAGAAACCGTCTTCTGTTATGTCTCGCGGCAATGGACATGGAAGCATTGCGCAGGGTGGGAAGGCCTTTCGAATGAAACAGCCTTCATGATACTACGGACGCCATTTTTCGATGCATTCAGCGCCTTTCACAATCACTAGACCCTAGACACCACAAGCTCGTGTCGCTACTTTGCCCAAAACTGCTATCCATGACCAAGTCCTTCTTGCAGATACTATTTCGAGATAATGCGACTCCTATGACCTCGTATTATGCGTTTGTACAATGCTTTAATGCGGATGGGTATCATATTTTCTTTGCTTTGCGCGTCTTTGAATAGGTCTCACTAGGAAATGCTGGTCTGCGTATACGTTTCTTGTGTATTCTAGGCCAAATTATTTATATTGTTTCCCTGGTCCAATTCATTGGAATCAATATTTCCCGTGGCTCTCCAATGGTATTCACTCTGCATGTAATGTAACCCTAAAGGTGCACTTGATTATTAAAAAAAAATAAAAAAATTCTCCTGGTATATCCCAGAACTATTCCGCGATTCACGTCTCTTGAATAGCGCGCGAGAACCTAAAGGGATCCCGGATCATGTACTTTTCCCGAGACCCTTCGCATGCGAGGATCTATTTCCCGGAAACACCCATATCAGAAAAGCGGATATGTGTCGCGCAGGATGGTGGTGATATTTCTCCGTCCTAGTTAAGTAGATCCCAGCCCAATGCAATATGCACCATGTCCGAATCCAAGTTGTGTTTCATGATTGAGAGTACCATGCGTGGATGACACCGGAAGCTCTCTGCTTTCGAATTTACAACCCATTACATATGGGCAAGTAAAATGGTATCCGAGATCCAGTCCAGAGACTGTCATCATGGACCCGGTGTAGGCGTCGGTGTCGGTGTAGCAGAGACACCATTCGGGCGAACCTTCTTCTTCTTTTTCTTCCTCGCCACAACAGCCGGTTTGGCGCCGTAGTCGCCTGTGTCTAGATGCGTGCCGCAGGTCAAGCAGTCGCCGTTCTCCGGTGGTTCGCAGAAGATACTCAGACAGATAGAACAGACGAGTCCGATATCGACGACGCGGCGGTGGCAGAAGCAGGCAGCGCGGAAGTCGACGTCGACACGGGTTGGGAGGACAAGGTGCTTGCGGGAGCGCTGGTCCGGGAGAAAGGCCATCATTAGGTATTGGAGGAGGCCGCGGGGGTCGGAGAGGGGCATGTAGATTCCCTTTGTTGCGTCGGAGGCTTGCTGGAGGAAGACGGCGTCGCCGCTGAGTTTGCACACGTCGATTGGGATGTGGAGACGTTGGCACGCGAAGATGCCGTTCATGATGGGGATGTATTGGTGTGCGGAGCCGGTTGCGCTGCTGACGGAGATTATGAGGATACGGGACTGTAGGCCTTCTGCGCCGCCATCGTTGGTTGCCGTAGAGCGCCGCGCAGTGTCTTGGTCGCCGGAGTGGGTTATGTCGCCGCCGTGGGCTTCGGCCCATGCGATTGTTCGTCGGTTGATATGGGTGAGAGCCAGTGTTAATGCGCCTGCCATCATTGTTGAAGTATTGCTTTCCACATCTGCTCGGCTCGTCGAGTCCATCAGGTGTTTTAAGTTCGATGTGACTTGTTCCTCCACTATCCTGAACGGGCGGTATTTGTTCACTTGTTTGCCGCTGTTGTTCTCGTCGTTGCTGCTGTCGGCAGTCATCGCAACATCGCCGTCAGAATCTTCCTGTGATGTTGAAGACGGCGAGGGGTATAGCCATGCGGCTTTATGAGTATGTGAAGCGACGACGGCAACCTCGTTCGCATAGTTGCAGGCAAGGTGGGCATTGAGGAAGACGAGGATATTCGCGACGGCGGTTGAAAATGGGAAATTTTTCTTTTCATCCTTCTCGAGGAGCGCCCAGACGTGTGGGTTTGTGTCAATGACGACCGTTAAGAGGGACGGTGCAGGATCTATCAGGAAATTCATCATTAGCGACTGTTCTCTGGTTAAAAACAAAAAACGAAAAAGGTCCTCTTACCATGTGCACTTGTCTCATAGTGCTCGGTCGCGTCGACGGCGTTCATGCTTGTAAACCAAACGCCTCAATATGAGAAGATTTTGGTATTGTTCCAAGAATGGAGACGGTGAGGGAATTCGAGTGTACCAAGGCCGGCCGCAGCGACAGGTCAATCTTTCACTTGAAAGAGTCGAGCATCATGGCCAACCAGCTGAATCTCCCCCGCGTAGGCAGATTCGGAGCTTTACCGTCTATAAAGTCCCGTGGAGCTGCACGAAAGAAACCCCCCAGGGCGAGATTGTCAAGCTCAGAGAAGGTTGATGAAAAGCCTAGACCGGTTTATGCCAGAGCTCCGATTTAGCCTCAAAAAAGTGGCATGCATGCACGTGACACCAAAGTGGACCAATTTCTATGTACCAAGTTAGGTAACTTTACGAGAATCAGGAGCCCAGGATCGTATTTATATATAAAAGCAAACAAGTTTATTCGTACTTCATAATTAAGCTTAGCCCAGGATCTAGAGTTGGGTAGCTATCTAAGTGGTGTTCTTGTCTTCGACATCCAAATCCATCTAGAATGACGAGATATCTATTTCAATCAAAGAATAGCCTCCGTCTTGACATGGAGATGGTCGTCTTTCTGCTCCGTCTGGCTCAGAACGGGGATCTTGTAAGCCTCTCTGAGAGACGCAGTCGTCGGCTCGCTGAGTGGGCTGGCATGCGGGGTGAGACCCGGTGTAGAGCCCTCGCGCTCTGTTAGACCTTTGCGAATGGCAAGGACGGAATCGGCAATAACCGCGTCAATTCCTTCGGCGGCTTGGAGCTACAGAGCATGATGTTAGAACCGTACAACTGATAAAGGGTGTACTCGATAGCCTACCTTGACCTTATAAGGATCGTTGTTGGAAGTACCATAGGAAACACAAACGAGACCAGATTCTTTGACCACGCGGATGAGGCGCGGGCAAAGAACAAGGCACTCTGCCTGTGTCACCACGCCGAGCAGGTTCCATCGGGAGGCAAAGCGAATCGCCTCCTGCAAACTACTGGCTCGGATATCACCAATAGGGCTGGAGCCGGAATCGGTCAGGAAGAGGACGGGAATGGATGGCTGCTTGAAGGCCAACAGCAGGCAAATGTCAGGGTTAAAGCTGGATAAGATCATGTTACGTCCCTGACCCATTTCGTAAGCCTGGGTGAGGACAATATCCACGAAGGAATTCAATTCCACGGCATATGTATCCATCTCTTCTTCCTCAAGCTCATAGAGCATAGGGTATTCTGGACTCCGATCAGCGTTCGGTTCCATCAAAATGCTTTTGATCAAGAGATAAACTTACTCAACTCCATATTAAAACCAACGTTCTGAGGTAGCCTCTTGAACAACTCTTCCAACGTGGCGAACGGAGCCTGGATAGAGTTACCTCGACTATTGCCTTTGAATCCCTTCTTCTTGAAGTCACGCGTGTGCTTGATCTTTTCGTTCAACTCCAGAAGGTCACTTTCCGTGCCACCAACAGACATCGATCGGTGGCGGGGAGGGGGGTTGCTTGGTTCTGGCTCTCCGCTCGCGGCCAGTTTCGGAGATGTTGGCGCTCGAGACGCAGGTGTCTTAGTCGAACCTCGATCTCCCAGTTGAAGGAATTGCTCCAGCGTAAGGGCATGCACAGGCGCGTCGATTCCTGTTTCGCTGACAAGGAAATCATGGTAGATCACAGGAACGTGATCCTTCGTGAGCTGAATATCGAATTCGACATATGAAGCACCCAAGTTGGCTGCTGCGATGAAAGACTGGATGGTATTCTCGCCCAGCTGCAAAGAATTTCGGCTATCAAAATTCTTACCCAAACCACGGTGGCCGATGATCATTGTTTCAGAAGTCATACTCCTCCAATATGTCTGTTCCCTGTTGACGGTCATGTTTGGGTTTTTGAATGGCGTGATGATAAGGAAATTGAATGTAATAGATCCAATCACATCCAGTGTATTGGCCGCCACGATGGGAACAGTAGAGTCGCCTTGGAGGTTGATTCGGTGAGATCCCACTGTCGGCTTCACGCTGGAGAGCAGGGCAACACCACGTCCCACGATTTTGTCTTTTGAGCCTGCATAGGTCGGGACAAGGTCAAAAAGGAGCCTGACCTTGCTAGGGTCCGCCGAATGGAATACAATTGGTTCCGTCGCAACGTTGTCTTGTACAGGAAGATCAATAATCTCGGGTTCTCCTTGTGCACCGTTGGCAGAGACCACGATAGACAGGGCAGTGTCCAGCTGAGTCGCGTGCGCGTTTTCCATAGGAATACGGTCAAGGTTGACAGCTTCCACGTGCTTTCGGATGTCCATCGTGCCCAGACTTACCAAGACCATGGCCTCGTCGGTGAGATACCGATGTCCAAATGACTTAATAGGCTCAGAATACCGTGAAGTAGTACTCCCTGCAGAACTGCTGTTGGACTTCTTCTCTAGGAGAGACGATTGCGATTGAGACAACGGAGCAGATGTAGTAGAGGGAACAACTAGGACAGTCTCTGCCTCCGAGAGCTCAGGTGCAGGAGTGACTTTTGCAAGGCACCTAGCGATTTCGAGATGTCCACGAAGGGCTGCATGTTCCTTTGCCGTCCAGCCGGACGAATCCGCTCGCTGAAGATCAGCTCCAGCTTCAATCAGAGCCTCAACGACACTCAGCGAGCCATCAACACTGGCCACGAAAAGTGGAGTCCACGAGTACGTGTGCTCGGCAAGCTCAGTATCTGCTTTTTGATCACCGTTTCCCTTGAGAAGAATGCGAGCACACTTCTCATGGCCGAAGCGGGCCGCAACGTGTAAGGCAGTTTCACCCTGTTGGTCTTGGTAGTTGATCTCAACTCCAGCATCAACCAACAGCTGAACGATATCAATGAAGTTGGCTTTGGCGGCCAGTGCTAGCACTGCGCTTGACCTCGAGACGTGTTTGCGAACTTTCGATTTGTCTGGGGCTTGCCCTTTCCAATTCTCTGCCTTTAAAAGCGTCTGGGTAGTTAAAGGGTGGCCACCAACGACACTGAGATGAAGTGGCGCCCATCCATCATTATCTTGCCAGTGAGGGGAATCGATTCCTTCGCTGACATCGAATAAATCCCATGCCTGCAAGTGTTCGATAATCACTTCACAAACAACCCTGAATCCATACTGTGCAGCATAGTGCAATGGCGTGCGTCCAGACATATCTCTAGAAAGCAGAGACCGACGTTGATCGGGACGAATATTATCCAGCAGATGTTCGAGAACAGAGACCACAGAATCAGACCGGTCCAAATGCTGGGGCTGCTTCGCTTCCTTCACCACTGGGCGAGGAGGCTGCAAAGTCGGGAGCGCAGCGGGAGTGATATAGTTCGAAGTATCCAGAGGGAAGTCCAACACCATGGAGGCAGATTGCTCTGAATCAGTGGTAGTCTGAGCACGACCAATCGCAATCACTAAGCGATGAATGCAGTTGCGCTTGTTAATATCGTCTTCTTCCTCAAGGGAATCCGAGCGGCTAAGAACAACAGAAATGCATGCTTTAGAGCGATAATAAATCGACCGCTGGAGAAGACTCCGAAGAACCTTTGCGAAGACATTGTCGCCTGCTTCGTCCGCAGCCGTTTTCAGATCCTCTAGCAACTCCAATAGAACATGGGTATCATCCTTGCGCAGCGCTTCATCGATAGTAAGAAGCATGTTCGCAGGAAGGTTCAAATTGGGCCGAGAGGGCCCTCTTTTCAGTGAAAGAGTGGAATGTGTCGAGCTGGCATCGTCGAAGGTCTTCTGGTCACCCAGAGCAGACAGCCAGTCATTGATCTTTTTCAACGCTTCGGCAACGCGAGTGTTGGAGGCGAACGACAGTGGTTCAACCTTTGTCTCAAGGTATTTCTGCTGTGCCTGCGCTCCAACCTTTTTATCAAGCTTCTTGGTGATCTTATTGAACCCGCGACGGTTGACCTCGCCATACCATTGTAACTTGCGGAATTGTCCACGCAACTCAAGCAATGCGGCCAAAAGGTCTTCCACGTCCTCCGAATCCAAGTGGCTCCCATCCAAAGGCTGTGAATATCGGTCTGATAGTAGCTTCAGGCGACGCGAGAAGTCGGCATACTTCTTGTTGTAAAAATGATCAACGTCCTCAAGGTTTCGGTCGAGAGAGTAGAAGAAGCCTAGAGGCAGTGTTAGGAGGGCCGCTGCGCGGACCAAAACGCGCAATAATCAGATGGCTCACCGGCAAGATCTGCCTCGTGACCAGCCTTCACACGTTCCGCCAGGGATTTGATGAGCTTCTTCAGCGACTTGTACCGGATGTAGGAGGAGCTCCATTCCGGCACCACATTTCGGGGCAAATTGCGTCCAAACTTCATAGTTGCTGGAGTGTCCCAAATTCTGCAAGTAAATCCAAACAAGCCGCACAGATATTAAATTGCGACAATGTCTCCGTTCAGGAGAGAGGGGGAAAAAAGAGAGGGCCTTTTCCAAAGCTTCCAGTGGACCGTTAACCTTCCGCAGCCACTGGTTCAAAAAAAGGAAAACGCGACGGAGATTTAGATGAAGGAGGAGTGGCGGATAGAAGAAAGAGAGGGAAAGGAGAGCTTTGAAAATAGGGACGCCATGTGTCAGTTTTCAGGAAAGGCCAGTGTGAAATATTGTATAACTATCGGGGGGTGGAAAACCTGAAGCCGCCTCCGCTGGATTTGTAGAGACGGGATCCTCGGAGAAGACAGGAAAAGGTTGTGCAAGGGGCCAAAAAAGCGAGAAAGAGCAGCTAGTGACGATTAACGGTAGTCAACACGTGGAGAACCAGGAAAAGGATGAAAGGGAAGAGTGAAGACAGCAGGCCAAAAAAAAAAGATGCGGTCAGGGCGCGAACGAGAGGATCCGATCGACGGGGTGGACAGTGGAGCGGAGAGTCTCAAGAGGGCCACATCGCCGACAAGTAATCTGAGCTCTGGCGGGCACTGGGTGCCATGAGTGGCAACGAAGCCGGAAGGCCAGTCCGCGACCACCAGCGACTGCCACAGGTTCAACCACACCGTGGGCTTGTGGATGGGAAGGCCTGGGATCCATGGGTGGATGCGGAGCGACAGATCCCGCCGTCTGGGCGAACCGATCGTGGGCGTGACCGTCCGACCACTGTTGATTTGCCATGTGCTTCCCACTGGGGCCAGAAGCTCTCTCCGTTCCGAGTACGGAAAAGCAAGGGGGATGCAAGGTACAGCAGATCAAGAAAAGAAAAGAAGGACCTTGAAGCTATACGTACCTTAACCAACGAACCGGGTTCAACTACGGTACGAGTACGAAGTTCGCACCTACGCTCCGGATAAGTCGAGCTTCTTGGGAACCATTTTGACAGATGTAATCAGCGACTTGGGAGACGGGAAGAGGTTGATGAAGAAGCATCGTCTTGTACCGCGGTCTATAGCTGATTTTATATCCTCTACCGTATACTCCCCAGACCGCTCGGCGTACTTTCTGTTCTTCCCCCACGCGTTGTCCCAACCAGTCAACCGATCAGACGTGGGGAAGTTGCTCAGCTCTCCCTCCAATCTTCCTCAACATTGACCATCTAGCCATGCAGCAGAACTTCATTTCTGACGCCGGCGCAACTCTGCTTCCTTTTCTGTCTTGTTCACGCGCCCCGAGTCTCCCTATTCCCGCCGACCGCCGCCAGGAATCCAGGATCGACCCCGCGGCCAAGTGGGGCGATATCCAGCCCTGCTGCAGGCATTGCAAGCCAACTGATGCAGGCTGTAAAGGTGAGGGGGTGAATGTTCTATTCTTTTATCTAACACACGGGTAACCAGGTATACTCCGTACACTGTAGACACAGAGATTTTAATTGCGTCTGCCACTAAAATCTAACTTGAGAAGGGATTACCGGGCTGGCATGTATATAGTACTAACCCAAGACTATAAACATATATCGAGCTGTAATAAAGCACTTAAGTGCTTGAATAATCTCCTAATTTATTACTCCTATCCTAATCATGTTCCAATGCTCCGTGGGTAACAGAGACACGGGTCAATGATTACCCTCGACATCGATGGACAAACCCTACCTACTTGCCGCTGTTAAGCGTGTTGTCGCATATGGATACCTCTCATTGGGCACCCAGAACTCTCCAGGGGAATCTTCCCCCTAAACAGATACAATCACCGACCAGAAGTCATAGGACGTGATTCCTGGAACTCTACCGAGTGCCGACTCTCCCTAGTGACAGTGAGGCATGCTCGACAGGGCAGTTGGTGGGTACCACAGCCAGTGCGTTCGGATTTCACTCATCTGTCGGCTGAGAGAATTTATTGGCAGATCGGCTATGGGCATGTGGTGGCCACCATTGTATCTGCCAAAGGACTTTGCGGTGACTTCATATTTACTTGCAACGACATACACTGTAGCTAGCAGTAGCGTCGGTGTTGGCTGAGATTTGTCTAGGCTTGGGTTCACGGGACTAAATATAGAAAGTCTATCTTGGCAGTTACAATTGAATGGGGTTAAAAAAGCAATACGACCGTGACAACATTATTCATTCTCATTCCATAACCTAATATCGTGTGATATCAAAGACCAGTAACGGCCTTGGTCGGGGCTGGTCACATGAATCCAAAGCGGGACCGAGTCGTCTTGTGCACTCTGTTCCAGTGCTACAGGCGACGCTCTATGCAATTTGACCATCTAGGTAAGTAGTGTCATTAGAAGGATTCACATGAAACCACCAACAAAAGTAAGAAAAAGGAATCGGAAAGCTCAAGAACGCCGGATTAGCAGCCCCCTTCCAAAAGCGCCCGCAGGAAGCACAATCACCAAGCAACGCTGTATCCCTAAATAAAGCTTGAAAGAGATAAAAATAAAGTTAAGAAGAAAAGAGTGGAAGCGACGAAAGAAATTTGCGAGGAAAAGGCGTCTATGCAAAATAAAACAAAAGTACTGGCTTTCATCAAATCATCAAAACGAACCCCTGTCGGTTTGCCCCGCCATTGATTATCCCACCAAAGGCTTGAGCGCTTCCACACCAAGTTGGAGCACTAGCTGGTTCCGCGTCTTCTTTAGCACATTGGTTAGGACTTCAACGCCTCCAATTTGCTTCACGACTTCGACCGCCCTGCGTCCGATATCGCCAGAGGCTGCACAAGTCAGATTGCGCACGCAAGTAACCCCGCGGTGAACAAGGCCATCGTCTTCTTCCTGGCAAAGCTTCAGCAGGAGTTGGACCCCGCGCGGCCGGTCTAGTATTCCGGCAATAACTGGATCGAACTCTGTCAACATAGCCAACGCGCCCCCCGCGGCCCGTTGTGTAGTAAGGTCGTCCGTATCCGTAAGCGCGAGCAAGATGTGTAGACGCTGTCCAGCTCGCTTGGTGCCATCGGCCATCTTGATAATCCCAGACTCGCATGTCATTAAGTTACAAACCAGCTCGCAAGCAGCCCGTTGGATAAGAGGATTCTGAGAAAGCAACAAGTCTTCCACTTGCGGCCACGCGTTTCGAACGATGGCCTCTGCTGCCGCTGCATCAGGATGAGTGGCCAGATTCGTGAGCGCGAGGAGGCTCTCGAAGACTGGTAGCATATCCAGCGGCTGCTCAGCTGTGGCACTAGTAGCCTCAGGGGGGGCAATGAGAGCAATCAAGGGTCGAATGGCCGAAGTAACATGTGGAAATCCCGACAATGGGAAGACATGCGAAGGGTTGACGGAAATAAGAATACGCGCAAGAGCATGCGACGCATTCAGGATGTTGGTGTTGGTGGCACTGGTGCTGGTTGAGAGACCAAGTAACAGTTTGGCCGCACCTTGTTGTGCCAGAGTCCCTCGCGACTTGGGATTCCGCGACAGTGACAGTAGAATGCGGCCGATAAGTTCGTGATTCGAGGGCGTGGTGTTCCTGCCGCATGCCACTAGGAGCGGAACTACTCCTGCGTCGACAACGGCGGTACAGCGAGCGATGACATGCTTGTCATCTTCGAGAACATTTGGGCCATTCTTAACCGCACCGGCATTAGCCTCAGCATAGGATTTGAGTTGAGAGATCTTTTTCTGTTCTTCAGACAGGTTGGGAAGAAACTGCGTAAGATTCGAAATAATCACCAGACCTCCATAGAGGACCGAGGTGTCGTTAGACTTGTCCTGCAAGATTTTGATTAGGCTATGTAGGAAGCCCGAGTCACCGGCAAGTTGTTCCTTGACTTCCGGTTTGATGGAGGAATAAGCTAAACCCTCGATCGCATTCGAGATATGATCACCTTCAGATCTGGACATCAATCCCTTGAATCGGTCAACAAGCTCAGAAACATGGCTGTCGTCATCCTGAGACTTGCCGTTTGAAGCCTTACCGTTGTTTTCCTTTGGGGAAGCCCTTAACTTTGCCAGAATAACAGCCGCTAACTCCGAGTTCTGGTCGGTTCCGTTGGTGAGTATATGAGAGAGCCAGTTGGAGAGGTGCTTTGAGATAGCCCCTCGACTCGTGCTGCTAATGCAAGCGGCATTAAGCAGCGCCAAAATCGTTGTTTCCATTCTGCGGCTCTTCGGGTCCCTACCAGTTAGAGGTTTTAGAGCATCTATGAAGGCATCCGAAAGAAAAAGACCGGCTGCAACTTGCGGCGCAACAGGGAATACTGCAGCTGTCGCGGAACAGGCAACAATAAGATCATCAATGCGGTTCTTGCTTAACTTGGTGAAGATAATCTTCGACAATTGCTTTTCTCCAACATCTTTCGAGGCTTCGAGGTATTTCACAGTAGCCAAAGTAGCTTGGCTTCTCCACTCAAGTGGTAGACGGTGGTCCAACGAATTGACAACCACATCAAGGCTCTCGTCGTCCATTAGGTCTCGCAGCTGACCCGCCTCAATGGCAAGTAAACGCGCGATACCCTTGAGGGAGCGCCCGTCCAGATCATGACCCGATTCCATCAGTTTGGCAATAAAGAGCTGGAACAGTTCCCGCTCACAATGAAGGCGGTCATCCTCTGAGGGCCAAACCGAGTGGTCCAAAACAACGGTGTCTAGGCACACTGCGGCGCCATCGCCCCGGTCGTAAAGATCATCGAAAAAAGTGGTGACGGAGACTTGAAGCTGGCTGGAGAAATATTGACGCACACTGGCATTTTGGCGAACGAGACCGGAAATAATATCGTCTTGGGCTGAGGACAGCGCATGTGCTTGGCATGAAAGCAGGAGTTTTGCACATTCCAACCCTACACTCTCTGGCGAGACTAGACCGTCAGTCCGGAGATACCGGGCAGCATCTTTCGCTGCCTTTTCGTCTCGCTGGGTCGCATAGCGGCGGCAGAGGTCCAGTAGATGGTGGCCATTGCCTTCTTCTTGTTGGACCTTTACTAAGGCATCTTTGACAGTTGCATTGTCGGGCGCGAGCGTGAGCGCCTCTCGAAGATTTCGTACAGCAGCCTAGATTACATCACGAAGCGCGTTAGCCACTGCGCACGGGCAATACCAAGGGGAGGTAGCAAACAGCCAGTAGAGCCACTTTTGACTGGGGTATAAAAATAAATTAGTTCCATACCTCATGATGCCCCGAATCCCTCAACTCAACAGCCTCTCGCGAAAGGTGTACGGCGCGTTCCTCGCCTGTGGCGTGGACCATTTCAGCTCTGACTCAGAGACCTTTTCTGAAGGCGGAGCGCGAAAATAATGAAGGTAGCGTCGAGCAAAATATCAGGAGGCACGTCGGATCGAAATTGAAGTCGTATGGACGAATGCTGTCCAGGAAAATTGGCAAGTTCTCGCTGTAGAGAGTGGAAGTGAATAGTCGCGGAGGGGAGGGGTGAAAGAAGATAAACTAGCCCACGCACTCCGAAACAGTTGACAGATAAAGAAAAACAACAGTCATGGAGAGGAAGAAAGAAAGCTCGCCCTCAAAGCTGCAAGTAAGCTGACCTGCGAGGAGGTAAGGAGTGCGAGTGAACGAGGTGGTTATTATTATTGGGAGGGAGACTGAGAGATGCGCAGAAGCTGTCCGTCCGTTGGTTGGGACCGCAACTTTTTTTTTTCTCCCGCCGTCACCCAAATCTATGGATCGTGGCAGGTTGACCCAGATCTTGTCTTCCACAGCAGCCCGTCAATGATCAAACACCTACGGTGTATACCCCGGTCTAGAGTCCTCCGCCTAGCACGTACGGTGTAGACGAGTGGCAACAGTGAAGAAGATTGGCGGCACTTTTGGATGCATCTGTGAAGGTGAATGGTGCCCTGTGCACGGGTCTTCCGCCGACCCTCCGTAAGGTCCGTATACCGGCACTTTGCACTTCCTGCTCGCTCGGTCTTCCCATCAGATAATCTCGGCCCATCGAATCACGCGCAGTCCCCCACTGGTCAGCTTTTCCCTTCTCCAGTAAGAACGCTACTTGATATCGACAATTATGCTATCCCATTATGATGGGGAATCCGACCAGTTCCTGATAACGAAGCCCCTCGGGGGCCCCCTCACACCAACCACAGCTCCCCCCCGTAACACGTTGCTTTTCCCGTGCGGTGGGTTGAAGTCACCTCCCTGAAGAGCCAACTTCCAAGACATTCTATCGTTTCATGCCCCGAGGCTCGTGTCGCACTATCACGCCCCATTCCTGCATCCTTCAGCTTCGATGATCTGCAAAGTCCCAATTCTGCAAACCCTCCGCCGATGGAGCCCTGGAGCTCTCCCAGAATTCGTCCCGCCGGGACGGAGTATGCATTTCCCAATCCGTAGCACTTATAGATCATATTGGTCGTCGACCAAATACTCGGATTTTCCAGATTATACGCGGAACGGCATCCGACTGGAGGCCTTTTTTATCATCTGATACTTCTGTCGTGCAACCTCACCATCACAGACAACCCGTGGACACTTCGCTTATACTCTGAGTCTACGCAGTACTAGAGGCTGTACTCCAGAATACGACAGCCTGGGGCCGACCTTCTCCCCACACTTGAGCAGGGAACGTGGGATTAGACTGCGCGTGCATGGGTTCGATGTCGAACTCCTCTGTTTGTCTTTTTTCTCTCTCTCGCTCTTGACGCCTAGAAAGCAGGAGGATCCTAATTATAACTATTGAAGAAACCAAGGTCGCCAAGCCTGCCTTATCAGTTTGGATATCACAAACTTGCTTGGCCTTTCCAATGGCTTTGCCAAGAGCCTGCCCAGAAATTGCTGTCACCACGAACTTCCCCCGCGAATACGAATCCACGCAGACTCACACACTGACAGCCACTATGCTGCCTCTCCGGACTCCGGAACGAGTTAAAGCAGACCTTGAGCTACATAAGACATCCATCCTTAATGCTTGAGTGTAGATCACTAATCCCCACCCTCACTCGCCTTGGACCGCGTGCTCTCCTCTGCGACGCCTTACTGTAAGTATCCGTATTGGCGTCTTTGTTGCCAGCGCTATCTGCGCCTGGCGAAATATTTCTGGCTCCGCTCATCACTGGGGCGATGCGCTCCGATGCAGATGATGGCTCAGGGGCACCCTCGATAGCGAAAACTTCCACCATCCACTCGTACCACACCTTTCGGTCATCGGTCTGTCTGTACATTGTGACGACAATTTCGCCGTTGTCTGGGACACTAAGCGGGGTCTGTGTCATTGTTAGCATATCCAAACCTAGTATCTTTACAGGGTTTGGGGGTTCCGAGCAGACAAAGTTTTTACCTTAAGCGGAAAGTATATTGGGAACCAACTGATCATATTGGCACTCTTGCTTTCCATGGTAACTGGGTTGGTGGAAAGTTCTACACCGGGATATAGAACCGTTTCGAAATAACCCCCAAGGCCGTGACAGACCCCACGGTTCGGGACCGGGAAGGCTAGTCGTGTCTTACGCACATTGTGCGCATTAGAGATCATTGAGGTGGAAGGCGGCTGGGGTGGTATATCTCGGTTAGGGTGGGAGAAAGACCACGCAGTCTGGATGTACGGCGTTGTCGTCTCGGACGGAACTGTTGTAACTGAAGATCTGACACTGCTATAGTTGGAATCGGATTGATCGGTGGAAAGGTAATCAATAGCATGTAACATGACTACGTATGGTGTTTCAGGCGCTGCAGGATTCGAGACCGTTTGGTTTGTAACATCCGCATGGAGCTTTGGCGCCGAGATTGGCGTGAAGTGCGCTGTGTAGGAGGCTGGAATCGAGATGCCGTGCTCTGGATTCAGTAGATGGTTGACGCCATCTAGACACTCCGGTGAAAGTTCATTGTCACCAAAGGACCCTAGTAGCTCGGATATTACTATGTCAATTTTGGCGTGCACAGACTCGGTGATCTCCTCAGTTGAGGGACCAGCTGCTTTTTTACCGTCTGGGGCGTAGAGTAACTGGTCTTCAATGCCGAGAGTTTGCCCGACAGGTGCTGCTGGTGTAGACGTCTTCTTCTGCACAATGGGCCCTTTCCACGCACGCATATCAGAGTGGACAAGATTTACCTTTCCTCCCCAGATATTCTCATTGTGGCGCTGGAGGAGAACAAATGCGTTTTGGTTCTTTTCTACAACCCACAGGTCGATTTCAATGCCTGACTGAGCACTAGCATTAAGTGCCCGAGTCACCAACGGGCCCCTTCCAGCCCCGACCACCGCGACGACTACTCGTCCATCAGGATTAGAGGCGGGCTTCTTTTGCTCCACCCAATCGGTGAGTGCCTTTGCGATTGCACGTTCATACCATTCGTACTTTATAGGGTCCTTCTCGAATACTTCATAAGTGATGCTTTCCAGGTTGACGGTCAACGGCTGCAATGGTGCCTGGAGATAGTCTTGGTAGCCGACGCCAAATCTTTCGATAGCGGTTCGGGGAGGCTGACGTTGCTGGAGATTTCTCATGTACGATAGATGTGGAGTTGGGTCAATATACTTTTTGTTCGAGGCTGCGGCCTGCACAAGACTCGGGTATTCGGTGCCAGGAAGGTTGAGCACATTCGCCCCGGAGGGGTCTGCCTCTAAACCTGGGAGGGATCCGACATCACAAAGTAAGATCCATGGTGCAGTCCGCAGGCGCATAAACCGGGAAATCAAAGCCTGGTGTGATTTACCCAGGACTGGATAACCTTTTTGGTTCTTGATGAATGTGTTGGGATCGATGGTGAACAGGTGGACTGGCTCCGAATGCCACCTAGATTGCACACTCATTGGCGGTAGGTTTTTTGGTAGCGGGAGAGCTAGGAAAGCGTCTTAGCACCAAGCAACTATGGATAGTAAAGTGGTTAGGTAGATCCGTCTTACCTACGAAAAGCCTTGAATGGTATTTACAGGTTCTTCTAATGGCATCCCAGGCATCCCAAGTACCGAAAAGATCTATCTTCGGTGGTTCCATCCCGTTGTTATAAAAGAACTCCTCCCTAGCAAAGGGTGCAAGGTCGCCCATTTCATCTGATTCAAGATCCTGATTGTCGACCATGTTTAACCAAATATGGAACTGGATGTACGGGCCTAGGTTGATCGCATCCTGAATTGCCCGCGCGTAGTATATCACTCCCTCCGAGTGCATTCCATTATGGTGCAGTTTCGGCCCTGGGACCAAAAGGTATCCAATGCCACAGAAAGCAGCGTAAGCAACCTCGAGCATAAAGACCTGACGGGAGATGTCTGCAATCAATGGATCTGGAGAACACAAATCAATCCAAGAACTGGTCACTCCCATCAATTGGGACATTGCTTCGTTTGGGGTTAAACTTGTATCGGCCGGACCTAGTTGTGGAACAACGAACGGCCGAACATTCTCTGTGGTCATTAGCGTCCCAGGATCATCACGAGACACAGCCTGTATATTTGATAGATGAGATGAAAGGAGACTGAGCACCCGCGAGTGGAAGTGGGAGGTTGTAATCGGAGTAGTGAGCATGTCATACTATAAAACGAGGATCAGTAGTTGAGTCAAAGGCCAGTGGAGAGGGTTTACCACATACATTACTTTCATGCGCCAGTTGTACCACCTCCGAAGTAATTGGAATGGTGCGCTTGCTCTCATGCTGTCCGATGCAGAAGCTCGGAACTATCCCTTCCGATGAATCCATGATAGTTTGCTGGAGGCCGCACTTGATACAGTGAGGTGATATATGGGAGCAAATATGGCAGGGGACTCTGGTCTATGACCTGTGGAGAAAAGCTGCTGACGCTGGTGGTCTCAAGTACTAGTTTGCTTCGTTCAACCGGGGACTATGAAAGCTTCGATTTCATTGGCGTCACCGATAGACGTTGAGAAAGGCTAAGTAGGAGTAAATCCAGATCCTCGAGAGCCTCCGTCACCGACTGAAAAGACAAGCAGATAGCTGTCCCCAATAAAAAGGTCCAGTCCTATAAATATTTCGGGTCCCTTGTTTTGTACCTTTTAGCGGGGTTGACAAAACCCCAGGGCGGTGAAGTTAAAAGCGGCAGTTCTGGCGACCACCGGCCCACTTGCCTATCTGAGCCGCCTTTGTTCCGAAGGCAAACCCGCGCAGTGAATTTTTTGGCCGCTTCAACTCGACTATCTCGTCGTGCCCCTACACTCTCCCCCAACTCGTCATGGTTGATCGACGCTCAGACTCAGAAGACGGATCTCGCGCAAAACGCCAGAAGATGGATAAGTCTAGGGCTGACCCCCGGGATAATCCCTATCTGGCTCATATGTACGCTGATACGTCCTCTAACGGCAACACAAGCTCTGAGGCTGATAACAAGAATTCAGCCTTTGCCAAGCTGCAGCGACATAAAACAACTGCTGCGCTGGCGCAAAAGGTTGAAGATAACGAGTTCAATCCGTTCACCAGCCAGCCATACTCCAAGAAGTATTTCTCGATCCTAGAAACTCGTCGTGATCTTCCGGTCCATGCGCAAAGGTACGTAAACGAAGCCTTTCCAACTTGATCAGCAAGTCACTAACTTTGTCCGCTCCTCAGAGATGAATTCTTGAGGCTGTATCAAGAATCCCAGATTCTGGTCTTTGTCGGTGAGACTGGTTCTGGAAAAACGACACAGATCCCCCAATTCGTCCTGCTCGATGATCTCCCACATACCCAACGGAAAATGGTCGCATGTACCCAACCCCGTCGTGTGGCAGCAATGTCAGTGGCCCAGCGTGTTGCTGCAGAGTTGGATGTCACTCTTGGAGAGGAGGTCGGTTACAGCATCCGTTTCGAGGACATGACTAGCTCCAAGACACTTCTCAAGTACATGACGGATGGTATGCTTTTGCGAGAGGCCATGAACGACAATGAGCTTAGTCGCTACAGCACCATTATTCTTGACGAAGCGCACGAAAGAACAATGTCGACAGATGTTCTTATGGGACTTCTCAAAGAAGTCGTGTTGCGCAGGCCTGATCTAAAGATTATCATCATGTCTGCCACACTGGATGCGCAGAAGTTCCAACGTTACTTCAACGACGCTCCATTGCTTGCCGTCCCTGGTCGTACCCATCCTGTCGAGATTTTCTATACCCCGGAGCCCGAGCAAGATTATGTGGAAGCCGCCATTCGCACAGTTCTCCAAATTCATGCCACTGAGGATGATGGTGATATTCTTCTCTTTTTGACCGGAGAAGAGGAAATTGAAGATGCAGCGCGCAAGATATCTCTTGAGGGTGATGAAATGGTTAGAGACGCTGATGCAGGTCCCTTGAAAGTATACACCCTCTACGGTAGTCTCCCGCCACATATGCAACAGAAGATCTTCGATCCAGCGCCCGCCGCGCGCCGCCCTGGAGGTCGGCCAGGTAGGAAGGTGATCGTGTCAACCAACATTGCAGAAACATCTCTTACGATCGACGGTATCGTTTATGTTGTCGACCCCGGTTTCTCAAAACAGAAAATTTACAACCCCCGTATTCGTGTCGAGTCTCTGCTAGTCTCGCCAATCTCCAAGGCCTCCGCGCAGCAGAGAGCTGGTCGTGCTGGTCGTACACGCCCCGGAAAGTGTTTCCGCCTTTACACAGAAAGTGCCTTCAAGAAGGAATTGATTGACCAGACTTATCCCGAGATTTTGCGCTCTAACTTGTCGTCGACCGTGCTTGAGCTGAAGAAATTGGGCATTGATGACTTGGTCCATTTCGATCTGATGGACCCCCCGGCGCCAGAGACGCTTATGCGAGCTCTCGAGGAGCTTAACTACCTTGCATGCCTTGACGATGAGGGCAATTTGACACAGCTGGGGCGTCTTGCATCAGAGTTCCCCTTGGACCCAGCGCTTGCTGTCATGCTTATCAGCTCACCCGAGTTCTATTGTTCCAACGAGGTCCTGTCCATAACTGCATTGCTCTCCGTACCTCAGATCTTTGTCCGACCAGCATCTCAACGCAAGCGTGCGGACGAAATGAAGAATTTGTTTGCCCACCCTGACGGCGACCACCTTACCCTACTCAATGCCTACCATGCGTTCAAGAGCCCTGAAGCGCAGGACAACACTAAGCAATGGTGCCACGACCACTTCCTTTCCCTGCGAGCCCTACAGTCCGCCGACAACGTGCGCATGCAGCTTCTACGAATCATGGAACGCGAGGAGCTAGAGATGATTTCGACTGCATTTGAAGACAAGAAATACTACGAAAATATTCGCCGCGCCCTGTGTGCTGGGTTCTTCATGCAAGTTGCCAAGAAGGAAGCCCAGGGCAAGAGCATGTACATGACCATCAAGGATCACCAAAACGTGCTCCTGCACCCTTCGACCGTTCTTGCCCACGACGCCGAATGGGTCCTATACAACGAGTTTGTCCTCACCACGAAAAACTACATCCGGAGCGTCACGGCTGTTAAACCAGAATGGCTAATCGTAAGTTGCTTCCCCGACACCTTATCCCGTTTTCCCTCAATGGTTCATCTATCTAACCAAATGCCTCAGGATATTGCCCCTACCTATTACGATGTTTCGTCATTCCCGAAGGGCGATATTCGCTCTTCTCTGCTCCGCGCTGCCGAGAGGCTCTCGCGCAAGGAGAAGATGCGTGCCGATGGGAAGAGACGTTGAATAATTTAGATATGAACTTTATAGACTTTTCTTGCCATCATGTCACGTCAATGCCAAATTGTTTTTCATTTTATGGTATACTCGCCAACAAAGGAGTGGTGTCTTTTCCGACTTCATGTGCTTATGTGTGGGAAAACAAACAAACACCCCGACGTAAATATTTGAATTCCCATCTCCAGACCCATATATAAAACGACCCAAATTGGAGCAAAAACATGCAATCCTATTTGGCATTTAGCCAAGACGATGAATTTCTATCTATATACATAATGTACAGGTTTATAGGTATCAAAGGCCATAAAATACGGTCACCAAAAAAGGGGACGGGATAGAGTTGAGTGTAAAGTATACATGACTCCAACTGGAGTCATAGGTAAGTAGTTAGAGGATGTCATAATACAGGCTGTCGCGGCCAGATAGTTCGTCGTTTATCTAGGAGCTCACGCCACCAACTCGTTCGCCTTGTGGGGGGGTTTCGCCTGACGCAGGCGACGATGTATCGGTTCCCTCCTTCAACCCATTCAGTTCTTCTGGATCCGAACTTGGACCAGTACTCGGCACAGTCGTGTGCCGATATAGATGTAGCACCATCTCTTTCAGTTGGGCGACTTCGCTGCTGAGGGTCACAATTTTCTGATGTTGGGCAGCCATCGTGCCTTCAAGAGAAGTCGAGGCATTTTGGCTTTCCGATTGGCTTGTCTTGAGCGCATCACCATCGATGTCCTGTTCTGTCGTGTCTTGTTCTGTTGCCGTTCCAGCGAGTCTCCCCTCGACCACCGAGGTCAAAACGCGGCGGGAATATATCCGGGAAAGCTTTTGCAATCGATGAGCAGTACTTTCCTCCCCCGGGATGGGCAAGGTATCAAGGTATGCTCCTACGGTCCTAACAAACTCAAGATATTGGTCTGCGTTCGTCTGATTCGTTTTCGGTACGGAGGTTTCCGCTATTGCCCACCACCTCTGGGATTCCGGGTCGAATTCGGAGACAATGTCTTTGTGTTTATTAGGTAGATCCGGGCTGAACCCACTATTAACTGAAGCCTCAATTAAGGCATCAGAAGCATCGAGCATGCGACATGAATCACATAGATGTACCATCATTCTGATAAGTCTCTCTACCCTTTGCCGCGGGTGTTCGGTCGTTGAAGCGATGAAAGCCAGAGCTCTTTGCAGGACTGGTAGTCCCTTTTCCCAATTACGGCGTATTGAGTAGAAGTCCAAATACGACATGAGTATAGCAAAATCGTCCAAGTTGCCGGCGCCTCTCGCTACCATAAGGTACGCGTCAGCACGATCAGGCTGGTCGAAACGTAGACAAGCCCTAATAAGTGCAGCGTAGATAACAATATTTGCGCTGTGAACCGGAGGAACTGATAGTTCAATTCCATTGACTACCTTCGATTTGTAGTAACCGAGACTTCCCAATTCAATCGGGTAGCCCTTTCCTTCCAACATCTTCAAGAACAGATCGAAGCCGTTCAGATCTTTACTCTTGCGAAAGAAGACAATAATTGCTGTTATCAAAGAATGGTTTAGCTGAAATTTGTAAGGAAGTATCGTTTTGATAACCAGTTTGGCGATGTCGTTCTGTCGGGTTTTTGTGAATGCTATAATCATCTTCGTAAAAGTATAAGCCTGATCAGGATCTTGCACATCAAGTAGATTGCTCGACAGCCTTAAAAGATATTCCTCGAGAGGCATTTCATTGCTCATGTACAGATCTGTATCTTGACGGAAGCGATGATCAAGCTGTTTACTTCGATGATTCGTCTCTTTTAGCCGACGAGTATTGATGCCTCGGGCTAGATCCTCGACGTTGGCCGTTGGATTGGATTTGATCTGCCGTATCCTACGGCGAGTAGCGTTTAACTCGAATAGAAGACCCGGCAAGTCAAGTTGGGGGGCGGAAGCGTCGTTATCATAATTCTTCAGGACACCGAGATAGCTGTGTGCAATCGCTGGGCGTAATACAAGCCTAATCGCAAGTTGTTTCAATGCGAGTTTCTTGATTGCCTTCGCGCGAACCATATCCGACTTGAGCCAATCAGGAGCATCCTCTACATCAATGGCCATGTCAAAATCATCGTCTGCCTCCTCTATCGGAGATAACTTTTCGGCTTCCAGCTCTTGAACAACCTGATCCACTCCTTCTGTATCTCCAATGCCAACATTGCTCGAAAAATGTGATAATCTGCACGGAATTTGTGTAACCGGTGACTGAATGGCTCGGTTTGTAGGTCGCGGTAGCGTGTGAAGTTGTCTGGTCTGAAGCGCCGTTCGAAAAGGACTTGTGGATCGCAGTGGTGACAGGGTATCTAAAAAGCATCCATCCTCATCAAACAACACATTCGCTTCTTTTCCTTTTACAGGCGCAACCCTTTCCTCCCACCTCAGGCGGTGCCTGCCATTTGCGCGCGCATCTGTTGAAGCCGCTGCAGCCAAGAGACCAGTATAACGAGCCGTGGGTGAGTCCTTGATGCATAATCTTCGCGTGCTTGTCGTCGTCACCGTTCGAGGCGCTGCCTTCACCGTGGTGGTGCTGGGGCACGAAATGCAGCGGGTGGTTGGCGCTGCGCCGTGGGACCATAGACGCTGCATTCTGATGGCATTCCAGGCCCTGTCGGCGAGGACGACGAGTTTGGTGACAGATTTTGATCAATCAGACATTTCTGGATATTCAATCTGCGATGCCGGGTAGAGTTTGAACTAAACAAGCCGACTGGGTGCTGGTGGTACGGTGCTAGAAAAGTTGATTGTGTCTGCGCCGGGAAAAAGGCCGGAGACGCCGGGATGCAAACCCTGCAAACATCCCCATGCAAACAGCTGGTCTGGCCTTCTCTGGGGTCTCCTCATGCGCAATCAACCCCGGAGAAGTTGCTTGGGCTATTTTCTTTTCTCCTTGTCCTCATCCTATTCCCTCAACTTGGCTCTGGCTAGTCGAGTTATAATCTCCGCAATTGACAATGCTGGTCATGCTTACTACGGCTCTGCTCGCCCTGAGTGGCAGCTTGGTGAATGCCCACGGGTCGCATTCCAGCCCTCAGGATCCCTCTGCAGATTGGGCGACTCGGCACATGCAAGGTGGGACCTTGGGTACCCTGCAGGAAATATCAATAAACTTGCTCACATTTGGAAATTACAGAGGAACATCACATCGATACCTTTGACGGCGCCTCTTTCTTCACACTTCACGACTACGATTCATCCGGAGTGTGGACACCCGATGAAGTTCGGAAAACATACGGCATGGACGACGAGTCCAATGTGGGCCTCACCGAGGAGCGGAAGTCGGAAGCGCTGAGGGAAGTATTTACTCTTTTCGATCCGGCGAATACTGGGTTCATCAGCCGCGAGAATTGGTTACACCTTATCTCCGATGGCGTGAAACTGCCGGACTTTGGGTTCGGGCCTGGTCATCACGGAGATATTGAGTACGAATACGAGATCCATCACTTCGAAATGTACCACGGTGAGGATGCGACGGAGGAAGAACTCACGCACCCTGAAGACATTGAACATTTCAAGAGACATGACGAGGAGGATGAGGCGATGGATAAACTGGAGCAGCTTGAGCGGATGGCAATTGTTGCGGCAAACATTCCGGCGAAATTCCGAAAGCAATAGGTTTGATTATATGTAACTTTACACAATTTCCATGTGTGCATATGTGTCTTATTGCGGTCCGTCACTTACGCTTCAAGGATATACCAGGATAGATACCCTTCTAATGACCACATGAGCCACGAAGACTGGCTATGTATGTGATTACTATGTATAGTGCGTTATATGTTCATAAAAATCATGATGAATTACTGTCGGAGGCTCCGTGATGCGACGACAGCTTAATATCATATACACAGTGCATAACACCAGGAGCGTAGGTCTTGACTTGTTCAACATGCCGACATTCAACGTGGTGATTCAAATCAACCTTCTCAGATGCGAAGCCTGCCCAGAACCTTTCCATTGCCGTTGTTATCTCGGCTCCTTTTTCCTGTATCAGTTGCACGTCCACATTCTCGTGCACGTGGATCCATCCACCCTTGTCCTTGTCAACGATCTTGCAGGCATTATCCCACGAGGCATTGGATGAGGGCAAAAGGCCCAGGTTAACATGCCTGATGCTTGTCCAGCAACGTCGGTTGTTCTCCATAAAAACCCTAATCTCATTCATAATGCCTGCAGCGAAGCCGTTATCGCCATGGAAGATGACAACACGGTCTGCATCACACAGACTCTCAACCAATTCTGAGACAGACAAGCTCAATTGCCCATCATTTCGTACCTTGACGACCCTGCATCCCCACCCATTCTCGACACATCCCCTCCGTAATCCCTCCACAGACCACCCGTTTATCTCCCAACCCAAAACCCTCTTCACGCCCCGCTTCAAGTACGAAAACACAAAGTACCCGATTCCAGCGTACATATCAACCACAGCGACGTCACCAACGAGTTCCCCACCAAGTGACGCCTCGTCCACCCCCTCGAATGTAGAAGCGTACCCCAAAATCCGAGCCTTCTCGGTAATATTCCCCCTCGAAAACATGGTATATAAAGGAGCCCAGATCTGCACGATTCCGTGGTTCTGGACGGTGCGTACCCAGAATGCCCGTTCGTAGTCATCTTCAGATGGCTGCGCATCCTCATCAACGCCTGATACAACGGGTCCAAAATCCCCATACAATGGAACTAGTCCGACTGGGCTTCGCATTCTGTTCTCGTGCCCCTCGGTGTCTGTAAGCACGATTGGGGCATTCATAGCGATGTGTGTTACCCCAAATCTGGCGAAGGAGTTTGTAATCGATGAGTATAGAGTTTGGCGCTGGTCTCTGCCTAGGCGCTCATATAGAGAGCCCCAGGCTGGAGGGTGGGTGAAGGCATTCAGTGGCAACAGGAGCATCGGCTCATATATAGTGTATCTCTTCGGAAGAGAAGAAACCAACGCCTCGAGTGATAAATCATGTTGATCAAGTAAAGATGAAGAGATACTCGTTTTTATGAATTCCGCGATGCCCCTTTGTAGTGGGTTGGTGATTTGTCGTGATCCTCGTGGACGTTTCGGGTCATTCTTGCGTTGTTTGATAGGGGCAGCCGGGAATTCGGGGTCGAATGCTCTAGTTTCTGCCATTTTCTTGTCGAAGTATATATATAGTCTGGGTGTCCGACTAATGCGCAAGAAATCTCATCTGATCTGGGTGTGCAGCGAAATATATGTTGCCAGCTCAAGTGTGATTATGATATTGGATGTGCACATTGCAGTTGAACCCTGTGAGATACCGGAGAACCCAGAAATGACATCCAGGTAGCTATACTTCAGACCAAGTCGATTCAGCAATGATTGGAGAGCACTCTAGTCAATATTCGTGTCATGTGGGACGGGAACACACATTGGTGCCTCAGGTATAAATAGATCCACAAGAAAACCAAAATAACTAAACTACTCAAAACAAACGACTCTCTAAACAACGAAATAAGGAATCTAATAATATACAAGTACAATCATCGAACAACAAAGGAAGTATTTGGAAAAACAGTGTTCAAGAAGCCTGCTTGAACATCCTTGCCCGTTTCCGGTGCTTTGAGAGGAAATACCAAAACCCTAAGGTAAGGCAAGTCAATGGCAGGGTCGCGGCGAAGAAAATCCAGAATTTGCCCGACGCCGCAAAGCCTCTATCCCCTGGTGCATCAAAATCAAAGAGATTCATTCCGAGAAATGCCTGGACGCGCGGTTATTAACCCTGTCGGTGAGTTGAGACAGTAGGTACTGTACTGGGAGACATACAGAGACAAAACTCGCGGGCAAATAAATCAATGTGACCATTGTTACAACAAAGACATTGATATTATCTTCGACAGACGCGTCGGTAAGTTGGAGCATTCGAGCTTGGTTACTGAGAGTCAGCGTTGTGGCCAGCTTTTTGCATGAATGCATGTTAGCTTGGTACGAGTCGAGGATAAAACGTTGTGACCAAACATACCAGATTCGAATAACCCTTCACCTTTTTCTCCAGAGTCTCGACACTTTTCATATATCCTTCTAAATTTGAAATATAGGAGGCTGTTTCATCAGCAAGCTTTTGGTGCTGTTTGTCTGTGATCAACCCTTTTGAAAGGAATAGTTCGTTAACTTCTGCCATTTTGCGAATAGTGGCTAAAGTGACCCCAATCTGGCAAGAAAATGGTATAATTGCGCTGACAAGATTCTGTGGATGTAGCAATAAACCCAAGCTTTCAGTATCGCTCACAACCTTGGGATTGGAGAGGTCCATTGTGAGGGCTATGTCGGCCTGAATATCTGTTACCACGGAGTCATAAATAGAGAGAGACTGGCACCCACTGCTTCCTCAATTCTTTCACCAAAATTCCGCAGACACCACCTCCAATTTCCAATGTAGGTGGCGAAGACAAGCAGGTGAAGGGAAAACCAATCCGAAATTCCACCGCTTGGGGCGGTTGAAATTTCCCTCTCTAATCTTGTCTGCAGCTCGGAATAGGGGCGTGCATGGAGGAAAATCCAAAGGTTGCCAGCACCGGATGGATTGTATCTATGGAATACACACACCTGCCGATATGTGAATTTAGTTGGACCCTCAAGTCGAACTTGATAGCCCTCGCTATAGGTGAACCTGTAGTGTATGTCTTGCAAGGGTTAGCAGAGAAAGGTAGAATCAATTACCAGGAAATATTACCAAAAGCTCCATCTTCTCGTTCCAGTATTGTCATTCCTCCGTGGCCTGAATCAGAGGTGCGCGGCTTGTCCCCGAACAAGAGGGCATGATCGATAAAGGAGTTGTCAATGTCGTAAGTGTCCGTCAGCTTTCGCATCGCTGGTTCTGTGATAGAAAGTGGATCTAAAGAGCTCCTGCAACATATTGAACTATAGTATGGTAAGTTGGAAAATATGCAAAAGCACGAGTGGACGCAGCTTACACTATGCGCGTCTGCGGCTTTGGTGTCGATGAGATATGGGCTCTGAAAACATCGCTATCACCGAAAACAACAGGTTCCGACTGCGGGACTGTGTCATATAGTCGTATGTCGGTCTTCTGAGGTGGGTTATCACGGGGGTTGTCACGGGTGATAAAAGCTGGAGATTGGAGAAGTGGTCGGATTGCCTTGTAGTGGTTGCGGGAGGGAAGGTCGTATTTCTGGTCAGCAGTTGACACAGTCTCACTTCTTCCCCTCCACGTGAAGGTCCTCAATGATATGGGCGATGACATCGACATCTCTGTGGATCCTACAAATGGACAGACACTCTTAGATTGCATCCAATTTCCTGATCGTAACACTTTTATAAACTAGAGCTCTCAAAGCCTTCACTGAAAACCATTCTTGAGGCAGACACGCCCGATAAGCAGCGCCTCTCCAGGCGACTCAGCCATGCTTGAATGTCACCAAAAAATGGCCACCTGAAAATAATTGGCTATGATTAATTCGCTCGGGCTGACCGGCGAAGATCACTGCGCCCAGTGCGTGTTAACTGGTTAAGTTCCTCCAAGAAGAATAAATCCGAAAGCATTAGGCTTACTTACGCAATGTCCTCCTACAACAGGTCTCCGTTAGCAACTTGAACCAGAATTGATAGTTTCAAGGGAGTGTACCAATTTAACCTCTTTGGGCGCATCAAAAACATATCTGCCATTCTGACTCTACCCAAAAAACGTCAGCATCACCGGTGCAAATGGATAGGGGGACAGCCTTTGTATCTTACACGGACTTGGATTGGTTGTTGAAAAATGAAGCGGAGCCGGGCTTCCAGATCCTCTTTTGCGATATAGTCGCTTATAGCCTCGCTGAGAACATTACGAAAAAGAGTGCTCATTATTGCAGGCGCTGTTTGTCTGACTGGGGGTCGCGAGTGGGGAAGGACCGGGCAACTGGATCACACCGAGACTACTACCGATCTCAAAGGAAGAGGGGCTACTGGAATTATAATGGCAACTTGCCGCTTGTGCTGGAAGTGGTAATTGTGGCCCAAGAGCAGAGCCTCTTGATGCTACTGACGTGGTTGAAGGAGAAATGCCAACAGTTCAAGCCCTGGAGGAAGAAGATGGATTGGAAGCTCTGGTCCGCTCCGAACGTTCCCTGAGTCCTGGCTGGAGTGAACAACAGTCCGTCGAATAGCAAGGGTTATGCTTGTATGCATGACCAACATTATCATCCAACCAAGCTGATGATTGGTGGGATCCCCTGCACCTCCAGGAGGGGGGTGCACGACTTGTTGCCGGATGAGTTGAGGGCAATCCCCAGGGCTCGTTCTCCGCATTTCCAAGGGCTTAGGCTCATGCTATCTGAAAGACAGCTCATAGCTCCCGACAACGGCGAATACCAAGTGCTAGGAGGCCGGCCTTGCATCGGTGTGCTACTGAAAGGACGCTCATAAGATGGCAAAGAAAAGAGACTGGCTTTGATGCCATGATCGAGTCGTTAAGATGAGCGGCATGATTTGGAAACTCAACAGTCGATGAAAACATGGTTTCTTTTTTCCCGTCTTTGACGCTCGCCTTCATCCTTGCTAGTCTGGAGGCGGAGGAAGCCCTCGTCCCTGGGCCTTTGCGCTTTTGCTGCATGAGCTGTCACGGTCAGCCCCTGGAGGCAGACTCGCCTTTCCAAGACCAGATTTTTATTTTTTGTAATGGCCATCCACGGATTTATCCAGTAAGTTAAGCAAGTCTAACTAATATTTGGAGGGGAACATGACGGGGAATTGGGTGTAGTTGTTTACATTTTATTTCTCTAACAGGGTCCGTTCTACATCGCAAAACGTGCCAGCGATGTTTTATCACGTTTAACCGTTGCCGAGGACCTTCCTTACGCAGGGTAACACTGATGAAGTCTGCGGCTGGAACGCAACATCTGATTCGAATTCTGTTTTCCGAAGGTGGCTGAGCCTCTTGTTACCTAACATCTATGTGAACTGCGGGCTGCGGGGGGCAAACGTGAACATGCTTAACGACCTTCCCTTCTGCGTATTAGATCATTGGTGCCATCCATGAGAATACGAGCCTCTGAAACACCTAAGGGTGATAGTAGGGTGCTTGATTGGAGAGGCGAGCCTTCGTTAGCCTCACAGCTTCGCAGCCTCGCAGCCTCGTCATGGCCTTGAAATCCCTGTCTTATCTACGCAACCCGGGTGTTATTTTAATGGATCTGCATAGAGCCTGGTGCTAGAGGCTCAGGCTGACTTGAGGTTCATAATCAAATCTCCTCAAACACCTGCAGAACAATATGCGTGTTCGCTTTCGCATACATTCGACGCCCGGAAACTTATCAAAACAATAAAGCAACATCCTTCAGCCACTCGAAGGATATTCCGTTGGCGCGATGGCAGTGAATGGAATCAGCTTTCAAGAAGAGTGAGTCGTTCCCCCTTTACTCCTAACATCAGCCACGGTGTGAGGCATTGGTCAAATGAGGCTGTTTCTCACTCTTGCGCTTGAGGTACCAGGGACGAAGATTATGAGCACCCCTTACTCTCACGAACCCCCGAAGAATTGGTATTTGATGCCACCTTATTCTATGACCGGCAAAACCACAAAAAGGTCAAGGGACAGAAGCTTGAGAACGTGGTAGATAAGGAAGTCTTTCTCAGGGGAGCACGACTTGCACAAAATCCAAATAATAGACTTGGAATACCTGGATTGACAAACGTTGAAAAGGATGCACTTAAATCGGAGCGTGAATCAGGTCTATTCAAGCAAACAAAAGACCTGAAAGTTACCATTTTGGTCACGGCATGCGCAGCCATCACCCAGTTAGTGCAACATTTATTGCTAAACTTATGTCTTCTCCTCATGTTTACTGATCCTACATAGAGGCTGGCAGCAATCGTCGATAAATGCAAGCTCACTCCACTGGCAGAGCGAACTTAGACCTATCCCCGGCAACAAGTACAATCTTTTTGGCGGATTTATCGACGCTGCGCCATGGCTTACTGGAAGTCTCATGTGAGTCTAGGTATACCCATCATACGCCCAAGACAGCGTTGACATGTGGGTATCAGCGGTACTTGGTTGAGTGATCCTTTGCAGGAGGGACAGTTTGGAAGACGCCCTGCGCTCTTCATATCAGGAATCTGCTGCACAGCATTTGCGTTAGGTGTGTTATGCTGGCACCCTCAAACTTACCGTATTTCTGATTCCATACCTATATTAGGGACGGCCAGGTGCAACAACTGGCAAGAGCTTTTGATCTGTCGCCTGCTACTCGGCATTGGGGTAAGGATAACCAGTAACCTTTGCTATTTGGATGATTACTCACAAGGAACGATACCTTTAGATTGGGGCGAAGGCATCAGTTGCCCCTGTATTCGCTGCTGAAGCTGCCGTTGACCATTTACGTGGCCGGCTCCTTATGATGTGGCAGCTTTTTGACACATTGTGAGCTTATATCCCATTACCACTGAAGACTTATCATACTGCCAAAACTTTCCTAATCAATCCCAATTTTAAGCGGAATTTTTGTTGGCTTTGTCTGCGTGTTTATTGCCCAGCAGCACTGGAGGGTTATCTTAGGCTCCGCCGCAATCCCTTCCATAATCCTGCTGTTCCTTGCTTTCCTCTGTCCAGAATCGCCACGGTTCCTCATTCGCAAAAAGCGATACGCGGATGCGTTTTTAAGCCTTCGCCATTTGCGTGGAAGTGACATCCAAGCATGTAGGGACTTATACTCCATCCATAGCCAGTTGCAATTTGAGTCACAAAAGAGGCTGCGCAGATCTCACAAACTGAGAGGTGACGAATGGCTGAGGAAGGAGCTGTACCAAGAAGTAGAGCTTAGCAGCTTGAACTTTTTCAAGCGTGTGAGGTCACTCTGGTCTATCAAGCGCAACCGAAGAGCGTGTATTGCTGCATTTATTGTGATGGCGTCACAGCAGCTCTGTGGCGTTAGTCTCCGAGATTGAGATAATCCAAGCGGAGATGGGCTAACAATGACGATTCTAGATTAATGTGCTCTCATTTTATTCATCAGTTCTTTTCAGCCAGGTTGAGGAGGGAGAAGCACTAGTCAACAACGCGAAGGTAGACTGGTTAAATTTTGGTACAGTACTCTCGCACCCCTGGAATAATAACAGTCGCTTTTCCACTGACTTTGAGTTCTCACAGGCTTTGGGCTAGCAAATTTCCTATTCACTATCCCAGCACATAGGTACATTGACGGATACCACAAAAAGGGCCGGCGGTTATTGCTGCTGGTGTCTCTTGCCGGCATGTTTTTCAGCCTCATCGCCATCAGCTCCTTCTATCTCATAGAAAGCCCTGCTCCAAGGACCGGTTTAGTCGCTGTATTTACTATTGTCGTCTATCTTGCTTTTTACGGTATTGGGGCTGGACCCGTTCCATTTACCTTTAGCGCGGAAGTATTCCCTTTGGCGTTTCGCGGTAAGAAGCACCCCAAAACTGAGATTACTACTAGTGAAGGGCCACTGACTTTCTTTTGGCTAGAGGTTGGCATGAGTTTTAGTGTGATGGTCAATTTTATTGGCCTCACAATTCTCGTTAGCCTTGTTCCGCTTGTCAATAAATATGCGGTGGGGACCAAAGAGAAGAACCCATATGCATACCTTTTATACATATTTGCGTGAGTGATACCAGAATAATCTACCCGAATAACTGACTAATACTGTGTAGCGGTCTCGATGCGCTGGCATTTGTGCTAGTTTTTCTATTTGTAAGTGACCGTGCGCTTGTTTCTGATATGGGCTGTTTTCGCTAACCCTAAGTTGCGAAGGTTCCGAGCACAGGCCAGATCCCCCTCGAACAAATGGACCAGATCTGTAATACCCAACTTTTACCCATACAGCCGCAATATAAGCTTAACTGACAATCATATAGTTGAAAAACATACCTGTACCCATATAAAAGAGCATTTTGCCGCCTTGCCCTGTGTTCATCACAGCGAGGACGGCGCACCCGATGAAGAATCTAACCAGATGCACACTATCACTTAAAATACACGCAGACATTCGTTATTAGGATTTGGTCTCTGTGTTATGAAGTTTATGTTTATTTCAAATCTTGTACTGGGTGTTTATGAAAGCGATTTATCTAATAAGCCGTTAGCCATGGAGCGCCATCTCCGTCTTGTGGTAACGTAGATGGACTTGGGAGGTGCCGTAACTGGCACTAGAGCACTCACATAACAGCAGTAAAATGGTATTTGAACGAGTATACAGGTTATGAAAAGGAATTAAAGACTGTCTATGTTTGCCCATCAAGCTCGTCGATCTATTTGGCCCGAGCTTCATGCAATGCATAGCCACGCAGTTTCGGTAATAAAGAAGTCTTCAAATGCCGCTGCTGCCTAGTCTCCTTAATTCTCAGTGTGTAGCTAAGAAAAGAAAAGAAAAGAAAAGGCTGCCTGGGGAAACTACTCGGGCTCGTGACTTCGAGTCATCTTAAGTTCCTTTGGGTCGTCACTCCGCAGCCTCAGCCTCCTCCACTCTCCACCTTCCCCGGCGTCTATCGCGACGCGTTCTTGCTCAAAGAAAGTCCACATTATCTCTCAATTTACTACATATTTCACTGGTGATTCATGCCCTCAGTGAGCGGCAAGCTTTATATCTCACTTGCGCAGCCCCGTCAGCCTATCGTTTCGAGCCTCCAACAATGTGGATACCTTGGCCTAGGGATAAAAGCGTCAATATATCGACATTACGGATGGAGCTCCAGAACGCCATGGTACAAAGCAACAGTGATCCGAAAGCCCCTCCGTTCGTACCACGTTGGAAACTCAAAGAGCTTTGGGACGATAGGCGCCTGAAGGCATTCGCCGACAGATACAAGGCATTCAAACTGGATCATATAGAGCGCATCAAAACAAGCTACCTTCAGACACTTTCCATATTGGTGGAAATCCAATGGAATGAGTGGAGACGATTCCAAACCGTCTTTCTAATGGAGGAAAATAGAAGCGACGAGGATATTCCCGGGTATAATATGAATATGTTGATGGACCCAACATTTCTTGGGGGGTCAGCACGCGACTTCCTCGTCCAGCGACCCTTCTACTATCCGATTGACATAGAAGAAGGCAGGCATCGTGAACTGGATGAGGGATGGATATTGCCTGTTATCAAAAGTGAAGTGTGTGGGAACGGAGGGGCCGCCACTGTCACCAAGGAACACATTCATCCCGGGCATCTCCGTTACAGTGATGGACGTAGTGTAAGTCAGGCACTCTTGTTCAATTGGCAAATAATAATAATATTGACGCTGATGGTTCTAGGGACCCTGTTATATTGCGCGCAAACGTTTCACTAGGCACACTAGTATAAAAGACTTTGCGACAGAGAAGAATATCCTTGAGACACTGCGAACACAGCTGAGGAGGAAAGAAAATGACGGAATCATGCCTTTCTTTGCTACTATTACTATGGGGAATCAGTTCAATCTTTTTTTCGAGTGGGCTGATTCGGATCTCGAGCATCTCCTTCGTGAACAATCTAGCGGTATCAAATTTGGGGACCTGCTTGGAGAGTCAAAACGCCTGGCCGGTGCACTGGAATATTTGCAATACGAATTGGACCTAGGACTTCGGCTTGTCCACATGGATCTGAAACCAGCAAATATCCTAGTATTTAAAGGTCCCAATTTGTCCAGTGCTGGGCACTGGAAGATCTCGGACTTTGGGGAATCCATCCTTAACAAGCCTCCGATCAACGTATCAGGAGAAACGTTTCGATATCCTATCGGGCATAATTTGACAGGTACTTACCGGTCACCCCAGCTTGCCAACAATCTCAGCTTTGGGCGCAAAAGTGATGTTTGGTCATTGGGATGTATTCTGGTCCGAGTCCTTGCCTTTGGGCTGGATGGCGAGAATAAATTGAAAGATCTGGACGAGAGGCGAGGAAAAAATATAGATGGAGAATCTGACCATGGCCATAACTATTTCCATCGCGGAAAAGATCATCTCATTCGAAACCCTCACATTGAGGCGTGGTTGAATGAACTGCCAAACAGAGATAGTCTGGTGCCCTCGCACGTATTGACACTCTTCCGCGACTTGCTCCTCGGAACCCTGGAGATTGATGAGGAGGCTAGATTGACTTCCGCCGATGTTAAAGGGCAAATTCGACGCATTCAGGAAGAATTGCACACTGTGCCTTTACCTGATAGCCTGGCACCAATGCCGCCGCCGACGCCTCCATCACCACCTCGAGCACAGCTTGAGTCCTCAGATATTATAAAAAGAATTCTAAAGTGTGAAGATGATACTCAAGAGCTACAAAATCAGCTCAGAGCGGAATTTAATATCGAGGAGCCTGTTGAAATGAACGGATATACGGACAGGCTATTGATTCATGCAATTCGGTCCCAGTTCACTAATATTGTGGATGAACTACTGAAAACTCGACCAGATATTGATAAAGAAGGCTTTGACTCGGGATATATGACCCCTCTGAGCCGTGCTATTGCTACAAAGAGCCATGGTATGGTTATAATTCGTCGCCTGCTACAGGCTAAGGTCAATATCAATGCCGTTTCGGCGACGGGCCTCACGCCACTTATGGTTGCAACACGGTTCGGCCATCTAGATGTCGTCCGTGAGCTACTGTACCAGGATGCTGACTATTTGGCAACCAGCAGCGAAGGCTGCATGTGTCTGCATCATGTCGCGTGGGCACCCAAAGAAGGGGCGGCCCTCATTAAAGAGTTTACCAGGAACGACCGAATACCAGTCGATATCCCCAGCAGCCAATCAAATGAGACCCCATTGATCATGTTGATAAAGGAATACCTCCCTCGCAGGAGCAGGAGGAGTCAATTGGAGTGGCGGGCAAAGTTCGACGCCTTTATTGAAGCAAAAGCCGATCTCAGCAAGGAAGACAAGAACGGAATGAGTCCTCTATATCACGCCGTCCACAGCAATCTTCCTCAAGTTATCAATGCACTTCTGAGCCAAAAGGCAAGAATGGGCTCCAAATACCCCCAGATCGAGGACCCAACTTGGGCCCCAGACGAGCCGACGAAACGGTTAATAGAAAAGAACATTGAGCTCCAACCGCCGCCCAGGATTCGACTTTGAACTGTACAGCCCATTGCTATATATACCCTTCTTTTTTTTCTTGTATTGTTTTTTAACCTTCAATATATCTATACATGTATAATGCTCTACTCTACGTCTCACGTTTACTTTCTTCTTTTCTTTCTTTCCTCCCAAGCTTTAAATAATATTCACGTCACTTTGCAATAAAAAGTGGATAAACTATATAACTAAGCATTATCAGGCGGCTACTTTATGCTCCTTCTACAATTAATACCTAGAAAGCTGCTTCGGTAGCTCCTTCCATGTTTACTGTTACGACGATGATGGTTCCTATCAAGGTAGGTGCTCGCCCGCTCCATTGTGACTTCCTTTTTTGGCTCCCGCTTGAGGTCGTTCCTGCCGAGGAAGTCAACGATTTTAGGTTGTGATTACCTGACACGCCTATTCAGGAAATCCCAATACGTCACTTCATAGAACGAAACCAAGGTCAACCAGTGAAAGGAGGTGAATCAGATAGAATTTACCCTTGGAAATACAGTAAGGCACGGTTATGGAGAAGAAAACGGTTGAGATGGAATGTCTCCAGGAAGCAGCCACAATGGACCCCGTTGAAGCCAAATTAACTTTCTCTAGGTAGGATAGAGAAACCTTAGGGAGAAAACAAGAACGAAATGCCCTAAGTCGATAAGGCAACATCGCCGTAAAATGGGAACAATTTCAAGCAAAAACGAAGTGGGGTAATTGTGTCCTGCCATAACTACATGCGTGAAAAAAAAGCAAGGAATATCCGTGTAAATCAAATCCATCTAACGCCAAAATCAAATCAGATCGAATCGTGTCAGAAGACAGAGGATGGTTCGTTTCGTCACTTCGTCCGGTCATTCCTCACATTATCGATGTATCGAGTGTCGTCATTCATTCATTTCTGCCTGCGGATAGTTTGCTCTCGTGGTAGCGAGACCCAAAGATGGCAGGTCGATGTTGCCAATTCCCACATCTACTTATCTCGAGTATGGTTTGTTCATGAGGGCGATTTCGCGGGCCACAGTTGCCCACTCGAGTTCTCTCTTCAGAGGTTGCTTGTTCTTCTTTTGTTGGAGTTCTTCCCACTTTAGGAGCTCATATCTGTGGGTCTTGTTAGCTTTGATAAGTGTATTTTTAACTTGGTATTCTTGCTTACACAAATCGTAGATGGGGTTGGATGATGACATTGAGTCTTCTCGCTCGGACGTAGCAACTAGAAACACATCAGTGGCATCTCGATACAAAGGTAGAGTAGCACTTACTATGCCCGTGGGAAAGATAGGTTCAGGGATGCCATGACTTCGGCGATGCATATCGTAGCTGAACGCGAGACGCCCACTCGGCAGTGAACTAGAGTAGCCGCACCATCCGATTTTCCCTTGCCTGTGTAGTTCATTAACTTTCAAAACCCAAGGCCCATCTGGACATAAAAGAAACTTACGAATAAACTCGAGGCAACGGTCGAACTCTTGGGTTAAAGGATCGATACCGTTGTCCTGCACCTTGGTGATATGCATCACATTTTCAGCGCCCATCCTCGCGAAATCAGAGTCAGTCCACGAAACGGCTTCACCAATGCTAAGAACACGTCGAATCCCAAGTTCCCAGAGCATTTCCGGGTTGTTTGCGTGAGACAAGTTTCCGAGGTACATATATGGTAGAATTCGACTTGGGAGAGAACCGTCGCAAAAGTTGAACCACCGAGGATCCGTTAGTCGGTATTTTGCCGGATTCGCAGGGCTCTCTTGAAGAATCTTTTCTTGCACATTCCTCAAAAACGCGACATCAGATGGGTAGGCGAAAAAGTTTCGCTTCTTCTCCCTGTGAAGTCTAAGCCAAGCTTCACTTGCAGGAATACCTTCAGCAAACATTGTGTACGCGATGACTAGTAGAGAGCTCTCGGTATACCCATCAGGGCAGTGAATTAGGATCTTTCGTGACTTTTTGGGAGATTCATCCATAGGGATGTCCCCCTCGGCATCCGTTTCTGGGATCTCTGGATTTGCGAGATAGAATATCCACCGAAGTGTGTTGATCAAATCGTCGACATCCCTACTCTCTCCAGACGGGAGTAGCAAGGAGCCAGACGATGGAAATTCCAGTCGCTGAGGCTCTGCCGCAAGGCGCTTAGCTAGGTTCGCCAAATGACGAGGGCCGGGAATTCCGGCAAGGTCGTTTGCATCAATCATCAAATCGAAGGATTCGGCTGAGGGGGCCCCAGAGGTGCCAGCTTGCAGGAGATAATCTGGAGTAGGGCCTTGCCAGACGTTCTTCGAGAACTCGGTTGCACGAGACATGGTACACATCTCCAAACGCTCTAACTGGACTGGTACGTTTGTTAGACCGAGTAGTTAGGACGCATAGTAAGACTCACAGAGATCCACGACTTGGTCTGTCAGGTGTCCGCTAGAATTAACAGCTATCAAGCTGGGTGCTCTTCGCTCGATGTCGGAAAAAGGACCTAGATTCGTTCAGTTCGCCGCATGTGACGCAGCTGGTACGACCTTTGGAACTAACAAGAGACAATGAATGTATTATATGACGGCAAAGTTTGGTCATGGTCATAGCTGAGCCTCCAGTGGTGCTGTGCGGCTGTAATTCTGCCTGCAACATCTAGAAGCTGCTTCGCAGCTACGCCGTCCTGGCCGTAGACAACAATGTCGGATAAAGGGGCTATCTTCGCGGTTTGAATGTGGAAGTTGCGCACCGAGAAACCTTCGCGAGGATCAACAGCGAGGAACTCAAATCCGGACGGTGCAAGGATCGCATCAGGAGCCACGGCGCCTTTTAGCCTAGATGTGGTCAAGTCGCCGCCCACTTTGACTATTGTAAGACCTCTCCAGCATTTAGGAGTGCGCCGGAGTGAGCGCCGTCGATTAGTGAAGAACCCGACCTGCAGGTGGTTTTCAGGGTGTAGACCATGCAACCAAGGAAACATCAAGTTGGGATCTGGAAGCGGTTGCGAAGAACAATGCTTGACAGCAGCCTCCAGTATCTCAATTTCTATCGAGTATAACGGTGGCGATTCTGCGATTTTGGGGAAGGCATCGGGAGGGTGAAGAGGTGAGGACGCTGGAAGATTGGTATCTTCTTTTGGAGCGGGCGAGCTCGTTCGCGAAGGGATGGGAGACGGGCCGGTCGGACAGACAGGTATATGCTTGTTTGGAACCGGGGAAGAAGTTCTATTCAGGCTCAAAGCCGGAGACACCGACCCAGGAGGAGGAGTGGTGTGGCGCAGCGGCTGCTGCTGCACCACGACAGTTGCCATGTTTAATGATGCCTGAGTACGACAGGCTGGTATGCTGATATGTATGTCGGTTGCCCGGTTCTATGGATTTCTGGAATGTAAACAAGCGACTTGATTCGAAATCAAGGCCGCATAGCTTGGTGGTCGAAGTCCGGTAACTTTTAATAAAATGCCTAATCGTGACGGTCCTCTTGTTAGTGGTGGGGATCGCACCATTCGGTTGGGACATCGTACGGTCGAGCATGTGGACCACTTACTCTCGGATAGAGCTCCAAAGTCAAACAGTCTATGCCAAAACAAGCGCGTCAGCACCGTATGGGACAAGGCAGGAGTCGATGTTTAGTGATATAGGGAAGAAGCGAGGGGATGCGGGAGTTGATTGTCGTGATGAGGAGCAAGTGGATGATCGAGCCAAGCTGTACCCACCCAGAGATAGTGGAAGACCCAAACCCCACAGTGAATCAGCGATAAGAGAAACCAGCGACAGGCGGCGGGTGGAAAGGAACACAATTGGAAGGGCAAAATAGCACTGCAAAGTCAGTGGCAAGGGAGGGACGACGAAGAGAAGATATGTACAGATCAGCGCGATCGTTGCAGCAAGCCGAGGGCTGAAGCAGGCTGTGAGAGCGAGGCGAGAGAAATAAGAAAGAGACTGAGACGAGAGAGTACGGGGGTGGGGAGGGGTAGCAGGCTAGGCGTTAGTGGCTCCGTTAGTCTCCCGCACTGTAACTCGCCTCTATCCAACTCTTCCAAGATCTCGTTTCCTTGTGAGCTTGCCACGAACTCGAGAAATTAAAGCTTCCCCGGCCTATCCAGCTCATGTCTCGTTCCCGGCGTCCGTTGCTGTATTACTCGCTGGTCACGCCAAATCCGGCCCTGGAACAACCACATCCAATCTACACACCAATGTCGGCCATCCAGGCCCACGAATCCTTCCATCGCTGTCAACGTGCCACATTAACACTTTATAGGCCGGCGACTCGACCTCATCCTGTCTGATTTTCGGATTCGCAGTATATCTCCTGTTTTTACTCCACACCACCATGACAAGAAATCCTGGCGAGTCTTGACGCCAGGACGTCAGCACGACCCTTGTCGCGCCCAATGGGCTCTACTGGAGGAACCTGCGTCTCGGTCTGGCTGGAGCTCCAATCTGATTGTGGCTCTGGCTCTGGACCACCGAACTATCAGCATACGGCGGACACAATGACAAGGGGGTCTTGTTGTCCGGAGCGATCATCCCCCCTCACTGCTACTTGAAGATGCCTAGACGCATGGCTCTCCACAAATAAACGTTCCAGCCATCTGCTTTGGCTTCGATCACTGGTCCTACTCGATGGTGGTTGGCGCATCTGCCGTTTCCATGGTTGCGCTACAGTCATGCGCCTACCCTTGGTTCTGGGTGGCCTCTGGGGCGCTGAGAGGAGATTGCGACAATCTACTCCGCTTGAGCTTTCATCGGGGTTCTTCGAGACTCATTGCATCATCAACCAAGCGAGTCTTTCAGCCCTAATAACTAAGTTTTGATGGTGCTTTTGGGGATGTAAGATGTGGGGATTTCAAAAGTCCCAGGTTTCAAACCTCTAGCCTCAAATCTTGTCGACCGCAATCCTGGTATCGGGCCCTCTGAAGGTTATCGTTCAGATGACTGTCTGAGATGAATCTATCCAATAGTACCCCTAGCCCGGTAACACACGATCCCTTCCGCGTAACGACCTCGAGTAACTTGAATCGCGGAGAGTCCAAGGGCGAATATTTTATTCAGTCGACTCTGAAACCTGCAGCAACGGGTTCGCCTCCTTCGCCACCTTTGATATACATGCTTATTTTCTATTACTTGAAAAAGGTGGTCCCTTTTAAATTCCCGCGGGGTAAATCGGGCCAAACATCCGCCCTTTTCATCCCATCCCCGCTCGCCCTTCCAAGACTGATGACGTATATTACCCTGTTGTGTTGGCGCCCGCACCCGTGAACATAGCTGCGTCTAAAATTCCCTCCCCTTCCATTTTATTGGCATATCATCAAACAATGTTTGCGTTGTCCCCGTTTCACAACGTCCTGCAGCTGCCTGCCTGCATGAGCCAAGGCGGTAGACGCTTTGCGGCGCTGCCAGGTGGACAAACCCGACAGCACCACTAATTCTGCTGCAGCCCTCGTGCAAGTCGTCCAGGAATTATAAGTAGGTGGCAACGGGGATGCTTTTCCGAAGGAGCACGATTTGTGACCAGGGGCAGTAGGGGCTCCACCAACAGTACGAAGTGTGAACTGACGCATGGACCAATTATTGTTCAGCCATTTCCTGCATTTCATCCGCAAGCCTCAGGAGGTAAAACCGCGCCATATCTGGCGGCATATCACCAAAGGACTTCACTATTTTCTCAAGATCTTTTCTCCCCTTCTCATAGGCCTGTACATCACGGTTCCCGTAGACATCTCGACCGCTCGCGTAACCTTGTGACAGATTGCGGAAGAAAACATTCACTGCTATGCTCACATCTCCTGTGGGCTCAGCAGTATGCAGCCAAAGTGGCGGGATGAAGAGAATGTCACCACGCTTAAGATGCGCTTCATGGGGTGAAGTGTGCGGAATTGAAGCTATAGACCCATCTGCACGGTTCTGGAATATATTTATATTAGAACTCGATGCTCCAGCTGGAACATCAAGGTGTTGCACATCGGTTGGTGGGAAAAGGATAAGTCGCTTCTCTCCTTGAATTTGGCAAAGGACGTTTGCCATTACCTAAATACGGAATCAGCATTAGTACCCGCGTCAATGCCGTTCTGCCTGGAAATAATTGGCTATTCGAAAACTTACATCGTAATGGAGCCATAGAGTAACAGGACCCGATATCCTGAGGGGCGAACTGTGCGCATTCTCAACGACAATCGAGAGCACCTCCGGCAACCGAAAGTCTTCTTTAAGATTGGGGAAGTCCTCAGCCAGATTTGCCGGGAGCTTGGCGGGTTGTTTAACGGAAATACTTCGGAGATATTGTCGGCCACCGGCGTGCACCTCATCCATGAAGGTTCCAAATTCTTTGGTAGTGTATGCGAAGTTCTTCGTCTGAAAACTCATATTTTCCGTTTCGGCTTCGTGGACTACCACCTAAATTATCATTCGTTAATGACAATCTCCTTGAATAAGGGGCCAGGTATGGAGGGATGAGCGCATCGATATCCTACCTTACGGTCATTGCCAACAGCGTTGACGAGATAGTCCTTAGTCCATAGTTCAGTGCATGGCCCAATTTCTGAGCCCTCAATGATCACGGGTTGGGCCTTGTCGAGTATCTGCTGGAACTCATCGGCTGTTTCCACTTTGACTCTAGGAATAGGAGCCACTTTGGTGGTGGATTTATAGCTCTTAGGCTTGAGCCTGCGTTTCTTCGCCGGTTTACTGGTAGTTGTTTGCGCCGGCTGCGTGTTTTCGGCACGGACCACGGACCAGTCGTTTTCAAGTGAGGAGTCAGCTGCAGTTAGGCTCCAGGTACCTTCTGTCCAAAATGTTCCAAAAGAGAAGCATACAGCGCCGCCACCTAGGAAAAGGACCTGGGTAGGGCTGACCTCGCATGATGCGTGTCCCACTAGTAGGGGTCGTGGTCCGCCAAAAGCAGAGCTTAGCCCCATCGTGGATATAACGGGTGTGCCTATGGAAGAGCCACTTTCGATGCACTTGAGCAGTTCCGTCGAGTCAAGGAGCAAAATCTCGCAGTGGGATGGGACAATGTGCCGGGGAATAATGCCACCGGCCACCACCAAACCCCACGAGGCAGGGGTCACTGTAGCGCCAAATCGTGGGAGAACCTCGTACTCTGGAGAAAACTTTCGCATGCTTTCAGTTTGATCAACTAGCTCCAAGAAAATAGATCCGTCGGGCCGCTTGTGTAATTTCCAGGTCCAGAAATCCTCTAGTATGGTGCCATCCGCTCCAATGCCACCAAAAAGTACTCCTGATGTACCATTTATATTGCCCAGGCATGCACCGAAGCGGGGTTTGGGCACAGTCATGGGGCTATTGATTTCGACTGTTTGCCATCCTTTCCCATTATCACTCCAGAGGAGCCAGGTATCTAAAGTTGCGCCATCGCTGGTCTTCCCACCGTATATGAGGACACAACCGCCGTCGACTGTAATTCTTGTTGCACAGTGTCGGAACCGACCGACTGGAAGGTTGGGTTCTGCATGCCACGCGCCATTCTTGCGCACCCAAGTATCCTGGAGAGCTGCAGCTGGTGAGGTTCGACCCCCAACAAGCAAGCAATCACCGCTGTCACTGAAGCTGGTTATGGTATGGCACATGCGCGCCGTTACATCGCGAGCAGGGGGAAATGGGATTGGGGTTCCAGTGCTCTCTTTGGACGTCGAGTATAAATCAGTGTCCGTGAGTCGCGTTTGCGATCCCAAACCAGAATGATGACCAAGGACGCCCTCGTCTCCGAAAACCAAGGCGCCAAACCTTCGTTGACTAGTGGTCAAACTGCAGTTCGGGATGATCTTGAATTCGTCTGACTTGTTGCCCACCCAGTCGTTGCGAGATACAGCGCTAGATTCGGGTCCCCGTCTCGTGGAAGCGTGCAAAAGGAAATAGTGCGACGCAAAAAGTGCAAATTCCTCCCATTCATCGAATACCTCAACGGAATCCAATGAGGCCCTGAGCGAGCTGCTCACAAACTCGTCGTCTGACCACAAGTCCCAAAGGCTGCGTGCATGCGCATGCATCCACCCGGCTTCCGTGAAGCGCCGCTCCTGGTCGGCCAAGGAGGGATATTCGTGGATGGAGTACAGAGGTGCCCCGAGTTTACCGAAATGTTTCATCATGGTCGACGCGAACGGGTGATCAGGGCCGTCTGGGAAGAACTGCTCCAAAATGCAGAATTGGGCATCTATAACGTGGTGTGGTTAGCCTCGGCTGTTTAACAATCTAGGTTATGCAGGGCGAGGCCTTTCGAACCATTACTCAGTTTTGAAGCCCAGTTGACAACTGCGTTCGCGGATTTGACGTCCATATAGGTAAGAGACACCTCAGCGAGAAAAAGGACGGCGCAGTCAGCCGGCAGGATCTCTGTCTTGAGGACGTGGTCCAGCTTATCCAGGTTCTTTAAATCGCACCCGACAGCAACGTATTGCCTGCTGCGGATTTGCACGGCGCTCTCATCTGAGTTGAACTCTACATTCTTTAGCTGGTCCTTGATAGCGTCTGCTTTCTGGATCGCTTCCTTTTTATTGAGCATGAGTTTCTCATAGTCAATATCGACGAATGTTGTTTGGCTACATAAAGAGCGGTCCGTACTGAGGAGGATAAATGGGAGGGGGTCACTACGAGTCTTGTCTTAGTATACAGCTCTCATCCTGCTGTTGTTCTTCGGTGGGTGTTCTCATCTACGACTCACAATCCACATCCTAAGTTAAGGACAAACTTGGGCTTATCTGATGGTTCCCTCATGAAGCGCCGTACGGATTCCTCCATGGCATGCATCCGAAGCCAATATCCACGGTTTATCAAAGGCGCGCGTCTCTGGGGCCTTTTGACGAAGGACCGAAAAAAATGGGGTTCGCGGTAGTACAACATTTCGACGCTTCTTTTTGAAACTATACTGCTGTTGTTTGTCTGAGCGTAAAATAAACGTTAGGCTGCACGAACGGTGGGTCAATCAATTCAGAATGAAGCACTTACTCCCATGACCAAATCTGCTGACTTCTCTGCCTTCGAAGGGGCTACCCTTTTGGCAGGCTGTTTTGAAGGGGCCATGGCGACTCACAACCGCCTGTTCTCGGGTGGTGGGGTTGAAGCTGGATAAGTTCTCTGCAAAGAAAAAAAAAAGCGGGATGGAATCGATCTATTGAATGTGGTCCAAGCGTCCGAAATCGGCTGACGCGACAAGCGCCAGGTTGCGGTTAAAAAAAGGCGGCGATCTTGAGATCCTCCGCAGCCGCTCGAGCAGCAGCAGCTGGCTTTCTCTCCTCCTCCATACATGGTCGGCCTCCGATCGCGAACCTGCATAACATACAGAACCAAGACGCGCGACGCGACAAAACAGCGAGTCAGAGCGCGACAGGTAGTAACTCATGCGTGACGACAGCTGACTGTTCCTGGCACATCGGACCCTGTGATGGGCGCAGCCGAACCCCTCCACTCTAAGCTCTGGAACCGAAGCCCGCCTCTATGTCATTTTCCTTTTCTCTGCCTATTCTTCCGTCCCATAATCTTGCGACTTGCCGACAAGGAGGTTTCTGTAGACCGCTATTAGAACAACGCTGAGCTGTGACGTGAGCCGCGTCGAGTCACCGCCAAGATGACGATGAACTTCGTGACGTTTAACCAGGACTATAGCTACCTGGCTGTAGGTAAGACATGCTTCTTGCTCGTGCTCCTGAGACATTTCTTGACACGGAATAGCCACTTCCAAGGGCTTCCGTATATTTACGACAGACCCCTTCGCCAAAAGCTACGAGACAAAAGAGGGGAACATCGCCATCATCGAGATGCTGTTTTCGACCTCTTTAGTGGCCTTGATTCTCTCACCCCGTCGTCTTCAGATCACGAATACCAAGGTTCGTAGACTCCTTACCTCGGTTCGAATGGCGTATTGTAGCTCTCTACTCCATTCCTTGGGGTCCACGAGCAATATCGTTCATTCGGTTCACTATGGGCTTGACACATGATTAACTTGTCTCCGAGTTATAGCGACAATCTACGATATGCGAATTAACATTCCCAACCACCGTCTTGGCCGTTAAGCTGAATCGAAAACGACTAGTTATTGTCCTGGAGGACCAAATATACCTGTACGACATTCAAACCATGAAGTTATTATACACTATCGAGACATCGCCGAACCCGAATGGTAAGCCTTTTCTGCGCGCGGCCAAGCGTAACTCCAGTCTGACCGTTTACAGCACTATGCGCGTTGTCGCCGTCGTCCGATAATTGTTATCTTGCATATCCTCTTCCCCAAAAAGCCGCTCCTTCTTTGAACCCTCCAGCTCACGCTCCGCCTGGGAGTACACATGTGTCCCCAACAAGTGGTGAAGTCTTAATATTCGACACCCTGAAGTTAGAGGCCATCAACGTGATTGAGGCGCATCGATCACCGCTGGCATGCATTACACTAAATGGCGATGGTACGCTTATCGCCACTGCGTCAGACAAAGGAACCATCATCCGAGTATTTTCCGTACCGGACGGCCACAAACTATATCAATTCCGACGTGGCTCGATACCGTCAAGAATCTTCAGCATGTCCTTCAACACCACATCGACTCTCCTTTGCGTTTCATCATCTACTGAAACGATCCACCTTTTCAAGCTTTCACCCCCGTCCCAGCAGCCGCCCCAAGAAGGTTCGCTTACATATTCTCCGCCTACTGGACGTCGACGAAGCTTCAGCTCCCTTAGCCAGTCTCCAGACGAGGACAATGCGAACGAGGAGCACGGATCCTCGGACCTATCAGGCAGAAAGCATAATGGAACACTGATGGGCATGCTCCGTCGCACTTCACAGAATGTCGGTGGTGTGTTCGCTGCCAAGGTTGGAGGGTACTTGCCAAAAGGCGTAAGCGAGATGTGGGAGCCAGCTCGCGACTTCGCCTGGTTCAAAATTCCGAAACCTAACCAGGGCGCCGCGCAAAACCCAAATGCGGGCCCATTACGGAGTGTCGTCGCAATGAGCAGCAACACACCCCAGGTAATGGTAGTCACGAGTGACGGCAACTTTTACGTTTTCAGCATCGACCTTTCCAAGGGTGGTGAGGGGACATTAACGAAACAGTACTCGTAAGTCAATATACCGGCGTCCTTTCTCCATCAGCGTGTCGAATTCAATTAGCTAATTAACACCTCCCCACAGAGTACTCGAACCAAATGATAGGCTGGGATACTCAGTCACAGACTAGTTATTATGCTGATTGTTTATCGACTTGATACCACTGCGCTCTTTACTATGGATTGCATTTCCTCCACTCTCGGTGTTGTCACCATGGCTATATGTATTTACCCACAGCGTTTGACCATTTCATTGTTTGTGGATCTATTCTGGGATATCCTCCTTGGCGTTAGTTTTCTCGGGGCCTAATAACCGACTTGATATCTTCAATATTCCCATTAAATCTAATGCCTGACACGTTTTAGCAACCGTCTCACATCAGTAACTCATAATACGTATCTACTCATGCAAATTTACCCCTTTAGCATCGTTCAAAGACCCGATATAATCCCTTCAAATCCGCAACCTCCACGACGCCCTTCAGCAACCTAGTAGTAGCAACCAGCCGCGCCCTTAAAGATGGGAAAACAACATGTTCCAGCATGCGCACCATTTGCGCCCGACGGTTTTGGACAAGCTCATCCTCTGTATCTTCAGGGTCTCCTTCCGAATTGCCCTGCTGCGGCTCTTCCTTAGGTGGCCTAGGTAGCTGCTCCGGCGTATAAAACGACGCGAGTTCCCATAAGAACGTCTGAAAGCAGCCCTCCTCGCTCGTCCAATCGACATATGGACCAAGACGGAGGAGAAACCGCGGCAGTTTTCCCAGACAGGGCATGTAACCCTTTAGCAAGAGGGGGATAGTGAGGAGATGGCCGTCATCTGAGATGTGAATGGAGAAGTATTCGCTGAGCATTTCCCGTCTATCGACCAGTGTTTTCGCGACGATCTCGGGGGCGTTGGACAAAATCGAGCGTTCTTCCTCCGCTTGCTGGGTATTATTGCTGGTGGCGGCTTCGCATTCAGCATCTGCCGCTATGCGGAGGACATCTACGATTCTGGGGGCTGGGTCTAGTTTGATTGTGCCGAAGTTTCCGAAGTCCGTTAAGCCGACTTGGTAGAAGAATTCGTTGCAGAACATGCCGTAGTCTATGAGGTAGAGTTTCAAGCCTGACTGGACGGCTGCGATGCGGCGTTGTTCGTCAACGAGGCCGACGTAGGTGTGGGATGCGATGGTTTCGGTTAGTGAGTTGTGCATTGTATTGCGGACGATGGACCGAAGGTGCTTCACGGATGTCAGAGCGATTTTCAGGGGCTCACGATCGGTTGTGTCGTAGTGGAAGCCTTCGTCGAGAATGGTCTGGGTGGTGGGTTCGGCTTCGGTGCCCTCTACCGTGGTAGTTTGGTTCATTGCGGGTGATAACATGGAGGTTATTTTGCGTACACGGGAGTCGGTACGTACTAGGTTGTTCTCGTACGGTTTTTTAGTGGCTGCTGGTGTTTTCGGTCCGGTCTCTGGCTCTTGCGCTGAGGGTCCAAGAGTCTGTACGGAAGGGAGGAGTGTTTGGGTTAAAAACGTTCGACTAGAGTCGACTTGTGCTAGCTTCGATCTGATCTCCGCGCAAATACTCTCGATAATTTCATCTTCGTTGAGGAAGTTTACTTCCCGCTTTGTAGGGTGGACGTTTACATCCAGCCGGTGTGGTTCAATCTCGAGGTCAATGTAGACGAAAGGATGCCCACCTTTTGGTAAGAAACTGGCATATGTCTGCTCCACGGCTCGCTTAATGGGAGTAGACTCGACTGTGCGATGGTTAATGAAGAGAAGAATAGTAGTTCGTTTAACGTGGTAGTTTGCATTCGTGACCAATCCAGATGAGGAGAAACCCAACTTCTCATCCTTGACGCTGAACTCGAGCAGTTCATTAGCCACTGCACTTCCGTGAATTTGACGGATTCTGTCGGTGGTATTCAGAGCAACTGCCGTTGAAATGCTGACGCCCGCATCACCATGTTTGCGGCATGAAAAAGCAACACCAGAGCAGTGTACTGCATAACGGCCAACTACGTCAAGGACCTTCGCATACTCTTCACTGGCCGAGCGGAATGCTCTGCGTCTAGTTGGCACATTATAAAACAGGTCTTCGACCTATTCGAATTAGATATGTGACTAGCCTCGAAAGCGTGTCAATTTTACTCACTGTTATCTGTGTTCCTCCACGGCCCGCGGTGGCTTTTGGAGCAGCACTTTGTCCAGGTTTGGGGGGGACTAGCTTTCCATCTCCATAATGAGCTCTCCACGCACAGCTTGATTCGGCCGTCTTTGTGGTTACAGTTAGATGGGCAATATGGCTAATACTAGCTAGCGCCTCGCCACGAAATCCGTATGTGGCTATTGAGGTAAGGTCCTCAAACTCTTTAAGTTTGGAGGTTGTGAATCTCTCGCAGAGAATGGGGAGGTCGTCTTGCTGTGAAGTCAAATTAGCGAGCATATTATGGTTTACACGAGCCTGTCATACTTCAATTCCGTGGCCATTATCAGTAATCTGGAGAAGTTTAAGACCCCCTTCTTTCACAAGAATCTCGATTGAAGTTGATCCTGCATCAACCGCATTCTCTATTAACTCCTTCAGCGCGTGCATGGGAGCCACAATAATTTCTCCGGCCGCAATTTTGTTCACAACATCCGGATCCAGAGCCTACGCAATGAGTTACGCGATTGTCCAGGAATATGGATGGAAGTAACTCACTCTGATTTTCTTAGGTTTGTGAGCGCCCTCGGTATCATCAATGGGCCGCTTCGTGCCCCGAGACTCGGGGATGTCAACATCCATTTCAGGTTCCATAGTTGAAAAGATAATCACCGTCGCTCCTGGAGATAATTAACAAGGCCTATGTTAATTGTAAAATAGCAAGCATGACGAATGAGACAACCCCCCAAATTTTGATGCTCGAGAAGGATCTCCGTGTTGTAGATGTTCGATGATATGGATCCGTTTCGGAGATAATCCCGGAAAGAAATGGCGGAGAAAAGATATGCCGATCCACCTTGTACAACACCATCTTCAAATAATAACTTGGAGCATCGTGATGGATGGACGGAGTACGAGCAGTATCTCAGGTGTGATATATTTCTCTGCGAAGTCTGGCGTGATTCAAACGGATATTATTCGTATTAACTGCGATTGGACCGTAAACGGCACATATAAACTACTATGTTGTGCTGACAGCATTAGATTATATTTCCTTCCACAAAGAGGAGCAGCATCTTGCGGGAAATTCTGAAGTTATCACCAAGTTCTTTGGTAAGAGCATTGCCTAGGTCTTGGGAGAGTGAAGTGACGATGGGGCCTTCAAGCAGGTTAGCTGGCGGGAGCGTCCATGCTCAAAGTGGGCCTGGAGGTGGAGCTTCATTCCCCAGCCCCAGGATCCAGCCCTCCGCCGGAAACGTTGCACTGCAATCATCCATCTATTCGTATTCACCCATATTTCGTAATTGAGCTTCGTTGCAAGTTTCTTCGTCAATGAAATTCTGCTATCTTCAAGCTCCCTGGGAGCCGCGCTTCATATGTCTAAGCCATGTTACCCTCCAAACGGCTCTTCCCAGCTGATGAAGAGCTTGGGAAGAAAGATGACGACCACAGGCCCCAGACCCGTGCCGAGCAGCGATGGCAGCCAGAGTCGTGGAAACTTCCTCGACGCCGGCGTCTACTTCTCATACCCGTGATATTATATCTTCTCTTTATGTTCTTTAAGAATATGCCAACAGACATTGGCCCCGCTAGGGATCGGTCGAAATCTAGATTCGCGCCATCACAACATATCATGCCTGGTACACCTCTTCCTCCGACGACGCCTCAGTCTGGTCTTCCTCCGGATGACTGGAAAGATACCGGATATAATAATAATTTATATTATGAGGGGAGATTGCGATTTTCCAACCTAGGGAAGAGTCTGAAACCTTTCCGGAGTCATTCTGCAAAAAGCCCTTTCAACGCAACGGTATTTGCAGCTGGGAGCTTGGGAAGCGTGTCAGATCTTTTGCCCCTTGCATGTCGCATGGCGAACGAGAAGCTGAATACAATACACTTCGTATTAATGGGAAGAGACGATATATCTATTGAGAGAATACAGCAAGTCAACGGCTTGGATGATGTGAATTGCCCAATCAATTGGCATGGTGAGCGCAATTGTACTTTTGTAGTTCTGTCGAGTAACCTGCTAACATATGAAAATTTCCCGCAGATGCTCGTCCCGAGTATGCTCAGTATTCAACGGATGGTCGCATGGAGCAAGCCGTAGCTACTACACTACCCTACATTAAGGCATATCTTCGACCCCAAGTTCTAATTACACAAGGAGATCTCTTAGAAGACTTGTTCTTTACACGAGGCATACGGGAATCTCAAAATCTTGGAATATCACATATTGCCTTGCCTCGTGCGGCAAGAGAACTCATGTGGATGGCTACTCTTGACGGCTATGCTCTTCGAAGTAAGTATTGTGCTATCAATTCTTTCTATTATATTCCCCATGCTAACAAATATAAATAGATTGGAATGATATACATGTCGAATTCCTCATTTATGCGGCTCCTGACTCCGCTGGGTCCATCATAAGATTGATCAGATCTCTAGAACATGCTGATTTTCTTGGATTCAGCCCTAGCCTAACAATCGACCTACCTTCTCATGTTGATCCTGAACTTCTACGATTTCTAAAGGGCATGCAATGGCCTCCCAACACGTCCAGCAAGATTACTGTTCGCCGACGGATCCGATCACATCGGATAAGCCCCGACGAGGCCTCTGTACGCGCGGTTGAGGCTTTCTATCCAAAAGACCTCACTCTCTCGCATGTTCTTGTATTAACACCAGATATGGAGCTAGCACCATCATTCTATCATTACCTAATGTTTACCATGCTAAGGTACAGATATTCGACCCGGTCAAGTATGCTACCTTCCAGATTGATGGGAATCTCGCTAGAACTTCCATCATCACCTCTCACCAATATCGAACATTTAAAGCAGCCCCAAATTGGCAATACACGATTTTTGGATTACAACGCTCCAGACGCACTGCCATTGTTCCTATGGCAGGTGCCCAATAGTAATGCCGCGTTATATTTTGGTGACAAGTGGGCTGAATTACATTCTTTTCTCAGCCAACGGTTTGTGGATAGAGAAGCAGATTCTGGAGGCCCTCTGGAAGAAAAGCTTATCTCAAAAAGGTATCCTGCCTTTCTGGAACCCCTACTCGAACTCCTTCGTGCGAAGGGGTATCATCTGCTCTATCCGGCCTTTTCTGATAAAGGCCGGTTTTCACTTGCAACTTTCCACAACGAGCTGTCCCAGCCACCGGAGGAATTCTTTCCGGACGGTCTCGATGTTTCTTTTTCCGAAGCTCTTGGGAAGTCCTCGGCTCCTGAGAGACCACTAAGCAAGGCTTCTACTTTGATGGCTCTTCTCGACACGTTCTCACTGGAGTTACCCGATATCACTCACCTACCCGTCCTGTCATATCGAGGAGATGAAATGTCAGAATCTCTATTTAATCAAGAAACGGAGGAGTATCGGGGAAAATTCAAAGTGCGGTATGGAGGTTGCCCAGATGATTCGAGGAACGGTGGGAGCCCGGAAGACTTGTTCTGCGAAGATTAACCACGTCTGAGGCAAATCCACGCCGTACTTTATATACCATATTATATATTATATATAGTGATACACTTAAGCTATACGCTTTATTTGATTCATGTAAACACCTAAAGCATACCTTTCTATACGTTTCCAGCACGTGACATGTGCGCTACACGTGACGTCAACTCGGCGGTTGTGTCTTGGCAAATCTGGATTACATAAGTCGATAGAGCTCCACTGGCGCAACGACCGAACGGCGACGAGGCAGAGCTCTCTGTTTCCATCAACAAGCTTATGAATCACATTCTACCCCATCACTGAGTTTCCCGGGTCCCAGTTGCTTCCCTGTATATCTCTGTGATTTTATTCCACCACTCTTCGCCTCATTTCCGCCATCCACACGTCCCGCACCCCAACACAGGTCATTCACGCCAGATAGCCATCGAACATGGCGAAGGAAGGCGAGCGGTCAGCTCCGGCCGACAAGGGCAAGGGCAAGGTTGATGATGTCAAGGACATCCCTGGAGGAAAGAAAGACAAGCCTGAAGACAAGACACAAGCCAACGGAAAACAGAAGGATGATGGCCCCGAGGAAGGTAAGTAGCTCCTACGTTGTCAGACGGAAACCTTCAAGAATCCTTCTCGTCCCCAGTCTCCAAGAGTTATCTAACGATGTGTTTTCTTTTTTCTTCTTGCAGAGGAACTTAGTGAGGAGGATCAACAGCTAAAGAGCGAACTCGAGATGCTTGTGGAACGGTTAAAGGTATGATGATGGGTGCGCCTTCTTATTCAATCTGTTGATGCTAACGATTTGCTGCACTCCAGGAACCAGATACCTCCCTTTACGCACCGGCCCTGGACGCCATCAAGAATTTTATCAAGACCTCCACCTCGTCTATGACGGCAGTCCCGAAACCTCTGAAATTCCTGCGACCACACTACGATGATTTGGCCGACCTCTACGACAAGTGGTCGGCCGGTGCGACAAAGGTTGGTTTATTTGATGCCGTATTTGGGCTCGGAAGCTGATGAATTATATCTTTCTAGGACTCTCTGGCGGATACGCTGTCTGTTCTTGGGATGACGTACGGTGACGAAGAGAAACTCGAAACGCTCAAATATCGGCTCCTTGCCAAATCCGAAGATCTCGGCTCGTGGGGCCACGAATACGTCAGACATCTTGCATTGGAAATCGGGCAGGAGTATCAAAACAGGTTGAATGCTGAGAAGGATGTGCAAGATTTGATCGATCTTGCGCTCTCCTTGGTCCCGTACTTCCTGGGCCATAATGCGGAAGCCGACGCGGTTGACCTGTTGAGTGAGCTTGAGATTATTGAGGAAATCCCTCGATTTGTTGATGAGAACACTTACTCAAGAGTTTGTTTGTATATGGTCAGCATGGTAAACCTCCTCACGTACCCTGAGGATCAACAATTCCTTCGCACGGCGCACGAGATCTATGTTCGCTATAAGGAACTCACAAAGGCCATCGTACTCGCGATCCGCCTCAATGATGTTGATCTCATCAAGAGCGATTTAAACGCGACGTCGGACCAGTCACTCAAAAAGCAGATGGCTTTCCTCATTTCCAGGCAACAAATTTGGCTCGACCAGCTGGGCGATGACGAGGAAGACCAAACTTTCATGGATTGCTTGAACAACACATCAATTCCCAAACACTTCAAGTCGCTCGGAAAAGAACTCAACATCCTCGACCCGATAATGCCAGAGGACATCTACAAGACACATTTGGAAAGCAGCCGAGGAGCAGGCCTCACAAATGTTGACTCTGCCAGGCACAACCTTGCAAGCGCTTTCGTCAACGGATTCGCGAACGCTGGATTTGGCAACGATGAGATGATGCTTGTTGAGGGTGATAAGGGTCCTTGGGTTTGGAAGACAAAGGACGACGGCATGTTGTCTACCACCGCCTCGATGGGTATGCTCCTCCATCGCGATGTCGAAATTGGTCTGGATAAGATCGATAAGTACACCTACGCCACCGAGGACCAAATCAAGGCCGGTGCCTTACTGTCTATCGGTATCCTTAACTCAGGTGTGCGCATTGATTCAGACCCTGCATTGGCGCTTCTGAGCGACACCGACAATTTGGAGGCGAAGAATGTTCCCATGAGAGTTGCTGCGATCATGGGTCTTGGTCTAGCATACGCTGGTTCAAACAAGGAGGAACTTCTCGAAGTTCTGCTGCCTATTGTTGAGGATGTATCCCTAGACATGCAACTCTCTGCCATGGCAGCTGTTTCACTTGGTCTTATTTTCGTCGGCTCCTCAAATCATCAGGTCAGCGAGGCGATCGCCACCACCCTCATGGATGAAGAGCGCCAAAAGCAACTCAAGGATAAGTGGACTCGCTTCATGGCTCTTGGTCTAGCGCTCCTTTACTTCGGTCGCCAGGAGGAAGTTGACGTGATCCTCGATATTCTCAAAGCGGTCGATCACCCCATGGCCAAACCCACCTCTGTCCTCGCTTCCGTATGTGCTTGGGCGGGTACCGGCACTGTCCTAAAGCTGCAGGAGCTTCTTCACATTTGCAACGACGTCATCGAGGAAAGTGACGAAAAGAAGGGCGATGAGCTTGTCCAATCTTATGCCGTGTTGGGATTGTCACTGATTGCCATGGGAGAAGATGTTGGACAAGACATGATCCTCAGACAGTTCGGCCACTTGATGCACTACGGCGCCAGCAACATCCGAAAAGCCGTTCCCCTTGCCATGGGGCTGATTAGCCCTAGCAACCCCCAGATGAAGGTGTACGATACGTTATCCAGATACAGTCACGACAACGACAATGATGTGGCGGTCAATGCCATCTTTGCCATGGGTCTCTGCGGTGCTGGTACAAAGAACTCGCGTCTGGCACAGCTTCTGAGGCAATTGGCCAGCTATTATCATCGCGATCAGAATACACTGTTCATGGTCCGCATTGCTCAGGGTCTACTGCACATGGGCAAGGGCACCATGACACTCAACCCATTCCACACCGATCGCCAGGTGCTAAGCCGAGTATCGGCTGCTGGTCTGCTTACCGTGCTCGTGTCATTGATCGATGCAAAGCAATTCATTCTCGCCGAACACCACTACCTCCTTTACTTCCTCATCACTGCCATGTACCCACGATTCCTTGTCACGCTTGACGAGGACCTTCAGCCCCTTCCCGTCAGTGTCCGCGTGGGTCAGGCTGTTGATGTTGTTGGGCAGGCAGGTCGCCCCAAGACGATTACCGGCTGGCAGACACAGAGCACACCAGTGCTGCTTTCTCATGGTGAGCGAGCGGAGCTAGAGGATGAGCAGTACATCCCTCTCAGCAGCACCCTGGAAGGCCTGGTTATCTTGCGCAAGGTATGTTAATTCCACATATTTCTGTATTTATACCGCACATGGACCCTGCTAACCCGGTTTTAGAATCCTGACTGGGTAGAAGAAAGCTCCACCTAAGCAAATGGTATTCTTCGAATACGTAGTATTTTAGTGAGATAGAGAGACAGCGCAATGCCAAGCGCTCCTATACAGTTTAGGTCTAATGTATTCAGAAAAGTCTGAAAGTATAGTAGACAAATGATCTCCTGAACAAATATTATTCTGCCAACGTGCGCTCTTGTGGGGTAGCCCGTGCAATATCAATAGTATTATCCTTCCTCGATGCACGGAGTATTATGTTGCACGTAGATAAGAACTCAAACATTCCCTGATCCGTCGTTAGGGTATAGGGCACGTGCGATAAGAAATCCTAAATTTTGCCGCATCATTACCCCCGGCAAGATCTCACGACAAAAGAGCTCAACATCCTGTCCAGCTATTTCGCTAGATCTAGAAGCAGAAATATTCGATATGAAGCTCGATCCCAAGGCCATCCGCTACCTGACTTCAGAAGACTTCCGTGTGCTTGCAGCAGTATGCCTTCTTCGCCCCTCATCTCCCCGCATTGCCGGGGTCTTTTGACGCAGTATGTTTAGAGATCGCAAAACTGATAGGAGCTTTTTTTTCCAGGTCGAACAAGGAAGCAAAAACCATGAAATTGTACCGACTCCATTGATCGCACAGATTTCCGGCCTGCGAGGTGGCAGCGGTGTGAACCGCTCAATTTCCACCCTTGCAAAGACAAACCTGATTGCGAAAGTGAAGAACGCTAAATGTATGTTTATCTACGGCCCTTGGATAGTTGTCGCTCTTTTCCTAATCATTTTGCTCTTCTACTCAAGACGATGGATATCGACTCTCATACGGCGGTCTTGATTATTTGGCCCTCAATGCTCACCAAAAGCAAAAATGCATATACTCCGTCGGCAACCAGATTGGCGTCGGAAAAGAATCGGACATTATCGTTGTTGCGAATCATAAGGGGACACAGCGAATTCTGAAAATCCATCGACTTGGCCGTATTTCGTTCCGAACAGTGAAGACCAACCGCGACTACCTGCGGAATCGAAGCACGGGATCATGGATGTATATGTCGCGTTTGGCCGCGATGAAGGAATACGCCTTCATGAAAGCATTGGGGGAGAACGGGTTTTCAGTACCGGAGCCTATTGCCCAGAACAGACACACGATCGTGATGAGTTTAATCGATGCCTTTCCGCTGCGGCAAATCTCGAAGGTTCCCGATCCGGCTCTATTATATTCTGAATTAATGGATATGATTCTGCGATTGGCTCGTTATGGATTGATTCACGGAGATTTCAACGAATTCAACATTCTAATCAAGGAGGTCGAGGATCCGGAAGCAAAAGGGAAGGGGAAGGCGCGCGATGAGCAAAGCGAGGAAGACGACGAAAACCTCAAACTAATCCCGGTATTGATCGATTTTCCGCAGATGGTATCCATTGACCATGCCAATGCTGAAATGTATTTCGATCGCGACGTGAACTGCATCAAGCGATACTTTCAACGGAAGTTCCACTTCGTGAGCGATGTACCAGGGCCATTCTTCTCTGAGGCGAAGAAACAGTTGTTAAAAAACCCTGCCAAGAGACTTGATGTTGAAGTGGAGGCTTCTGGATTCTCACGAAAAATGGCGCGCGAACTTGAAAAATACATGAAGGAAGTTGGTGCTGACGGAGACAATAAGGAAGACGATGAAGGCGCCGAGAGCGAGGAGGAAGATTCAGAGGGATCAGAGTCGGAGAATGACAACACTGGAAATCAAAGCGACACAGAAGACAAAAAGGACGTAATAGTCTCCGAGGATTCACAACGCGATGGCCTGGATGAGAGTTCTCAAAAAATGAAGGAGTTGCATGTGTCGTGAACTTCCTGGGCATCTGGGTGGCGATGGTTGATGCGACAACATTTACATGATTTAATATTAATGACTGTCATGATCAAAAAATATAGAATTTTATCTCATTCTTGATTGAATTTGAAAATAAATGTAGAATTTTAAACAACTACTTCTTTTCATACTCTAGGATCTATAAAAATTGGCTACGGTCCGTGAAGCGGCCAACCACGCAGTTTTGATCTGCAAAAGTTCCGCAATCTCAAAGAAACCATCAACCTTCACCCAATTTCAACAAACATCCAACAACGCTCCAATCCCCCCCTTCAAGACCCTCTCTCTTCATTTGGGGTCTAAACCGCCACAATGGTCCGAAAATGGTCCAAGTTCCTTGCGAAGCCCGCCGGCTGGCTCCCGCCGAACGCACCACTCTCACAACGCAAACAGATATACCTGTATGTTCATTCGCCAACCCCGGAAGCCTTGCTGCTCAATATTCCGGTCGCGATCTAATCTTGCACAATCTATAGTCCCAACTTCACAGTCGCTCTCATCCGAACGCCCTTCCTCCCGCCCCGATATGCCTCGTTCTACGTCCCCTTGAATTTCAACAAGCTCGATATGCGCGACTACCTACAACGTTTATACGGAGTTGGCGTTCTGAGTGTACGTAGCTATGTCGAGCAACAGAAGGTCACACGCCTCAGACCACAAGGAAAATATGGATACGGAAAGTTACGACGACCGACCTCGAAGAAGAGGATGACTGTTGAGATGAAGGAGCCGTTCGTTTGGCCCGAGGCTCCGGAGAGCATGGATGCGTACGTTCATCCCCCTTTTCAATTTATATTTGTCTTTGTGAAATTTGAGGAGGGATAGCGATTAATGCGTTGACATTGTGCACTGAGCTAACGTTTTCCTTTTTTTTTTGTGGGGATGTAGGTGGGAGAAGGACCAATTCTTCAAGGCCGCAAAATACCAAGATCAGATCCAGAAGGCTCAACGACCAGACGCGGGGATGCAGCCGGACAAGGAGTCTCGTGAGGCGTTTGACGCGGAGGCCAAGAAGTTGCTGAGCGGCGAGAAGCCATGGAGACCTACGTGGCAGGCTTTGGGATTGAGTTATGACAGACCGTCAGTCGGATCGGCTAAGGGACCTTTTTCGGGGAGCTCATAAGATGAACTGTGGATGAAGACCCTCAGAAAGGCTTGTAGGAATATGATAGATTTTCTGTGGTTGGAATGGGGTCTGTAGGGATTTATTTGTTCAACGGGTTGCTTTCTTTCTGGTGCTGTATTAACTGCCTTGTCATGTTTGTATTATATCTGTTGTTTCAAAAATATACATATCAACGGCTTCATAGTGCACCAGAACTGAATATGCGTAAGACGACTGGATACAATATGAGGATCTGAAAATAATAACATATATATAATTGTAAGGCTGCATTATCACAAAAGTACTAGATGCGATGTATAGAGTGGAGCTGTGCAGATGGAAAAGAGCGAGAAAGCAAATCAAAACGTCAAGGCTACATAAACGTTGCTGGGCGGCTAAGTAACGAGGATAAAAATGATGGTGCAACAGGTTGGAAGCAATACTACAGACGGCTCTCGACAAAGTTCATGTGATGCTGGCCAGGCCAGTGGGCATCGGGCCAAACGTGTCGAATGGCTTCCCAAATGTGTCTAAGAATTCAAAGTTAGTAACGGAAAGTGTTCAGCCAAACACTAGGGTGAAAATAGACATACTTGACGTAAATGATCTCAAGACCATTGCTGACTTCCTCCGGAATATCCTTGACATCCTTTCGGTTCTGGTGTGGAAGAAGGACGGTGGTTACACCCGCTCGCAGCGCGCCGATAAGTTTTTCCTTGATACCACCAACGGGCATCACACGTCCACGAAGAGAGACTTCGCCGGTCATTGCGAGCTTGGGAGGCACAGCCTTGCCTGAGAATAGTGAGATTAATCCGATGGTGTGTGCAAGCCCAGCAGAGGGCCCATCCTTGGGAATGGCTCCCGAAGGGCAATGCACATGCAAGCTCCGACTCTTCATAATGTCCTCGTTAGGGTCGGAAGTTAGGCCAAGTTCGAAAGAGTGAGCCTTGACCCAAGTGAGAGCGACTTCGACACTTTCCTTGAGGACATCTCCAAGCTTCCCGGTGAGTTGAACGCGTCCACTTCCTGGCATGTCCGCGACCTCGATAAATAGAATACTTCCTTGCCCACCACTTGAATATGCGACTAAACCGGTCACGACACCTGGACGGCTGTGTTTCTCGGCAATTTCCTCATCGAATCGCTCAATTCCGAGGATCTCTTCCAAGTCATCGACCGTCACAAGGGGATTGTAGGTCTCAACCTTGGCAGTGTCCGCAGCATCCGCATACTGAACCGCTTTATAGCGACAAATGGAGCCAAGTTCTCGCTCGAGGTTGCGGACGCCTGATTCTCGGGTGTAGGAAATGGTAGCCTTGTCAATCACATCGTCTGACAGGACAACCTGGCCATCTGTAAGACCATTTGCTCTGATCTGCTTGGGGATGAGGTGTCTCTTGGCAATGTGCCTCTTCTCAACAGTTGTGTAACCAGATAGCTGGATGGTCTCCATTCGATCAAGGAGAGGAGCAGGGATTGTATCAAGAGAATTTGCTGTTGCCAGGAAAAGAACCTTGCTCAAGTCAATAGGGATGTTGATGTAATGATCAACAAAAGTATGGTTCTGCTCCGGATCCAGGACTTCAAGCATCGCTGCAGATGGATCGCCTTGGAAATTAGCGCCGCCGATTTTATCAATTTCATCGAGCAAGAACACAGGGTTGGCAACGCCAACTTTCTTGAGCCCGTTGACGATCAAACCAGGCATAGCAGCGACATATGTTCTTCTATGTCCTCTGATCTCAGCCTCGTCGCGAACACCACCAAGAGATATCCGGTGGAACTTTCGACCAAGAGCAGCGGCGACCGACCTCGCTAAGCTGGTCTTTCCAGTTCCAGGAGGGCCAACAAGAAGAAGGATCGGAGATTTATCGGTCATACGCCTGGATGTTAGGATATGTAGTTTTGATTCGATAGCAGCGCGATCCGACTCAGGTAAAGATGGAATATCCTTTTCAATATCCCCACCAGAGTTATCCAGCTCGCTTGTTAGGGCAGCGATTTGGCGTTCAATATCCTGATTTGTTGTTTGCTTGAGCCTCAAAACAGCAAGATATTCTAGCAGTCTCTTCTTGATCCTGTCCAAGCCGTAATGGTCGTCATCCAGCTGCTTTCGTGCAAGTTTCAAAGTCTCTGGGCCAAGCTTATCTTCAGTCACCTTGGTCCATGGGATATCTGCAAGATTCTCGAGATAAGTTCTGATTACTCCATATTCCTGGTTGACTGGCATCATCTTCCGAAGTCGCCGCAGTTCTTTGTCAGCAATCTTCTGAGCCTCAGGGCTGAGCTGAGCATCTTTTAGCTTTTGGTGCAGCTCATCAACTTCGTTAGACTCCTTTTCATCTGAGTCATTGTTCCGTCCCCCCAATCCGGGTGGGGGGTTCCCTGGACCGCCGGAAAAGCCACGCTTGGATAGTAGTTCTCGAATTCGAGGATCGAGTTGGCCTAAATCGACCATAGACCCTTGAGGAACGCTATCTGTCGAGATCGTGGTGAACTTGACATTGCCACGAATGTTTTGGTTCTGCTTGCTCAGGATGTCAACTACTCTTTCCAGTCTGGTTTTGACATCCAGAGCTGCCAGAACGCGAAGCTTTTCCTCGAGGTTAGACTCGGCAATGTCGGCCATAACATCCGCGAGTCTTCCAGCCTGACCCAAGTCAGACTTGGTTATGATCAACTCAAATTTGCGCGCGATGATGGGTGACAACCGGGGTCCTCCTGAATTCGGGATCAACGAGGTATACCGTAGCAGGGTAAGGAGTTCTCTCGAGAGATGTCTTAGTTGCTCGAACAGTTCTACAATGTCTGCATCGTTCTGCGTTGGCTCTATAGATTTCAGGGTCAATACTAAGGGTACTTGGATAAGTGGGGAATTAAAGAGCCTACCTTTCTCGTCGTGGAAAATACATTCCGCCTCGAAGAACGGGCGTTCCTTCAGCACACGTTTTACCGTGAGACGTTGCACACCTTGAACCAGTAGATGAGGCTCCGAGTAGGCACGGCGTTGAACACCAATAACCTTTCCGAGCGTGCCGTAACGATACAGATCTTCCTTCCTCGCTTGGCCGGCATCGATAGATTCGAATTCTTCTTTCGCATCTTCATTCACCGCGCCGTTATCGATCACGCGTTGGCCATCCTTGGTCAAGTATGGTGAACAAAGGGGTACGCAACCGAATGTTATGGAGTTTGCATCTCGCTTGTTCGCATGCGTGCGATCGAGCAACGAGGAGAGGAGGTTGGCAAGATCTGGCCGGTTCGAGACTGGAATTCGCAAGGTGGCCCCGGGTAATAAGACAGAACCCTTGGGGAGCGGAACCAAGGATAGCTTTGTTGGTTTCCCCCCGTTGGAGCCCATCTTGGGTGGCGAGATGGTTAAGCTAGTCTAGAGGTCGCAAATGTAGGGTTGAAGTCCGAAAAAGGGTGATAATTATAGGGTGTTGAGATTCGATGGTGGAGGAGGTTAGGGGACAGGGGTTGGAGGCGGAGGGCCGGCTGCTTATAAGGTTGTTGGCAAGAGGTTCCAGAACTCCGTGGATGAGTCCGTCGGGGATTCTGGGGGAATCGTGAGCACTGATCTGAGAGATAAGCCTGTTCCGAAGCCGAGGTTCGTCGTTACGTCAGTTTCTCCGCAGGAGCGAACTCATCGTCTCCCAGTCCCAAGCGAGCAAAATAATTGGGTTTTATACACATGTATGTATTCAAACTCGACTAGTTCTATCTGTACCACCGAGTTTCGTCAAACGTATACTACTCCGCTCAAAATGGTTCAAACCATCACACTGTCGAAAGCGATTGAGTCACGCGATTCGCCTCTGTCTCGGGGTTTCCGCGGTGTATTGACGGCGTATCACATGGTAAGGTGCAGCTTAAGTATGCGTAATGCCTAGTAACCGAAGCACATGGACCGTATTAAATCATACACGGAACCGCCTGCCGCTGGACGGATCTACCATACAATTAATCAGTCGACAAATTCGGCTTCTATCATCCGTCCTTTTCAGCCACTCTGCCGCTTTCGAGCCCCCTTAGTTATATCCTTTACAAAAGAAGGCATAATTTTGTCTTTTCTATTGCCCCGCGGACAACTATTATATCCCACGCGCAATTGCCAAAATGACTACCCAAGCCCCGCCACCCTCCGCAGACCCCGCGTCTCAGAAGATCTTCACAATTGGCACGCGCAAATCCAAACTTGCTCTTCTCCAAACGGATCTTGTCCTTGCCGCCCTCAAGGAACGATTTCCAGATCATACCTTCAAGATCCACTCGCGCGAAACTGCTGGTGACCAAAATACGACCATTGCGCTTCGGGATTTCACCACAAAAAACCTATGGACACAGGAGCTCGAGGACCTTCTAGAAGCCGGCCATGTCGATCTTATCGTGCACTCATTGAAAGGTATGTTCCCTGCGCTTTTAAACTCTGCTTGTTCTGGGCTAACTATACCGCAATGTATCTCAGATGTTCCCACGCTTTTACCGTCTTCCTGCAAGCTTGGCCCCATGATGAAACGGGAGGATTCGAGAGATGTTTTGGTCCTTAAGAAGGGCCTGCCTAATATGACCCTGGCAGAAATGCCGGCTGGCTCAGTCGTGGGAACATCTTCAATTCGCCGGACCGCCCAACTTGCTCGAAAGTACCCTCACCTAAAGGTAATGGACGTCCGTGGCAACATCGGAACTCGGTTGTCCAAACTGGATGCAGAGGATAGCCCGTACACATGCCTTATCCTTGCTGCTGCAGGGCTACTACGCCTGGAACTTGGAGATCGGATATTCCAATTCTTGGATTCGAAGAACGCCGGGATGCTGTATGCCGTTGGCCAGGGCGCATTGGGTATCGAAATTCGCAAAGATGACAACGTAATGGAGGACATGTTGAAGACCATTGGGCATAAAGAGACAACATTTGCTTGTTTGGCTGAAAGGAGTCTTCTACGTACCCTAGAAGGTGGTTGCAGCGCTCCGCTGGGAGTTGAAACCGAGTGGATTGATGGCACCGAAGGGTCATCGAAATTGAAAATGAGGTCCGTCGTCGTAAGTGTGGACGGTAGCGAGAATTCTGAGGTCGAGATCGATGGAGCAGTTGACTCGGCTCAGTCGGCAGAAGAGTTTGGTGTCACAGTGGCCAAGGCACTGGTCGCTAAAGGGGCCGGCAAAATCCTTGAAGAAATTCAGCAGAACAAGCAAAATCCACTGAAAGTGCCGACCTCCGAATTGACTTAGGATTATGTTTAAGATAAAGGAGCTGCTGGTCTCTCCTTAACTTGATATTTTGGGTTATTGGCTTCGATTATCTGGGAACTACAAGGCCTAGACTGCTATTTCCCACAATGCCCGTTCCTTTCTACCTGCATTACCAGATGTATAAGTCTGTGCATACATAGATGGATTATGGTACATAGTTAGACAAAATGTGAATGCCTCATGCCAATATCAATTAGCCCCTATTCAAGGTATTTCCAGAGCCTCGAGGGTTTGCTTCTTTGTATTCGTCCCATTCTCTCGCTTTCATCGTCTCTTCATCGGCCTTGTCCAGATCATCCTCATCGACCTCTACTGGTTCCGGCTCGCCTCCCTCGATTATGCCACCGCGCCTCTTCTCTTCCTCCAAATAATCATCAATCGTCATTGTAGGCAAATTATGCCCTGACCGGAAAACACCATCGCGAAGCTGCGTACGGCGATCGAGCAGTGTGAAAGGTTGTAATGGCTTTCCGTCCTTGTTCAAGATCGGTCCTAGTTTGCCTCCCTGGAGAAGTTGAGATATCGGCGGATCCAAACGCTCTGAATATTTTTCCGCACTGCCCCTGTTTCTCCCACGCGCATCAAGCTGTTGCGAGTTATCGGGTCTTGGGGGCATCCGCCGAATTGCCGACAACATAGAAAGTTCCTGTGCTAGCAGGTCCAACGACTGAAAGGTCTGATGGGTGTATAAATTGATTTCCGCCAGGTAGAGCTGACGTACGTCGTCCTCGTCACTTTGCAGCCGTTGTTGGTTCTGGGAATAGTACTTTACGGCAACGTAAGCGGTATCCAGAATTATTAAATAACGGGAATTCCAACCTCGAGTCTTTCCTTCAGCTCTTTCTCTTCTTTGAACCTTGTTATTTTCACTTCTCTCCGAGTAGCGGGGTCGTTCGTTTGCGTCAACGAGAACGAGGAGGGATTCGCTACATATCGCTCGTACAGCTTTTTGTCACTCGTATTCAGAAGTCCGTAGTCTTCAGAACGTGCTAGATATTTTTCATATTCTCCCAAAGCTCGTCGCAATGTAGACTCGCGATCTGAGTTATAGGATCTTTGGAGAAGCTCCGCAATGTGATATTCGACCGTCAGGTACCTATTGCAAGAGATAAAGGAGTTAGTATTAGCAAGCCGTGAGAGAATTGGGAGTTGTATTACTGTAAATCGACTGTCGAAATGTCTTCTAATAACTCGTTCGAGCTGAACATCGACAGCGCGCCCACCAGTCGCTGGCATTCCTCGAACTTTGCTATTGTCGCGTTGACATCGCTTCGGTAGGTGTCGGAGTTTGTATCCGGACGAGTTTCCAGTGCTGTTTTTTCTCGTTTTGCATCGTCGAAGACGGATCGGAGAGTCTGAGGTTGCTCCATTGTGGCCTGAGTCTTGAGTAAAGTTGGATGATGTTTGAAGAAACAAGCTCCGGCTCCCCCAAATGTCGATCCATCGTGGCGGACAGCAAGAGTTTAATTTCCACGGTTGCCCCGCAGTAACAAATCTCCCCACCACTCAGTCTCTCATCCCTGCCAATCGGCTTTCCATCTATATTGTACTCCGTACGCTGTACGTACTGCTCTTGCACGTTATATCGAGCTCGGTACCTTCGCTACTTTCGCTTGGTGAAAGGGGGGCAATTCTTTTTAATTGCAGTCATGCCTGTACATATTGGTGTTCTATTCTTCAATGTCTCGTGCCAAGTTATATATTTATTAGAGTGTACCTGTGAACAAAGTGTGAATGCGCGTTTGCTCAGTGTTTGCTAGCTGCCTTTAGCCTCGAATTATTAAAAATTCTTGTCACTGCTTATCATCTCGCTCCTCCTTTCATTTTCTCCATTGACCGCTCCTTATCTTCCGAGGTGCTTTTTTGAATCGAGGAAATTCCTACCAGGACCTCAGCTTGTTGGATCGTTTCTCTCGGTAGTATCTCGATATTGACCTAGGCTTATATTTAGCGACTACATCATGGGAGACGCAAGGTCGGCTGCGTCATTGTCAATGGTGAGTCCCTCCTTCCAAACCCGTGTATCCCTCCGGTGCCCAAATGCTGGTGTAAGTACCAAGAGGTTGCTGACAGTATATTTCAAGGTGAGTTCGATTGAAGACAAAGACAGCCTGTCATCCGACGAGTCCGAGGTCGAAGTAATCTCGCCCACCGAAGACGCCTCGCAGCGCCGAAAGAACCAGAAAGCCAACTTCGAAGCATTGTCAGTAACCAATGCTCGTCGCTGTATTCAATTGAAGGCTGACCTTCTAGACTCGCCCAGCGGGCTGATACCTGTGACGAGAGAGTTGAGCGCTCTCAAGATACCCAGGTATCGACAGCTCGACTGTTCGCATCGAAAGATAACCAACAGGGCACGCTAGACCCTCGAGAATACCAGATAGAATTATTTGAAAGAGCAAAGGCCGAGAATACGATCGCGGTTCTAGCTACAGGTATGCAAATCAACTCCAAAAACAATATTAGACATTCTAATCATACTGCAGGAGCTGGAAAGACACTGATAGCTGTACTGTTACTAAAACACATTATCGAGAGAGAACTTAACAACCGCGCAGATGGAGGGTCCCACCGAATTTCCTTTTTCTTGGTATGTGGAAACGAGTTATATCGAGAGAAAACAAGGCTGATAATTTTTATAGGTTGATAGCGTGACGCTTTCCTACCAACAAGCAGGAGTTTTGCGAAACAACCTCGATTCAAGCGTCGGTCACTTATTCGGAGCTCTGGGCACTGACCTTTGGAGCCGGGGGGCCTGGGATGAATTTCTCAAAAAGTACATGGTGATTGTTTGCACTGCAGAAATCCTACATCAATGCTTGCTTAATGCCCACATCAAGATGGAACAGATCAACCTCCTGATCTTTGATGAAGCCCACCATACGAAGAAGGACCATGTTTATGCACGGTTCGTGACGATTGCAAAAGTTAATGGCGCATTTCTGATTATATCATAGGATCATAAGGGACTCATACCTTTTGGCTGAATCGTCAAAAAGGCCACGAATTTTTGGAATGACGGCTTCTCCAATTGACACGAAAGGCGATGTTGCAGAGGGTGCTATGTATGTCGTTGAAAACATGTTCCCTCATGCGTGCACTGACTGGCGTCTATACAGGAACCTAGAATTATATCTGGATAGCAAAATTGCTACAGCGTCCCAGCTATCCCAAATACACAAGTTCATCAAGCGTCCCACTGAGGAGCTATGGTTTCATGATAGACTTGAATCACCTTTTGGAACCAAGCTTTACAATCTGATGGAAAGTCGTTTTGGTGACATTGAGGATTTGAAGTCCGTTTTTCGATTTTCCTGGCAAGCGAGTTCTGCTCTCGGTAGATGGTGCTCAGATGGGGTTTGGAGGCACATCTTTTCTGCCAACGTGCTACCGAAACTCGAAGGGAAATCAAGGGAGGAGATGTCCCGATTGCAAGAAGCGGGCGATATTGCTAAGGATCATACGCTTAATAGTCCAGATGAACGAGGCCAATTAAGTCAAAAGGTCCTCATTCTCCAGAAAAAGCTCACCGAACACTACCAGAACAACCCAGAAACAAAATGCATCGTTTTTACGACAATGCGTTATACTGCCCTTATGTTGCTGGAACTGTTTACAGCTTTGGAGATTCCGTATATAAGACCTGGGCTATTGATCGGTGCGCGATCTGACGACCTAACATCGGCGAACATATCATTCCGTCAACAGTTTCTTGCCCTTGTTAAATTCAGAAGTGGGGAGATTAACTGTTTGGTAAGTAATGCGCTGAAACTTTCTATAAACACGCCATTCTGACCGCTGGTAGTTTGCTACTTCTGTGGCCGAGGAAGGCCTCGATATCGCCGATTGTAATCTGGTTGTACGGTAGGTTACATGTTGACAACTCTACCCGATGATACTAACCGTCTAGGTTTGACTTGTTCAATACCATGATCCAATATGTTCAAAGCCGTGGCCGTGCTAGACAAGCAAACTCTACAGTACGTTATGATGCATGCTATACTGGTATCGTCTAACAAAAGGTACCATTAGTATGCGAGTATTGTGGAGAGAGACAACGAAGGACAACAGCAACGCCTTCTTGAGGTTCGTGACGCGGAAGTAAGCTTGACCTGGCCCCAAGAAACATGCCATGGCTGACCCTATAGCAAATTATGCAAGTTTTCTGCGAATCACTTCCAGAGGATCGAATCTTAAAGGGAAATGATGGACCTTTGGGATTCTCGTACTCGGAAGAAGTCGAAAGGGTGTACACAATCAAGCGTTCGGGTGCGAAGTTGACTTATCACTCCGCTTTGGCTGTTTTATCGCGGTATGCAAGTAGCTTGGTGAGTACTGGCACTATGGAACATAATGCTCTTACCAATTAACAACTGGAATGTTATACAGCAATACGAAGGTGATATCTCAGGTCAAGTTACCTATGTGGTTCTTCCATCGAAAGATACGTTTGTCTGTGAAGTAATACTGCCGGAGAGATCTCCTATAAGAGGCTTAAATGGCAGCCCGGCGATGAACAAATCGACCGCAAAACGATCAGCAGCCTTTGATACTTGTGTTTTGCTGAGGAAGCACAAGTTGCTTGATGATAACTTCAACTCCGTTTATCGGAGGCGCCTGCCAGCCATGAGAAATGCGAGGCTTGCTATAACCTGCAAGAAAACCAATCAGTATGACATGCTGCACAAGCCGTCCCTTTGGGCCAGGGATCGTGGTATACAACCGGAAAGATTATATGCTACTTTTTTAGCATTTAAGCCCACCAGGCCACTTTCACGAAGGCTAGCGAGCATGGTTCTCTTGACCCGAGAGAGGTTACCACAACTCCCAAGCTTTTCTATATGGCTCGAGGAAGAGGACGTGGAGACAGAGGTTCAATTTGTTTCTGTTGAAACAGCTTGTGTATTATCAATGGAGATGGTCAGTGCCATAACTGAATTTACACTCCGGGTCTTTCTTGATGTCTTTCAAAAGACGTACAGCTGTGAGCCCGAGAACATGCCGTACTGGCTCGTCCCTGCAAGCACACAAAACGCTCCAGAATCCGATGTTGATCCGTCAACTTGCATTAACTGGGATACTGTTGCTTTGAAAGATGATTTTGACGGACTAAACTTTTCAGAGATAACGGATCCACAGTTCCTATGTGACCGGTTTGTGTTTGATCCATGGGATGGCCGCTGTCGGTACTTCACCCTATCTGTCGATGAAAGCCTGAAACCTTCAGATCCTCCGCCTTCATATGTTCCCCATCGCCGACACATGGACGACATAATGAACTATTGTATAAGCCTGTCAAAAAACTCACGAGCCCATTTCCTGTCCAAGTGTAGTTGGAACCAACCAGTCTACAGAGCGGAGCTGGTCCGACTTCGAAGGAACCTGCTCGACAAAATGTCAGATCAGGAGAGAAAAACAGAAACGAAGTGCTTCGTTTGCTTGGAGCCCTTAAAGATATCGGCGGTTAGTTGCCCCTAGAATTTATTACGCCTAACTACTGACGCCGTAAAAGCTTCCCGTTTCTGTTGCAGCATCTTGCCTTGCTTTCCCCGCTATAGTTACCAGGCTTGATGGCTATTTAATAACCCTAGAGGCTTGCGCAGAGCTGGATCTCATTGTTAAACCAGACCTTGCCTTGGAGGCATTCACTAAAGACTCTGACAATACCGAGGAGCATCGTGCCCAACAAATCCAGTTCCAGAGGGGAATGGGGAAAAACTATGAGCGTTTGGAGTTCTTGGGGGATTGCTTTCTCAAGATGGCAACATCAATCTCACTCTTTGCACAGAACCCCGACAACGACGAGTTTGACTTCCACGTCAAGCGAATGTGCCTAATCTGCAACAAGAACTTGTTCAACACTGCCATCAAGAAAGCGATTTACCGATACATCCGCAGTCAAGGATTTTCAAGGTATGAGCTTTTCCAAAATTTATGCTCTATAATAGACCCTGACTATAACTGCAGACATACTTGGTACCCCGAGGGGCTTTCCCTATTGAAAGGCAAGGATCATAGTAAGAAGCTTCTTTCCTCGGCGAAGCATCATCTCGCAGAAAAGACAATAGCAGATGTGTGTGAAGCGTTGATAGGAGCTGCTCTACTCTCCGGTGGCCGTGATAATCGATTCGATATGGCAGTCAAGGCCGTGACTATCCTTGTTGATAACGAGGACCACGAAGTATCTTGCTGGAAGGACTACATTTCCGTTTATAAACTCCCCCATTATCAGACCGAGAGTGCAACTGGGTTTGAGAAAAAACTCGCGCAAATGATAGAAGAGAAACTTGGACACCAATTTAATTACCCAAGGTTACTTCATTCAGCATGCACTCATCCTTCCTTCCCTTCGGCGTGGGCTACTGTACCCTGTTATCAAAGGTTGGAATTTCTTGGTGATTCATTGCTTGACATGGCTTGTGTAGAGGACTTGTTCTCACGGTATCCAGACCGAGACCCGCAGTGGCTCACAGAGCACAAGGTAAGTAATCAGCAAAGCTCAATGGTGGAAAACGGTCCACTAATTTATATCTTAGATGGCTATGGTTTCCAACAAGTTCTTAGGAGCACTGGCAATCAAACTCGGACTCCACAAGCACCTCAGACTGTTTAGTACCCCACTGTTTTCTCGAATCAATCGATACGCAGAAGAAATAGAGGCCGTGGAATTGGAAAACGAGGTCACGGTCGACTATTGGACTGGAACTACCGATCCGCCCAAGGTATGCCTTCTAATTATGCGACAATACGATTTCGCGTAGCTGACCCCGCCAAAAGTGTTTACCAGACATGGTGGAAGCTTACCTAGGAGCTATATTTGTGGATTCAAACTTCGATTTTGGTGTTGTTGTGGCATTTTACCAACGACACATAAAACCGTTCTTCCAAGATATGGCGATTTACGATACTTTTGCCAACAAACATCCTACAGTAAGTCTACATCTATATTTAATCGTGAAATAGACCGAGATTGATACCCACTAGACCTTCCTACATAATCGACTGACAAATGAATACGGATGCACGGACTATTGCTTGAAAGCGGGCGAGATCCCTGCCGTCGATGGAGAACCACCCCGGGTGCTGGCCGCTGTGATGATCCACGACACTGTTATCGCCGAGGGAATAGCCTCATCGAGTCGTTATGCAAAGGTGAAAGCAAGCGAAAAGGCCCTGGATATGCTGGAGAGCATTGGACAAGCTGAGTTCCGCGAGGAGTTCAAATGCAATTGCCGAGAGACGGAAAATCCTCCAGAGACGGACCTTGGAACGGCCGTTTGAGATAAACAGATAGCCATTAGGCTTTAGGGTAATAATCAGACAAACATCTCTGTATTTTGGGTGGTAGAAAGATACTAGACAAGCTTGTTTGAAAAGACTTTCTGCAGGCGACGGACCTATGGAATATCAAACAGCAAACCAAGGAACCCAAAGTCGTAACAACGGCGGATCACGTGTAAAAATAGGAACCAGCGAAACGTGGCAGGCCGCTAGTCTAGGGTAGGACTAGCGTGGATCACCCCCTGAAAGTTACCAAAAACACGCCTGTGAAGCCCGCCGCGTCTCTGGCTCATATTGCTGATTTGTACCTGCTAGCGACCAACTCAACCTCTGGACAGGTTGGAGCTAAATCGGCAGCCGGACGAGTTTTTGAACGCTCTATAATCATTTAATCTACATTTTCTCTACTCTGATTCTTTTGCTTTCAGCGTATTCCCCATTTGCGTTGCCTCTCCCGTATCCCGCGTCACCGCCGCCGCCTCTCTTATCGGACTGTTGTTTGTTGCGAGCATTCAACCTTGCGCCGCAAAACGTTGTCTGTCTGCGATTTAATTTCGCCCCTACCACGCCGTGACCTTCACCTTCTAGTCGACCATCGATGACACAGTCGGGTTACTTTTCATAGATAAATCGATCGTGATGGAGGTTGCCTCTTCCGAGGTCCCTGACGGTGTTCCCACCGCCATCTCCCAGGGGCCCTTGGTTGATGCAGACGCTGTTGTGCAATATTTGGTGGATGTACTGCGGGTTACTCTAGGAGCGCTGAGAAGCGAACTTGAAAACACCGGCAGCCTTCTATCAAAGCCCAAATACAGTGAAACTGCACAAAGATGTGTACGGTTTGCGTCGGAGTCGCAAGTTGCGCTGTATGTGCAGAAGGATATTGTGGCATCCGAGAATACGAATGGAACTGCGGATGGTGAGGGTAAGTACGCCTAGGTCCTTACGATGAGTAGGATGGCACTGAACTGACTGATGTGATTTGCCGCAGAACCTCCGACGCAGTATGTGTATAACCTCTCCACCGAACTGTCGTCTTCGTCCACGACTGTCTCATCGGTGGCTTTCGTAAAGCGGCCGACTGCTATCGATCCTTCGCTCCCTATATCGTCACAAATCCAGGTTATGAATTTGCCTGGTCCTGTAATCCTCAACAACGCACAAGCGCAACAAGGAACGTCGCAGTCGCCCTACGAGTTTTTACATTTGATGGTGCATCATGCTCTTAGCCCATATTTTGAAGCCAACACACGCGAACAGGAGGGTGCTACGAAATCAAAGACCGATGCGGAGGGTAAAACCGGAGTTCCGGGTACTAAGAAGAAATTCGCGGAACTGGAACTAGGACTTTTGCATCTGCAGCAGAACATTGAGATCCCCGCCCTGAATTTGCCTCTGCATGAAGTTGTTCAGGCCGCCCTTGTCGATGCGGAAGCGCGAGGTGTCAAGCCTTCTGTTGAGCTTATTGACGCTACGCTACTTGAGAGCAGCGCGTTCATCAACAGCATCCAGAATAATGTGAACGCTTGGATCAAATCTATTCAGACCATTACGAAGATGTCTCGCGATGCGGATAGTGGGTCAGCTGCGCAGGAAATCAACTTCTGGCTATCCATGGAATCAGCTCTTGAGGGTATCGAAAAGCAACTGCAAGGTGAGGGAGTTGTGCTGACTTTGGATATCCTACGCCAGGCGAAGCGGTACCAGGCCACCCTCAGTTTCAATGCCGATACTGGGCTGCGCGAGGCGACGGACCTAGTTCAGAAATATAACCAACTGATGCGAGACTTCCCTCTCGATGAACTCCTCTCTGCGACCTCATTGCAGAAGGTCCGTGAATCTATTACACTCATTTTCAACCATCTCAACAAGAAGATGAAGATCTGCCCGTACCCCATCAAGCGTGCCCTTGCGCTCGTGGAGGCCATCTCAGGCGACCTTGATTCCCAAATACATTCCTTACTTAACGGCAGGACCATTCTGCACCTCGACTACCGTGAATTCCGCACCCTTATGAAGACTGCTAGTGCTATCTGGAGGACCTGGGACGACAACCTCAAGGAATTCACGAACGTTGCTCGCGAATCCACCAGGCGTCGAAACGAGAAGTTCATCCCGATTAAAATCAACTCGCGCCATGAGAAGACGCAAGAGCGACTGAAATACATGAACACGTTCCGTGTTAACCACGAGCAACTTCAACGAACCATCGCTAACGTTCTTGGTCCCAAAAGCTCTTCTGCTGGAGACTCTGCAGCTGGCGCAGGATCCGATGGAGCAGTAATTGTTGAGGAGATCGGCGACGTTGACGCCGTCGACGAAGTCGCACAAGCCTACGCTGCTCTTAAGAGTGTGGATGTGCTAGATGTCTCACCACAAGGGACACAAAACTGGATCAAGGAGGAGATTGCATATAACGAACGAACTTCTCGGGTCGAAAATTCAATTATTGCTCGCCTGCGTGATCGTCTTGCCACTGCAAAGAACGCCAACGAGATGTTCCGCGTATTTTCCAAATTCAATGCGCTTCTTGTGCGCCCTAAGATCAGAGGTGCTATTGGCGAATACCAGACACAACTCATCGAGAACGTGAAACAAGACATATCAGCGTTGCATGAGCGATTCAAGCAGCAATACGGGCACTCAGAAGCCCACGCAATGGCCCAGCTTCGCGATCTCCCCCCGGTTTCTGGTGCGATCGTTTGGGCACGCCAGATCGAGCGTCAGCTGGACGGGTATATGCGGAAGGTCGAAGATGTTCTAGGAGAAGACTGGCACCTGCATTCCGAGGGCCAGAAGCTTCAGGCCGAGGGTAATTTGTTCAGGAAGAAGCTAGATACTCGCCCCGTTTTTGAGACATGGTTGCATGATGTACAGCGGCGACGAATCACTATTTCCGGACGGTTGTTCAATATTATCCGCAACCGAGCTGCAGGAAACACTTTGGATCTCGCGGTGAACTTTGATGCTCAAATTATTGCTCTTTTCAAAGAAGTGCGGAACCTGCTCTGGCTCAACTTCCAGGTTCCCCATGCAGTCAGCAACATTTCCAAGGAAGCCAAGCGTGTGTACCCATACGCCATTAGTTTGATGGAGAGTGTTCGCACATTGCTTCAGACCAACCGCTCCATATTGTCAATGACTGATGTCGCAATGTTGCTTAATGGATATGTGAACGAGGCCCAGAGCATGATCGTAAGGGGCATCCCGCTCCGATGGGAGTCCTTCGTGCACTCATACGAACTGCACGTGAAACACGCTGCTCTAGCAAACGGTGCCCTTGATTCAGTTATGCCCAGCAGGGGTGAGAGCAAGCACGTTCAGTTCGTGCGAGAGTTCGCCGCCTCAGCGTCCGTCCTCCAACATAAGACCGCAGTTTTGGCTGCTATCAATGATACTATCCAAAAGGCAACCCACGAGCTCAAGACTTGTCCGTATGAGTTTTCTGCATTTAAGCAGCGCTTGAATGTCATCCAAAGTGCGGTGGACAAGCTGAACCTCGAAAACTACGTCAATCTCGGGTACTGGGTGCACAACCTGAACCAGAAGATTGAGGCCATCCTCCAAGAGCGTCTACACAAAGCCATCCGCGAGTGGATAAACTCTTTCCAAGAATCACAGAATGGCCAGCAGCCTTCGCAAGTAATTCACGCCGCAGGTGAATCAGAAGTCTCGGCGTACAGCATTGAGTTTCCCGCCCTTACTCATGAGATATCCATGCGTAATCAGGTGCTCCATCTTGACCCACCTCTCCAATATGCTCGGGCAACGTGGTTTTCACATTTTGATAACTGGCTCGGTGTCGTTTGCAACCTTGAGAAGATCAAGTCATCCCGCTACCAGATTTCCGTTGAGGTGCAGAAGGTGCAACTCTCGGAGGCCTGCTTTGCCGATCTCCCACAGTATTGTTCCGAGGAATTGAACCTCGTTTACAGCACTGTCGAAGTCAGACTCAAGGAAGTGTCCCAGTACGTCGATAAGTGGCTGCAATTCCAGTCGCTTTGGGATTTGCAGTCTGAACAAGTTTATGACATTTTGGGTGACGACTTGTCTCAATGGCTTCAGCTTCTCCAAGAAATCCGCAAAAGCCGGGCCACTTTCGACACATCGGAAGTTAGTCGGTCATTTGGTAACATTAAGATTGATTACGAGCAAGTCCAAACCCGAGTCAATGCGAAGTACGACCAGTGGCAACACGAAATTTTGCTGAAGTTTGGATCTAAACTTGGAAACCGCATGCGAGAAGTACACTCTGAGATTGCCACCGCTCGACACAACTTGGAAGGGCAAACCTTAGAGGCTGCTTCTACCGCCCATGCAGTCTCCTTCATCACTATTGTGCAGCAGTGCAAGCGCAAGGCTAAGGTGTGGGAGCCCGAAGTCGATATTTTCCGACAAGGTCAGGCTACTCTTGTCCGCCAACGCTACCAATTCCCTAGTGATTGGCTTCACGTGGAGAACGTTGATGGTGAATGGGCTGCTCTCAACGAATTGCTTAGCCGGAAGGGCCAAATTGTTGCGGACCAGACCGAAGGTCTACGAGCAAAGATTTCGGCGGAGGATAAGGTCATTAACGACAAGATTGCTGAGGCCATTGCACAGTGGAATGAAGAGAAACCTGTATCTGGCACCATCCCCCCAGAGGAGGCCTCCCGGTCTCTTAGCTCGTTCCAGTCACGTCTCGAATCTCTCCAGTCTGAGTTTGAGATGGTATCCAAGGCTAAGGAAGCTCTTGACCTGCCAACGAGTGCAGAATCGTCATTACCCGCAATCCTGGAAGAGGTCCAGGATTTCATGTCCGTTTGGGCGGCTCTGTCTACTATTTGGAAGAGCCTTAACGACCTCCGAGACGCGCTTTGGACAAGTATTCAGCCAAGAAAGCTTCGCCAGTCTATTGACGGCCTTATCAAGATGACCAAGGAAATGCCCAGTCGGATGCGGCAGTATGCCGCCTTCGAGCACATTCAGAACGTTCTACGGCAGCTTTTGAAGGTTAACCCTCTGCTGTCGGACATGAAATCGGAAGCTGTACGTGAGCGACACTGGCTGAAGATTTACAAGGCTCTCAAACCAGGAAAGAGATTTTCTCTCGTGTCTCTGACACTAGGCGATGTATGGGACCTCCAACTTGCGACTAGCGAGACGGTGATTCGAAACATCATTGCTCAAGCTCAGGGAGAAATGGCTCTCGAGGAGTTCTTGAAGTCTGTCCGCGAGACCTGGCAGAACTATTCACTTGACCTGGTTAACTACCAGAACAAGTGCCGACTTATTCGCGGCTTCGATGACCTTTTCGCTAAGTGCAGTGAGAACTTGAACTCCCTGCAAGCCATGAGGCATTCTCCCTATTACAAAGAATTCGAAGAAGAGGCTTCCTCATGGGAGGACAAACTGAACCGAGTTCATGTCCTGTTCGACGTGTGGATTGACGTCCAGCGTCAATGGGTTTATCTTGAGGGTGTCTTTACCGGCAATGCTGACATTAAGCACCTATTGCCTCTGGAGTCGAGCCGATTCCAGAATATCAATTCAGAGTTTTTCGCCGTGATGAAGAAGGTGTACAAGTCGCCATTTGTTCTCGATGTCCTTGCCATCAATGGAGTTCAGAAATCCCTTGAAAGACTCGCTGAGTTGCTGAACAAGATCCAGAAAGCTCTTGGTGAATACCTGGAACGAGAGAGAGTTTCCTTCCCCCGTTTTTACTTCGTGGGTGATGAGGATCTTCTGGAGATCATTGGAAATAGTAACGACATTTTCAGAGTCGCGAAACATTTCAAGAAGATGTTCGCCGGTCTATCGGGTGTTCTGATGGACGATGACAGCAACATTGTTGGGTTCACGTCAAAGGAGGGAGAAGAGGTTAGGCTGAAGAAAGAAGTCAACCTTGTCAAGACGCCTAGGATCAATGACTGGTTGACTGCCCTTGAGAGCAACATGAAAACAACCCTTGCCGAGCTCCTGGCGGAAGCGGTTGAACAATTCGAACCTCTTTACAACTCGTCCGAGGTTGACCGTACCGCCTTTGACGACTTCATTGCCAATTATCCTGCCCAGATCGTTGTCCTTGCCAGCCAAGTTGTATGGACACAAGAGGTCCAGAAGTCGTTGGAGAACGGGGGCACAAACCTTCCGGCGCTCTTTGACGCCCAGGTCAGAGTACTCGAACTCCTTGCAGTGACTGTTCTTGGAGACTTGGACCACATCAGCAGAAAAAAATGCGAGCACCTCATTACCGAGTTTGTCCATCAGCGCGATACCATTTCCAAGCTCATTACCTCAAATGCCACGAGCCCAACACACTACCTCTGGCTGCTTCAAATGCGCTATGTTTACCAGAGCGAAGGCGACTTCCTGCAACGATTGCACGTCCATATGGCGAACTCCAAATTGAATTACGGATTTGAGTACCTTGGTGTTCCCGAACGCCTTGTGCGCACTCCTCTTACGGATCGCTGTTTCCTCACTCTTACTCAGGCACTATGCCAAAGACTCGGTGGCTCTCCATATGGACCTGCAGGTACAGGTAAAACCGAGTCCGTCAAGGCCCTGGGTCTCCAACTCGGTCGTTTCACCCTTGTTTTCTGCTGTGACGACACGTTCGATTTCCAAGCAATGGGCCGTATTTTCCTCGGTATCTGTCAAGTTGGCGCTTGGGGATGTTTCGATGAGTTCAACCGTCTTGAGGAGCGAATTTTGTCGGCTGTGTCACAACAAATCCAGAACATCCAAATTGGTCTCAGAATTGGCGAGACCGATGACAAGTCTCAGATCGATTTAGTTGGCAGACGACTGAGTGTTAACCTTAACACCGGTATTTTCATTACCATGAACCCTGGCTATGCTGGACGATCCAACCTTCCGGATAACTTGAAGAAGCTCTTCAGGAGTGTCGCCATGTCGAAGCCCGACAAGGAGCTCATTGCCGAAGTCATGTTATTCTCCCAAGGTTTCAAGCAAGCAAAGCACCTCTCACAGCAGACTGTGCCGTTCTTCGACCATTGTTCCACCCAATTATCTAAACAGGCTCATTACGATTTCGGTCTTCGTGCCCTGAAGAGTGTTCTGGTTAGCTCAGGAGGTCTTAAGCGTGCACGTATCGCAAACACCGACGGGGAACTTGGTCCCGATGAGATTGTTGAACCACAGATCATTGTTCAGAGTCTCCGTGAAACCATTGCTCCCAAATTGGTTCGAGAGGATGTTGCAACCATGCTGCAGATTCAGGAACAGGATTTCGCAGGCGTCGAATATGTCCCAGCTAATTACGAGAAGCTTACTGCTGCCGTTCGAGAAATTGCCCAAGAACAACACTTCGTCGACAGCGAGATGTGGATCACAAAGGCTCTCCAACTCTACCAGATCCAGAGCATCCATCACGGTGTTATGATGGTCGGCAAATCGGGAGCCGGTAAATCATCAGCGTGGAAAATTCTGCTTCAAGCCCTTCAACGCATTGAAGGAGTTGACGGGGTTTCTCACATCATTGATTCAAAGGTCATGTCGAAAGAGGCGCTCTACGGTAACCTCGATAGCACTACTAGGGAGTGGACCGATGGTCTCTTTACTGGTATCCTACGAAAGATTGTGGACAACCTCCGTGGTGAGGACACTAAGCGACACTGGATTGTGTTCGATGGAGATGTCGACCCAGAATGGGTTGAGAACCTGAACAGTGTGCTTGACGACAACAAGCTGCTTACCCTACCGAACGGAGAACGATTGAACTTGCCACCAAATGTTCGCATCATGTTCGAAGTTGAGAGCCTCAAATATGCCACCCTGGCCACTGTCAGTCGTTGTGGTATGGTTTGGTTCAATGAGGATACCGTGACGCCCTCAATGATCATCACGAACTATGTTGAATCGCTTAAGACGAAGACTTTTGAGGACCTGGATGATGACAGTGCTCCTGCCGGCCAAAGTGCTGTCAAGACACAGGATTGCCAAGATATGCTGTCAACTATCCTCTCTCAGCTCCTGCAGACCGACGACCTCGTTCTTAAGACTCTTGCGGAAGCTAAGAAGTACAACCATATCATGGAGTTCACTGATATCCGCGCTCTTAACACCCTGTTCAGTCTCGTGAACAAGGCTTGCCGGAATGTCCTTGAGTACAATATCCAGCATGTTGACTTCCCTCTGGAGTATGAGCAAATTGAGTCTTACATCTCCAAGAAGGTTCTTCTTTCCCTTGTTTGGTCTTTCACTGGAGATTGCCCCCTAGGAGACCGCAAGTCTTTCGGAGAGTTCGTGTCTGGCCTCACTACAATTGATCTGCCCATTGAAACTGATTCGTCTATCATCGATTTCGACGTAACCCTTCCTAAGGGGGCTTGGTCAAGCTGGCAATCTCAGGTGCCAACTATTGATGTCAACACCCATTCCATAACTCAGACCGATGTGGTTATTCCCACGGTGGATACTGTTCGGCATGAAGATGTTCTCTACTCATGGCTTGCAGAGCACAAGCCACTGCTACTCTGTGGTCCTCCAGGTTCCGGTAAAACCATGACACTGTTCGCCGCGCTTCGCAAACTGCCTAACATGGAGGTTGTTGGTCTCAACTTCTCCAGTGCAACGACTCCTGACCTTTTAATCAAGACCTTCGAGCAGTACTGTGAATACAAAAAGACGCTGAACGGCGTTATCATGTCTCCCAGTCAAATCGGTCGCTGGTTGGTTATTTTCTGCGATGAAATCAACTTGCCAGCACCTGACCGATATGGAACACAACGCGCAATTTCCTTCCTGCGCCAGCTTGTTGAGCAAAATGGCTTCTGGAGGACATCTGACAAGACCTGGGTTACTCTTGACCGCATTCAATTCGTCGGCGCTTGCAATCCTCCTACCGATGCCGGTCGTACGGCTCTGGCCGAACGGTTCCTCCGTCACTCTCCTTTGGTCATGGTGGATTACCCTGGCGAAATTTCGCTCAATCAGATCTACGGGACATTCAACTCGGCCATCCTCAAGATTCTCCCGTTGTTGCGTGGTTATTCCGAGTCATTTACCAAGGCTATGGTGCAGTTTTATCTGGAGTCTCAGGCACGATTTACTCCAAAGATACAGCCCCACTACGTGTACTCTCCTCGTGAACTGACCCGATGGGTTCGCGGTGTATACGAGGCCATTAAGCCACTTGAAAGCCTTTCAGTCGAAGGTCTCGTCCGCATATGGGCACACGAAGCTCTGCGGCTTTTCCAAGACCGTCTTGTCACCGAAGACGAGCGAGCCTGGACTGCGGATGCTGTTCGACGAATCGCGCTCGAAAATTTCCCTACCATTGACCAGGAGCAGGCACTGAAGGGTCCAATACTTTTCTCTAATTGGTTGTCGAGGAACTACGTTCCGGTTGAGCAAGAGCAACTACGTGATTTTGTCAAAGCGCGTCTCAGGACATTCTGCGAGGAAGAAGTTGATGTTCCCCTCGTTCTGTTTAACGATGTCTTGGAGCATGCCCTGCGCATTGATCGTGTCTTCCGTCAGCCCCAAGGTCACCTTATTCTTATCGGTGTCAGCGGAAGTGGTAAAACAACACTGTCTCGCTTCGTTGCCTGGATGAACGGTTTGAAGGTCTTCCAGATCAAGGTACACGGCAAGTACTCTTCAGAAGATTTCGATGACGATCTCCGAAGCGTCCTTCGCCGTGCCGGTTGCAAGGGAGAGAAGATCTGCTTCATCATGGACGAGTCCAATGTTCTGGATTCCGGATTCTTGGAACGTATGAACACTCTACTAGCCAACGCCGAGGTTCCTGGTCTTTTCGAAGGGGATGAGTTCTCTTCCCTTATGACAGCATGCAAAGAGGGTGCTCAGCGGCAGGGTCTCATCCTTGACAGCCAAGAGGAACTCTATAAGTGGTTCACCCAACAGATTGTCAAGAACCTGCACGTCGTTTTCACCATGAATCCTCCTGAAGAAGGCCTTTCGTCGAAGGCCGCAACTAGTCCGGCGTTGTTCAACCGTTGCGTTCTTAATTGGATGGGAGACTGGTCTGACCAGGCCCTTTTCCAAGTTGGCTCCGAACTCACTCAGTCGGTTGACCTTGATAAAGCCAACTTTGTTGCGCCAGACAGCATACCAGTGGCGTACCGCGAGCTCAGCCTGCCAGCATCACACCGTGACGCGGTTGTTAATGCCATGGTCTATATCCACTATTCGCTCCAGCGATTCAACCAGCGCCTACAGAAACAACAAGGAAAGACAACATATCTGACTCCCCGCCATTACCTTGACTTTGTCGCCCAGTATGTGAAACTGTTCAATGAAAAACGCGAAGACCTAGAGGAGCAACAGAGGCACTTGAATGTCGGTCTCGAGAAATTGAGAGACACCGTCGAGAAAGTTAGCGATTTGCGTGGCAGTCTAGCTCAGAAGAAGACGCAACTCGAGAAGAAAGACACGGAGGCGAATGAAAAGTTGCAACGTATGGTTGCAGACCAACGTGAGGCAGAGCAACGTAAAGCCGTGTCTCTCGAGGTGCAAGCCGCTTTGGAGAAACAGGAACAAGAAGTCGCTACGCGTAAAGAAGTCGTGTTGAACGACCTTGCGAGGGCTGAGCCTGCTGTCGAGGAAGCACAAAGGAGTGTCAGTAACATTAAACGCCAGCACCTGACCGAAGTTCGTTCCATGGGCAATCCTCCATCTGGTGTTAGACTTGCTTTGGAAGCTGTTTGCACTCTGCTTGGGCATAAGGTTGATAGCTGGAAGACAATACAAGGAATCGTTCGAAGAGACGATTTCATTGCCAGCATCGTCAACTACGACAACGAAAAGCAGATGACGAGGAACCACAGGGTGAAGATGCAGAACGAGTTCTTTTCCAAGGAGGATTTCACCTATGAGAGAGTCAACAGGGCCAGTAAGGCCTGCGGCCCCTTGGTTCAGTGGGTCTCAGCACAGGTCAACTACTCTGAGATCTTGGATCGAGTTGGACCCCTGCGTGACGAGGTTGGTCAATTAGAGCAACAAGCGCTTCAAACCAAAGAAGAAGCCCAAACCATTGAAACAACGATCAAGGATCTTGAGAACAGTATCGCCACCTACAAGGATGAGTATGCTGCTCTTATTAGTGAAACGCAGGCAATCAAGACGGAGATGGAGAGAGTACAATTCAAGGTCGACCGAAGTGTGCGCTTACTTGACAGCCTGGCTTCTGAGCGTACGCGATGGGAGGAGGGAAGCAGGTCATTCGAAACCCAAATCAGCACACTGGTTGGCGACGTCCTCATTGCTGCGGCCTTCCTCGCTTATGCTGGCTTCTATGACCAACAATTCCGTAAGGCGATGACGGATGATTGGGTCCAGCACCTGGTCCAATCCGGCATCACCTTGAAGCCACACAACCCTATCACAGAATATCTGTCGAACGCGGATGAACGTCTTGCCTGGCAAGCGCACTCCTTGCCGGTCGATGATCTTAGCACTGAGAACGCCATCTTCCTGAAGCGCTACAACAGATACCCGCTTATCATCGATCCTTCGGGTCGTGTTACTGAATTCTTGCAGAAGGAAAGCTCAGAGAGGAAACTCACGGTGACCAGCTTCCTTGATGATTCGTTTGTCAAACAACTTGAAAGTGCTCTCCGGTTCGGTAACCCGATCCTTATCCAAGATGCCGAGCACTTGGATCCCATCCTCAACCACGTCCTCAACAAAGAGTACCAGAAAACCGGAGGACGTGTTCTCATCCAGTTGGGCAAACAGGAGATCGATTTCTCGCCTTCCTTCAAGCTTTTCCTCTCGACAAGAGACCCGTCCGCATCTTTCGCACCTGATATCTGCAGCAGGACCACATTTGTCAACTTCACTATCACGCAGAGCAGCTTGCAGATCCAATCGCTCAATGAAGTCCTCAAATCTGAACGAGACGACGTGGACAGCCGGCGTTCCGATCTTGTCAAGGCCCAAGGAGAATTCAAGGTTCATCTTCGCCAGCTTGAGAAGCGTCTATTGCAAGCCCTCAACGAGTCCCAAGGCAACATTCTCGATGACGACAACGTTATCGAAACACTCGAGACTCTCAAGAAGGAGGCTGCAGAAATTTCCAAGAAGATGGCTGAGACCGAAGGTGTCATGACAGAGGTGGAGGAGATCACTCAACGTTACAGTATCGTTGCACGCTCGTGCAGCGCAGTGTTCGCGGTTTTGGAACAGCTTCACCATATCAACCACTTCTACCAATTCTCCCTCAAATACTTCACCGACATCTTTGACTCGGTTCTGCACGCCAACAAACACCTCGAAAATTCAGGTCTTGATAAAAAGCGAGATTATCTCGAGCGCATTGACATCATTCTCCGAGATCTCTTTATCACCACCTATCAACGGACCTCGTTGGGTGTCATTCAAAAGGACCGCATCACCCTGGCCATGCTCTTGGCGCAGGCGGCTCCTTATCCCATGGACAAAGGCATTATTGACACTATTCTGGATGAATCCACTGAAGGTAACGACTTGTCAGCCAATCCCGAGGCCAAGGTCCAGGTGATGAGCGGGTTTGCGAACATGTCACTATTCAAATCTCATCTCCCTGCAGTGACTGCAGAACAGTGGGATCAATTCTTGAGCGAAGAACTCGCGGAGAACTATGTCCCAGCTGTTTGGGACGAGAATACGTCGGAGCTCGACAAGCTACTCCGGTCTTTACTGCTTGTCAAATTTTGCAGGATGGACCGATTTGTCCCGGCTGCTGAACGCTTTATTGTTGCTGTCTTCGGCCGTGAGTTATACGAAGGAAGCACTGACCTGCAGCACATCGTGGGGCAAGTCACTGCCACTTCGCCAATTTCCCTCAGCTCGAGCCCTGGATTCGATGCTAGTTACAAGGTCGACGCCCTTGTCGAGCGCACGCACGCGACTTGCGCGAACATTGCTATGGGTTCCAACGAAGGTCTTGAGAGTGCCGACAAAGCGATCAGCAACGCGGCTTCCGCTGGAACTTGGGTTCTGGTCAAGAACGTACATCTTGCGCCTTCGTGGCTGCAGAGTTTGGAGAAGCGCCTCGCCTCGCTCAAGCCTCATAAGGACTTCAGACTTTTCCTCTCCATGGAATCCAGCCCCAAGATTCCGGTCAATCTAATCCGCGCTTCTCGTGTGTTGATGTACGAGCAGCCCGCTGGTGTACGCGCGAACATGAAGGACTCCCTGTCTTCGTTGTCTACTCGCGCTAGCAAGGCTCCTGTTGAGAAGGCTCGCGTGTATCTTCTGCTCTGCTTCTTGCATGCTGTTGTTCAAGAGAGACTGCGGTATGCGCCCAGTCTTGGCTGGAAGGGCTTCTGGGAGTTCAATGATAGTGACGTGAGTATCCCGATTTCCGGATTGATAGTATGAAACTAACTAACTCGTGTAATAGTACGAATGCTCAGCATACATTATCGACTACTGGGTTGATACCATTGCCCAAGGCCGATCCAACGTCGCACCCCAGAAGCTCCCATGGGACATGATCCGCACATTGATAACCGAAATGTACGGTGGAAAGGTGGATGACGGCGAAGACTTCCAACAGCTGGAGCGCCTGGTGAATAGCTTCCTCACCCCAGCCGCCTTCGAGGACGAATACAAGCTCGTTTCTGGCGTCGAGAATGATGAGTGCTTGACGCTACCAGGGGAAACTGGCCTCCAGAACTTCGTGCAATGGGTCAACAACCTTCCAGAGAGAGAGCCACCGACCTACCTTGGACTTCCGGCAAATGCAGAGAAGCTTCTGCTTGTTGGGCATGGCAAGAAGATGATCTCGGACCTGTCCAAGGTGACATCGTTGTTGGATGAGGGGGAGCAACTTATGATTGAAGCTTAGTCTTGAATATTCCTTTTCTTTTGTTATTGTAAGATTCAGGGTGCTATGTCGAAGGCGCAGGCGGGATATTGACTATCCATTGGTACTGGGAAGGGCTTTTTTTTTTTTTTTTTTGTACTGGCTTTTGGCCATATTCTGGAATGTTTTTGTTTTTTTGTTTCTTTTTTTTTATTTCTATATTTCATGTTCCTGTGTTATTTTAAACTCTTCCAGTCTTCTTTAGACTACACATTTCAGCAATAGACTTGTATGCATATATCCCAACCATTTTCATGAAAGTCCTGGCCGCGGAAGGGTAAACTTCTCAGGGTGGACTGACTGACTATAAGTGAACTCGAACCCTACACTCCCCACCTGCTTAAGAAGAAACTCGCGCGTCACCATCGGCGCCTCCGACCCAGCCTCACGCCTCAATGTCGTCCCCGTTTCACGAAACCACTCCTCCAACACCTCCGCCGACATCCCTGCCAGCCCTAAGCGGGACAGGTGCCACTGCGCCAGGATGAACCGACCAGCAACATGAAGTATGACGACACCAGCATCGGGTCCAAAACCGCGTCGATGGCCAGGCCCGAGATCTGGGGTCGGCAGATGGCAGAAATGATGATCAAGCATCTTCAATTAGGGCAGGCTACAAGAATTCCCATTGGCGGTGGTGGGCAGTCCACCTTCTTTTGACCCAATCAAACTCCGTCTTCTCCGGCTCACCTCCTCGGAATGATGTACGGCGTCCCTCAATACTCCCAGAAGCAGAGGAGGCTGTAGATGGGCTTGAATTTGCAGAGAAAAGGCAACTGGAAGATTGGTGGATGATCCCATTAATTTGCCCATTTTACGATAGATGGGGCTGTGCATGGTTTGTGGGAAAGGAATATAATGATATTGATTTGAGTATAGTCAATATAACAAGGCACCATCTAAAAAGTCATACGTGATACATACGAGACTCTAATATACTTCTTGTGGATGGCATCACTTTTATGATGATTATCTCAGCTGAGGCACAGCAAAAGCTCTGGTTACTCTGCCAGGCTAACGGCATTTACAGGAGCTGGGGCACTACTCGTAGACAAAGACATGGCCTTGCTTGCATTATACCTGTCAGTAATAGAATTTTTCGAAACAAAAGGTTCAATGACCGCTAGATACTTTATGAAATCTTCACATCTGGCAATAGCCCTCTGCATGGAATCCAGCAGTTGGCCCTTCCAAAACAACTGAACACAACCTAGCTATGTTTCAGCCTTGTGTACCATCGCGCATTACGTGGAACAATCAACAAAACACCTCTCTCAAGAAAATATCCCTGATCTGAACATTCTCATAACTCCGCTTATTGAAGAGCTTCATTATTCCAACCACCGCAAGAGCATCCTGAGAAGGGAGGTGCCGCTGTGATCCATCTAGGCGGCAATCTGCTTGGTCTCCAACTGTTGCAAACACCGTCTCAATCCGTTTACTCAAATCCGTACAATGTATGACCCATCTGCGCATCCGTAGTATATTAGCACAGTAATCTGACCGGGGAGACCACGGTAGAAGACCTACTCGGTTCAGCGCGTAAGTGACCTATTGAACATGGGGAACTTCTAGTCAGCGTGCGTTCTACTAGTAGACAGCCCGGTAAGGACAATTAACTGCTCGACACGTCTCGTATAACAAGAAAAATACAATCCGAAGATGGCGGGACAACAAGAAGAATGGAAAATAAGCATATCAAGTAAAGTAAGGAGCTCACATCTCGCGTGGTGACAAGCTAGAATCAACAAGCGAGGAAGCCGTCAGTCCAGAACTGGAAGCAGTTTCTAGGATCAAATTGCTTACCTTTCTCTCGCACGACGGTATAGTACCTGACTCCATTACGAGTACGATGTGTCTCAAGATCTGTTTTTGCACGTATGAGAAACGCATGAGTAAGGTATCTACAGCCGCGCGCATGGAGAGACATGACATGGAGCCCAGGTTACGCACCTCTGACAGACGCTCCTTTAGGACAACTCTGATCTCGTCATAGATTTCCTTTTTTATTCTGTAAACTCCACCGCGACGGGCGAGGCGACTTGATATCATATCATATATTAGTCCAGGACTGGAATCGGAAAAGGGATTATTACTGGGACATACCGGATGGCTGGTCGTGCTATATTGGGAAAATTAACTGTGTTAGCCGAGCTGGGCTCCTCTTTTGCCTTCGAGATACCCTCCTGTGGGTGTGTTTGTAGGTAGGAGAAATGCGTCAGGTCTCGGGGAGGTAAGGCAAACGTACTAACGCCGAGTATGTTGTCCCGTAATATCCTGTATGCGTGATATTGAGCGTTAGTATTTCTCTAAAGAAAGGAGGGGAAGGGATATATCGTAAATGATATCGTTAACGTACTTGTGCCGTCTGTATCTCGACAAAGGCAGTATCTGCCCGGCAAGTCGAGCCATTGGTATGTTAGGAGAGGATTTAAGCTAGCAGAATCTGAATACGCTGGATAGAGGTCGAGTCGGAGGTGGGAAAGGAGTCAACGACACGAAATAAAGACATGGTCAGAGGGCGCTTTTTGTTTGTAGTCCCAGGCTATCATAACACTTTGTTTGCTGCAACACAAGTCAAATGTGTTGAAATGTTGAAATGGATCAGGCTTATTGATCCATGGCCAGCTGAAATGAGGCAATTTCCTACTTGGACATATCGGTAATGAGCAAAGGGAATTGTGAATTAAACTAACTATACACTATGCAGACCTAGACTGCTACTTTATAGATATGTAATGTAATTCTCGTGGCACATGTCTTGAGCAAGCACTCAAACGCCGTTGATAATCCAGGGAACAGTGTTATGCACGTTAAAACATTTAGGAAATGAAAGTCGCCTCGGAGAACATGCTTCCTTTCTCCGTAAATTCTTCGTCGCCGACCTTCAGTTTCAGGGAGAGCTTCTCCTGAGGCGAGTACTGGCGAACAGTCAGCTTGGCGCAACTAGCCTGGATGAATTGTGGCTTACCTGGAAAATATATGGTCGCGCGCCTGCGACGCTGCCGGCAATGGTTTTGATGAAACCTGGTACTTCGGCCATGACGTCGACACGGTCAAGTTTTGACCCAAGAGAGCCGTCGATCTCCGCGGTGACGGGTTTACCATCCTTCGTCTTACCTTCCCACACCCATCTGATGGACTTCGGCTCCGGCCAGTTACTAGTTTCATCCTCTGACGACTCTGTGTGAGTTGCGGTGTTGGAAGTACCCGCGTAGATAATCTCGCCGTCCTTGACGATACCGCCAACATTTACCACAGTTGAGCCGTAGGAGGGCGGCGTCGTAAACTCCATCATGATAGCGGAGAAAGAGGGCGTCTGGAAGTTGACAAAGTTCCAGCGGGAAGCTATTCACGTCAGAACCATATTACCATTCCACCGAATTCTCTGTACGCACCTGCATGGTGGGGCTTCATGCCCTGAAGAGCCTGGGAGAACAAACCCCGGCCCTTCATGTCATAAACCTTCTCCTTAGTGGTTATGGTTCCGGCTACATTGCATCGGGGCCAGAACATATGGCGCATAGAGCCCCATGGGTTCTCGGGGTCTGTACCGAAGTATGTGGTGCCTTCCTTGCCGATGGCGAAACCCGGCGAGATGCGGGCAAAGGTCAAATCCACGAGACACCCTTCGTTCACAGCGGATTTAAAGGTGTATGTATCGCCCGCTTCATTCAGAGACAGAGAGATGTTATCAGCGGCAAAGGAAAGCATGCTCTCATCGAACATGTGGTTGCTCAGGGGATCGGAGAACCAGATGTGGGGGTTTCCATCGCCTGAAGTATTGAAGATCTTGCAGTTGAACTGTGCGGTAGTATGGATTCCACTGTGCATAAACCAAACGATTAGAACCGTTTCGAAACCGGCCAAGGCAGGAAGTAAGCAGAATCGAGGGGTCGACAAGACGGGGATGCCACGACGGGACTCACGCGATGTTGCTGTAAATGATCTGAACCATAACTAGCGTGCCCTCATCGGCCATGGCATAGTATGTCTGGGTCTCGACATTTGTGTGCTGGAAGGCGCGCCACCGCAAATCCTCCTTGGTAAGCTCTCTGTAAGGGGCATCTTCGGTCTGTTGCTGAGAGACGGGTTGGATGGCTTCAGGGCCATAGATCGGTTCCTGCGTTCCCGCAACAGCGGAGAGGCTGTGGAAACGGTTAGCAGGGCGATAATACGATCGCCGTCAAGGGGTGAGGAATGGGATGCATTTCGCAGAAGGAGATAAGGCTTACGTAGATTTGAGCCAATTCATGGTGGATAGTCAGAATGGGAGTTGTAAGAAGGAAGGTGGAAAGGGAAGAGGGCTGGAGATCAGGGAGAAATCGATAGCGCGCGGGGCCCAAAGGGGTCTTCCAATCGACAATCAGAGCTTAGGGTAGGTCACTCGCGCAGGCCAGGAGCTGAAGGAAGAGACCTAGGTAACATCTGGGTACATATGAATTTCTAAACTACTGTCAGCCCGTCACCACATCCCTAGTCTCTCGTTGGACCGTGAACCACGCTTGGGCAACATTATTTAGTTATGACGTTCAGCATTTTTCCCGCGAGGACTTTGGAGGTTGACTCCCGAAACGGATAGAAACTCCGACTTCCGATCTGCCATCCCGAATCGAAAATCTTGGCCGCAAATACAGAAACAGCTCCGATGTTGGACGAATTGAACACTCCACAGATACTTCCATACAACATATCACTCGCTCACAATGGCCAAAAAAGCACTAGCCAAGGACCAAATCGTCAAGCTCATCGTGGGAGCCGGACAGGCCAGTCCTAGTCCCCCCGTCGGTCCAGCTCTGGGTAGTAAAGGTGTCAAAAGCATGGATTTCTGCAAGGTGACCTTGAAAAATACTGCTCGGATGATACGAGGAATGAGAGACTAAATCTCCATAGGAATTCAATGCTAGAACAGCTCACATTAACCCCGGTGTCCCGATTCCCGCTCGCGTAACAGTGCGCCCCGATCGCTCCTTCCACTTCGATATCCGCACTCCTACGACAACATGGCTGCTGTTGCAGGCGGCAAGGATAGAACCACGCAAGAACAGAATCCGTGGTGCCCAGAACCCCGGACATGAGACAATCGGCAAGGTCTCCCTGAAGCACGTTTATGAGATCGCGAAGATCAAGCACTCCGAGACGAGACTATCGGGATTGAGCTTGGAGGGGCTTTGCAAGAGCGTCATGGCGCAGGCGAAGTCAGTTGGAATTCAGATCGCCCCATAAGAGGTCAAATGGCGGAGTTGGACTACTTGAGTGATGTGGTGTCATTTGCATTGTGCAATAAGCAACTCTTTGGATATTATGATACCGGCGTTCTCGGAGATGGGTCTGTTATACTATGTACTATAGCCTTTGCATGCGATATAGAAAGCGCAATTAATCGCAACCTTCATATACTGCTTTCTTCGCTCCCCTGCCCAGGTGTAGAGCGAGACTTGCCAAACTCAAAACTAGGGGTGAAGCATACGCCCATGGGGAAGGTGTGGCGAAAGTAACGGCCAGGAGCCAAGAAATAGTGATGATGACTTGTGTCACCGAGTCTCCTCCGAGAATCTGTCTGTTCTGGAGAGGGAGGATCATAACCATATCCAAGCGCTTGGCAGCACAACCCAAACAGATAGTGACTCAGTAAATTATGCATTTTGCATATGGATCTTACTAATTTATGCTTGGCAAGACTCACCGGGCGCTGGAAGTGACAGAAGCCCAGCAATTCGCCTGGTGCCACTTAGTCAAGTATGAGGTGAGAAGGCTACTGTATATTCGAACTCGGGGTGGGATCCCCGCAGTATAGTACCAGTTTCAAGTCTGGAGATAGGTAGTACTATGGATCTTGGGTTAACGCCCTTTTCCAGAAATGGAATAGAAATGATTAACAATAAGAAGGACGCGGCTTGATGATGCACCCCATATTCAGGTTGCGTTGGTATGCAAGGAGCAATGAATCTCGGCTGCTTCTGGAAAACATCACCGATCTGGAGCAGCGACCAATGCGGTATCCATGTTCAGCCACCTGCACGGGATCATTCTAGGCTGGATTCGAGAAAATCGCATTCTCCCTGCGGCTAAGACTACTGTAACCCAGCGGGGTAGATGCAGTTGGCAGGTGATGCAACGGATAATACGGAGCGCTCTTCAGACTCCAGAGTTGTAGTCATCAGCGCTGCCAACAGGCGTGTCTCCGCGGGATTCCGGATGCTGCGAGGAACGAAAATCATTCTTCGACTATACCCATTGACTTGGCGAGCATTCTGCTTCTTGTCCTCTCGTCATCAGTAACCATTAGCCAGCGCCCTTTTGTTTGGTTCTCTAACTTCTCTTCTTCCTGGCCTGGAACCTGATAAAGCCTAGCCCATGTGGTCAATCTAGACTGCAGTGGATCTCGCCGCTATTGCCGCCGCCGCTTGTTTTTCTCTCCAAGTCGGAGACACGACCGCCGCTCTTGCTTTCTCTCCTCCAGTTCCCAGTTCTATTTCTACTGCTGCTACTACTAGTAGCCCCCCTCCTCTTCCCTCCCACTTTTCCCTATCAGACTCTCTCCACTCTCCTCTACCCTTTCCTTGCCCTCTCCCCAGTCGCAACAAATTCTGTTGCTGTCTTGCGCAATTCCTTGGTGGTCCGAAATCCTCTCGTCCGTTTGTCTCCGGCCCTGCACGCCGCCTGCGAAGCTTCCGGGCCGTTGTGAGTAACAGCAGCAACCGGACTCGTCGAAACGTTTGCTCCGTCGCCCACGCGAAACCCGCGCCCTTCTACGCCTTGTCCCACCAAGTTCCGTCACCAATCGACCTGGAAAAAACAAAAAAATAAAGCAAGTTTTACATGGGAGTCGTTCCTTTCAGCCTCTGCTCCTCATCGTCTCTCACGACTCGTCGAACTTCCATTGCATCTTTGGAGGGGCATGACTTCCGCCCGCGCTCCTCGACAATATGACGTCTAAGGCGACTGACTCTGCAGATGGGAAGAACCCAGCGCAATTCGGTAAGCACTAACTGTCGCACTTGTGATTTTATTCCATATGTATGTTCTAATAGGACTGCCGCCTTCAGCCGAAACCCTGCAATCCCAAAATGTAGACCAGACACCCGCCGGACAGGATTCTGATTCTGGTAACACCGAGGCCAAATCCAAGCAGCAACCAGCGCAGGTGCGCTTCTCTTCAGTGAATGAAGAGTTCGAGCCCCCGGAGTTGCCTTCCACTGGGAAAGCTCCGTCCCGCGATCCGAAGCAAGAAGATGATCTCCGTTCGCTCGCGGCAACTCTTCAAAAGTCTCAGCTACAGGAGTCGAGAATGTTCAACATTTCATTCGATCCGGTTTCTCTTCCATCGTCAAGGGTATGGCTTCATCCCACATAATTAACTTGTCCACATCCCGTTATTTCATTGATGAAGTAGTTGGTGCTAATTATTTGCTTTTAGGTCGTATCTCGAGAGTCAAGCGATCGCAGTGCACGAGAGAACGGCTCCGAGTTACCCTCAACTCATACTTCCCCTCCAGCATCAGCGATGCAATCACCCCCTCTTACACCCGCCGCGACTCATTCGCGTGAAGCTAAAAACAACGACGCTGCACAGACTGGACCTGCTCAGACGACAGCAAAGCAAGCCCCTCCTTCTTCCCAACCCTCAGAAATCACTCCCTCTGCCTCTCCCCCAACAAGCGCGCAATCGAAGAGTGCAATCGCTCAGAGCGCTCCCAGCTCACGTCCATCGTCAACAGATCAATTATCGAGACAAAACGACGTCACGCAAACATCCTCACATCCTCTCAATGGAACAAAACATCGAGCACAATTTTTTGTTGGCCCGGAGGGAAACACGAGGGATGAAAGTCCACCAATGACACCCGGCACCAACGTAGAGAGCTACACCCCTCCCGGTGCCATCACACCAATTGGCGAGCCGAATGACCCATATGCTCGCAGCAGGCGGCCGCCACAGTCAAAGAATCTCACGCAGCTTGATCCACGATTCATATTCACTGGCCGTGATTTGAAACGCAGGGCCCACCATGGGACATCTCATCCTCGTCCTTCGAGCGCGCGCTCCTCTAGTGCATCGGATCTCAAAGTGAGCGATAAGCGAGCGGGTATATTTGGCGGGAAGAAAGACGTACGACAAGCAGAAGCAGAAACCAAGCCGCATGGTCATATGGCGGAACTCAAGCGGTTTTTCAAAATGGGTCACAAGCATAAGCGTGGGGAATCGCCCACTTCAAAAAAGTCCAGCCGCTCGTCTGGAAAGAACACTCCTTATCAAATGGCGCCCGACAACGTTCCATTTGCGGATGACCATGGCCTCAACTCCAAATACGGAAAACTTGGGAAGGTTCTTGGCTCAGGCGCTGGTGGCTCTGTTCGGTTACTTAAGCGTAACAGCGACGGCGTGACATTCGCCGTAAAGCAATTCAGGGAGCGTCATTCCTGGGAAACGCTAAAAGAATATTCCAAGAAGGTGACTGCGGAATTCTGTATTGGATCGACTCTCCACCATGGCAATATCATAGAGACACTTGATATTATCCAGGAGGGAAACCATTGGTATGAGGTTATGGAGTATGCGCCGTTTGATCTATTTGCCATTGTCATGACGGGCAAAATGTCCAAAGACGAAGTGGCTTGTTCTTTCAAGCAGATCTTGAGCGGCGTGGCATACCTACATGGAATGGGCCTAGCTCATCGGGATCTGAAACTGGATAACGTTGTCGTCAACGAGCATGGAATCATGAAACTCATTGACTTTGGAAGCGCTGTGGTCTTTCGATATCCGTTTGAGAATGACATCGTGAACGCGTCGGGTAAGTACACGATAACAGTAATTATTGATGAAAACAGAAAGTGTTCTGACTGCTTTAGGAATCGTTGGATCTGATCCATATCTAGCGCCAGAGGTCTATGATGAGAAGAAATACGACCCTCGCCCAACAGATGTCTGGTCTCTAGCCATCATTTTTTGCTGCATGAGCCTACGCCGGTTTCCTTGGAAGCAGCCCCGAGCCAGCGATAACTCTTATAGGCTTTTTGTTTCGACGCCCACACCTGGCACTCCTGTTCCGGACGCCGATCCAAGGCGGCACCGGCCTGTAAAATCGGCGCCGAATCTCACAATTACCCCCAATGAGGAAAAAGGTGCGCAATTTGCATCTAGTATTAGCGAGGAGCCTTCGAAAATAATGGCGACGCCCCCACGGTCCCCTGTTAAACCGCCGGCGTCTCCTGTAAAACCACCGGCAGCCAGCCAAGAGGAAAACCACCCACCAGAGAGTCCACAGGAGAAGACAGACGGTAGCAACAGTGCCGACAACAAGACTAGTGGCCAGAACAAACCCACTCGAACTACAAGCAAAGAGGCACCCCCGCTTCCATCTGGCTCAACACAATCGGCTGGGCAACGTCAGGAAGTCATCAAGGGCCCTTGGAGACTGCTGCGGCTTCTTCCTCGCGAAAGCCGCTACATCATCGGCCGCATGCTCAAAGTGAGCGTGAACGACCGAGCCACCCTCGATGATATATTGACAGATGAGTGGGTGCGGAATATCAAAGCATGCCAGCAGGAGGTGACAGGGGAGGTGATCAAGGCGCCGGGCCATACGCACGTCCTCGAGCCGCCTTCTCCGAGTGTGCCTGTCGCCAGTAAGGCGAAATGATTTTGGCAGCCGATTGTGTATAATGATCGAACTGAAAAGAAAAGGGAAAAAAAAAAAGCTTAATTTATCCTTCTGTGTTGTGCGTTCTTAGATTCATGGCGTCTTGTGTTCTATACCGTCCTTTCGTGATATCTTTTGCGGCGCTGCTAACTACAATTAGACCTACTTTGTCGTCAACCTTTTGTTTCGCCCAGGTGGTGGATTTGTTTTACTTTCTGTGCCCCATATGCCCATTGTCATTGTTCATACACCGTAAGGTCGACTACCTACTCTAATTCCTGATTCATCTTTTGTCTCATATCGGCGTTGTGGTGGGTGTTGTGGCAGCAGTAACCTTACCGCAGGAATTTGCCGCAAGGTTCTTGTTTTGTTTTGTTTTGTTTTGTTGTTGTTTTTTTTTTTGCACTTTAGTTTTCGTTTTTTTCCCAGTACTGGCTTCCTGCTTTCTTCTTTTTTGTCTCACTTTTGGCTTTGACATTGCCCCGTAAGAGTGCATCCTGTACATGAGTCCAGCAGTGTATTTGTTGTATTCCGAGGCTCCCTTCTTTCATATCTACCTGTCTTTAATTTCACCCCAGAGGCGAGCTTGTTTAGCTATAGATTACATGAATACATCAAAAGTGATCGATTTGATCAATCAAATAGTGCTAGGTTCGGAGCGTACGTGCAGATAATGTGGATAGTACGTCGTAGGCAAGCGGGACTGCGGTATCGGCGGAGATAAAGGCGATTACGGGACGACTGCCGACAAAATGTTGGACTGCATGCGAAACCTTAAGGAATCTCCAATTCCCCCATTTCTCCATTTCCCCAAATTTCCCCTCTCTACGCTTTCCCTCTAACATCTTCCGGATTCGAATTGGGAGAACGGAATGCTAGTTTGACTTTCGTGATACTGTGAATCTGGCCGCTCCCACAATTCCTCCAACACAGATGGCGGAGTCACGAGATCAAAGTCAAGCGCCCTTGGTGTCCTCCCTCTGGACCAGGTCCCTAATTGTACGCGGAAGACACCTTCTATTCCAAAATCGCCATCATCGACCGACCTAGGCACTCTGCTGACCTTTTCTAGTCCGGCGCTGTTGCGGGTCTCACAGTCGATTGCTCCCTTTACCCGCTCGATACAATCAAGACCCGTCTCCAAAAAGCCAGGCACCATGCGCCCGCAGCCCCCGCCCCAAGCGTCTCTCTCCGACAGACAATCCGCGGCATTTACGCAGGCCTTCCCTCCGTTCTGTTCGGCTCAGCTCCCTCCGCCGCATCTTTCTTTATCGTCTACGATGGCGTCAAGCGCACCCTTCTTTCCTCCGCGAACCCCGAGTCACAATCCCGCAGCCACATAATCCTTACACAATCGCTCGCCTCTTCAATGGGTGAGATTGCAGCTTGCGCCGTTAGAGTCCCGACGGAAGTCGTCAAGCAACGAGCCCAGGCCGGCCTCTTCGGCGGCTCCAGTCGGCATGCGCTAAAGGACATTTTGTCCCTGCGGCACCCGGACCCCAAGACCGGCGCGAAGAGAGGGTATGGACAGGTTATTCGGGAGCTGTACCGTGGAGCTGGTATTACGATCGCGCGTGAGATCCCGTTTACGGTCTTGCAGTTCACGATGTGGGAGGGTATGAAGGAGACATATGCCAAACGCCGGCAATTGGAGGCTGGATTGGGTACGGCGGGTGGCGCTCAGGTGCCTGCGTCGACGAGTGCGATTTTTGGTAGCATTGCGGGTGCGATTTCGGCCGGGCTGACGACGCCATTGGATGTTATTAAGACCCGGGTTATGCTTGCGCGGCGGGGGGATGGTCCGGAGGGCAAGGCGGGAGTAAGGATTAGGGATGTGGTGCAGGAGATTTCCAAGGAAGGGTTTGGGGCTTTTTGGAGAGGTGTTCAGCCGCGAGTTGCGTGGATTGGCATTGGGGGTGCGGTTTTCTTGGGTAGCTACCAGTGGGCATGGAATACTTTGGAAGGAAAGTCGAAAGCAGAGGACTAGGTTGAACTGATGTATAATAATGTGTGTATATACTGATAGAACCTCGATTAGAGCTAGAACAGTCATAAATAGACAAGGTCGGATATAGCCACTGCTTCTAGCTACTGTCTGTTCATATCCAGGTATATGTTCAAGGGCTGTGATTGGAAAGCCTTCTGTGCGGCTCATGCACAATGGTATCACAGAATCAGGACACCTCGTGGTTCCTGAGCAACCATTGCAGCTCTTTCACCTGTTCAGGTGTAAGTAACTTCTCCATCGTCTCATGCGTCAGAAACTCGTGGTCCGCCGCCTCGAAGCCCGGGACAGCGGTCTATTCAAATCAATGGATAGGTATGAGAACATAGTCCACAGTAAAAAAATATTCCATCAACAACTTACCTCGCTGATCAATAACCCTCCAGATTGCAGCTGTTTCTCGTTTCCAACTTCATCCATGAGTCCTGATGAATCATCCTCCGGCAACAAATAACTCGCCTTATAGTCACCCCCCTCCACACACCACTGCAGCCGCTCTCCCATCTCAGCCTTCTGCTCAACGACAAACGACTCAATCAATGCCCTTACCTTACCCTCGCCGTTCTCGCGCGCCGCCCGATCAGCATGGATGACCACATACCGTCCACGGCCGCGGTGAAGAGTATGCACCGTCCGGCTGCGATTCCGATGGAACGCGCCAAGCGGCGAATGCGGCGTCAAGAGGTAGAATATGGTTGTGCTGGCCGTTCGAGTTGTATCGTTGTCATTGCCATTATTGCGCTCATTCTTCTTCGATTTCTCACTTTGTATGTCAGTAGTAAGGTTGTTGTTGGCGGTGCTGTTCTTGTTTATGTTTTCGACGTCGGTGTAGTGCTATGGGTTTGCGATGCGCAACGGACTGCGGTCTGTTTGGTTGTAGTAGCGCCCTTCGGGGTGGGGAGTGAGTTGTAAGGTTGAGATGAGAGATTGGATGGAGGGGGATTCGTGGGAGAAATTGGATGAGCAGGGGATCTTTGTTGGGGAGTAAATGGGCTTGATTGAGGAGATCATTTTGGAAGTATATTTTCCCTAATCTATCCATGTGGTGAAAAGGTTAAACAATTTATGTTAATAATCTCTACTCCGTATAGTTATATCATTATTACATTCCAGAATATATACAATTACCCACTTCAGACCCATTCATTTAGCCGGATCGGCTTAGTGTCGGTCTTTGCTGTTTGAGGCCGTCGCTGCTCGAGTGTCAAATTGCGGTCGCTTTCGGCGCAGGTTTCCATACAGCCGGTCTATATAGCTGCAATGAAAGAGGACAGGGATCAGATCCTTTATCAAAGGAGTGGAAGAGGAACGAAGGGTCCTAGCGCATAGGCCAAGTAGATTAATAAATCCGTCAGGCACAACCTCATCGCCTCCAAATCTCATTCCCCGCTTCTCCTCCACAGCCTCCTTCTCCCAGACGTCGCTTCCTGCTGGACTAGAGCCGCCCTGCTCGTGCTTGCCATCCGTTCTGCGTTGTCGGCTTTGTATTTGTAGAGGAATGCTTGTCTCCACCGCTGCCTGTCTGATCGCACGCTCGTGAGCAGCGATCGTCCCGTCACTGCCTCCGCATCGCCCGTTCCCTCCGCACTTTCAACTGCTTCACCCGCACGCTCGTCGCTGTCGCCGCCTGCTGCATGGCACGCAAACTGAGCCATCAAAGGGTCACATATGGTAAGTGTTTTGCGCCGCGATGGCTTTTCTGTCTTCTTGTTTTATCTCTTTCTCCCGCACCCCAAAGTCCTCTCGCAAGCCCTCCGATAGCTCCGATATCTGGATTTGCAGCTGACCAAAGCATCGCTGTCTGCCCAGTGCTCCCTCCGGCTGATGCACCCGGTGGTCATCGGCTGGGTATCAATAGCTTAGCGATAGACCCGGAGAGATCGACCCTGTGAGTGTCCGAGCCGCCCTGTTTAAGAAACACTGCAAGTCGCAGTCGTCGGTGTTGCCCCGATTCTGACCAAACTCTGTTGAATCAGCTACTCGGCTGGTCGCGATGGAGTGATATGCTCGTGGGACCTCGACCTTCCCTCGCTTCCCTCGTCCTCAGCCTCGAAACCCGGTCCGACCAAGTTTCGTAATCAGGTTCAGGCGCACACGCACTGGATCAACGACATCGTCTTAACCCAGAACAATTCTGCCCTCGTTAGTGCCTCGTCGGACACCACGGTTAGGCTATGGCGGCCTCACTCCGAGACTACCGATGTCCCCGAGCCCATCGGTAAACACACCGACTACGTCAAGGCGCTTGCGAGCCCAGGATCCCAGTCAACATGGGTTGCGTCGGGCGGCTTGGATCACAAAGTCAGTTTGTGGGACCTCAATGGCAAAGGGCAAATCCTTAGCATAGGTGCCGCTGGTACGGATGAAGGTGCGAAAGGCTCGGTCTACGCTTTGGGTGCTGTCTCTTCCGTCGTGGCTAGTGGTGGACCTGAAAAGCTGGTGAGGGTGTGGGATCCGAAGTCCGGAAAATTGATCACGAAATTCGTTGGGCATACGGACAACATCCGAGATATTCTAATCAATAGTGACGGTGATACGATTATGACGGCGTCTTCGGACCAGACTGTCAAGATCTGGTCTCTGACGGCAGGCCGATGCATGCATACGCTGACTATGCACAACGATAGCGTCTGGTCGCTTTATTCGAACCATCCCAACCTTTCCGTCTTTTACTCTAGCGACCGTTCCGGTCTGGTTGCCAAAACTGATACGAGGAATGCTTCCGATATTGAACAGGGTATTTGTGTGGCTGCAGTACAGGAGCATGAGGGCGTAATCAAGGCTGTAGCAGCTGGAGACCACATCTGGACTGCAACGCCGACTTCTAGCATCAATCGCTGGGGTGACATTGATACGACTGCGGAGATTGACGCTCCCAAAGTGATTGGCGATCCTTCAGACGCGAACGAAAAAGAGTCAAACAAGTCGTCGCCAAAGGAAAAACCAACAACGATACCTTACGAGTCACTTTTGCTTCTTTCCAACACGTCTATACTACCTAGTGCACGGATACCCCAAGCATCCAACGCGGTTGCAAATGGTCAGCCATCCTCGCCGCGACCGGACATTGAGGAGGAACTAGGCATCACACTTCCCGTCTTTTCTCTGCCTGAAGAGACAGTAGAGGGTCAGCATGGACTAATCAAGCACTGTCTGTTGAATGACCGGAAACGCACATTAACACAAGATTCCGCTGGCGAAGTCATTTTATGGGATTTACTTAGGGTAACCACCACCTGCCTCCTCAAGCGAGACAGAGCCGTGCTAACGATATCCAGTGTGTACCTATCAAGTCATTCGGCAAACGTCATATGGATGATGTGGAATTGGAAGTCAACACTACTGAGAGTGTCGCACACTGGTGCACGATTGATATTCGAACGGGGAGGCTGTCTGTAATACTCGAGCCAGGAAGGTGTTTCGACGCAGAAATATACGCGGATGAGGCTCAGCTAGCAGACTATTCTCAAATACGGGAGGATCAAAGATGTGCGCACGCCTTTTTCTTACATTGGATTTCGCCTCGCTAACCTGGTATAGTGAACTTGGGAAAGTGGGCCTTACGTTGGCTCTTTGCTCCGTTGGTGGATGAACAGGTCAAGCGTGACGCCGAATACCGTGCTGAAGCGAAAGCTAAAGCGGAGGAAATGGCCAAGTCACATAGTCAGACCGCGCCAGTGGATATCCCAGGGAAGTTAAGCGTGCCGGTACCGCCAGATCCATCCTCCGCTCCTGGACGCTCGGGTTATGATTCATTCGGCAGTCCCACCACCCCTGGTTTTGGAATAGGCTTTGCCACAAGCCCCGGTTCATTGACGGCGTCAGTTCTAAACCACGGGCATAACACCCACAATAACATGGGGACGTCTCCAGGAGAGTCTTCTGATTATTTAATGTCACATCAAAGTGCGGATGTGGCGAGGAGCTCCATGTCGGATAGGTCGAGCGACTACTTCTCGTCTCCCAAAACTCAAGCAACACCTGCAGAACCCGACAAGTCCTTGTCCACACCAGGAGGAGAGCAGACACCAACTGCTACTTCGGCCAGTGAGCCTGATAAGGAGGAACGCAAGAAGAGCAGCAGCTCACGCTTTGGAAAGAAGTTCCGGATGGACTTCCCCAAGAAGCTGGGGCGTACCTCGTCTGAAGCCAAGCCGCAGATACAAGAAGAAAAGGTAGAGGAGCCTGAGATGACATCCGTGAAGGAGGAGAAGGTTTTCGAAAACAACCTCAGCGGCTTTATTGAGCGAGTACATCACGATTATGAGGAATATCTTTCCGCCAATCCAAGCCAAGATCTGGCATCGGCGTTTGCCCCTAGCGACGAGAGCGAGACACCCCTGCTGGATATACCAAATCGCACTGTAGTCTTTATCCAAGAAGAATCTGGCGATTCGGTTGTGGCCACCGATATTTACAGAGGTACTGTTGAAAATATCAGCCAGGATAGGGAGAAACTTGAGAAAGCCATGCCGCTGTGGCTAGCCGATTTGCTACTCAGGGTAAGTGATAATTGCAAATCTTGGCCCATTCATTTTTTTTAACCTAGTCAGAACCAAATGCCCTTCAAGGAGCCCGTCAAAGTCGCATTCACACTGAAACCATACGACGACTCCCTACCACCAGTCGTCAAACCAGACCCGTAAGTGCTGAGCTCCGTGGACCTCTTGGATACGTACTGACGGAAATTCAGGCCTAGCTTCAATGGCAACACAAACAACTCCCGCCTGAACGCCAACCGAATGCTTCGGGCCAAGAAAATATTAGCATACGTATCGGAGCGCATCGAAGAACCGACCAACGACCCGGTACAAGATGCAATGAAACCCGAGGATTACCTTGAGCTGTACTGTCATAACATTGTAGGTCTCCCTTGGCTTAACCCTCAATCACATCCTGGAAGTTTATTAACTGCAAACAGCTCATAACCCCCAACATGACTCTTGCCACTATAAGAGCGCTCCACTGGCGCAACAGCACCGATATGGTTCTCCATTACAAGGCTACCGACAAAAAGGCAATTCGACTGATAGGGTCTGACAAAGGCAACAATCCCAAGGAAAGCCCAGGAATTGAGGAACCCCAATCCAACCAACAACCCCAGTCCGAGTCAGGCGGAGCCGGAGCTGCTGCCCATGTCGAGGATGCCGGGGCTTCACAGGGCAGCACGGCTTCAGGACCTGCCTCTGTAAATAACAGTTGATTTAACGCTGTATTATGCACTTAGGCATAGACATCCTAGCACATTCCCGCCTCTCCTTTTCTATTTTTCGTTTGGCGCCCACCAGGTGACCATGATGGCTTCGTTGTTTTACGGTGGTGCGCGATACCTCTGTTCTAAGATTCTAGCGGTTATTCGGCTGCCCCCTGTGTGATTACGGCATAAATATGTATATATTAGCTATTCAAGCACAATTTTCGGCCTGCCTAGTTGAAGAATTAGATCCTCCATGTAGTATATACCTCGTGGTAGATTGATCACGTGCACAGCCCTGCCGCGCCTTCAAGCGGCAAGACATGGATCCATTTCAACCTCATTCCCTATATCAACTCACCCAATTTATATCCCCAACACGCACAATACATGGACCACCATACATGGCAGCACCATGTCTTTTGCGGTCAAAAAGCACAGGCGCAATTACTGTCCCGCAATTCGCCGACGCGCTCAATCGAACATGGCTTGAATCGTGTCGTTTTCGCCCGGGGACGACATCAGTCGTGCCCCGTAGATTAGGTTAGTGATATCTCTAATTGGATATGCTATGAATATGAAACTTAATGAGTACATAGGTCTAGCTATCAGTGGGGGAGCAGATTCCATGGCCTTGGCATATCTATGCAGGCAGTGGGAGAGACAGAAGCAAACCCAAGCCCGGGGCGTCAATGTTAATAGCAATAACGGGGATGAGGCGAGCGTCACGGCTTTTGTCGTCGACCATAAGGCTCGAGAGGAAAGTACCCAGGAAGCAAACACTGTTGCGAGCTGGCTTAGAGAACTGGGTGCGTGCTTCAACCTGTCCACCCCCATTCAAAGTGTAGTAGTTGAACCTAGCTAAGAAATCCCAGGTATCACGACCCAGATCCTCCCGCTAGACTGGACGGGCATCAGACTTTCTGCGTTCGAAACGCAGGCACGTCGCTTGAGATTCCAGGCGCTGGGACAGGCCTGTAGGAACCGGGGCATTGAAGCACTACTTATGGGTCATCACCAGGATGACAACGTCGAGACTACGATTTGGAGACTTTGCTCTGGTGCCCGCGGCGCAGGACTAGCGGGTATTTCTCCTCTTGCGAGGATTCCAGAGTGTCATGGTCTTCACGGAGTGTCGGGGAGTGGGGAGACTTTCACTGTGGATGCTGATGAATTTATCCAATCTCAACGCCAAAGCCCAGCTCCAGGCCGGCAGAGCAGTGCGCGGGTATCAACAGGCGGAATCCTCATTTGTCGACCACTCCTCTCCTTCCCTAAAGCGGATCTCGTCGCAACGTGTCAGGAGAATAAAGTCCCGTTCGTTTCGGACCCAACCAATTTTGACCCTACCCTTACGCCTCGCAATGCGATCCGCTCGCTTCTGTCGTCTAATTCTCTACCACGTGCTCTACAGAACCCGTCTGTCCTATCTTTAGTCGACCACAGCCGGAGCTTAATCCATGACTCGCACCGTTTCTCCGATGGTATTCTTGAATCCCAATGCAGGCTACTCAGTCTCCGGCTCGCTTCGGGGTCCATCACGGTCCAGTTTAGATCTCTACCACCATCTTCTACGGAGGCTCAACAACAAGGGATACCACCTCAGCGCCTCCACGAAATCCAAGCCCTCACTCTTCGTCGGATAACGGAACTCGTCTCCCCGTTTCCAGACAACCATTTCCCATTCAGTAGTTTTGAAGGGTTCACCAGTCGTGTCTTCCGTTCTCCGGCCACCACAGCACAAGCAACTGAAGAGAAAATGGGGAAGAAGCAAAAACCATTTACGTTAGGCGGCGTGCTCTTCCGCCCCCTGGATCCCTCGAATACCAACACATCTACGACGACAACAACAACAACAACACCTAATGACGATGATGGTGCTGGTGCTGGCAACGGCGACACGAGCTGGCTCCTAACTCGCCAACCATACATGCGTCATCGCGACCCAATCCTCCACTTCAATGTACCAAGCCCAGCCCCACCAAAAAGCCCAGAACAAGAATCACATATACCCTGGACACTATGGGATAACCGCTTCTGGATCCGTGCTTCGATCGTCCCTAGACAAGATCCTTTGGCGTCTCAATATACCTCATCAATTCCCCATTATCAACATGGAGACGAAGGGCCATCCTCCAATTCTACTCCCGTACCTACTCGGACACCATCCGCAAACAACGAGGAGCGTTCCAAAGAAAGCCGAATCCACCTTGTTATTCGCCCTCTCCGCCAATCAGATATCTCCACCCTCCGCCAAGTGCATACCAAAAAGTCAAAAAGAAAGGGGCAAAATACCAATCCTGTATGTGAGGGTGAGTGCGAAAATGAAGACAGCATTGGTGTAGCTGCATTTTTTGCAAAACTAGATCAGGAAGCTCCGGGGCAATCACGGTTTACGGTTCCAGTCCTTGCTATTGCGGAGGGTGAAGCTGATGGCGTGGTGGGAGCCGTTGATGTGCCGTTGGCCCTGCCAACAATTGATCTGATGTTTCCGAGGCTGGAGTTTAGGGGTTGGAGAATAACCTGGGAATGGAAGTATAAGATGATTGACCTTGAATCATTAAAGTTAATGGGGTCAGTATAAGCTATGCACGCTAATCCACAAATGGAATAATGGAAATAGATCCACCATGATAATGAGAAAGTAATCAGACAAACACCATCGGTGATTGATCCCTCGCCTCAGTATAGTCAACCGACCGAGGCGTGATACATGCAGTTCAGCCACTTGTTTACATACAAAGAAAATGACATCCTTCAAAGAATGGACGAGATCCGTATTCGCCAGTCTCGTAAGTGTATCCAAATCCAGACGCCGTAAGTGACCAAGTCTTTAGAAGAAAATACAAGAAACGCTCATATGCTCGTACCTGACACCCAAAATTTCCCCCATGGCGCGAAGGACATACATAATAGACCAAGTTCAGGGAACTCGGTCCTGTTTGGTGCGAAGTGGTGTCCCTCGATGAAATCATTCAGCGCTCGCCTTGAGCAACGCCACTGCTGCTTGCTGGGCTCGAAGGCCCCCAACTTCGCGTTTCAGTCTAAAGTTCTCTTTCTTTAATCTCCCAATCTCATCCATTGCAGACGACAGCTGAGTTTTCAACGCATCCTCACCATCCGAAGTGCGGACATCTTTGGCAAGTTTGCTCAGCTCTGAATTGAATCGACCATAGAGGGCTTCGTTCTCAGCACTGGCCTCGCGATACAACTCATCGAGTTTTTTGGCGCGCTTCTCGCTAACAACAAGGGACGACTCCAGGTCCTTCTCCATGGTAGAGGTTCGGTTGTTGAGATCGCCTGATAGGGTTTCGAACGCTAGTTCGAGATTCCGCATCCGGGCCGACAGGGCTGCCGCGCTTGTGTCGTCGGAAGTGCCTTGAATTTCTGAATCTGTCTGCTGTCGAGTCGGCGATGGCCGAAATCCTCGAAGCTCCTGACCAATAAGCTCCAGTTCATCCTTCAAGCCTAGCTGAGCAAAAGATTGTGCCTTTTTCTCGCCTTGAAGGCGGTCCCGGAGCTGTATACGGATTAGCCACGTGGGAAAGGTCTACATATTGGAAGCTAAAAACGTACCTTCTGAGGACTTTGTAGCCGCAACCTCTGCGATTTGGTTAAAGACGATGAAGATAGCGGACGAGTAGTCTCCGACCCATTAATATGCCCCGGTCGCTCTTTCAGCACAGGGGCCTTGGAGCTGGGAACTGCAGACCTGCGTTTTGGTTCCAGACTTGGGGAAAGAGATTCTTCAATCCTCTTCCTCGGAGACCTGTCGATTGTGGAGTATCTTGGGTCGACGTTTTCTTTACGGCTGGGTGTGACTGGGCGGACAGGTGATCGCCGGCTAGGTGAGCCCTGCCTTGGGGGTGGGCTACCTTTTAAAGGTGAGGTGCTACGGTTCGTGGACCCTGAACCATGGCTAGTCTGAGGTCGAGCAGTCTTTGAAGGAGTCAGAAGATCGGTTTGTAGATTAGTTGAAGAAGACCCAGGAGTTGTGGGACGGGCGGCTTGACTTGGCGATAGGTTGGAAACGTCTGTTGATGCCGTCCCTGGTCGTAAGTCGGATAGCGAGCTCCTTCGCTTTCGACGCACCCTCACTACACCGCTTCCGGATGTACTCTTTATTGAGGTTGGCGGGTCTTCTTGTGCACTTTCAGGTCGCCGAATAAGTTCTTGCGATATAGAAGCACCAGAGCGATCGCGAGAGCCGGGGCGTAGAAGAGAACTTAAACTTGTGTCGAGGTCTATCGACTTTGAGCGCACTAACAATGAACCCCTCGGCGTCCCTGGTTCTGAGTCGTTAGGGCCCTTGTTTTTGCTGAGAGTTCTGAGAATTGAGGCAACCTTGCCCTCTCCAGAGTTTTCTCGGTGTATGCCGAAGCCAAAGCGCTTGCGGAAGGACGATGCGTTGGAACCAACAGAGCCTGGGGTTTGGGTAGTAGGTTTGGTCAGGTCGCCAGTCAGGATTCCATCCAGTGATGAGCCGCTTGGGACGAACTCATCAAAAAGATGATCAAAGTCATCCACTAATCTATCTAGCAGAGACACGTGTTGCATTGGATCACCTTCGATCGTTAAAATCTCCGCAAAAGCGGCTGTCAAGGCGCCTCGGTCGCCATCACTTCCAGAAGCATCGAGAAGATCCGCAAGGAGACGGATAAGTGAAGCGAGAGCGCGACGGTTCTGAGGGCTCATATCCGCAACAAATTTCCGAAAACATTCCTCAAATTCTCTGGGAAACATGGCGTCAAACTGGCCCTGGAGTATCCGCAAGCCGGTGGGATCTATAACCGGTCCCATGTGCTCCTTCCATGCATTTGCCATGAATGTCTCAAACGCCACAAATAGTGTGTCAACCGCTACCTCGGCTGCGGCCTGGAGCCTTGCTGGATCCTCCAGCAGGACGTTGTATAACTCGTTCACTGATGATCGGTCCACATTGTCCCTTGTTCGAAGGGTACGCCCAACAATGTTCCCGCTCCGAGATTGCAGCGCTAAAACATAGGCAGCAAACGCCTGTTCCAGAACTGTAAAAGGACTATCCGATACCTTGGAGGACGTCGTGCCTGCGACGGAATTTTTAACCGGAGTCTCCTCTTTTCCCGGGAATGAAGATGGTAAAGTATTTGACCGGGAAACATGAGCGCGAGGAGGCGGCATTTTGGGGAATTCACCGTGTAAAGTGGCCGACCCAGGAGCTTTGGAACTTGAGGTGCTACTGTCTCGTGAATGCCCTCCACCCAGGAGGTTTGCAATCAGTTTCGTTGGTGAGGGGGGACGGAAGCCACGCGGGGTCTTAAACTGCCCTATAAGATGCCCAGCGAGGTATTTGATGATAGCAAAATTGGAATGAACTAATGACTCCGTCATGTGCCTATTTGGGGTGTCATGCAAGGGTTGAAGGATATTCAGCACTTTTCCAATTAGCAAATCAGACTTCGAGTCGAGGACCCAGCCATGGGAAATACTCACAGCGTTTTGAAAGCACTGGCACGAAGCCATCCACCGTGACGATGTCCGACGAACCTGTACCTACTATCGAGTCCACATTCACCCGATACTGGTCTTCGCCCAGCAGAGAAACCAATATGATCACCTCCAAATCTGAATTCCCCAATGTCTGGCTGCAGAGCGCCCTTGGTGTATCAAAGACGACTCTAATTTTTGACGGCGCGGGTCGACTCGTCTCCACACCTTGTTCATCTTCAAATACACATGCCAGGATACCAAGGTTGCCAACTGTACCGGTTGGATTTCGGAGCGACCACTTTCCACTCTCCCTTTCCTTTTCGGAGAATCTTCCCTCGATCTTTGCTTTAATGATCTCCTCAACGATTCGACCAGCACGACCTCCATACATAGAGATCGGTTCTAGAGCCAATAGGTCCACAGAGGTGTTTTGGTTAGGTTTTGATGCCACTGATGCAGGAGCAAGAAAGAGGATCCGGCCGCATGTGGATTGCATGCAGCGTACGGTGTGAAGATCATAAACCTGTACAACCCGAATCTCTGCTGAAGAGGCAAGTGGTCCTGCAACACCTTGAGCTGTAGAAGATGCGTTGTCTAGTTCGGCCATCAGGCCACGTGCCGTCATGCGACTCTCTGGAGCTTTCGATAAAAGCACAAGACAATTCTTGTATAGCAGCATGATCCCCGCATCCGAGACAGCATCTGAAAGATCCAAATGATATGGTGACGACAACCCGTGGAAATCAACAGCGGTAATCAATCGGCCGGTGGGTAAGATAGTGGATGGCCATCCATCCACCAACTCTTTTAGTCGTCGAAATCCTTGGTCATGATTAGTAGAAGAAGGATCATCAAGCGAGCAGATGTCCTTGATTATATCCCGCGCTTTCAATAGTGGGCGGACAGCAGGGTGTACCAAAGGCAGGCTGCCTGTCATCGTATCGATCAATAGGCTATAGCGCGGAAGTCGTTGAACAGGTTCCATCAATAACGATCGCAGTTTCTGTTCCCCAGTTTCGTACACGCGCCTGGAGAAACTAGAGTTCTTGTCTCTCATGAACGAGTTCAACGTCTGGGTGAAGGCGTTGTGGGCGCGCATGTAATCTCCGTAGGGCTGGGAAAACTTAGGAAACCATTCGAGGAGCGCATTTGCAAATGCAACAGCACCAATTGCATCTGGTTCGTCTTCAAGTGACCGTTGGGAAGTGGATGCTGGTAACTCGGTGTCCTCGGTAATGTCGGCAATAGCATCCCTTTCCGTATCTTCCAACACGTTGCGAATGACATCCAAGAAGCCCATATTCACATTATAAATCTCATTCAAACATGGGGGAAATAGCGTAGCCAAGTCGGACTCGTTAGGGCTAGTACTTGATGCCGATTTCCCTTGCGCTCTCGCGCGGAACTCCTCGGCCACTTCACAAACAAGACTATACAGCTTGCTGACATATCTCTCCTCGGTATCTACTACCTCGCACATGGTAAGGCGGAGCGACTGCTTCTGATTCTGAGAGAAAACCTTGGACCGGCTGACATTGGTGGGTTGTGACGGGGCCCGTTTCAGTCGAGAGGTTGGCAAGAACATGGGCGTCCCTAAAGCCCGTATGAGAGCCGAATATTTTCCATAATTAACGTCAGCGGTATCCTTCGTATCCGTTGGTTCGTCCGCAGTGTGAGCGTCGTGTTCTGCTTGTTCGGGAGGTTGGATGGTCCCCGAAGGAAGCACTACATCGACATCGACCCACGGGATCTTGCGTTCCTGAAACGCGCCACGGATATCCCGCACTATATCGGTTGTATTTTCCACTTTTACCATGCGATTTGCTAGGTCGGCTGCGTGCATCTCATCGAACATCTTAGGGATTTGTCCCCCCGGCTTCCCCGCGCGAGCTAGAGCTTGCAGGCACTCCTTTGCGGGATCGGACAACTCGGCGAAGTATTTCAGCATGCTGACAGCCAGAGCGCGACAAACCTCGTCGCCTTGCTTATCTCGAGGTAAATGATTGACGGCGGCATACAGCGGTGCTGCGGGGGATACGGTGATACGCGGGTAGCTGTGGAAACCGGCGGGTGTCAATATATGCGCCTGGATGCGCGAACTGCTCACGGTTGCATTTGCGGTGGATACGGGCCCGTAGAAGACAAATATGGACGATAACGAAGGATCCGAGACATGGTATAGGCTGAGCTGGTCCAAAGGCAGGTCCGACGGGGCACACGAAGGGGTCGCCATGGTGGCCGATGAGGAAGGTCAGAGCGGCGCGGCGCGCGCAACGATGGCGAGGCGCTCGTGCGGGAGGGAAAGAGCGAAGGATTCGAAAGGTCGTTATTAGATTAGTAGATGTAAGGGCGAACAGAGAAAAGTGAGGGAAAGAACTGAAGAGACCAGGGACTACCTTGTAGGTAGCAGCCCAAAGGTCAGCTGTGTGGAGAGAGCGACAGAAGAGTACCCATCCAAGGTTAGAGAAACGGAAACATAGAAAAAGGGATGGGGAGCATGATAGAGAAGGACGAGTAGTGTTATTATGGCCGATAGGCCTGACAAGAAGGAGAAGAGTCAATTGAGAGAGTGAAACGTCCTCATGCGATGGTAGCCGAAAGAGAGCCCCTCCATGGAGGCTGACTAGAACGGTGGCAACGAGAATGAGGAGACGGAGAAAGAGCGAGAAAACAAGGGATCAGTCGCACAGCACAGGCTCCTCTGCCAAACAGAACCTTGGGGAGACCCTAAGACTCAGGGTTGATCGAGGGCGCTGGGGATGAAGATGGTAAAAAGGTTGTTGTTGTGCCGGTGATTTGTTGTGGTTGTGCTGCAGCAGCAGATGATTTGCGCCCACCCAGCATTAGCTGATGCAGTGGAGGACAAGAGGGGGGGACACCCGAAGCAAGCACTGGCTTTAAGTAGATCTATTTAATTTAATCTGTTGAGATCTAGTCTAACATGAATCCATCATGGCCCAATTCCATTCGAGACCAGAAAATCATCCACTTCAACACGTGTACTGCTGCTGGTGGTGGTCGCCCCCGTCAACCGATGCGTCTGGGAAAAAGAAAATAAGAAGGAAAAAATCTGAAAAAGTTAAATTCAGAAGACGCTCGAGAAGACGGTGCACGCACCTCGGCCCTGCCTAACTATCATAATTCGTATCGTTATCCGATGCAAGGAGAGAGAGACTTGGGCCCTCGCGGTTTGTTTATCGGAGAGTTTGGGTGGGGAACCGAAGCTCAGTATTCAAGCATCACAACCACACCGCTGCTCTACCATGGATCAGTGGGACAATCCCGAACCTCAAACAGAGCGGCAGGCCAAGATGCCGGCACTGGCAGTCTCACTTAGATTGTTTGCAATTCAAGCACCTGCTCCAGCCTTATGTTTAGATACTCGACCACTGGCCAGTCTGTTGACTGCAGGTGGATGTATTATTCAGCGGCCGAAAGATAGAAACAAACTAAACCCAAATGGGTATTTACGCGCTAGACCCGATCAGGAAAGCAGCCCTCTCCGCCTTTTTGCAGCTGTTGGAACTCTTGAATTGTGTCCACATCGGCCGTGGTTGTATACAACTCCAATTACAAGGGCCATGATTTAAGTTTGTTCTTCTGCCGGGCACCCCCTAATCTCCGCCACTCGCTCCTGCCCGTTATGTCGTCCTCGTCTTTACCCATAGCCGTCGACCCGGTCGCGTTGGTGACAACAGAATGTATCACGGTCACCTCGGCCATGCGGAAACATGCCCGATGGGCTCACTCGTCTGTCGCCGCCATTCTGGGCAGCGGCACCGTCTCTCGTGTCTATGACCGTGACGCATCTGCTCCCTCCAGCCCCCGTGGTGGGAGCACACCTACCCGACCGAGGTCAAGGCTCTCCTCCGCAGACGATGATCACGCCCTCGCCAATCGGTGGGGACTGAGGGGGAAGAAAGGCAAAAGCATACAGGATAACCCTCTAATATCCGCCTTCACTCGACTACGAAGTGACCTCAAAGATTGTAAGGATGTCAAGGCTTTCGACGCCCCCGCCTTGCTACATCCGTTCCTTCAGGTCGTCCGCTCCTCTTCGACCTCCGCCGCCATCACCTCCCTTGCCTTGCTCGCCTTGACCAAGTTCTTCTCCTATAAGATCATCGACCGCAACTCCCCCAGAATCTCTATGGCCATGCAACTGCTGTCCGCAGCAATCACCCACTGCCGGTTCGAAGCTAGTGATTCCTCCGCCGATGAGATCGTTTTGTTGAGGATCCTGAAATTGATGGAAGGCATGTTGTCCGGGCCGGAAGGCGAACTTCTGGGGGATGAGAGTGTCTGTGAGATGATGGAGACAGGTTTGAGCATGTGTTGTCAAGTCCGCCTTTCGGAGGTTCTCCGGAGGTCTGCCGAGATAGCTATGGTCAATATGTGCCAGGTTATATTTATGCGGCTGTCTGTATTGGACTCTAATTTAGAACCGCTCGACCTTGATAATCGGCAACCGGCGCATTCGAATGAGGTCGAGCGAACAAACTTCAAGATGGACCCCTCCGTTGACGGAAACACTGTCGCTTCTCAGCATCCTTCTGCCATGGGCTCTGACACAGCTGTCACGGATCGCGAGCACGCCAGCTCTGACGGTCCCTCTGATCAAGCGCTGAATGGGGTTGCAGTCGCTGCTCCACCAAACCCGGAGGATGACTCGGGTCCCGAAGTTAAGCCCTACTCTTTGGCTTCCATTCGGGAGCTCTTTCGCGTGCTCATCGATCTTTTGAACCCAGACAACCGGCAACATACAGACCCGATGAGGGTTATGGCGCTGAGGATAATTGATGTTGCTTTAGAAGTCGCAGGGCCGTCGATTGCCAGGCACCCTAGTTTAGCATCCTTGGCACAAAACGACCTTTGCCGCCACCTATTCCAACTCGTTCGGTCCGAGAGCCTAGCAATTCTCACTAGCTCTCTCAGAGTTGCTGGCACTCTGATTCTGACCTGCCGTCCTGTCTTGAAACTTCAGCAGGAGCTCTATCTATCATACCTAGTTGCGTGCCTTCATCCGCGGGTAGAAATACCAAGGGAACCGGGCATCAATCCTGCTTTGTATGAAGGAGTCCCCCAGGCGCCTAAGGTCGTGAAACAACCTCCTTCGCAGAGTACGAGTGGACGATCTACGCCCGTCGCAGTGAAAGATCGACAAAAACTTGGTCTAGAAGGGGGCTCCAGAAAACCCGAGACAAGAGAAGCAATGGTTGAGAGCATCGGCGTATTGGCACGAATTCCAAGCTTTATGGTCGAGCTCTTCGTGAACTATGACTGTGAAGTTGATCGAGCTGACCTCTGCGAGGACATGATCGGGTTACTTTCTCGGAGCGCATTCCCTGATTCAGCGACGTGGAGCACCACCAATGTGCCACCTCTGTGTCTGGACGCACTTCTGAGTTACGTACAATCTATTTACGATAGACTTGATGAGCCGGCTTTAACTGAGGGATTTCCATCTAACGAACAATTGAGAAACCGACGAAACACAAAGCGGGTCATTGTGCATGGAGCTCAAAAGTTTAACGAAGATCCCAAAGGTGGGATTGCCTATTTGGCGTCTCATGGTATAATTGAAAATCCGGATGATCCCGATCAGGTTGCGCGGTTTTTGAGAGGTACTACCCGACTATCTAAGAAAATGCTCGGTGAGTACATCTCGAAACGATCCAACGAGAACCTTCTCAATTCTTTCGTGGATCTACTCGAGTTCTCTGGCAAGTCTGTGGTTGATGGGCTTCGAGATCTGCTCGGTGCATTCCGGTTGCCTGGCGAATCCGCCCTGATTGAACGAATCGTCACCACTTTCAGTGAAAAATACATTGAAAAAGCCCAGCCCTCAGAGGTTGCTGACAAGGATTCCCTCTTTGTTCTGACTTACGCCATTATCATGTTGAACACTACTCTTTACAATCCTAACATGAAGGCTCAGAACCGCATGTCTTGTGAAGATTTCTCTAAGAACTTACGGGGCCTGAATGCAGGTCAGAACTTTGCCCCGGAGTTCCTGGAAGAGATCTATGATTCTATTAAACAAAACGAAATCATCTTACCTGATGAACACGATAACAAGCACGCATTCGACTATGCATGGAGGGAATTGCTGGCGAAGTCAAGTACTGCTGGAGAACTGGTCACCGGTCAAACCAACGTCTACGACGCAGACATGTTCGCGGCTACCTGGAAACCTGTTGTCGCGACACTATCATATGTCTTCATGTCCGCCTCAGATGATGCGGTGTATTCTCGCGTGGTCATGGGTTTTGACCAGTGCGCCCAAATAGCTGCACGCTATGGGTTGACTGATGCACTTGACCGGATCGTCTTTTCTCTTGCCTCAATCAGCACGCTTGCCACTAGTAGCCCACCTAGTACCGCCCTCAACACTGAAGTACAGGCTGGCAAGAGGAGTGTCATGGTCAGCGAGCTGGCCGTGAAATTTGGTCGAGATTTTAGGGCACAGTTGGCCACCGTTGTGCTCTTTCGACTTCTAACACATAACGAGAGTTCGGTCCAGAAAAGTTGGTCGCATGTTATCCAGATACTCCGAAACCTATTCATCAACTCTCTTATTCCGCCCTTTGATTCTACTCTGAATGCCGACCTCGAAATCACCCCGATACCTTTACAACCGCCATCGCAGGTTGTAGACCGTGACGGGCGAGGCAACGATACAGGACTACTATCCGCCTTTACATCTTATCTATCCAGCTATGCAGCTGATGATCCTCCGGAGCCATCAGATGAAGAACTTGATAACACGCTATGTACTGTGGACTGTGTAAGCGCGTGCTCAATCGACGAGCTTCTCTCGAATATCAGGTGAGCGGGCCCCTCAGACTTACAGGCTTGAATGCATATACTTACGACTTTTTTTTTGTTAGGTCCCTTCCCTTGGACGCTGTGACGAAGATAGTAGAGTCGCTACAAGCTCAGTTGCCCGAAGAGAGCGCCCCAGCGGTCATTGTCGTTAAACCGGAACGACCACTCCCGTCAACGAGAGCAAATGCCAGGCCAGACTCAAGTCAAGGCCAATATGAACCTGGAATGATGTACCTGTTAGAATTGACCGCAATTCTTACGCTTCGAGACCGACAAACAATTGAAAGTCTCGGTGAAGGCCTTCTGGCTTCTTTACAAGGTTTCATTCGAGATGCTAGGAATCTCCACCCTCTGGCCTTATCACGAGTGGTGACTTATCTGCTGAACTTGCTTCGGTTGAGCCATGTATGAACCCTTCACTCATCAATCAGGTCGCCTACGTGCTAACTATTAACCAGGAGCAGCCGTTCACCCGTGTTCCTGTCATTCTTCATGGAATTTCCAGCTTCGACCAAGACACTCTGGAGAGTGTCGCCGTGCCTATCGTCAAAGGGCTCTCACGATGTGTCTTTGATGGTAACCTTCTCCGGAATGAAATTACTGTCTCGCCAGACTTCTGGTCCATCTTACAACGCTTGCACCAGCACAAGGACGCAGCGCCCTTGGGGTTTAGTCTCCTGGAAGCCATTATCGATTCGAACCCTCCTATCGTGACGGCTGACAATTACGAATCTGCTGTCGCCCTTGCAACTGAGTTTATAAGTGCGGGCAGCGTAGGCTACATTGAAGAGAGACATAGAGATACTCTTGCACGACGGTCCAAAGGTGTCAAGCAACCAAAGCAAAGGTTCGCCATTACGCCATCCTCCTCTGACTCTTGCCCAGCCTATTTCCAAAAATACTAACTCCCTCCCCACAGTGAAAACGAAGTCGTCTCGCGCGGTGTAACTGCTATTGGCCTCATTTACCATCTTACCGGTCGGGCTCCAGCTCTGATCAAACAATCACATCTAGAGGATGGTGAAGGTTTGTGCATTCCGTCATCACACTGTAAATATTCATGGTTGACCATGGGCTAATTATAAAATCCAGCTTGGTCAGCATACTGGTCGCCAATATTCCATTCCCTGACTTCCCAGTGTACCAACCCTTGTCGAGACATCCGGCATCACGCCATATCGACTTTACAAAGGTCACTTCTATCGGTCGATATTGGAGCCGATAAGGAATGGACCGCGATCTTTGATCAAGTCCTTTTCCCTTTGATCTTACGGCTACTGAAGCCTGAAGTCTTCCATTCAGACCCACGCGGAATGGGTGAAACCCGCGTTCAAACAGCGACTTTGGTATGCAAAATCTTCCTGCGTTATCTCGACCAACTTCCAAACGCGGAGGGCATGCTAGAATTGTGGCTCAAGATCCTCGATATCCTTGACCGAATGATGAATAGCGGTCAGGGAGATAGTCTCGTAAGTTCTCTTTTATCCATGTCTTTAACCAGTAATACACGATATCTAACCTGCCGCACAGGAGGAGGCCATTCCGGAAAGTATCAAGAACATAATCCTAGTTATGGCAGATCAGGGCCACCTCGTCCCGCCCTCTCAAGATCCCAGCAAGGAAAATATCTGGACTGAAACAAAGAAACGCCTAGAGCGGTTTTTGCCTGATCTTTTCAAGGAAATTTTCCCAGATGCACCTAAGGAAACACCGCCAGTTTCAACACCTGCTTCCCCTCTACCCTCCACCCCCGCTGAACCATCTTCGGAAAACACACCAGGCGAGAAGGAAAATGAAAAGGAAAATGAAACCGAACCCGAACCCGAAAATGAAAAGGAGAACCAGGCAGGTTCTGAAGCCCCGAAAGTCGAAGACGAGAAGAACGAATCTGAACAGTCTTAGAATCTCTGACCTAGGAGGGCCGGCGGAGACAATATTTGAACGAATACCTATGCATTTGTTTGAGTCACTTCGTTCATTTAAATACCTTGGGCATTTATAGCGTGGACAGCCTTGTTTTTACTTAGATCTACTTAGATCGAGGCGTGTAAATATACTGTTTGTGCCTTTGTTATTGTAGTGTTTATGTGGCTAGAATACTATGATATATATAAGTAATCAACTTCACTTGGGTAAGGTGGTTCTCGTTCCAGCCTAGTTTCGCATTCATACTGCGGAGATATATAATATATAGCCAATTCAGACCTTCTAGAATAGCGTAAATGAGGATCGAAATCCTTCTACAGACTACGAGAAATCATAAAATAGTTTAGCAGCTATAGTTAAACATCAGAAATCCTCAATAATCATTTCATCTATACACAGAACGCCATTGCGTTGAAGAAGATAGGTATCGCAGATTCATCAAAGGAATGACTTGACTTGACTTGCACAATAAGACAAGATTACAAGAAACCAGGAGATAAAACATAGGAGATCAATATAGGGTACAGAAAGACAAACATAGAGCACACCCTTGTCTAGGTGTTCGAGGTGATATATTGATCTATTGAGTTTAGCCGTTGTGGACGGTTAAGTAGTGGACATGGGAGGAGATAGATAGGTAGATGGTTTAGACAATCGTTGGCGCGTGATTATGTTTGTTTTGGGGTGGTAAGTGGTACCGGGAGTTAAGGAAAGAGAGGGATTGACTTCTGCTCGCAATGGCAGCATGGTCGAGGGACAAGAGAAGATCTCTAGTCCGCATCCATGTCTTCGTCATCGAGATCGATGGCGTCGGGGTTCGCTGGAGCAGCGGCTGCAGGTGCTTGGTTGACAGGAGGGCGATTGCCACCTTCAGGTCCGGTACTGGCTGCAACGAAGCCGACAGGTGCACGTGCTTGTCGTTCCAACGCCGCCATGGCATCTGCTGTGGTTGCGTCCATTTCTTCCCCTCCAGTTTCCGGTTCAGCTTCGCCTTCACCCTTTTGTTGACCGCGGGCGATGGCCTGGGACGCAATGAAGTTGACGTCGGTGCTGTATCGGATTGGTTAGTATGTTGCCATAACAGTATAGCAAAAATTGGGACTGGGGACACATACTTGTATTGAGCTTGAACACTTCGCTTGATACGAAGCATTTCCTTGAAGGTATCTTCGTTTCCGTGTTGGACTTCGAAAGCTTCCCACTTCTGCCAGAATGGCGCGTTGGTGCGCGGATCGCAGAATTGAGATGCATGGCCGTAAATCGCACGTGCGCGATCGATTTCGCCCAATCTCCTTTCCATCTCGGCGAACTTGAGGCACATTTCCTTGGCCTCTTGATCAGGCAAAGCGGCAATACCCCGCTCGTAGATCGGCCGCGTGGACGGCAATCCGAAGTTGGAGGCGGACTTCGTGATGTAGAATTCGAACATTTCAAAGCGGTCTTCATCAGAGACAGCCCGAGTGGCACGTTCGTAGATTCGCATTGCGTGCCGAGCCAATCCCCGCTCCTCTTCCAGGTTTCCGTACATCAGATAGAGGGGTTTGGCGAACTTCGGAGGACAGCCATCGAGCGCCTGTTCAAAGAGATCCCGCAGACGCTCAATGCCAATCTTTCGATCAACAGCTTTTGTGAGATAAAGATTCCAAAGCTCAAAGGCAACTGGATAGGTGAAGAGGTCCAGGCCTCGTTCATATACTTTGAACGAATCCTCGAAATATTTGTGTTCCTCAAGGAGGTTGGCGTAGTTGACAACGGTCTGAGGAGTAGCAATTCGCAACTCGAAGATCCTCTCATACACCTTCTTCGTCTCCTCTATCGATGAGACACTCTCCACCAGGTCGACGTAGAAACTCCATAGCCTCCAGCTCTTGTGAACGCGTTGCTGAGGGGAGAGCGTCTCGTCAAAGTAATCAACCGTCGATTTCTTGGGCGCTTGCGTTGCCTTGCCCATGATCTCAACCGCTTTATCGAAGTTTTCGCTGCGCAGTTCCATCTCCGCCCACTCGCACCATGTTTCCGCGAGCTCTGCAACTGATTTGAAAGGAACTTTCACGGCCTTCTCGAATATAACTCGTGCAGGGCCCAAGTCTCCACCGCGCTCGTAGAATTTCGCGTAGTTGACCCAGAGCTCCGGAAACTTGCCCACAGCCTTCTTGGGGTTGATGGCTGCTATAGCAGCGGTGTATGTTTGGACGATTTCCACGTTGTTGTCACCCCAAAGAGCCACCCTCTTTTCCCATTCAATGACATTGTTGGGATTTTGCCTGAGTAGCACATCATTGACCAAAAACGGTCGTCGATCCATAAGCTGTTCAAACCTGAGCATCCGAAGATCGAGATCGAAATCGGCTTCCTCATCAGCCTGGTTATTATCAGTCCGAACGGCCGCAGCCTCCATCAGGTTGCCTATGATGGATTCTTCAAATTCGACATAGGAATCAAATACAAGGGTGAAATCGCGAACTGTCATGACTGTCGTAATGCCCTCCTCAAAGACATCGCGCGCCTTCTCGAAGTTGCCTTTCGTGATCCAGTAAGTTGCTAGTCCGGCCCAAAGTTTACCTTTTTGGTCTGGAAATCGATCAATGCCGCTGCGGAGAATCGCGTCCACATCAATTCCAGACTGAGGCCCTGTCTCGATTTTCTTCGCCTTTGAGACTAGTAAATCCACCATTTCAGTGAACAGCTGGAAGTTACTCTTTCCGTCCCGGGACTGAAACCTTGGGTCGTTAAGAACCCCCATGTAGCGCTTCACAGCGTCGGTATACTGGCCCATCTCCACAAGAAGGTGGATGTATTCCTCTGCATTTTCTGGGTGGATTTGCATGTATCGAGCCCAAATCTTCACTGCGGTTTGACCGGAAGCAGAGCGTGCGAAAGCCTTGTATAATTTCCAGATCCGGTTGTGTTGAGGTACTGGCAAAGCTCGCAGAGCACGATCGAAAGTTCTCCTAGTTTGTGTAACGATCGGCTGTTGAAGCATGAAGGAGAGGTACATCTCCCATATCCGAGGCATTTTGTTGAGCAGGATCAACGCACGCTCAAACAGTGCGTTGACCTTCTGAAATTCGGCCCGATATTTGGTTGCATCGCGATTCTTAAGATGTTTCGTTCGAAATTCCAAGTACTATATAGATTTGTTAAAGATTTGTTAGCATTTCCCTCGAGGTATCAATCAGTGGGATCAGAATTTTAAATACCATCTTCCAAAGCTTGTAGGACCTCGGGAGCTGTTTACAAGCACGCTCTAGAACCTGTCAAACGGTTAGTATCCTGCCCAAAAAAAGAAAGAACGCAGCCAGTATGAGAGTGTCACTCACGAAAGCCTGCTCATAAAGCGTCCCATTTTGCTGTTTGTATTCGATGTACGCAAGCCATGGCTTGATGCTGCCGGGATTCCGAAGGAGATCCTGCTCATATACATTGTCATTATCGGCCTAACATAGCAATTATCATATTAGCAATCATTTCCCATCAACTCGAGTATCTTTTTACTTACAATCAGGTACAAATCCGGCCGAGAGGCCGAAGATCGATCCATCTCTGCGTGTTGCCGGTGGGATCTCGGGGGCAGAAGCGTCCCTGGCATTGCGCCACTCAATCGAGCGGGACCAACTCACACGGTCAACACGTATTCGCAATAAAAAGTGGTGGCATGAACGGGAAAGCCTTCTCGTCGCGTCGTGAGAAAACCGACAAGCGCTTCGCCGACGAAGTTGGCAGCGGCATCACGTGATGGCTGTCATTCAGGCCTCAGGCCACAAGTTGGTCCAAGCTTCCTCTCATTCCGGTGATGTTATCGACATGTCCCTCTCCGCCTTCGGACCGCTATCATTGCTTGCGCCTCTAGTTGAATTCCGTTTCCGGATACCAGAACAATGTCCGGAGCAGTGGTGAGTAGCTTGTTGCTGTACTATTCAGATTGATTTAGGAGCTCTTATTGATATGCTGGATTCTATATAGGGCCGTGAGGCGGTCTTCCCGACCCGTCAGTCGCTTGGGTTGATGAAGAGTAAACTGAAGGGTGCGGAGACTGGCCACAGTTTGCTAAAGAGGAAAAGTGAAGCTTTAACAAAGTAAGTTTGTGCTATATCAATAATTATCTTTCTGATACCAATACGTTCTATAGGCGCTTCCGCGGTATGCATACTCGTCGATTGACCTCTCCGCATCACCCACGCTAATACGGATATCCAGAGATAACCCGACGAATCGATGAAGCCAAACAAAAGATGGGGCGGGTCATGCAGGTTGCTGCATTTTCCCTGGCGGAAGTGAGCTACGCTGTCGGTGGTGATATCGGCTACCAGGTGCAAGAGTCCGCCAAACAGGCCCGATTCCGAGTACGGGCGAAGCAGGATAACGTCTCTGGTGTTCTGTTGCCTCATTTTGAAAGCTACACGGAAGACTCCATCAACGACTTTGGCTTAACTGGTCTTGGAAAAGGTGGACAACAGGTACAGCGCTGTCGCGAGACTTATGCTCGCGCGGTAGAGACCTTGGTCGAACTTGCCAGTCTACAGGTATGAAGGCCCATCGTAGTATACGGACGGCTGGCTAATCAGTATAGACTGCGTTTGTTATCCTTGACGAAGTGATCAAGGTTGTTAACCGAAGAGGTAAGCCTTCACTCCCAATAAATTGACAGCACCTATACTAACCCAATTCTAGTAAATGCGATGTGAGGCCTTCACGCCAGTACTAGTTTTCATGAATCCAGCAACTAACACAGTTGACACAGTGAGCATGTTATCATTCCACGAACAGAAAACACTATCAAATGTCAGGCCTTAACCCCTCCTTGTCTTCACACACACACACTAACCCACCATAGACATCAATTCCGAACTCGACGAGCTCGACAGAGAAGAATTCTACCGACTCAAGAAGGTGTCGGGCAAGAAGCAGAGGGATGTTGCAGCAGCTGATGCTGAAATTCAAGCCGCGCGCGAGAAGGAGGCCCAGAAACAATTGGGTGGTGGTGCCACTGAAGAGCCAGAGGCGCCTGACGTTCTAGGGGAGCAAGAAGACACGGATGTTATTTTCTAGTATGTTTATTCCCATTTACTTGTATGTAGTGTATTCCCTTTTGGCATTTGAATGTTTCTTGCCGTTTGCTGTTGTTTTAGATTCTTCGGCCTAAAGGAAAGGCCATACCATACATGCATGCATGTTAGAATTTCGCATACTCCATAGTTGCGATTAGGTAGCTCAAAACCATAAACCCAGCCCCCAACGCCCATAATAAAGAAACAAGACAACAATAAGCAGCTCATTGTCTCTGGAACGTAACCCGAATTGGTTTCCCCTCCGGGCCCATCGGCATCCCCGATGTAGCCTCCTTCGCACTGATAGCGCCAGATTCGCTCTCGTACTCCACGAATGCAATTCCCTTTCTTCCCGGTACCAGTCTGACTTCCTGAAGCCCTTCGAACCTTCCAAACACACTCGTGAGAGTCTCCTGGTCCGCTGTGTCGGGAAGCTCCCGCAGGAACAGGATCTTGTTCGGGGGTAGATACTCGTCGGGGATAACGGCGGCCGCAGCACCGGACGTGGGCTTGAGACCAGCACCCTTTGCTGTCTTGGCGGGACGTCCGGGGGCCTCTGGCGCACCGACAGGTGGGCGCTTTAGCTTCTTTTGAGCCTCTAGGGCTTCGTGCGCTTGTCGACGCTCTGGAGGTTAATGTCAGTATATTGCACCACATCACACATTCGGGACACCCAGGTATATATGGGATAAGATAAAAGGCATACCCTTCTCTGCAAGCCTCCTCCGCTTGTGAGACTCTAACTCATTATCCCCTCCCTCTCTTAACACTGTCGCATCGCTCCTTGTCTTCGCGTAATCCAGGACCATTGGTTTATCGAATAAATCGAAGCCATTGATTTCGTCAATGGCGCGGGTTGCGGAGTCGACATTGTCAAATACTATGAACGCTTGCCCCTTGGCCTTGAGGTTTTTCTTCGCGATGATTTCGAGGATCGTCCCGTATTCGGAGAAGAGTTCGGACAGCGCTTCTTTTAGTTCCTCGGGCTTTATGTGTTCTTCGAGATTGCGAACCTGCAGAGTGTTAACCGATATGTTGGGAAGAATAAGGAAGCTTTGAATGGGATACTGAGGAGCCCCGGAGAGGGCTGGCTCGAGGCTCGACGTACGTAGACTCTGCAGAGAGCTGTTAGCTGGGCTCGGTAATCACTGGAAAGGTTCCTGGTATGGAGGGGAAGCTTTCAATGGATTTGAGAGGAACTCACGTGGGATTGGGAGGGATACTGGTGGGAACTGGGACAGTAGCCATCTTTGCGACACGGTAGATGCGTCGTCGCAGGCCGAATTTCCGTGCTTCAATGGGTGTTTTCTTTTGTATGTAGCCTGTCGCTCTCGCAGCCTCATGCAGCTTGATTTGCTTGCCGCTTTAGCAACAGTCATGTGACCCAACTAGCTGGAATGGGAAATATGGATCTAGAGTGGGCTTTTGGTCTATAATGGCAAAATTTGACAGAGAATTTCAACCAGCATCATTGGTCTAGTGGTAGAATTCATCGTTGCCATCGATGAGGCCCGTGTTCGATTCACGGATGATGCACACCAATTTCCTTTTTGGTTTGGTTCTTATTAGAGCCCGACCCTTTTTTTTTGGTGGCCCCAGAGATATATTATCTACCTCTAATGCTGTGAAAACTCATTTACACGCCAAAAGTCCTCTCACCTCTTCTACCTTACTCTTCAGCTTCGTTGGCTGACTCGCCCAGTCTTCCAGCTTCACCAAGTCAAGGTTGGTTTCCATAAACAGGTATTCCGCCGCCGTGGTCCGAACCTAATGCATGTTAGAAGAACCCCGTGTTTGATATTCGTGGTGCATACCCTTGGAAAGGGATGAAGGAGCATCCCTGTGAGCTTTTTCAACACGTCATCCCGCACCTGCTCTAGTCTCGAGAGAGGTGCATATGCCCGGATTGCAGCCTCGAGCCTGACTATGTTCTGCGTCTTGAAATGGGCTCTTTGAACAAGGACGAACAATTTCCTCAAGCTGGGTAGCGTTAGTACTTTCTGCATATGTCTCGCCAATGGGACCAAGCTAACTGACCTCGGGTCCCGGAATTGAGGCGCGGACGCTACATAACCATCTAATAAGAACGCTGATGTTTCCAAAATTGGTATTGCGTAACGATCATCTGGAAGTTTCTCATTCAGGATAACGAGCAAATCCTGGATAATAGCCGTTACTCTTTCGGGGTGTTCTTCGGTTGGGTAACTGTTGATTTTCTGTATCAAAGCCGAGCGCGTGGAGCGAATGAGTCCTTCGGCCCCGGCAACAGCGGACGTCGCAAAGCCCTGGAATAGTGGGATCCGTAGCCAGTCGATTCCTTGTAGCTCTAGCAGCTGCACAAAGTAGTCGGTTGACGAGACTTGACTGAAGTGCTCATAACGCCTAATTCAGTTAGCATATTTGTTGAGCCAAATCCAGCGTCCGCACATATGCACAGAGGCATCACGGATCCATACCTCAGCAATTGTGGGAAGCCACTAGCCGTCTCCCAGAAGATCTGGAGGCAGAGCCAAGCTTCAAGACGGACCTTGTCCAACTTCTCTGCTGCAAGACGGCAGAGGCAGCCGACGATGTCTTGGACGTGCGACTGGTTGGTAACGCTACCCTTCCTTTGAAGGACTATTTTGGCGGCTTGGATACCTTCCAGCCTAACCAAGGAGCCAATATCACCTCGTCTATCGGTCGTATAGTCATTCAGGAACCCAATGAGACTATTTGCGATATTTTCGGTCACATCTGTGCTTTAGTTAATACCGTTTATCTGGAGCCTCCGAGGAGCTGCATACCTATATACGGCAGAACTCCCATGGCGAAGCTCTTAACGGCTACCACTCGTTTCTCAATTAATTCCTCCTTCTCGGCACACCGAATGAGCTCCTCAATCACAACTCGTCGAGTGGCATCAGTTGGGTTAAGCTCGCTGAAGATAGAGCCAAGGATGGAGACATGGCCTCGGCCAGTAGGCAAGTTCCGAGTTGCACGGACGTGCAAAAGCCAGCCTTGCATTAGTTCATCCTGCTTCAAGGATGGGATAAGGTACCACAATTGTGAAATCGCTCTTGATGATGTTTCTATAGAAACCTCGTCATTCCTAGAAAGGCAGAGCATAAGCACCTTGCCGGCTTCCTCAAGAAGAGCGGGCGAAGGCTCGTAGCTCTGGTGCTCTTTGAGGTGAGAGGAGGATCTAGAAAGTGATGATATTAGACACGAAGACGCCTCAGCAGTGAGCTCTGGGCGGGAGGTCTGGAGAGTTAGGTCGTCTTTAGTGGGCCCAGCCGGCGACCCGAAAATTTCCCAGATTTTAGATATTTGTCTAGCAGCGTGTTGTGCATTTTCATTGGTTTTAATTGTAGACACCTCAAAGGTATTGAAAGCATCGATCACTGAAGAAATGGCAAGAAAGCACCCATGGCGTGTCTCAACATCGCTGCGAGGAATACTGTAAAGCCTATCTAGTAGTCTCTGAAGGACGACGCGCACGGACTTGCTGGCTTCCTGTGTGCTTAACTCCCCAAGAGCCTTTGCTGCGTGTCTTCTGGACTCGGCGTCGGCTGAGCCAATGCCTCTCCATTGCATCAACGATTCGAGCAGCGGGCTCCAATACTGGGAACTAAGAGCAACTGTCTCTTTTGCAACGTCAATCATCGCTCTTGAGCGCCGGGCCACGGCGTGATAGTCAACTACCTGGACAATAGGAATCCCTTCCACAATTGTATTGGGATGGCGGCCGATGAGTTCTTGCAGGGCAGCAGAAGCACCTCTTCGGATATTGCCAGACGGGTCCACGCAAGCGGCACAAACAAGTTCGATGGCAAGCATTTGGAGAACATTGACCCCCGCTTGGGCGGTGGAGGAGTAAATTTCTTGCCTGTTAATTGCATGGAGTTCCTGTGTTGTATATTTGCGAGATATTGCCCATATACCAAAGCATGCGGCATCCCGGACGCCAGTCCCGACGGAGGTTCCAGTGGACGACCTCTGTTCGAAGTCTAATCCAGATACAAGCGGTTGCAACACATTAGGAAGTTGATGGGTTGGAGGTGCATGGCGGAATAATAGATGGCCTAATGTGAGGATTAGGCCTTGCCATCTTTGAGCGTCGACAGCACTTAGATTGCGCTTCAGTGTGCTTGTTCCGATTCGCCTTGCCTCAGAAGGTGTTATTATAGTACCGTCCCTCTTCTCATACAGGATATTTTCTTCCAACGAGCCAGTGACAGCCTCAATCACTTCAGTAGCCATGTCCGGGTCCAACTTGAGGGTCACAATACTGAGCGCCTTGCTCGCAGAAAACCTTACAGGAGTATCCTTGTCCGCGAGAGCTGTCAAGAAATGATCAATCGCATCCTCCAGGATAGAAGAAACCTGGTCATCAGATACAAGACTGCTGCTTCTCTCAGCAAGTAAAAGAGCCATGACGGTTATGGACCGAAGGATTTTGATGATAGTCTTTCGAGCTAGAGCAGACGATAAAATAACCTGAGACACTTCGCTATCGCCTTGTACGGTACGCATTGTCTGTTTAAAAACAGGGACGATGAGAGGCGCGAGGTCCTCGGCTTGGCCGGATCCAGTCAAACGCGCAAGAAAAGATAGAACGCCGATGTATGCGTAGACACTAGAGGGATCAGTACCGGTAGGAGGATGCAGTACATTGAGCGCCCAATCGGTGAGGTTTGTCAACATCCCTAGCGCTTGCATATCTCGGCGCAGGACGAGACGTGCAAGTAGCATTGTTGCGGCTTCACGCTCCTTCCCTGCTACATTGGCATAGGCCAACGCCACTGAAAGAAGAGAGGTGGCCACCGCCGGTGTTTGCGGCGACAAACGTTCAGTCGACCCAGTTACTTGGTATGGAACTGGTATATTGTCGGATGACATCGAAGACAGGTCAAAAGGCGCAAGTAATAAGTGCGAGAGCCATATAAGCAGCACATAGCGCTCCTCCCACACTAACCGGGGTGGGATATCTTCAGAAAGAGCATGGGGATCCTCTTTCTGAGCCGTATCCCACTGGATGAAGGCTCGTAGCAAAGGATCAAGGTATTTTGGTTCATTGTTCAAGAACCTACTGATAACCTTGACCCCTCGTACCTTACAAAAGGTGTAAAGGAGCCTACAGATAGCCCTTGGCAGAGGATACAAAGCTCTTGACTGGTTATTAGCCGATCTTATGGTATATTGATTTTTATGCGTTAGCAGATATGACAGCAGCGCATCAGCTAGAGGAGGCAAAAGTGATTGCAGGTGCTGATCCAGCAACTGCGGCCATTCTTGGAAGGGCTCCAACTAAAGATAATTGGTTAGCAGAGTCCCAAGAACTACGGTAGGATTATATCCCGGCCATGTAGTGATAAAACCGGATTTCCGTGACTTACAAGGTTGACCAGCCTTTCTGTTTTCGAAGCCAAAGTCCATCTCCGTGGGATTCTGACACCTTTTTTGGTAGATTGTGGCTTCCAGAGCAAAGACGGCAGTTTGGCCGAAAATTCTTCGACAAGATCCCCAGAAGCACGCTGGAGCTTAACTTCTCGGACATCAGCTGCATCCATGATGGAGTTAGGCCCTCAACGGAGAAAGGTAACAAGTAGAAATGGCGGGGATCTGGTCGATCTCAGGATACCGTGCTTAATCATCTGGCGCCCGGACCCACCTGGCGCCCGATTTCTATACACAACAACACTACTAAAAATGAAGCTTTTGAACCCAATACATTCTATATTTCTTAAAGATCTTTTAGTGTGGCAAATTTGACGCGCTGAAAACCCTATATACACTTTTAATCGTCACGAAACCGGTGGGGGAGGCGAATCTGGCGCCCTCGACGATTTATCGTTGTAGAGGACTCTTCAACAACCTCAGCTTCCTGGACAACAATATCGTGCTTATTTTGAGGCGTTGAAGGTGTAGATTGCTTCTTTTTACCCTTTCTAGCAGTTCTGATATCATTTTGAAGCTGACTATCCACTTCCTTAGCTATCCGCGCCTCCTCCTTTGCAGCCTCTTTTTGACGTTTCTTCTCCTCAGCTTGCTGCACGCGGAGTTGCTTATTAGACGCCTGAATCCTCTTTCTTTCCTCAATAATTAGTCGCTTCTCCTCCTTTTCTTGCTGGCGGCGAAGTTTAGCCTCTTCTCTTGAAGCTTTAGCATCCTTAATTGCCTGGTCCTTCTCCTTCTGGAGATCCCGTGCTTGCTGGATCTTCTTTGGAGAATAGAACACTGCATTACCACTTTCTGCATCCTGAAGTTGGAATATAAGCGGTTTACCACGCTGGCGTTTCCTTTTCTCATTCACCAACGCTTCCTCAAGGCCCTGGCAGCGGAGTTTCAGTATAATATTCTCTGTAGAGAGGTGGTACATCGTAGAGCTTAGTTTCTTGGTGTTTTGGTCATAAACATCAGAAACAACTTGTTTTAAAAGTCTTTCTATCCTCCGCCAGTCCTCTGCTTGCAGTACTGACTTTGACGATTCACTAGATGATGGTCTTTCCTCTGGTAGCTTGGTAAACCTTGCTAGAACCTTCTCCGGATTCCATGGCCATAATCCAACAGATCTCCATGAACTCTCAATATTTTTTGCTGTCAAAGCCGTTTCCCAGCTCTCCCAAAAGAGAGGAAAGAAGTCTCGCTTGCTAATTGCACTGATGCCTTGAGAGTTATGCAAAAATCGTTCTAATCGATCCCCATACGCCTTGGAGAGAGGAGCAAAGATCCCAACATCTAATGGCTGCAGGGAATGCGTGGAATGAGGCGGAAAGGTAATAGTAAGGATCTTATTACTATCACAGAAGTCTAAAAACTTCATTGTGACATGAGATCCATGGCCATCAAGGATTAGAAGCCGCCAACGCCTTCTAGCTTTCTCCTTGGTCTCGCGATCAAATACATCTCGAAGCCAGGCGTATCCTAGATCATTGTTGGTCCATCCAGATGGCGAGGATGCAAAAAAACACTGGTGTGAGTTCTCTTCAAAGCCCTGCAGCCAGCTATCTTGAAGCTTTCCAGATACCGTTTGATATATAAGACCAGGAGAAAGAGAGGTCTTATCTGCACAGATACAGGCAATTGTTGTGATCCACTCTCTATTACCATCCTGAACCCGCTGTCGAATACCCTCACGCTCGTAGGTGCGCCTAGAAAAGACTCTCTTGCCTTTAGGAAGAATTCCTATAAGAAACCCTTTTTCGTCCATATTGTAAATATCCTCTTGCTGAATATCATATTCCCGTATTTTCCGCTCAAGCGCATCAAAGTATAAAGAGTAATATAATGCAGAATCAGCCCGCTTGCGTGAGGCATCCATGGCAGTTGTATAGCGGTTGACAAGCTCGTCCTCATGTCGCTTTACAAAGCGCGAAACCCAGTTCTTTCCAGGCGGTTTTCCAGCAATTTCCTCCGCAAAATTAGCAATCATCTGGTGGGATGGAAATAGGCCGGATCTCGTCAATCTATTAATATAATTTAAAAGGTCTTTTGTCTGTTGGTTGTTGAGAAATCGTTGGTTGGCATACTGCTCTTCTTTCGAGCGTTGAACCCCGCGATGATGCCTAGAAAGCGTTGATCGGTTTAAACCATACTTATTTGCAACTTTAGTATAGTTAATCGATTCGCTAGGATCCAGAGAATCTAAATATGCCAGCGCCGCATCCATTGAAGTCATATTGAATGAGTTATGAGGTGCTGAAGTCTACAGGAAAATGTCGGTGTATAAGAGAAATCGGGCGCCAGGTGGGTCCGGGCGCCAGATGATTAAGCACGGTACCGCGTCATCACGTGACGCATATTGATCTATAAAATGGTTTGACCAAAACGAAAGGGGGATTATTAAAAAAAAAATAAGAAGAACACAAGAATCTGGGTTTAATGGTGGCCAAAATATATACAAGCAAAACTGAATTGTCCACGCTCCAAGGCACATGCCGCCTAAAGATCTTCACTCACAGCGCCACTCGTCGGAGAATTTACAAACCCCCCGTAGCGGTTTTCCGCAAGTCGAACCATCGTGTTACGGATATGCATAACGACTATAGCGATTGATAGGGAGTTCCATACATCCTGCCCTCTTTCCGCAAAGTCAAATTGTGAGAAGAATTTGCCGTCGACGTCCTCATCGTCCTTCGCGAGATCCAAGTCGTATGTCATTAGAGCGACTACTGGTCCACATATGAGGAACCCTATCAGCAAGGGTGCCTCAATTTGTTTCATTTCCGTCGTGGTAGACTGATCCTGGCTTGCTTCTTCTAGCGCGGTTTGGTGTCGAACGGCGAGCTTTTTCAAACGTTTGTTGAGACGTTCCAGCGCTTGACGAACAGATTCTTTCCCTTTTTGTGCGTGTATAGCATGTATCGGTATTGATATAGGACCAATTTCGAGATTGACATCATATAATGCCCAGCGTATATACTTTCGGATCGTCTGTTTGATCAACGTCTCGGGCCTCTTCTCCACAATGCTGCAGTCTCTCACACGCCCGCTGAGGGAGAATAGGGTTGCGAGAGATTTAATAGCTAAGCGACAAATAAGCAAATAGACACCGAGATAGGCTGACCAAGGCAAAACAATAAGAGCACTTACCATAGAACGTGGTGCTTTTTGATATTTTGATAATTGGGTCTGCTTGCTGCTTTCCCGACTCAGGAAACAGGGAATCAGGCAAGGTTGGGAAATCAAACTGCCAATGCTTCGGGGCCAGCGGCTCGAATCCGCGCATCGCCAGTTTTAAGAAGAGAGATTTCTCCTTCTCGGTGTACATATCCTCAGGAATATTGACTACACCGGCCAGGCGCTTCTCCCGTTCCCGGTCGAAGTCAAAGAGAACCGTTGCTTTCTCGTTGTCAGGAATATCGTACTCCTCCGCCTCCTTATCCTCCTCGTCATCACTTTCAGCAACATAATTGGTGTCCTCTTCATGTAACGCAGACCTTCTCCGGGTTGGATGGCTGGATTTGAGAGATGAGCTCGGTTCGCTGGCCGCGCTGGAGGCGCCGGACGACTCTACGTATGGCTGCACATAGTTGTTCGTGTTTGCGTCATAAGATGTGACTTCACTTGCGACCGAGATATTGGAAATTTCTGTATACGCTTTAGCTTTAAGAATGCACAAGAAATAGATCTGTGTCTTACTAGTATTCGGTTTCTTGAACGGAGGCGAGCCGTTATGTTCAAGCAGGGAAACTTCGTCGTCTTCTGTTCGCGACTTCCTTTTCCGCGCGCCAGGTTCTTGCTCATCTTCCTGCGGAATATAAGCCGGGTCCTGGAACGGTTTTTTCTTGGTCTTCGGTTTAGGTGTGGAAGGCTGCTGTTTGTCATCGTCATATACGACTCGCAGTTCGTCCTCGCTGGAGGATATGGCGGCTGAGGACATGGTTTTGTAAGATCAAGCGATCGCTGTCCTATTCAGTAGGTAGAGAGCCCGCACTATTCAAGTTGTGGACAGGGACTTCCTTCGAAGTGGATGGACGGGGAAATGCTAATTTGGAAGATCGTGTGCGGCGGGCGCTGGATAGATGTCGGTTATGATTGCTACCGGATCTTTGTGCTGCTGTGGAATAATAGATGCTATTTTCGTATACAGATTGTCATGCCATCGGTGGTTCTTTCCTTTGTGGTGATCAAGGCGGACTTCTGGGGACAAAGAAACACACCTGGTGGTCACTGAAAAGAGCCAGGCCTCCAGCTGGAGGCAGTGTTTCCTTTGTGAGATTTGGGCGTAACACTGGAATTGAATAGTGAAGCCGGGAACAAAGGCAACCCGCCTGAATTGTAAATGCAGTGTTGCGGAATAAACCGAGATTTGAGGATTCGGCGCTGCTTAGTGGTAATAGATGGAATTTACGAACTCTTGCCTTGGTGATAGGAACAAAATAGCCCCCTTGAATTAAGTCATACAACATTATTAAATAGTAGGGTTTGGGATAGCGAAGCACAATTACATTCCTTGAATGGCGAAGTTAACAATCCATTACAAGGCACAGACGCGTTGAATAACAGGAAACCTTCCCCAGAACACACCCCAATTTTCTCAATTTGCGCCCCCTAGAAGACCACTCAAGACCTGCTCTCAAAACTCTTATGGGCATGTATGTGTAATGACTATCAGTGTAAAAGGCAGGTGGGAATCATCAGGACCAAGAATCTCAAATGCAACATAAATCCAAACTTGGGCATTTCGCTGAACGGAAAGTCCGGACTAAGCAAAATCCGCAGTGTAAGAGAATCCACGGAATTCTTCCTGCATAGCTTGAGAAAGAACTAGAAGGGAAGGGGGTTAGCATTTGCATTGAAACGATCAAAGTAGGTAGCGCCTTACCTGATTGCACTGGGGTTAGCACAGGAGTGACACTGGTGAATTCTTGGTCGAAGTTGCTAGTATCCGTTGCGCTGCTGATGGTAGGCATGAATGGTGGCGGAACTCGCTTGTGGTAGATGTCGTCCCAGTTGATGTTGCGGAAGAAAGCGTGAGACATAACCTCCTGGGCATCCGTGGGGCCAGATCCCAGTCTCAGTTCGGGCTCGCGGGTCAGCAACTTCTGCAAAATAGAAACCGAATCGCGGGGCATGTGAATTGGGTAGAGCGGCTCGTCTGCAAGAATAGCATCGTAAATCTCGTCCTCATCTTCTCCACGGAACGGAGACTGTTGCAGAAGCATCTGGTAGATAAGGACACCGAAAGCCCACCAGTCAACCGCTCGACCGTACTTCTTATCAAGGAGAATCTGTGATATTTATTAGTATGCGGTGCTAGATAATAATGGGAGACGAGGGATCATACCTCAGGTGCCATAAATTCCGGCGTACCACAGAAGGTGCTTGTGGTAGATCCGTACCACATGTTCTCCTTGCAGAGACCATAATCACCAATCTTGATATGCCCATCAAGAGTTAATAGAATGTTATCGAGCTTCAAGTCACGATAAATAACGCCGTTCTCGTGGAAGTATTTCAGAGCAAGCAATACTTCTGCTGCATAGAATCTGGAGATGTGTCAGTTACCAGGATAGGTCGATCGTTCAACAAGGGAATACATACTGTGCTCTCTTCAGGCCGAATTGACCTCGCTGGATGTGCAGCATGAGATCACCACCACTGATATACTCCATAACGAAATAAACACGTGTTTCTGTTTGGAAGCAAGCGTGCAGGTTGAGAAGGAATGGATGGCGCTCCTTATTGGCAACTAGGAAGACTCGCTTTTCGGATTTGGTGCTTTCGACTTCATCATGCTCAATGATGAATTCCTTCTTCAACACCTTGATGGCATATAACTTCCTGGTAGACTTGGTTTCCGCCAACATGACTTTACCGAAGTTACCCTTTCCGAGAACAGCCAGAAAGTTGAAGTGGTCGAGTCCAATCCTCATCTTCTGTGCCTGAGGAATTTCTTCTTTCGCAGCCACTTGCTGCTGCATGGCTTGCATAGCTTGTTGCTGCTGCGGCTGCTGTGGGGGTGGCATACCGTAAGGGGCTGGTGAATTAACCTTCTGCATTGCTTGGGCTGCCTGGTAGTTTTGCTGCTGCATGGCAGGGCCCTGTTGCTGGTAGGATGCGTATGCGGCTGGGTCATAATGAGCATGGGCAGGGGGCTGGATAGGTCGGCCCGCATCTGCAGGTCCCTGCTGAGTACGTAGGCCTGTTGCCATGGCTGCCGCGGCGGCAGCAGGGCTTGACGAAGAGGTTCGTGGGGGCAGTGGCTGACGCTGAGAGGTAGGCGATTGCGGAGGTATATAAGAAGTCGCTGCAGCACTCACTGCTTCAGAGGAGGGCGGCCGTTGAGACGCCCCATATGACAATGGGCTCTCGGCAGGCTTCGGGTAGGCATGTGCAGAATCTTGGGACGCCCCTGCAGGCCGAAGCGTCTTACCACTCAGACCAGAGCTGACAGATGGGGACTTGTTGTGATGCTTGTGGCGGATAAGTGTCTCTAGAATCTGGTTTGCTGCCTCCATGGACATGCCGCAGAAATCGGGAACCAGGTGCGTACAGTGCGAATGGCAAGTTAGACCACATTCTGTCAAGTTACATATGTTAGCTAGGTGCTGCTGCTATGTGCATGGGGATATGAAGAATATTTACCTGAACAGCGCTTGGCATTCTTCCGTCCAAAAGGTAATAGGTAGCCGCAATGACAACACCAATTGGCAGAGATATTGGAAAACCCATCCCAGCGATGCGGAATGCGGTGATTGATTTTCTCCTCGTCAGGGTCTGTCTCGTAATTCGCTTTGCTAATACACTTCGTGACGACTTTCGGGTAGCACTTCCGGTGGCAAGTGTATTTGCAGTCGGCGCATTGCATGCCAGCAGCGTACTTCAAGAAATCGCCGCAAAGGGCACAACGCATGATATTGTAGAACTGCTGCGTGACGAACTTGTGACCTTGCTTTTCGTGGACTTCCTCCTTTCTCTGTCGGACTGCACCTTGACGGTTGAGACCAATGTCGAACGGTCTTCGATCCTTCAGTTGTTTAGCTAGAAAGCATGTTAGCGGGGGAAATAAGTAAAGCTAGATGGAAAAGATCATTACCGAAGCTCATTGATATATGGATTCTGCCCACAGGTTCCAAGGCAAACCACGAGTCAATCATCAGCGGAGCACCGACGGAGCCCATTTGGCCCTGCGCGCCAGGGTTGCCATGGCCTTCAGGACCAGGGTATTGCGACGAACCACCCGGTCCTCCAGCGGTCTCCGGTCGCCCAGGTCCAGCGCCAGGCTCCATCCTATCCGCAGAAACCCATCCCGAAGCGTTTATCTCGGTTTCAATCTTCTTCCGGCGCATCTCTTCCGCGATGTCCGAAATGCGCAACCAAAGCATACCAATCGGGGTGGGTCTTTCGCCAGACTTATCGTACACAGTCAGCTCAACCTCGTTCGCCTTATCGATGTCGAGATTGAACGTCTCGTCCTGCCATCGGTCGGACCTGGTTGCCTTTGTCCTGGCCTTTATAGCATCTTCAACCTTTACAACAACAAATGTCTCGGGTCCCCTGGAAAACCTTGAGCTAGCCGCATGATCGACGTCTTGGACGGCTTGAATACGCATTGTCAAGAGACCGGTTAGAGGCTTGCGCAAGTTCGGTGCACTTAAACTTTCATCTATAGAGACCAGCGTTAGCTGAATAAAACCCTAGTTTTGAACGAAATGAATGATCCCGTACCATCATCAACAGTATCGGTCGACTCAATATCAACATGCAAGTCTTCATATCGTTTAAGAGCCTGCTTCAAAAGCTGAATCTTCTGGTTACTTTCAACCCGCCGGCCCTCGGCGTCCGCGCGACTCTTCCTGTCACCTTCGTCTTGATAAAGGCGAACCATCTTTTCAATGCCTGCTTTGTATTGCTTTTCGACACTAAGTTTGAATTCGAGCTGGGACAACATGAGTTGGATCTTTGGGCCAAGATATTGGGTATCATATTTGATCAAGTCTGATGGATAAGGATATGTATTAGTATAGAACTCCGAGACAGCGGTGCGCTAATAGCAAAAGGGCCATCAGTTTCCAGCATACCGAGTTTGGTATAATTCGGGCGAGCCTTAGGCACAGGCGCAAAAGGACGGGGGTCCTTGAAAGGAGCGCCTGACGGCATGTTTCCTCCACCTGGAACCGGATAGTGTGCAGAATCACCGTAACCTGAACCGTAATCTTTCGGTGGAGGGGCGGGACCATCATCAGGGTTCGGTGGTAAGCGTTTGTCGGTAGGCGAACCGGATTCTCGCTCTACTTGACGCAGTTGCAGCTCCTTCATCTTCTCTTCCAAGTAGGCGATATTCTTCCGACCATCACGAATATTCCCATCGACTCTTTGTTGCACCATAGGGTTGTCAGTCGACTGTCGCATGTTTGTTGCGGCGGCGATGAGTGCCTTTTCCCGCTCGATCTTGCGGAGGACCGAGGCGATGAGCTCGTCCCCGTCCATGGTGAATGAATGACGCCTAACCTAGGGGGATGGCAGTGGTCGGGGAGCGGGCTCGGCGATGGTGCAACGAAGCGACCAGTTGAAGAGGGGTAGAGAAAAGAAGAGAAGACAGGAAATGGGAACACTCCGTCGAAGGAGAGAACAGACGAGGCGAAGCCGGTAGCGTAGGCAGCCAACAGATTGGGCGGGATTTGGGGAGGGGAGGTTTGGAGTGTGGAGTTGGGAGAACGAGAGAAGAAGCGGAAGCTGTCGCGGGGCTTTTGTTGACAGTGACAGGGCAGAGAGGGGGTCGCGATGGATCCTGCAACCCTCAAGAAAACCTCAGCAGATCTTTTCGAACGCTTGACACATGTGAGACAATATCAGTCGATGACGAAATGAGGCCGATTTTCTCAGATTCCCGTGGCAAGATCGATGAAATATCCACAATTCACAGAATTTATTGTAAGGGGCTGTGCGGGACAGACAATTGAAACGCAGCCAAGGTGAGGTCACGGTGTGAGCCTTACAATATGCTCCTAAGAGGTTCCAGACTCTCGCAGCGTCAATGAGTGAATGAATGTATGTAAGACTGAGATTTGCCTCTCGGACTTTCTCCTGTTTAGTTCCTCGAGGCGTTGGTTTACTATGTACGGCAAGCGGCTTATGGCCTCACGCGTCTGCGATGGGTCAGGAATGAGGCAGGAATTCGCCCGCTGGTTCCTGGATCTTGCCTCAACAAACAGTTATCCGAACACGGAGAAGTACACAATTATGTGCATGAGCCAGATTCTTGCCTGGGCTTGAAGCCGGGAAGAATTCGTCAACGTAAAACGTATGTTCGCCCAGCAGGGATCTCTGGGGTCCTACTTCCAACCATGACCGCCAAAAGAACCCCTCATTAGGCCTTGAACATCCCTGACTGCAGCCTTTACAGGCAAAAAAGCAAATAATGCTCACGTTACGGAACTCAAAATCCAGACTATGCTTAATTCTTAGTCTTACCCTCCGGATTTCACGAGTACGTACATGCATCCCCCTTACTCCGTACTGTATAGGAATTTGCAAATGTATTTCGGGAGTCATGTGCAGTCCTACAAACCTGTTTATCCAGGGCCGGTCAACGGCGATAGCCGAAGGTATATGGTTTCAAATTTCAACCATCTAGCTCGCATGCTGCACAACTCCAACTATAGAGGGTTTGTCTACTTGAAAGATGTGTGGCTTACTCCGTGCCCAGGCTTTGTGGATTCTGGCCGTTTTATCTTAGTGGCCTCGAAATCCATTTACGGTTTAGCGTACACGTGACATCAAAAGACCTCAACACCGCGGGGCAAAACCAATGATATGAAGCGGCTATTAATTCTCAATTCTCAGTGCGGTGGACATATAGCTCGCCGAGTCAAGCCTCGAATATCCATTCTTGACATCTACACCCAGAGTCTCTACAATGCCTCCTCCGAGACGCAAGGTGCTTGCGACAGCTGAAGAAACATTGTTCCCGCCTGATGAACTTTCACCGGGGCAAGATATCGCGCGAGTTATTAAAGCCACCGGAAACAACATCTACTCGGTCGAATTTCCCTCAAAAGAAACGGCTCTGGTGGAACTCCCGGCTAAATTCAGGTCCACCATCTGGATGAAGCGCGGTTCCTTTGTGGTAGTGGACACAAACGCTCTTGATACTCGCGACAACAAGCTTGGGGGAGAAATCGTTAACATCGTCCGGGACGAAAAGGCCTGGCGCAAAACTCCGTTTTGGTAAGTGGGCGAATGTAACCGTGGGTAACATATCTAACCATTGGAAAAGGCCGAAACAGTTTGTGAAACAGCCTGTCGTGGTATCTGACGACGAGGAAGAATCAAACGTCGGAAAGATGCCCTCCTCCGACGAATCAGACGCATAACAAGACGACGAATTGACAATTACCGACAGCCTAATATACTCCCGCGCAGTTCGTCCTCTGAAGCAAGGAGCAGACAACTTGAACTCCATACAACTTCGATCGAGCATGAACCACCGACCGATTTGTCAAGGCCCTGATCAATATCGACACAAATGTTCACTGAACGTGTTCTTTCGCTCTGGGTCTTGGCGGTGAAGTGGGAAATGCGGTATTCCTGTTTTTCAGGACGCCAAACACCTGGGCGCAAAGCAAGAGGACAACAACGGTGGAGCTGAGGTTGGTGCTCGGATACACATTCCAAGCCCACTCCTGCAGTATCCAAAGTGCATAAATGAAAATTGGATGATAGCCAGCCCGCCAGAGGAGGAAAGGAGTCGCCCAAGAGAGATAGGCGAAAAATTGGTAGTGTATAGACCTTGCACACAGCAACCCGATGGCAAGGGTCGTCAACAACACGGCCATAATGAAGGATGGATGGAGGACTACGCCATGATATCGCCCCGTCAAGAAGTTGCTCAGGAAGTTGGGCAAGTTGGTACCGGACGGCTTTGAGAAGCTCGTGACCCCAAAAATAACCAGTATGAGCAAATTCAAAGCTACCAGGCCCAGCCAGAACTCCTTGGACAAAAATACTTCCTCTGGTACAAATCTCCAGTTTACCGTCCACTTAAACATAAACTGCCTTCCAAATTCGAAAGAGCGTTCAAAGTAGCCGCTGGAATTCGCCTGTAGGAATGGGGTTGCAAGCATGACCTGTCCCTGTGTCAGTCGGCCATCCATGGGAGCATGAAGGAAAGTTCCAATGTATGAGTAGCCACAAACCTGAATACCCAAGGCTAGAATAGCCAGTCCGATGCACGACCCTATACTCAAGCTCAATGCAAGCACCACGATAACCGCCGGGGCCAAGAGAATCAAGGTCATCTTAACACCAAGCCCAAGGGACCAAAGTATAACCGCGGGAGTCCATTTTCGATTTATAAAGAGCCAAATAGCGCCCCACATGGCCAGCGCCGCAAGCCCATCGTTGAAGAGTCGCAGCATATACACGCTATGCAGTCGTTTGGACAAAACCAGCAAAGGGAACAAGTACGGTGGAGCCCCAACTCGCCGATAACAAGCCATAACTATCGTAAGCGTGATCAAATATAGGAAAGCGAATATAATCTGGCCGAAGGCGATATCCCGTCCTTCATCGGTTAAGTTGTGGAATAATGCATAGCTGTAAACATGGGCGGCAGGGTAGACAAGGGGGCCTGTGGAACCTTTAATTAAGGTATAATCGCGCTCTCCTGAGAGGTATGTTTGTATCTGCTGCATATACGTCGTCCAGTCGATTTCAGTATCTGTTTCAGGGCATTTGTTAGCTCTGGTTAACTGAAAGCAAAGTAAGACTACCTAACTCACAAGGCACTTTCCAAATTATGAGAGCGCAGAGCAGGCCATCGCCGATGTTGAGGAGCGGTGCGATCCATCTTGTATGTTTGGGATTTGAGCACAGCTCGCTCACCAATTGAATCAAACCCATCGTTAATGTTGAGGATGACTTTCGAAGTCGCGATCGTCGTAATCCATGGCCTGACGCCAGATTGGAGCTGGAGCCAATGATAGCTGTCCTTTTTCGGATTAGCGGCTAACCTTGACATAACAAAGATTTTTCGACGAAACATCGAGCGAGGCATCTTCAAAATATTTTGTCTATTCTCATAATAATCATCGTAGTTGTTACATATAAGATCTCTCGAGGCATAGTAGGACCGTCAACAAATAGACAACGGTACAGTAGTGGTATATGTACAAGGGTATATCTCTGGGTTGGCCCCTCTGATGGGTTGCCCGGATGCCTATAATAAAGGCACAATTGGGTCAATGACGCCGTCGTTGGCTTCATTCATAACACCTTCCTCCAGTTCGTCATATTCTGACATATGTCTCCCTGGGTTGTCGGTTCCGTTACCTCCCGACATCCGCTTGTTGGCCTTCATCCGGGGTTGTCTGCGTGGTCGTCCGGTTCGAAAAGCCTAGCAAGTCGCCTATAATCCCAGTCGGTTTTGGCACTGGGCATTCTCTTCCAGGTGCGGAGAATCGCTTAGCCTCCTCTTCCAGTTGTAGAAACGTCGAGACCTCCTCGTCGGCCACTGTCGATGACGGCTGTGGAAGAATATTTCCTTCTGGTATGTCATCAGCATCCTTCCGCCTCCTTCGTCGTATCCTTTGAATCTGTTGACCGTCGGGTGTGATAATCATTTCGGAATCGGCAAAGGTGCGCCGCGGGGAAGGACATGGGAATACGTGTGGAATGCCGACAACCAAAAGGGATGCCAGTAAAGTGCCGGCAAAAAGGCCGGTTGTTGACCGCGACCGCGGATGTAGATGAGGCGGCATATTCTTTTAGGATTGTGAAGACGATAAACTGTCGTTATTATGGTCTTGCAATTGATCAGGGTGACATTGGATGGGTTGATTCTGGGGTGTGGGCTGATCAGTTAACAACGGCATTAGAAGAAAGAAAAAGGGGCATAAACATACGGTTCAAGGCAAAGTAAAAGAACCCGTTGATATTAGTTGGGTTATATCACGCCTTAGACAGACATCCCCTGTTCAATGGCAATGTGGAGGGGGGTGTAGATCCAGGACGTGACCGGATGAAGCCGCATTTTGGAGCGGATGAAGGAAGGGAGAATTCGGCCTAGTCTTGGCGATCAGATCTAATCTTATCTATATAGTTTGTGATTGGTCAAAATGCCTTCCGCCCAGCAGAACGCGACACACTCTGCCCAGAAACCTGAGGCGCGCAACGCAGCCAACTCCTCATCAGCAGAATCTTCGTCGCCTCTTTGCAGGTAACCTCTCTGCTTTTCACTCTCGTCCTCTCTGCTCTGGATTCACTGCACAGAGACTTTCATATGAGAAGAAAATGATTGTCTCGTTCCCACACTCGTAGTGGACCATTCTTTTCTATCCGGAGCTCCAAACGCTATCTCCCCGCCGACCTCTCCTCCAGAGCTCAGGACCCACAGATAAACCGTCCCTTAAGCCCGGCTGTCGTCGTAGAATCACTTCAGTGCCTCGCTTGCGCTGTGTTAATATGAGTGATCTTGATAGGTATCGTGCAATAGCCACCCGTTCGGCTATGAAACCAAGCTAACGCCTGCCTCCTCTAGGGCGATCGCCCAACTGCGCGCCTGTCGCTTAATCCCCGAGGCCCAAGTCCGTGAGCTCTGCTACAAAGCGCGAGAACTTCTAATAGAAGAAGGAAATGTGGTTTGCGTTGATGCACCAGTCACGATATGCGGGGACATCCATGGCCAATTTCACGATCTGATGGAGCTTTTCCGCGTGGGCGGAGACGTTCCTGACACAAATTACCTATTTATGGGCGACTTCGTCGACCGCGGTTTCTACTCGCTTGAGTCATTTCTTCTCTTACTCTGTCTTAAAGTCCGTTATCCAGACCGCATCACCTTGATCCGCGGGAACCATGAATCCAGACAGATCACAACAGTCTACGGGTTTTACGACGAGTGTATTCGCAAGTATGGAAGTGCCAACGTATGGAGGTATTGCTGTGAGGTGTTTGACTATCTCGCACTGGGAGCCTTGGTTCTTGGGGCTAGTTCGGAGTTGGAGCCGTCAGGGCCAGTTTATCATGACGCTACTCAATCCACACTGTCGGCCCCCGACGATAGCGAACTTGAGACTGAGGTGCTGAACTCTAAGGGCGACGTCACCATGAGCACTTATAGGCCAAGGCAAAGGACCTCGTTAGACAATGGCCACACAACACCAACCAAAGATCAGACGCCCATAAGGTCCGGCGCTCCTGGAACAGGGGCCTCTGGCAGTGGATCCGGCAGTTATGGCAACAGGACAGGAGCGGTGCTCTGTGTCCATGGCGGACTTTCGCCGCTCATTGATACTGTCGATAAGATACGTCTCATTGACAGGAAACAAGAAGTCCCCCACGAAGGCGCCATGTGCGACCTCCTTTGGTCAGATCCCGACGAAATCGACGGTTGGGGTCTGAGCCCTCGCGGTGCTGGCTTCTTATTCGGATCTGATATTGTGAAACAATTTAACTACAAGAATGACCTCTCCCTCATTGCTCGTGCTCATCAACTTGTTATGGAAGGCTACAAAGAGATGTTTGACGGCGGGATCGTCACTGTCTGGTCAGCCCCCAATTATTGTTACCGATGCGGAAATGTCGCCGCCATCCTGGAGCTAGGCGAGGATACCAGTAACGGCGGTACGGTTACTCGAAGTAACGGAGATTACGGAAGAAGCAACGGTATCTTAACCAGTGCCGTGGACAAGCCATCTCTACGTAGCCCTGGAAGGAGATACCGTGTTTTCGAGGCGGCTGCGCAAGATACAAGAGGCATGCCTGCGAAGAAGCCAGTTGCTGATTATTTTCTGGTGAGACTTTCTCCTTGTCCCTTTTTTCCACGCATACACGCTGACCACACCCACTATAGTGATACCACATGAGCATACTTCTATTCCCTTTGGCTTTCCTCCCACAGCCAACTTCTCATATCCCCATACTATATATGCTGGCCTCTTTTTTCCATCTTCCGTGATTTTCTTATTACCTCCTCCCTCGATACATCTTCCTACCATATTCCTTCGGTCTACTGAACCGATTCGACTCGATAACGACATTAGATATGTAACCTTTTCCAAGCATCTGATTTAAAGGAACGAATTGAGAGTTTTATTTTCCATTGCTACATACGGTCTTAAATCCATCTTGATCATATACGTAGGGCGTCATCCGTATTCATATACACCATTATCCGCACAACACACATTCCCCCTTGATATGGACTAGAGTCACTTTCTGTTTTGAGATTTCTCGCCTTGTTATAATGGATTCTTGATTGACTAAAATCCGTTAGGCTTGTCAAGTCAATGTGCACATTCCTACAGGTTCAGATATACTAGTCGAGAGTATTGAAATACTGTTCGACCATAAAAACCACTAGCGGCATTCATTAGGTCGTCTTTCTAATTGCATTATATGCCAACAGAGAGGGCCCGGGGAATAAAAATGAACCAAAAAATATATAGCTATATACATCATGAATAGATAGCACGAGTTCCAACACCTCCAGGTTGTTGAGGAATCCCAGTGTGAGAGTGGGATACAAAGGGAACATGGTACAGGTATTATTATGGAACCATAGGGCGTCAGCGAGGGAGGAGAGCAGTAAACAGAAAGTGGGAATATATGTATGTTATGATTGTTATCACATCGTAAAGGTCATGCGTATAAATCTACCACCATAAAAAATCATAAAGGGTATTCATTCGAAGCGGCCAGGTAAAATAGACTTGCTTCTATTGCTGAAAATTTCCGGGAAAGACAATATTATTCTGGTTGTTGTTGGTGCCAGGACCGTTAGAATTCTGATTCGGCCTGGGCATGTTAGGAGGCATTGTGGCTAGGATCGCCGCCGGCTGTGGAGGCCTGGAATTAGCATCAGGCGCTGCCGTAGACGGAATGTTTTGCATATTGTCCTCGTAGCGCCAGTCTGGCGATGTGGCTGGCATACTGTTATTCCAACCCTGAGTCCAGTCCTCGGCTCCCAGGTGTAGTGAATTTACATCGCGAGACCACCAGTCCTGACTTTCTTCAACCAGGTTCTCTGACGCATCAAAGGTAGTTAGAGGAGAGGCGGCAGAGGCGGCAGACATATTGTTGGCCGCAGCAAAGGAGCGTAAATGCGCTTCATTTGTATTGTACCACGCTTCTTGTGGCGCGATTTGACCAGAGTGGGCGACATTATAGTTGATCGAAACTGGTCGAAGATAAGTGGGTTCAGGTTGGCGAGATTCGTTTCTTGCGAGCTGGGCACTCAACGATCGTTGGGCTGAACGCATGTCCGATACCGAGAGAGGAGCCGAGTGTGTCGGTGGAAATTGAGAATTAACAGGCCCTGCTACAATTGGTGATGGCTGGATGATAGGATTGGCAACATGATTGCCTAAGGCCTGCACAGGGGTTGGGGAAAGATTGGCGGTCGAAAATAGAGGTTGGGCATCGACAACTGGCGGTGACTCCTCGGTGGTTGAGGGCGACGCAGCCTGGTCCCAAGAGCCCCACGAACCCCATCGCGCATGTGTTTGTTCAAAAATGATAACAGCCTCTCTGGGTAATTGGATCTGCCACTTATTGGCGGATATGTCCAGGATTCGCAGTGTCCGCCGAGCACACAGCCAAAACTCCCCCATTTCCTCGAGATGCTTTAAGCCGTGTATAACATCTCTCTGGGCATTCTTCTCGGGTATATTAAGAAGGTGGATTGTTAAGGCTGTGTGTGCTATATAAACTGCAATGTTGCAAATTTGTTTCAAGCCATATGTACGTTTATAAAGACGAAGTAGTTTCGAGATGGCCGCAGCAGCCTGCGTGCAAAGCTTCCGCGGAGAAACATGTTGAGGAAGCGGTGATGTCGATTTGTTGTATTTGAGGAACGGGCGGTAAAGGTGAATGAGGAGGAGCTGGAAAAACATGCTACGGTAATGTTAGTAAACGATGAGGACCAAGGTAAGGTAGTTGTCAGCTTACTGCATGAGTAGCGCCTGTGGTAACTGGCCTTCTCGTGGTTCAAGCTCCTTCGGTAACCCTTTCTTCCAAGCTTCTAAACGCGTATGAATCTCGCTCAGCCTTTTCAGCTCCATTTGCTTGGACGTCGGCTTTTCTGTGGGAGTGAGGTCATAGAAAGACACTAATAAATCCCCACTAATTCTACACAGCTCGGAGATTTGAACGGCGACTGCTCTTGTTCGCGAAGGCTGCACGTATTCACGACTAGCGCCCGTATCGGTGTAAGGAGACCATAATGTTGATTCTTCATTGGGGATGATATACAAATTCGCGGCACTCGTGTTGGATGTTGTGAATTGAGGTTGACGGCCAAGATAGTTAGACCAGCATCTAAAAGCAAGTTAAGTTAGCATATCCATCACGCCAATTTGAAAGAAAATGTCCTACTTGTCAACAAGAAAACAACCCCAAAAAGTAATGCGCCGCGCATCGGTTTCTTCCTCGCTGAGGTCGCGTGTCACAAGATTTGAAGATTCAAGGTTCAAGCCCAAGTCAAGCGCCATGCGGAAACTCATTCCGCTATAAACCCAACCTTTTCCTTCACGACCGCACCCGGCCTCTCGTACGGATATGAGAGCTAGGGCCTGAACCGTGCATAGCTTTGAATTGGCAAGTTCGTCATTCTCATGGACCAATCTCTTCGCCTCTCTGAAGAAATGGTTTCCGGCTGTGGCAGAGTTGTCGGGATCCTCACGAGCTCCTGGCCAGGAGCTGAAATGGCATCCTAAAGCCAGCATGGTGTTAACTAGTAGTGACGAGCAATATTGACTCGATACCCCACGGATGTAGTCACGGTAGAAGAGTTCCTTGGAAAGCGTGGTGAAAAAGGGATAATGCCACGTGAAGTACATTGTCATTAAGTGGTTAATGAGCCGGGAATCATCAGTAACCCTCGTCCATTGCGTGACGGAACCCTCGGAATCCCCACCGCTATCCAAGCCGGGGTTAAACTCATTGAGCTCTGACCCAGGGGGTAGAAAGATGAGATTAGACGTTCCCCCGATGAATTTGCGAGATCCGTCGAGGACGAGATTGCTCATCTTTCCGGCCAATTCAGACTCAAATTGATCCACCTGGTTGAGGTTCTCATCTTCAGGGTCTGCAGGCGTTGCCAGGGCTTTTTTCTCTTGATTTAAGAGAGACTGTGCCACATCTTCTAGGTTCTCGCACGACCTGATCTGCCGAACTAGATCAAAGGCGTCTTCTTCCTCATAATTGAGTATGGCCTGAATTAGAGTTAACAAGGTTGAGTTTTTGGTTCTCAATGTATCGGTATCCTTCTTGTAAACTCCTTTTCGACGATGATCGGAATTGGGATCATAAACACCTAAAAAATATGTTAACCAACGTTATTCCCATCCCCATGTTTTTGTCAAGGTAGGGCGAAATACAAGCTGTATGATAGACGGAGGAACAGGCGGCGCAGCTAGGAAGGTTTCCATCGCACTGACAAAGGATTAGACTTGTGAGGCTTGTGTACCCAGGCATTGGCACTCGTTACCTTGGACTTTCGCCTACGGCATGCGATACATGCTGTGCTGACACAACGTCGTTTTGACGAAGTGGCATTATCCGCATTCGTCCCTTGAGCCTTCGACGACGGGTTTGTTCGAGGTCCGTCGGAAATGGGTTCCGGGTTGAGCTTTTCCTCCATTATACTCAAGCCCAGACAGATATGTGTGACAGCGTTGGACAAGGAGAGCGCATGCTTAACAGAAGAGGGCGCTGGGTGTGTTTTCTCGAGGGCGATCGCGAACGGGACGCAGAGAAACGCGAGACAGCTTTTGCAAACTTGAGACCCGAAACAATGGGCACACCATCGAAATGGCTACTGATGTTTGACGGCAATGCGATCTACCCCGGGATCCGGGAATGCGTTAGGTCGGCGCGTACAACGTAGAGTTTAAACGGAGCATGGCGCACTGACAGGCGCAATATCATTTGGCCATGCTCCAAATCAAATATTGAGACCATATACTTACAGCTTTCTTCAGCAGGATCGAATGATGTCCCCGGGGTTGTCATCCATGACCCGCAAGTGGAGGCGGGCAGCGTTGGGGGGCCGGGGGCTCTAGGAGGGGGATCGTTGATCGGAGTCAGATGGCGATCGCGAGCAGGACCAGTGGTTTCAGTTGTCGATATGCGGCAACGAGGAGCCGGGATGGAAAGAACCTTGAACGATTATTGGGTGACAAACTCTGTGCAAGATAGCAGGTGGAATCCTGATAGTCCGGGGTTTTTGTCAAGCAGCATGAAATGCCTTGACATTCCTGTGGTTGGCTGAACGGCCCGATAAGCACTGCTGACTAAGCTGTCGCTGTTTCTCTGGGAGAAGCGACACGGTACCAACTGGGCTTTCGTGGGGGATGCAGCTCTCCGTGGTTAGAACTCGCAGGCCTTAACAATGGTGTTTAACAATGGGGCATCACTTGTATCTCCACCTCATAGAAGAAGGATTTTTATTACAGTGACTACGCCCGTGCGAGTATGCAAACATATTTGAGCCTCAGATCGAAGGCGCTATGGTTCACACACATTCCCAATCCCGCCAAGCCTATGTCCGACTCGAGAGAAGTCAATTGTACGACAACCTGAATCTTCCAGAGGAGACTCTTCCGTTAACAGCTCTGAGGCGCTGGAGTGTCTGATGTCTGTCCCTGGTTGCTTTGGATTATGGTACAGAGTACGGTTGTGTGTCAAACAAGCAAATCAGCTGACTCTGGCGCGCCCAGCCAAGATCGCGTGAGCGTCAGCGTTTTAACTTAGTTAACTTACTACGTAACTAGTTAACGCTCTTGATCATGTATTAGTAAGTCATTACCGACTCGTACTTTGGAGTCGTCGAAATCGGAATCCTTGTCTACACCGTGTAACTCGGGATTGTTCAGAGAGGTTGGGCACGCAGGCACTGCAAGGCATCAACCTGGAAATAGTTAGTTAGCCCTAATCGAGTTAGGTAATAGACTGCTCATGAGTGTTCAAATAAGCGGTCGGCTAGAAGAAGACAAGAGCAATCGAATGTTCTTGCGTGGGGATGCTCCTACAAGTTGGCTTTGTTATTTGTTGTTTTGGCTCTCCGTTTCTCCATCCTTTCTCACACAAAACACTGGCTGAAGAAGAGAAACTTGTCAGATCGCGGTATTGTATTGTCACAGCTGTCATTTTTGCAACATCAAACACACGAAAACGGGGGCCATGCGAGAATCCAAGCCAATCACCAGGTTCACTTTATAATAGGCCATGAATAATGGTAACTCAAATACAAATACGATACGCAGCCGACTTTTAAAACACGACCCGGAGCGACGGTCCACTGCTGGATGCCGTCACACCCGCTCTTTTTCCTTATCTTTGGCTTTGATTGTGATTGAGATCATGGTTATCCGCCGCTCTTCTACTGCTCCAACTACACCTACGTTACCTATCTACCCAAGAAACCTCTCGTGTCTTCCCCATCCTCCTGCCCACTGCTGGTCCATCCTCCTGCCCACTGCTGGTCCATCCACGATCTTCTTCATCGTCAAGGGTGCCTTTGCTGGTGACCGTCACTCTACCTCTTGACCAGTCATACAGCTGCAAGTCGCGTGCCTGCATCTTTGGTGCGGCCTCCCGCATCGGGCCTCCACGCTTTAACGCTGCCAACACAGCAACCGTTCACGGTAGTGGGCCTATTATTTATCATCGCCGAAATACTTCCTTTCTCTCTCTCTCTTTCTCTCTCTCTCTCCAAGCACTTCCTTTCGAGTCAGAGCGTCCGCTTACTACTGGACACCTTCCATTCTTCACTTTCCCTCCTTTCCTGTTCCATCCATGTATCTCGCCCAAACTCTCGACCAGAGTGCCTCGTCAGGCTTGGAACTTTCCTCCGGTAATCTCCGCTGTGGCCTCAAACAGTAAATATGATGGTTCCTAGGGGCTTTCTCTTTAGCTCAATACCTTCGCCAAAGCCGCTTGAACGAAACGTGAAACAGCGGCCCCTAGTTGCAGTGTCTTCGATCGACATGATGCCGCAAAAGGATGAGTCGGCTCTTCAGTTACCAATCGAGTCCAACTCGCAGAGCATGCACACTACTCCGGTCGTCATCCCTCCCAAGCGCGGTCACCGAACGGCATCTCCGCTCACTGGCACAGTAAGGAAAGACCCAAGGACCCCGAAAAGAACCCGAGTTTCTCGCCAGTCATCGCCGACGACCCTGGGTGACCGGCCGGTACCGACATCTCTCGCATCTATATTGGAAGCCACTGCAATCCCTGTCCCACGGCGAAGTTGGGCTGCTCGGGAATCTCGCAAGCTTCCTCGTGGGAACCATGTGCAAGACTTCAGCAAGTTACTGATGGACGGACTGGATGACCCAGCATTCTGTGGCACGGGAAACTCCGCACTGGACGTCCTACTTAGTCCTCCGGAAGAGATCGAGAAATCTTCCGCCTCAAGTGATGGTGGCAGCGAATCGCTTTCATATTCTGCGCCATCTATCTCGGCCGACTCTGTGCCATCTCTGGATGCGGACTTGGAAACCCCTTCAAGTCTCTCCACACCGTTTACCCCGTCTAGTCAACGAAGCTCTTCTGAGAAGAGCTCACGGCGCCGGCGCCCATCCAATTGCGAGAATTGTGTTTCTGATCACCCACTTCTAGACAGGGCGCAACCAGAGTCGGAAGATGAGCAAACAGTAAACAGTCATAAGTCATGTCCGCTAGACTCTCCACCTCCCAAAGGTTTAGCCGCCTCACGGTCCTTCCCGCGCCTGGGGTCATTTAAGTCGAACCTAACAGCTTCGCTAAGAGCGATCAAATCAGCAGCGCAAACTGTTTCAACTTTTGCATCACCATCGGTTCAGCCCGATGACTTCCTCACCCGCTCATTGTTCACCATCACCCCGAAAATGACGGATGACCGGAGACCTCCTCCGATGAATGAAACACCACCTCCAGCCTTGCGTCGGTATCTGAATCCAACCATGTTCTCGCCTGCGGAGATGTATAGCTTCCAGGACCAACCGCATGAATCGCTTGACTCGCAGAATTGCGCGATCTCAGTCCAGATGCAAACATACCATCGTTCAGGAAAGACTTGGTCCCAAAGGGGGCGCTTCCAGTTCTCCAGCTCTAAGAACCGCAGCCGACAGTCTTCGCCTTTTGATCCCGAGACACCTCCAATGTCACGTCCGCGAGAACCTCGAGAGAATAGCGACTTCCTTCGCATGGTTGTTCTAGAGACAAACATGAGACGCCGAGGAAAACTACGAGATGACATCCCCACTCGAGCTCGGGTCTGCCTACCCCCTCGTAAGACTGGCCAAACCAAACTCGTTCCATTCGAGTATGAGGAAGAAGATGAGCTAGAACCTGCTATTCCGTCTCGATGGATTGGAATTTCCATTGAATCATTCTGATCCTACACATTCGCTTTCCTTTGTCATTTTCTTTCCATCCGCCACTTTCGTTATGCACAGCGCCGGGCGTCTTCATTTGGTTCGGCTCTCGTATCCATGACTATTTTCTTACACGGTACTTGCATTTTGGGTAGGTATTTTAAGCCTGCTTTGGGGATAGTTTCAACAGCGCAAAGGGCAAGGTGTTTGGGTGCTTGATACCACTTTCCCCAGTCTTTCTTATATACAAAATGGCTGTCGCCTCAATATAGCGAAGATTACATCTAAAATCAGAACTGCTATTACTATGATTAACTTGAATATCTAAAACCACAACATGTACTCTGTATTGAGAGAACCGGTCGGTCTGCAACGGGCACAGCATCCGAGGTATCTACTCTGAGCCAATCGTCTGCAATTATATAGAAGCTTCATGCACAGCGATGTTCCATGGATGCCACCAAACACTAGTGCAATGGATTTGCACTAGAAAATCCCCAGATAGGATAGTATCCAACCCTTACGTTGGTTCACGTTTCCTCGCAGAGCGGGGGAAACTCAGGGCGAGAGATCCATCCCTTTTCGGTAGTATATGGAATTCAGTATGGGGGGAAAGCTACCTAACTACTAGTTTCTTATCTGAACAGTTGCACGCCGGTCGTCGGTCCACTCGACGCACCGTTACCTACAGTAGGTAACGGCTAAGTTCAACTGCATGGATGCCGGATATCCTGCGCTGTCTGACAGCCTGACTTCTCTGTGTCCAGTGAGTGGTGAACTCTTATCTCTACCCAATCGAGGACTAGCGTCCAACCCCATTTGCAGCTTTCCTGCTTGCTTTGGTTCAAGAGAGGGGTCGCCTGCCTTTTCTTTGTCGGCAGGATCGCTAAGGCTGAATGGATGAATGCAGTGCACGGACGGGGTTGCGATTGGGCATATTGTTGAGAACATGCGGATACTTAATGGTCATCTGGCTATGTTGGCGACTTGGCTGATACTGCCGGTGACAGGAAGGGGAAATAATGAAGTCATACTCATTTGGGTACTATATTTTGAAGCTAGGTGATTATTACCGCTATGGCGATCAGGCGTATGTATTTGCATACTTGCATAGACAAGGGGTATCTGAATTTGGAAATGTGTAATATATGTTATACCATTCGTTCACTGGGATTTGGGATATGCTGATATAGGCGTGAATATTCTCATTATTTTCGGGACGGTTGGAAGCCTAGATAAGTCGAATCTAGTTAGTCTGTTTGGCTGGACTTCGGCTAGGTGAATGAAGACTCACGCTCTTCATCCAAGAGTGTCCGCTCTTTCCAGCTTTCCTCGATCCAATCGACCTTGACAATGTGCGGAATCTTTTTCCACGTTGATAACGTTTCGCGAAGTGTAGATACTTCCGATGCTGGGGTTTCTGGGCCGACGACGATATGTGTAACGGATGGATCCTTCGATGAGTGTGTCACGCTTGCACCTGCAAACCTCACGGTATTCCTGGCTAGGTGGGTTCGATGTGACTGTTTTGGTTGAAGACTGTTTGATTCCAGATCATCCTCGCCATTTTTAGGGAAATATACGGTCAATCCCTTGAATAGCCACCCAGACGGCATTGTCCAACCAGAATCGACCTTTCCTTGGATACTTTCTGTAACCCTTTCAATGGCTTCAAGACTACAGGTTTCATTGTCCTCCCGTTCTTTGCCCATTTGCTCTAGAAGCTTGTCGATGTCAGCAAGCAACCATGTCATGGACTCATAAACGACACTTACATCCCGCAGCTCTTCGACTGTGGTATCACGAGCATAACTGTCTTTGAATTGATCTACGCTCGCTGATACTGATTCTTCCTTATCTCTTGTGGTGAAAAACATATGCCTACGCGCAGTCAGTGAACGCCTCATTCCCAGTCATTTACAAGGGACCCCATACCTAGGCTCAAGAGGAAGAAGCAAATCTGGAAGACCAGCGTCAATTTCACTTTGTCGGATACAGTCAAGTATCCAAGATGGTCGTATGATGTCGGCATCGCCACTTTTCTGCAACGATGCTGCTTTCACGGTTCCTGTTCATGTGTTAATCATCAAACGGTTCGCAAAAGATCTCCGGGTATAGCTTACTCCTATCTGCGATACAAATCGTATTGGGAGCGGCGCTATTCGTTTGATAAATTTTGCCTCCATTGGCTTTCACCAGGCTTTCCAGTTCCGTCTTTGACTTCTTGACTGGCGAATTTGTATCGGTTAAGATATCTATGACTGGTTAGCTATCGGCGATAAGAGAAGTACCAGGGTGGTAGTTTACAGAAGTTGAGCCCATTGAATATATGCCTTGATGGGCCAGAATATTGAACCTCTGCATCCTCGCTATATCCCGCTACCGTAAGCGGCTTCTTAGTCGACGTCTTTACCCGTTTCTTGCGAAAGTTCTCAACATTGAACTCCTTCTCTTTTTGTTCTTGTTCGACGTTGGACTTCAGATCTAGGAATTCCTGCACAGACAGTGCACTACTCCAGTCCTTATCCATGCGCAGCCGCTTGAACCGCGGAAACCGAAGCGTCAAGCCGATTCGAAACTGATCACTAACCGACACGGAGGCCGCTTTCACACAGAGGACCACCGAATTCTCGGGTTTGATCCACATATCTGGTCGTTCGTGCTGAGCATCGCCCCCTGCAAGTTCAATATATGCCGTGGGCGGCCTTTTAGGGTTCCACTCCGTCCACTTGCCGTCGGTGTGATGTCGGATGTTCGCATAGTCGGCGGCCGTGAAACCTCCGCCTACTTTGCAGAAAGAGTAACACTTGGTGGGTTTCGACCCTTGAGAAGACTGGCCCTCATCAACCCTCAAGCCGCACAAGAAGCTAGAAAGGTTGCCGCCTCGATGGCCAGATCCGTAGTAGCCTCCGATCACGACGAGGTCAAGAGATTCCCCAAACTCGGTCATATATTCGGGCTTCACTTTCATCCAGTCATCGTGTCGCTCATTCAAGCGGTATGGGGACCTAGGATTCTTTAGAACTAGGCCTTCAGAAGCTTCCGCAACCGCCCTCCTGAGCGAAGCTTCAACCTCGGCCTTGGCAGTAGCCTCTTCGAATGAATGTATTTCAAATCGTCGATGTACAGGCTTTATGACTTTCTGTAAAGCATTTCGACGATCACGTAGTGTGTACCTTGTCAGGTCTCGACCGTTGAGATAGAGGATATCAAAAATGCGGAGTAGCGGGTGGATGCCTTGTTGAAATGGACTCCTTTGCTCAGATAAAGCAGCCGTCTTGAGTGTACCAAAGGGTTCAGGGGCATCTTGTTCAGTGTTCCAGGTAATCATTTCGCCATCTAGTATCAGGTTATCGACCCCGTCTGCGAAGGCGTCTTTGAGGTGTCGGGTCAAGGAACCTGCCTCATCATATATGCCATTGCCGTAAAGATATGTGTAGTCTTTGGCTTTTCGTGACCAAAATTTGAACCTTTTGCCGCCTGGTACAGAAGCATCAGACACCATATGAATCTGCATACGTTCTCCATCAAGCTTTTCCTCAATCCAGAAAACAGTATCATCCTCCGTTGGTCTCATGCGGGAAATCATGCGATCCAATGACTGCATCTGAAACTGCGCGAGCTGTGGCTGGAAACATTGCATCAATGAAACACCTCGATCTTCTGCATCAAGCCGGATATTGGGGTCGTGGAGCTCCCAGCAAACACGGCGAAGACTGCTTGATATACTGTAGAGGTTTTCCGCATCAGGATGCCACACATCAAAGAAGGTCCGCTCTGTCGCTCCCACTTTCATCTGCCGAAGTATAATCCGGATCAACCACATGAGCTCCTCAGGGTTCATGCGACGGTAGAACTCCGCAAGAATCGGCAACTGCTGCTCCTCCTTCGACGCAGTGGATAGCTGGTCAAGCTTCTCGTTAACTTCTTCGATCAACATATGCCCGGCTTCCGTGCGCATTGGCCGTTTCGAGACGACATCATAGCACCTTCCGGCAAAATCGCCTGCCATGCTGGAGGTGGCCGCTTGCCCAGGAAGCTTCCAGTTCAAAAGATTAAACCCATCCTCGGAGTTCTTATCAATCTTCATAATTTTAACGAGCATCTTCCCTATCATCTTCTCTTTCATCCCATACATTGCCCGGTCTCGGTCCTTGTCTGGAAGGATTAATCGGAATGCGGGGTATATGTCATCGCCCACCTCTTTCCGCCATCTTGAAATGAAGCGATCTATTACATCACGCCGTCTCTCAAATGGATTAAGATTTGTGGCTGGCTGGCCATGAGGACCGACTTTTCTGCGACCTCCTGGTGGCCCAGCAGGCTTCTTTTTTATTTCACTAAGAGGGCGGAAGAGAGTCTCGAAGAGATCGTGGAATGGCAAGGTGGGAGCAGTGTTTCGAGGACGATTCGGATATCTATGTTAAATCGCAATGTCAGCCCAATTGTGACATGGGAGAGATAGAGGAGGGAAGAATATAAATTATGCGCTTGTTTACTTTTCATCAAGATCGGTCTCTTCGTCCTCCATAACTTCGCGCATGTTTTCATCGCGATCCATCGTGATTGCAAGGACGTATTCAGAGATTCCGTATCCCAACAAGAGATATTTATGCTTCTCGCGGGCCAGGAATAGCTTGGGAATTTGAATCGGCCATGTCCATGTCTGAGCTTGAGGAGGCGGAGACGCAGATCGTAGGCAGCTCTAGGCTCCAACAGTTATCGATAAGGATGCATGTGAGGTGACATCACCAGCCAGGCCGTCCCTCGCACAATGACCACACAACAAACTCAGAAACCGTTTTGCTACAGCAGTATAAATAAAATCAACCATGTAGATTGCTGGTAAAGGTTCCCCAAGGCTGTATTCACCTCTGAGTATCGTATGGGTGGTGGGGTGACATCTGCTCCGATCTTCTTATCTTATCAGTACTTTTCCCCAATTTTGAGTTGGAGAAAGAAATCAGAAATCATCTACTTTCCAACCTTGCCAAACTTCGTCTCTTAATTAAACTGCGTTTCCAGATGCCCAGAGGAAGGCCTGGGTCTGTACTTGCTCCATATCGGTATTGCAAGAAGCAATTCAAGCGACTGGGGCAGTTACAACGCCATAAGTGAACCCGCCTGAGACTCTCTTCCCCGATACTGTTTACGTTACCTATCTTCAATCCACACTTGGAAGTATTTATAAATTACTCTGTACGTATTTCCAACTGAGTTGTTTTTGCGTAAACTCCCAGGATAAGTCAATCATTTGCCACCGTGGTGGCTCGTTCGGACGGCAGTAAGTATATGCCTCTGCACATTGTGAGATTCAGTGCCTGAATTTCTTTCCAGGGAACTTTTGGCGCGCCATGAAAGGTTATATCATTCAGAGGGAATTTCTAGACATGAGGTTGATACAGGTATTCGACGTCCTCCACACACACCAGGCTCCTTCAATCAAATCCCAAACACAGGCCTGACACCATAATGAACCCTTCCCTAGACCGCACAGTCCTACAATGTGTTCACGCACTCATCATCCCCGTGCGAGCGGGTATTGCTTACGTCGCGCACACACAGACATTATATTGGGGCATTCAGCACTCAATATGCCATCTTGAATTTGCTATGGTTCTCACGATGTGGTTGTGGAAGATTACGAAGACTGTTCAAGTGGACGAAGTGGATTCACTACGTGGATATGAGCTGCAACTGCTTGCTATGACGCAGAGTTTGGTTCAAGAAACCCATCTACGAGAGACGGTAGATCAAGAGGACAACCTTGTGGCCAGAATCAATTGTCTTGCGGCATCAATAAGTCGACTTCGGCTGGAGATCTCTTTCTGTACTTGCTAGTACTCTGGAATCGCAGCTCCCTGGCAATTGACAAACAAGAGACATACCGGAAATATATTATGCATAAGTGGGGAAAAGTAGAGAGGAAGAAGGGTGTCGATATATCAAAGGAGACGTTGGGAGTTATCCAGCCTTCATGTTTTCTTTCACCGTGCACGTCTTGGCCATCATCAACTGGATGTAGCGAGGCTCTGTGACAAGTTCCCTGAAAATACAGATAGGGCGTTTGATAGAGCTCGAATGAAGACAACAATACAACGGACATTGCTTCGTTTGCTGGCCTGTGACTTTGTGGCTTAAATATCGCTTCCTCTCCCGCCATCGTCCCTTTTCCTCAGCGTCTACTTCACATCTCTCTTTCCTCCCAAACTCCGACGAATACACTGTCAAGTACGCGCAGTGTCTGTTACTTCTCGGGCATGCCTCTTATGTTGGACAGCAAGTATAACACACTACACTCGCAATGCCTTTTCCGCTTCTCCCACACCTAGCCGAATGGGCGCCTGTTGAACTCAACGGGCTAGGCATCTTGACTATCTTCGGTGATAAGTCTATTGGAAACTCCATTGGCAACCTTGTCCATTCCTGGGCAGATTGGATGCGCACCTTCGGATCATTCGTGGTTGCGGACAACCAGATCACGCAGTCGGAGCTTGGATTCGCTGCGCACAATATTACCGAAGTATCGACTACCCCGAACATTTCCTCTTGGCTCACTCGCTGGCTCAATTCGTTTCTCTTGACGCACAGTGCCACCTCTATTCAAGTTAGACTTGAGGACAACCCGACTACATGGTGCAGCACTGCCCCGGCCATGGCTCTTGGTTTCATGACAATGGCACCGCTCCTAGCTTTTGCAACCATCATCGGTGATGCATGGGGCACCATCAATGTTCTCGCCATGATAAGCTCTGTGCTCGTGCGGCAGCTGCTGGTCCATAAAATGCGTTGTTTATTGAATGACGCAGCGTCCAGCATCATCCAGGAGGGGTTTGGTAGCGAAGTCGTCAAGGTGCTCCTGGTCCTACCAAATTCCAAGATTGTTACAATCGTCGGTCCTCGTATACTCATCATCAAGTGTATGCTTCTCGACACTCGCAAGGAATGCTCCTACCGTCTGAAGGCTGCTTCCTGGGCTGCCTTTGGTGTGCACGCAATTGCACTCGGAATGAGCAGTTTCCTGATCCAGATGCTTTCCCTTCTAGTTCTTGGTTTGGGCACATTTCTTACCACAACCAATGCTGGGGCCAACCGCGAAGTCATTGGATCTAAGTTGCGGCTTAAGGTCGACGACGGCGTGCCCACCTTGACCCGGATTCAGGCTTACGCAAGGCTTGGTATGGGCACAGCCGAGGAGAATGCCATGATGCATTGGGGCGTGATTCCACACGACACCAACCGAGGGTGGTGGGATAAGTACCAGAAAACGCAGCAGACGGTGGACCCGTTGCATTAATTATTGATCTAGTCATACTGGGCTGGGTTATATGTATCCACGAAAGCCTTGGGATAGGTCGCGACTGGTTTACTGGCAGCTGGCGTCGTTCATTTTGTCTTGTTTTTCTGCCACATTTTCTGCAAGAAAGCAAATCTATGTAGTAAAAAATCCAAACTCTGACTAAATACTGGAATTAAGGAGGTTTTGGTATGTTATTCCGTCTTGGGTGTTGCGGGCTCTCGTTGACCTTCTGTAGCAAGTCTGTCTATTCTATCATCGTTCTGCCCGTGGTCTTCTTAAAGCCGCATTTGTATTATTATGTTACTCGGTGTTTCTTTAATTATTAATTATCAAGGGCCTTGCATGCTCTCCATCCTGCTCAAGCTTATGAATGCTTTCGCCTTGGCCGATTTTCAACTGGCCTCACACCACAATTGGAGTTAAAATTGAATTCGTATCTTCTTCAACTAGTAATTAAAGAGTTTACAGCAATTGTTGGTGCTAAATGTGATCACAAATCAAGCTGATATTTCGGGTTTGCGGATAATCTCTAATTTTATGAAATTCAAGGAATTGAGGAAGAAATAACGACAACATATTTACTGGCCGCCTGTCGACAATGTATACTCCAAACATATACAATCACCACCCACACTCCAACCAGACGGTTCTTTTCCAGGGTAAGTCCAATTTACAATATCTCCATATATAGTTGAGAGCTCCATACAACATATAACCCGTTGACTTTATAAACTCCGAATACATCCCAAGAAAAAGGCCGTGAAAGTAGACATATAGCGTTCTGTTAATAAACAATTAACTATGAGTGAATGGTGAGAAACATAAGCTGAAGTACTAAACTTCTAGGTATCAAGATATTAACGCGCGGAACCTCACCAACTAGCAGCAGCATAACATTAACGAACCGGAGACTTGATGGCCAGCCACTTTGCAGTTCCCGTCATAGAATGAGCAATAAGGACAAATATATATATCATACCAAATCAATAAGCCTCATCAAAGTTACCATAAATGATTTCGCCAAGCCCCAGGAGTGAAGACCCGAGAGTGTTTCGCAGCCAACTCGTAAGATTTCCTCCGGCCCATGTGGCGCACAAATATCTCCTACATTCGTCAACATCCCTTTCATCATTTGACCCTCCCTAACAAAGGATTGGACTAGCTCATCAGAGCACGGCTGGTCGAGGTTGATAACGCTAGGCCCGATTGCTGAGTCGCGTCGAGAAGTCGCAAGCTCGGGAGAGGCTTGCTTATAGCACAGCCCGTACGCCCATAGCGTGAGGATTGCAAGGTAGGTGGCTACTGGCTCATGAAATGCCTTGGTGGAGTACTTGCGCACATGGTATAGCACCGATCCGGCATGAATCACTGCTAACCGGGCCTTATATTGATCGTGCTTGATCCAGCGCAACACATAATGCCACTCAATAACCTGCTGGCGGTCTTCCCAGTTGACTTTCTGCATTGCTAGGAGGTTTACTAGATGTCGAATTTCCCGGAACGGCGCAAGAAGTATGATACGGGCTGTGTGGAGATGCAAGATTGTGGGATGTTCGTGTCCGTTTGCTTTGGCTATGGTGCCATTCGCAGTCCAATGGAGAATATCCAAGCAATCGCACGCGCTGTTGCGCCATTTCGAATACGAAGGGATCCCTGGTAGCCAAACAGACCCTGATGGAATTGCTAGCTTTCGGGACTGCTTTTTGGCGGTTGGATTCCAGAATGAGAGTGGACGGCGGAAGTACTCTCCGACCTCCCACATTCGATGATATAGCGCATGTATGAGCAGGATGTGACTGAGCTCGCCTATTTCGGGTATAAGCCTTTTTTCGATGTACAGAGTCAGTACCGCGTCGTAAAGGGAAATCTTTTCCTGCTCTGCAACGTAAATGTCAGTCTTGAATTACGGGAGCATACGTGGAATAGAAATACCTGAGTGCTCCTCACGAAGACCTTTCCATATACGAGACGAGGCTGCGTGCCAAATCTTCTCATTACACGGAAGGGGTGCTTGGCCGTCGTCTAGAGAAAAATGTGGTTTCGTGTCAAACTGGTAGGAAGCTGTACAATCCACAAGCTGGCGTTATTTAGCATATCACTTCAATTATGATATTATGGCATATCATACCCATATCAGATAGCCAGTACGTCTTCGAGATTCTTCTTCAACCCATAGTATCCATTGTTGCTCATCGGGCGGTTGATCTGATTCAGTAGTCGGATTGTCTGAGCGGGACAGGAGCTTCTCACGCGTTGCAAGGTTGATGAGATCACCAAAGTCGCCAAGTGCGGAAAGCTTGCCATTTTCACTGCCTCCATGAAGCCTCCCAATACAATTCAGTAACATTGCTTGAAGGTGCCAGAGTGGCAGGGGTTCAGACAGGCTTTTCTCTTTCTAGAGTGAAACTCAATTAGCTACCAAGAATAGGCGCCAACACGCACGGTTACTGCCGCTCACCTCAACGCAGACTGCTCGACGAAGAAACTCATGGAATGCCGTAGCCGTCCCATTTTGCTCACAGAAGCTTGCAGAGTGGCTGCCTATTGCGACTAACGCAAGTGTGACTATCCAGTGGCATTTGTTTGGATTAAATGTTGGAGTATGGAAAATTGGGTATATGGGGTGGAAGAAGTGAAAATAATGATGAAGAAAATTCGATAGCGTCAGTTTGTCCGGAAAATTGGGCGATTCGAATTTGGAATATAGAAAGTTCTCTGTACAACACAGACGCAAAAATGCGTGGTGTATTTCGTCGTACGTTGTAGGTTCAAGGCTGCAACCAACTGGGGTGTCAGGCACGGAGCCCGTCTGTAACTCCTGAGTTGCCGGGAATGCAAATTGAGGTTTGCTATTTTGGAACTTTAGGAATATATCGAGAGACTCGGCATTTTGCGTTGGCCACGATGACTGAGTTCGCCTGTGCTTTGGAAGTCGCTCACTTGGCTCATCAGCAGTATTGTCTGTGGGCCGTTTGGATGGTCCCGATTGTGATTGTTGACGCAGTCCACGAGTGAAATGACCGGGGCTTTCTACATCGCCAAGCGAAGTAGTTCCAGATGGAGTTTGAGAGATACTCCCGGACAAAGAAGAGCCCTGGGGCTCCGTATTGATAACCGGAGGTAGCCATGTTGTCTGGCTTAACGAGCCCTCGAAAACGCCTGCTTGAAAAGGGTGCTGGGCCCCAGACGTTAAACCTTGATCAGGCACCGATTCGAGCAAAAAGTCACTTGATAGCCAATTTATTGTAGGAACTGCGGATTGACCTAGAAGTGGTTGCGGGAAGCCTAATTGTACATGTGCATTGTCCGAGCCCGGAATCCCAGTAACGAAGTTACTAGGTGGGGGAGCTTCTGCGTGTCGACCGTCTAATGAATAGCTGAGTCGTTTTTGGTCAACTGTTAAAGGCGTTTGAATCTGAGTTAGCGGTGCCTGGGGATATGATTGTTGGTTTACACGGCCGTACGGGGGGTACGATTCCGAGACAGCAGCAACGTCCGCTCGAATTAAGGAAGGCGAATTTCCGTCACGTTCTAAGTGCGCATGATAATTGGATCCCACCATACCATCTGAACGGGGCGTAGAAACTTTATGGGATTCCGACACGTGCAGTTGAAACTGACCCATTTGATATCCGGGTTGACTGACGGGATTTCCACTTTCTTTGTTCTGAGAGGCTTCGGGGCCATGCACAGAGAAGGGAAGTGAGGTTGATCCGGAGAGCGGGCCTTTCCCATCGAGCGATATAGTTTGGGTTGCGCCCTTCTGAACCTTGGCTTTGGAGCGTCGCTCGGTCGGATACTGACATTCGAGAGACCTGTTTTCGCAACGAGTACACGGCATACCACCGCTACAACGCACCCTCGCAAGCGCACATTTGTAACAAGCGCGAAACGTCTTGACAGTGATTCTATGTGTGCGGTCTTTTCCTCCGTCAGTGCCTATGGTATGATGACTCAATTCATGGCGATGAAGCGTGTCACTAGTGATAGTTAGAGTCGAGGCCCCAAGATACTCAGCAACAGATGCGGCCAGGGCGGCGGCGAATAGGAAGAAAGGTGCTCTAACGTACGTTCTGGAGAAATGACGACCGCATTGAGTGCACTCGAAAGGCTTCTCCTTGGTATGGCTGCGAAAATGGCGCTTCAGGTGCTCGGGTCTCCGGAACGTGCTCTGGCAGATCGAGCACTTGGTTTGGCCGCTGACAGACGAGCTCTCTTCAATTTCACGACCATGGTTGGTGCCGCCAGGTCTAGCTGTTGCTTCAGCTTCCTGCGGGTCCGAAGCTTCTGTGGTGGATTGTTATTCCATGATTGCCTCCAGATTGACTGGATTGCGGGGGCGGAGATGAAAGGTTGGAGACTTGGGGGTGGGTTACGGAGAGGACTGCAAGTACCTTGGCTGGTATCGCTCTTTTCCGAGGTCATACTGTCTCATGGACGACTGAGTCAAAGTCGACAAGAAAATGGCATTATAGCGCAATGCATCAGGACAGGGAGACATAGGAGAGAAGCAGATAGCCCTGGCGCATCGCGAAAGAGACGCAGTTTCTCGAAGCAGAGCTAGTCGTGTGAAAGTGGGCCGATCACACATTTCGAGCCTCTGAAGAAGTCGGTTGATATTAGGCCAGATTTAAGACTGGGGGAGGAAGCGGGGAAGTCCGAGATGCTGCGAGCCAGGGCTGTCGCTGCTGCGATTTGCGAATGCGTTGATGGAACCGGCAGTTATCCGTCATGTCATCTTTGCTACTCGGTTAAATAATGGCGAATAAAAATAGAATATTCAGGCGGAGACGCAGCAACGTTGTTGACGTTTGAAGCTCCGCATGTGCTCATTATGAGGATTTTCGGCTGAGACAACGGGCTGACACAGGAGCCTCATCTCAGTGCAAGCTCAGTCACCCCTATTTTCAAGCTTCAACCCGTTTCCCACCGACCGATCTCGATATCAATACCAAAGACGAGCATTATTCGACCTGCAGCTCGACCATGGTCCAGACTTAGGCTCGTTCCACGAATGGCCAAACCAGGTTTGACCCCCTCGCGGGACCGCCGACTGCCTCCCCGCAACAATGTGAACGCGAACACCTCTCCCAACCGCGCTGCTTTACAGGGAGCTCTGCTAGCTTTCAACCATGCGACGCCCCCCAAATCACATTCTCCGTTGAACATGGCAGGCCGCCCGCCCGTTTCGCTTCTCGATTCCGATCCCGATCCTCTGCCAGAGCTGCCGGAACCCGGGTCCATAAAGGATAAAATCGCCCACTTCAGCTCACATCCAGCTACGCTTGAGCCGAACAACAGACCCAAGAGTGCGGCCGGAAGTGTACCAGACATTACGCGCCAGAAAACTCCACAATTGCTTGCGGCTGAGATCGCTGCGGGAAACTCAAATGGGCCAAATGGCAAGACTACAGGCGTGGACGCGCAAAGGACGCGGTTACAACAGATTGGGAAAGCCCTACCGTCGCCTATACCGGTTCGAATGCCAGTGGCAAGCTCGCGGATACTGGACCCGTACTTTGACGTTCCTCAAGCGCATTCACCTTCAAGACCGTACGTTGACCAGAGGTCCGCTTCGCCCAAACCTTCGACATCTCCCCGACCACCGATAACGAAGCCGCGTCCTGTCCCACCACCTATACCTCGAAAACCCTCACCTGCCTTTAGTGAACCCCTGTCAGTCGATCGCCGCCATGAAAATCGAAAGCGGTTCGAGTCTCCGAGCGGCCCTATCCCTCTTCGCTTCAAGGCTTCCACATCCACACTGTCCGAGGAGGAACGACCCCCTGCACTTCCACCGCGACGAGCCGCAACCGTGACGACCAATGATGCATACGAACCTCAAGTTAATTTGGGGCGCGCTAAGTCCCCCACGTTTCCATCCAGTCATAGTGTCATGTCATTATACAGCCAGTCTCAGAATCACAGCAGAACAAGCATGCTTGACAGTCTTACGGATGGGAGTAGAGACGGGACCTCGGGTGCAGTCGCAGCTTCGTCACTCGCATCAAATCGGGCACTACAGACAAGGAGGCCATCGCCACCGCCTCCACCGCCATCACGCAGACGAAGATCTCGATCTCGGTCCATATTGGGCCTCCAACATCAGCATAAAAAGGACCGCACAGCCGATCCCAGCCCAGGAGGGCTTCGCGGGACCCTCCGGACACAACCCAAATCAGACGACGAAGACGAGCGGAATCGCCGCCAACATCGAAATCATCTCATCCGTAAGCATCCTCATAAGCACCAGGAAGGTGATCGAAAACGATGGAGAAGTGAAATCACGGAGAAAGAGCGCAAAAGATATGAGGGCGTCTGGGCTGCAAATAAAGGGCTGCTCATACCTCCTAATCAAGTGGCGGACAAGAAGGCCACCGAGCATGGAATCCCGCCGGGCATGTATCCTCCGGCTGCCCTAGATATGGTTGTGAACCTTGTGGTTCAAGATATCTGGTCGAGGAGCCGCCTCCCAGACTACGTTCTAGAGCGAGTCTGGGACCTCGTCGACGGGCAAAATATTGGTCTGTTGACGCGCGCGGAGTTTGTCGTGGGAACTTGGCTGATTGATCAGCAACTGCGAGGGCATAAACTTCCAGCAGTCGTTCCTGATAGTGTATGGTCCAGCGTCACGCGGGTTCCAGGCATCTCTCTATAATAATGCACTATACCAAGCTTTAGATACTGTTATACTAGTAGAAGTTCAATTTCAAGTAACTACATATTATCCATCGGATACGGAACTGATGCCAACCAAAGCTCCTCTCCACCGTAAACTCCGGATCGTGCGGTAGAAATCCCTGACAGGACCTAGACAGACAGCGGGGCCGAGTGAAGTCCGTGGCACGTGATCCCAGAGGATCAAAATGGAAAGAGCGAGGAGATCCCGAGAACACGGAAGGCGCGCTGGAGGCCGCGATCCGATCATTCAGATGATGTGCTCGATCGCAGGCCTGGGATAACCCCATTCTTCAAATTCATTGTCCAATTGAGTGATTCCCAATGTTCGCCTTCCCCAGGGCCTGCATGATCTTCGCAGTGACTATTGTTATGTGAAGCCCGACCACGCCACATTAAGCCGCTCCTGTCATGACCAAATCCCGAACACCCACTGTTCGGGATTTGGTCGTAAGCCAACAATGGCTGATTAAGCCCGCCTGGTCCCTTTGCGACTAAGTTAACGGGCGATCCACGCTCTATATATCAGACCACTCTTTCGGGCCCTGACTGCATTTGATATCGGTTTTCCCCGTGGTTGATGAGACGAGGGGGAAACTTGACGATTGCACTGTTCCGCGCCACGGAGCGATGCGCATCCCGGCTGTCTTAGTTTGCGGGTCATGGTAGTACGCTCTCCTCCAAAAGGCTGCACGAACCAGGCCGATCAAGATTCGGGCCTTGCCAACGTGCTTTTAACGCCCGTACCTTGATTGATGAATTTCTCGGAATTCATCATGGTTTTGGACCAAGTTGAACACCAGGAGAATCTTAATGGTATCTCTACAGTTACACAGTCTATCACGTCGAGGCCCACTGTTGTCCGCAAGAAATTCGCAAAGCCTCCAGTCAAGGTAGCCTGTTTAGCTTGGTAAGGAATGCCATGGCTTAATGCTGTCCCTGTGGACCCTGTTTTTTCCCCTTCTGTCTGGAACAAAGCTTGTCTTGAATTCAAACTTACCTGCAAGCCCCGTTTTATATATCTCAACTGACTAGCTGATTACAGTCGTGCTTCGAGGACTCGTTGTGATGGGCAGGATCCTTGCGCCAACGTAGGTCTTCTCCTTGTTGTTTGTTGTTTTCTATTCCTAGCTCTGTTATAATTGAGGTATGGCTGGCTGATGCTGAGACGAATCGTCACGTCCAGTGTCTTAGCAAGAAAAGAAAATGTTCCTATCTGCCAAGTAAGCGTGGGGGGCCAAGGAAAAAAAAGAAGGCTCCCATTCCAGCAGAAGACATTGTTCAGCAAAAACAAGGTGATGTTGAGAACCCTATTCTCACACCAGTGACCCCGGATTTTGAGGACGGTATGTCGATCTAACCGCCGCGTTTGCTGAGCAAACCCCAGCAGATCCCGAAACCAGGCTAACGAACAGTAACAGCCCTATTCGGTCAGATCGATGTGCTTTCTAGCCCTGGTGCTGGGCTCAGAAACTTAGACTTTCCATCGGATGTTCAATCACTGTTTGCAGGTCTATTCGCTCCGAATGATGGCGGTAACACTCAGGTTCAAATGGAACCCACCCCATCCTCTTCAAGCGCATCCTCACCATCCGTAGTAAGGACATACGGCAGTGAACACGAAATGTAGGTTACTTCTTGCATGGTATTGGGCTATACTAAATATGAAATCAGATTAAATGCCTATTATGATTTCGTTCATAATTATTTTCCGCTCCTGCCACCGAGAGTAGCACCCGCCTCCGTTGACAGCCCCTTGGATGGTGTCGGCTCCTACTCAGAATCTCCCACCGAGGAACCAGCTATCGTTTATCTACCTCGCTCTCCACTCAGTCTGGCAATATCTGCCGTTCTAGCACTAGTACCTCACTCAAATGACCCGGAACCGTCATCCCCTAACTCAGTCATCCGACGCCGGACATTTGCGCATGCCTTCGCACAAATGGCTAACGCTAGCATCGAATCCGATTGTGAACTTCATGCTTCCCCGTCAAATCCCTTTGAGTCTCCTGGCAGTGATCGCCAGTTAATCAATCGAGAATCTTTCCACCCTCAAACTCCTGTAGAGCTTGAGAGCATTCTTGCGTTGTTAATACTCTCTGTGTACGAGTACGCCCAGCGTGGGAACCTCCTAAAGATGAGGTACCGTGCTGGCCAAGCATTGGCAATATCATTAGACATGTCCTTGCATTCCCTTGGCGAAGAGTATGATGGATTTGCGGAGGCTCGAAGGAGGGCATGGTGGATGACGGTAAAACTATCCTTATTCCAAACTCTACTCCGGCCGCTGACTTTCTCATTCTTCAAATAGTACTACTGTGTCCTTCAAGGCTCAATTGTTAGTACGACAGTAAGTCCACCTGGTCCAAATTCCGTTAACGTTGTTCTGATGTCTATGACCACTAGCCTCTTTCCATCGATGCGAATGATCCGCAGTTTGTTACGCCTTATCCTAGGTTTTCTGCCGATCCCGATGTAAGTAACCTTAATCCCCAATCAATAAGCAATATCCCGTTTAACATTATTCACAGGGCTGGTCTATTTTCATCAAATCTCAGCAAATACTAGTAGCGGCAACTCAATTCGTCATCGATCTTAAAAAATGCATTCCTACGAGGACCAATATGCCATACATTTCTGAGAGCATGCAGCGACTTGACACGTGGTCGAACGCAATATTGTCGCAATCGAACCTACCGGCATTGGTTTCTCGGTCTGTTGATGGTAATCTACCAGAGCATACCGCAGCGCAGAGTATCCGTGCGATCTCAAGGATAAAGCTGTCAAGGTTTGTGCTAATTGAATGGCAAGGAAAATTATATCATACGCTGACACTCGGTTCAGTTCCCAGATAAAAATCCATCGCTTCAGAGCATTCTCAGACATCCCGATATTCCTCAAAAGGCATTGCGATCTAACCGCGGCTAATTCATCTGGGCCGACCTCGGAATGCGCCGCTAAAGGCTCAAAGCCTCCGGGTGAGGTTTCGAATGTTGGCTGTTCTTGTACTCGTTTGGATCAGTTCAACCACTCATCCTCGAGCGAGTACGCGCCGTCATCTACATCGTCCACATCGTCCGAGTTTCAATCCCTACCTCAATACTCGTTCATTGACGAGTTTCCTTATACCAGTCAACATTCGGCAAGGGTTTGCTTGAGGGCGTCCTTATTAACATCGCACATGTTTCAAAGTTTACCTGTGCCTCAACCGCTCACTGGCTGCAATAGCCCGCACCAAGCACTGCAATCTCTACCTCTGAACCAATATCCGAGAACTATGCCGTCGTTTGCATGTTGCCTAATGCAAGGCAGCTATGCCCTTCTGATGATATTCTATCAAACGAGTTTGGCAAATCAGGTGCCGACGGAATTCGGAAACAACCAGGGCAATACCCCGTCTGATAGATTCACAGAAGAACTCCGTCAAGGGCTTGAACGGATTATTAACGCCATATCGAATTATACGATTTCTTATGAGGCACTAAATGGAATGAAAGGTGAGTAAGGATTTTATAATATGGCGAGCCAAGCTGACAGCGAACCCAGACGACATTCAAGGTGCATATCATACGGCGTTCTTACAGGGGTAGATGGTACCTCAGCTGCATTTTGCATATCGGACCTTGTGGAAAAAAAATATTGGGTCCTCGTAAATGAGGTGGAGCTAGTGATGATCGAAGCTATTATATATTAATACCTATTTTCTTGGTTGACATATACCCCATTACTGAATTGATTTATGTTGATTTGCATCCATCTGGAGTGTACATAAGCATACCATGCGTAGATTTGTCTTTTTTTACTTGAATTGATCTACAAAGTTCTGCTCTTCGAAGGATAATATATTTCATACTCTATTAGTTTATGTATCCATGATAAAGAGAATGATGCAACACAGCAAGACATAAACTTCTCCAGGTATATGATTGTAATCAAAGTTTAGAGCGTATGCCTTCTAAGCGGAACTTGACATCTTTTAGGACCTTGCTTGTAGGCTTCCAGTCATCAAACTGCTTCAAGAGTTCCATAGTTTCGTTGTATAATTCGTGCCGCACATATTCTTCTTCCAGGAGACCACGCATGGCAAATGGAAGAATATATGGATTTGTTGCAGGAGGTGGGTGACTCCGTTTTATGTTAAGGGGTGCGTTTGAGACAGGAGATGTTTCGAGAGCGAATTCAATTGCGAGTCTGAGGTGCTTGTTAGTTAGAATTCTTTTTTTTCCTCCTGTCTAGGAAGTTTTGGTTTTGGTAGGGGAGGAATGGGAGTAATAGGTGACATACCGATATACGGTGTCGTCGTCGTAAAGTCGGGAGTGGCCTTCTCCAGTGTAGAGGCTGCCTGCTAGTGGAGAGCTGAGTTCGCGGATGAGACCGTGGTCTGAGATACCGAGGTTGCGGAGCTTGAGGGCGAACCCGACCAAGTGTGAAACGCTATGGAGAAGAAGTTAGGGTTTAGATGTCGCAAATGGCTTGTGCGGGGAAGGTAAAACATACAAACTTGGGGCGTGAACCCTACCGTCGACGAAGACTGCTCGGTATATGTATGGATGGGAAACTGGGGAGAATAAGGATGACTATTCTAGGTTAGTTCTCGGATTGTTCGATATTACTGGAGTGTTATCGGGCGAAATACCTCTAGCGAGACGAGCTGATCATCGATACTCCCAACATAGGAGATTCGTACCCCGAAGTCTATACAGGTCCTTAAAGCGGACTCGTAACCCTTGGAGACTTGGCTGTATGGCAAAGCAAACTCGAATAGCTCTCCAGCAGAGCCGCTGATCCATCGAGACCTGTAATCGGTAAACGGTCCAAGATTTACGCCAGCCATTGCACAGATCCCAACTCGATTGGCGTTGACACAACCGAATGCTATAAGTTTAGCAACCAGCATGATTCCAACTGGAACCCCCTGGCTGTGGCACGCAACTAAAATGAAATCAGCGCGCCTTATTTCCTCCATCCAGTTGAGAAGTAGTCTCCAAAGCAGATCCACTCGTTCGGTGATGCGTCCTTCGCCTTCTAGAGCTATTTTCTCAACCTCACATGTGTATCCGTTGTCTTCTGTATACTTGCGTATAGCTTCAGCGGCCATATTGGAAAACCTAACAGATGTTCCAGTCGGCTGACCAAGGACACTTCGTATCAAAGGAGCAGGGAAGTAACCATGGATTCCTATTGCGAGTGCTCTTTTAATGCGCGGTGGATGTGGGACCTTGTAGACGTGTTGGTTGTTGGCCTCCTTGTTATAGTGGAGGAACCGGCCGATCGATTGGAGCAGTGTTGGTCTGTCTTGGAAAGCAAATGTATCCTTGAAATGCGGGAGAACTTGGTTTGGTATGATCTTCTGCAGCTGTTTAGAGGCCTCAGGAGCAGCCGGGGCCGGAACCGGAGCCGGGCCCTCTGGAGCATTCGGTAATTGTGATACAGCAGTGTCTGGCCCGGACACACCACTGGGGAAAGCATTTATTTTGACGCTTCCTTTGTTGATTATTTGTGGCTTTTGTCCGGTTTTAGTGACCGGACCACTCGCCACTTGTTCTGGAGGCACATCCCGACTTATAGTGACTTCAGTTGCTTGGGCCTCTTGCGGTTTTCCCTGTATGGAGTCTTTACCAGAATCTCTGAAGAAGAAAGACCAGGCAGACGCCCTGTTGCCCGTACTAGTCGGAGTAGCCGAGCCACTGTCTGTTTTTGTAGTATCTTGTTCTTCTTGTGGACCGGGTGATGCGGTTGGAGTAGGAGGATTCTGCTCTTCTGCATTCCCGGATGGCTCATCCTTGGGCTCTTCAGGCCCTTTAGATGAGGATGACCCGTACCACATCTGAAGCCAAGAGTGCTTTTGCGACGCGGGCGCGACCTCCGTAACCTCTGACGGCTTGTTTAGGTCTTTTGGGCTAGGGTCTCGTGTTGTCTCTTGCAAAGGCTGGTCTAAAGCTGAAGATTCAGGCTCTGGCGGTTGTTTTGGTGTAGGGTTCGCGGTAGGTTCACTTGGCGTAGGCCTATCGGTTGCGAACGGTGTGTATACCCATGAAAACCACCCACTCGGTTGACTTACAGCCGTGATCGCGTTGCCCGAGCTCGCAGGCTCTCCAGTTGCATCCGATTGAGGTTCCTCTGAGTTACCTGTGTCTACCCCGCTGTTATCATTTGATGCCTCCTTATCAGTCGTTTTTGCTGGTGAAGCACGGTCCGGTTCGAGATCCTCTGCGGGGGCCAATGTGGAACCATCTGAAGCAATGTTGATGCGGGTCGTTGTAGCGTTGGCGGGGAGGGATCTTGTTGATCCGCCCACTCGTTTGGTAAGCTGAAGAGAAGGATGTCGTTGCTGTTTTGGAGAGTCAAGTTGTGGTGTAGATACAGACGCGGCGTTGGATGGGTTAGGTTTGGCCATCGAAATGCTCTCACGGGCAACCTCGGTAACAGGGGCCGCTTTTGACGGCCAGACGCTTGGATACCACTTTCATACAAATCAGCTACAGAGCCATCGAATTCAAGACCATCTTCCCTTGAAAAAAAAGGAAATAGATCACGCTGGGAAGAGACCAAAACTTACGAGGCTCCCTCTTGAACTGGACCGTTCGTCGTTCGGGGAGGAGATCTCAGGCGATTGGGGGCTAGGCTTTACTCTCTTGCGAGGACCCGTGGACGCCATGGAAGCTGCAATAAGAACATCACCGAAACTAAATGCAAGTTGAGGTATGTGAGATGCTGAAATGCGTACGAAGGTAACCGCTGTTAACGACAAAGGACTAAAATTAGAGCTGAATTATCGATTATGGCAAGGTAATTGTTCAGCCCACCCATTGGTATCACACGTCACATGCATGCTATCAGTGGGCGTCACCGCCTTTGTGTTTTGCCTCAGGCAGAAGAATGTGGCTGGTGCACGTCACTGCCACATGTGACTAAGAAGGGGAAATTGTGGGGCCAGGCCGATAACTTTTTTTTTTTGATAAACTGGAACTCTCAAGAACAGGCCTTTCCATCAGGTTAATTTTGTCGCCCCGGGTTGCTGCCGAGACTATCTCGACCACCGGTATCGCATAATGGCGGTTCAGAAAAAGGTGCTTTAATTTGGTTCAATGAAAATATTTTCATCAGAAGTTCACTAAATGCTGACCATCTCATAGCACGGCAAGGGTCGTTTGGATAAGTGGTATCGCCTTGCGAAGGAAAAGGGATACAGAGCAAGAGCTGCGTTCAAGTTGGTTCAACTGAACAAGAAATATGGCTTCTTGGAAAAGAGCAAGGTTTTGCTGGATCTTTGCGCGGCACCTGGAGTGAGCACCCTAGATGATCGCCCGGGTTAAATCTTCCGAATTGTTCTAACAACTAGATAAGTCATGGTGTCAAGTTGCTGCAGAATGCATGCCTGCTCAGAGCTTAATTGTCGGTGTCGATTTGGCCCCCATCAAGCCTATCCCGCGAGTTATTACCTTCCAGAACGATATTACGACCGAAAAATGTCGCGCTACGATCCGATCACATCTGAAGCACTGGAAAGCGGACACAGTTCTGCACGATGGTGCTCCGAATGTTGGTACGGCGTGGGTTCAGGATGCTTTCTCTCAGGCGGAGTTGGTGCTTGAATCTCTTAAGCTTGCCACGGAGTTTTTGGCTGAGGGTGGTACATTCGTAACCAAGGTTTTCCGATCAAAGGATTACAACCCTTTACTGTGGGTTTTTAAGCAGTTGTTCTCGTCCGTGGAAGCGACCAAGCCTCCATCCTCCCGAAATGTCTCCGCCGAAATCTTCGTTGTTTGCCGCGGTTTCAAAGCACCAAAGCGCATGGATCCCAAGTTCCTTGACTCGAAGCATGTCTTTGCGGAACTTGCAGACCCTACGCCCAATAATGAAGCTAAGGTGTTCAACCCTGAAAAGAAGAAGCGAAGGAGAGAGGGTTATGAGGAGGGCGATTGGACCCAGTTCAAGGAAGTTCCAGTAACGGAGTTCGTCAACACTACAGATCCAATTGCAATTCTCGGTTCGGCCAACAAGCTGAGTTTCCAACAACTGCCTGGGGGAGACCTTGCGTTGGCTACGTTAGATCGGCTACCAGAAACCACAGAGGAGATCCGCAATTGCTGTGAGGATTTGAAGGTCCTGGGTAAAAAGGAGTTCAGAAACCTTCTCCGGTGGCGTCTCAAGGTTCGCGAGAAGTTTGGGCTGGTAGTGAAAAAGGGACCAGCTAAGACTGATGAAACCGAAGAAGTGGCTGAGATTGCTCCCATGGATGATGAGCTTGCCATCCAAGAAGAACTCCATCGCCTGAAAGACAAGGAGAGCTCGAGGAGCAAGAAGGAAAGACGCAAAGAGAACGAGAAGAAGCGCAAAGAAATTGTTCGAATGCAGATGCACATGACGACTCCCATGGACATCGGAATGGAGCAATTAGGGCCCGGGGGAGATGATGCGACATTCTCACTTAAGCGTGCTGAGAAAGCTGGAGCAAAGGATGCCATGGCGTCAGGGAAAGAAATCGCAGCTCAGAGTGAGAGTGAAGAATCCGAGTCCGAGTCGGAATACGCCGGAAGCGACGACGAAGAGGACCGTCTGGAGAGGGAACTCGACTCGCTATACGAACAGTATCAAGGCCGCAAGGAAGACAAGGATTCGAAACTGCGAGCAAAGAAAGCTCGCAAGCAGTACGAAGCCGAGGAGTGGGAAGGGTTTTCTGGATCAGACAAAGGAAGTGATGACGAAGGAGAAGAGGATGCAGAGACCGAATCCCGTGCTGCCCCTTCAAATGGAGCCCTCTCTAACAATGCGGCGCTATTCTTCGACCAGGACATCTTCCAAGGGTTGGAAGGTGTTGATGACGAAGAGGACGAAGACGAGGAGGACGAGAAGGATATGGACAACGAGACAGTGGAAGAAAAGCGACCGCAAAACAAAGCCGTGCCTGAGAAACAGAAGAAGGCCAACGGTACCAAGAATAATAAGCCATCCGAAGACTCTTCAGATGACGAGTTCGAAGAGGCCGAAGAGCCGCGCAAGAAGAATGGCCAGCTTGGTAAGTAACAACAAGGAACATAATACGGGATAAAGTAACCGTTGCTAACTACATTTCTAGACATTGATATTATTACGGCAGAAGCTATGGCGCTGGCTCAGCAGATGGCTACTGGAGAAAAGAAGTCGCACGATGTGTTCGATGACGGATTTAACCGTTACGCCTTCCGTGATATGGACGGTCTCCCAGAATGGTTCATTGACGACGAGGGCAAGCACAGTAAACCAACTCGTCCAATCACCAAGGCAGCAGCGGCAGCAATCCAAGAGAAGATGCGCGCTATCAATGCTCGACCTATCAAGAAGGTGATGGAGGCCAAGGGTCGCAAGAAGTTCAAGGCAGCCCAGCGGATAGAAAAACTTCGCAAGAAGTCTGCGCTACTGGCGGATGATGACACCCTGAGCGAGAGGGACAAGGCCCAGACTATTGCACGAATGATGAGCAGGGCGATGAAGAAGAAACCCAAGCAACAGGCGAAGGTGGTTGTTGCCAAGGGAAGCAACAGGGGTATTTCTGGCCGGCCTAAGGGAGTGAAGGGTAAATACAAGATTGTGGATGCTAGAATGAAGAAGGACGTGCGGGCTCAGAAGCGACTGGCGAAGAAGAAGCAAAAATAGATTCACATATCTGTACATAATACATAGACAGGTCGAGACAAATCTGATACCCGTGAACCAACTGACAGAGCATGAATCACTGCTTCACCGTGGAAAACCCAGAGCCATGGGAGTGGATATGACTAAGAGTGGCAACTTTATCGATCGTCGCCGAATGCTGCCTTTCTTCACCTGCCATCAATCTCACGCGGGCCGGGGCTGGATTTTCGCATTTGCTTCACGCGCTCTTTTACCCTTTTCTCTCGTTACTCTGCAGTTTGTCGTACATATGTTGCTGCCAGTATAAATATTCCCTTGTCCATATTGCACCCTCTCTTTCTTCCGAGTTTGATTTTTATGTTCGCTTTTTATACTATATCTTAGCCCGCCCGACCGCCACTACTACTCGATGGGATTCTTTGATCACCTCCAAAGAGGAGGCTTTTCGCTACAGCCGAAGAAACCGCAGATTCGCCAGGTGGTACAGTCGCGCCCTGCTCCTCCCTCACGACCGTCGCCCCAAGTCGCAAATAAGCCTTCGTCGCGAAATCTCTCCGCCGAACCTCGGAAGAAAACTCGAGACTCCGCCAGCCGGTCAGCCTCGGGAGATAGAGACCTCCCACCATCGAAGCGGCGACTGACGCCGTTACGGAACCGAAAGCGCCCGACTCCCGAACAGCGGTTGTCCAGTGACGATGACGATGAGGGGAGCGACACGGATACCTCTCTCGAAGTACGCAAACGTGCAAGGACAGGCGACAGCGCAGAGCCGGATTATGGGAGACGGCTACGATCAGTGAAGGCATTCTCTGGGGATGACGCTAAGTCGCTTCCCATTGTACACGCGGCGGAGATCACGTCTGTGCAGAAACCGGGAAAGTTCAAGCCAGCCTTTGGGAATGCAGATCAGACCTCGGAAATACTCCTGCAGTACCCTAGTGCGACGCCGAAAGAAAGGTACGGGTGCTCACAAGCTTATTTGCGACATTTGCATGTTGGCTAACGGTATTTTTCGCACTATAGATACGAAGTGGTGGTTCCCCGCGACAATGACGAGTTCAAACCCCTCGATGATATTGTCCAGGTTATCGAAACCATAACCCAGGAATACGTACACGAAGACGAGCTGGACGAATTCAATAATGAGTCGACTGGTATTAAGCGAAGATTACGGCGCGGCCTCGCACGCGGAGACGAATCCGAGTTTCGCCAATCTGTCACGGACTATAACCAAGCCATCGAACGTCTACGAGAAAGCGGAAGTATCGCGAAAAAGCTAGACGCCACTCACCGGCTTAGTTTGCCTCACGTTGAACGAATCCTGACACAGATCTATTCTCGGACGGTGTCACCACGAGTTGAGTCTCTTCGACAATACGAGAATGGGTCCGACAATGTGTATGGAGAACTTCTTCCTCGATTTATCAGCTCTATCTTCAAAGAAACCGGGCTAAAATCGAATCATGTTTTCGTCGACCTCGGGTCCGGAGTGGGGAATGTAGTTTTACAGGCAGCTTTGGAAATAGGATGCGAGAGCTGGGGTTGCGAAATGATGCAAAACGCATGCGACCTGGCAGAGCTTCAACAGTCAGAGTTCAAGACGAGATGTCGCCTGTGGGGCATTGCACCAGGAAAGACGCACCTAGTGCGAGGCGACTTCCTCAAGGAGCAAAGCATTATCGATGTTCTAAAAAGAGCCGATGTTGTCTTGATAAACAACCAAGCTTTTACCCCGCAACTCAATAATGAATTGATCAACCATTTCTTGGATATGAAAGAGGGATGCCAAATCGTCTCCCTCAAGTCATTCGTCCCTGTTGGCCATAAGATTCAGTCTCGGAATCTTAATTCACCTATCAACCTTTTGACAGTCAAACAAAGACATTATTGGTCTAATAACGTCAGTTGGACCGATGTTGGTGGCTCATATTTCATCGCCACGAAAGATAGTTCTCGGCTTAAGGCGTTCTCGGATAGTTTGGCATAAACTATTCCCGATGGTTACCATGGCGCCACAGAACCCTATTTGGACAGAGGCCCCCTTGTATAAATTTTGAGTTCTTTTGGTGCACGAAAGGATGTTGTATTTTGATGACGTAAATAGGATACCATTAGTTAGCTATTATTGCCAATACAGAATAGATACCATATTTCAATTTCATCATAACAATTACTGGGGTTTACAGGTCGCCAGCTCGCCAGGCACATTGTCCATTTCGAAGTTCAAGGCACGCGTTCAAATCCGAAAGCCCCAGTTCATGAAGAGCAGTATGCTGTCTACGCAGTGGAAGTAAATGGCGCAACCAGCTATCCACCGAATTCGAAGAAGGCCTGGGCATCACGAGAACCTGGAAGCATCATTCATGGCATCTGCCTCTATCCCCATCCTGGCCATCCATCGATCAACCAGATCATGGTTTTCGTTTTGCAAACGCTCTGCCCGCTGTTCGGACATGTTAATTTGAAGATTCAACGCAGCTAGCTCGTCTTGAAATTCCTGGAGACAACAATGTTAGATTATTCCACAGGATCATTAGTTAAACGAATAGTCAAACATACTTCTAACAGCTTTGCTTTCCCCTTTAATTCCTCATCTCTATCCCTTAATCGAAGTTGCAGGTTGGCGATTTCACCCTCCATCGAGTTAATTCGTTTGGCGTCATGGCTGTTTCTTTTCCGCAGCCTCTCCAGCTCTGTGGTTGCACGAGCAAGTCGTTCTTGAAGCTCGGTACGGGATCGTTGTGCTTCCGCTAGATCTGCCCTCGTCGTGGATAGAATATTCTGTGGGGAAGGCCCTTGTACTAGAGGTGCCTGTTGTCTGGGATCGGCGACTGGAGCCGGGGCTATAGATTGCTGGGAAGCGGTGGCTGGAGTATCCGGTGTTTCTACCGCCGTCGAGGCTGTTCGATCGGCAAGTTTGGTATCTAAATCAATTGTAAATATTAGCAAGATAAACACACCATAGAATCGGTATGCACGAGAACCAAAAGGAAGGGTGTTTCGTACAAGCATTGTATATTGTGACGTTGGCCTTCTCATGGCGATCTCGAGCTGCCAAAGCGGCAGCGTACTCTCCCCTCCAGTGGGCCATGTGAGGGCAGCTGGTCAAGATAGACGAATCATGAGATGAAAGATGCTTCCATGAGCATATTGCGTGACGAGGCTAGATACTACAACTGCAAAACTGTATCCGAAAAGAGGATTAGCTGTGACAGCGCATACTGTTTAATTGCTCGAGAGGGGAGCTGATAAGGTAAGGTAAGTTGTAGCCAAGCCCCTCTCTGGGGACACCGATAGGGAGGCTTCCGCCACACCGCCTCTTCCACCGCCCGCTTCGGCCTGCATCATCAAGCCGCTGCGGAGCAACCCAACAACTACTCCTCACTCCTCATCCTCCTACTTCAGGCGCTTTACCAAAGTCTCTTGTATTTTAGACCCCGTCGCTCCAGGGAGGCTATACTGGGGGTTCTTCATCTATCTCGGCACTTCGAATAACCCCTTTTTACTTTAACTTTGCGCACCTTGTCTGCGCAATGGCGTCACGGAAGAAGGTTATGCTCAAGGTACGCCTTACGTCCTCACCAGTTTCGTCCAATATTTACTAATGCAGTACGCTGTTAGGTTATAATCCTCGGAGACAGCGGTGTCGGTAAAACGAGTTTGATGAACCAATATGTCGGTGGCCCTATATCCTCAAAACCAAAGCCTTGGTTCATCACTCGCTGACGTCGGACTCGGAACTAGGTCAACAAGAAATTCAGTGGAAGCTACAAGGCTACCATCGGCGCTGATTTCTTGACAAAGGAAGTTTTGGTTGATGACCGACTGGTAACAATGCAGGCATGTATCCTATAGAACGGCACTCAAGAACTGGAGCTAACCTGTGATGCATAGATCTGGGATACCGCTGGCCAAGAACGATTCCAGTCGTTAGGCGTCGCATTCTATCGAGGTGCGGACTGTTGTGTTCTTGTATACGATGTGAACAACTCGAAGAGTTTCGAAGCACTTGACAGCTGGCGTGACGAGTTCCTCATCCAGGCCAGTCCGCGTGACCCTGAGAGTTTCCCATTTGTAAGTTGAGAAGCAGTTATTTGTTTTTGTCCGTTATACCTTAGCTAATTTTTTTTTATATAATAGGTTGTTATTGGAAACAAGATCGACATGGAAGAGAGCAAGCGAATGATCTCTTCGAAACGAGCCATGACGTTTTGCCAGTCGAAGGGGAACATCCCATACTTCGAAACAAGTGCAAAGGAAGCTGTCAATGTCGAGCAGGCGTTCGAAGGTAATATCTCTATTGGCATGGTATATTTAATGAACCTAACTGACAACAACTAGTCATCGCTCGAAGCGCTCTAGCCCAGGAAGAAGCAGAAGAATACGGCGGAGACTACACTGATCCGATCAACATCCACGATAATACCGAGCGTGACGGATGCGCCTGTTGATACCCCGATACTGAACTACATGTCATGATTCTTACCTGATGGCCAAGATTTGCTCCTCTTCTGCTGCGCTTGTAGAGAACCATTATTCCATATCGCTGGAAAGCTTGGGGGGATGCAATTCCCATTCATGAGCGTCTATCCTGTATATCCGACCTGGGCGTTCCTTGTGTAACACTTCCGCGTCTTTCTTCCCGTGCTGGTTCGCATCAAGATATCTTTCTGTTTTGGCTGTTTATTGCTCTTGATGCGCTGCTTTATAATTATGATTTTCTAGGAGTCTGGAATAGTATCATTTTACTGCTTGGCTGGCGACTCTACATTCCGCAAGCGTAGTAGGCACACTGTAGGTGGATCTGTCCCGGGCGGGCATTTACTGCTTTAACGCCCCGGCCGCCCTGATTAGAACCTTAACCAGGAAATACTATCTGCAATCACCAATCAGACATGCCATTAATGATTTTGGGCATCGCAGCCGCTCGCAGGAAATGCTTTGATTATGCGTTGCGACTCTTTTCTCTGTCAGCTCACCGGCCGACTCCTTGATTGCGACTGATAACGCCATCACGCGCGCAACTCCTCCCCTACTCCTCCGCGCCCCTCCGAATCCACGTTAACAGCGTTGGTTGAATATCGGTGCCTCCATGGAGCCATCATTGAGCGCAAGACGCCCCAGAATAGCCGGTACGGCCAGGAGAACACTGGGAATCTGTCTGCTCCTGGTCGTAGTGATATTATGGACGGCGTCGAACTTTTTGGCCAGCGTGAGTGCCTAACTAGCAGCTTCCCATCCTTGTTTACCACGGATTAGTCTAACAACACTCTTCGCACCAGACTATTTTCGCCGATAATACATACTCCAAACCTTTCTTTGTCACCTATCTCAACACCTCGACTTTCATCCTCCCACTGTTCACGATTGTAGCCAGCAGGCTCTGGGGACTCTTCCGCGCGGGGAAATTATACCAGGTCCAATCCTTTGAGAACTTGCTGCAGCAACTTGACTCGCACTACTCGGATGCCGAATTGGAGCGCATACTAGAAAATGACACAGGCTCTGATGCAGAACCTCATAGTTCCGGAGCATGGAATGCCTCTAGGACCGACGATGCGGGGAAAGGCCATGGCAACGAGAAGCTAGGCCTGAAGGCGACTGCAAAATTGAGCTTTCATTTCTGTTTGTTGTGGGTGAGTATTCTACACATTGATTTTTCTTCCTGCATATTGGCTAACGTGAAATTAGTTTACTGTGAGTGGTCTAGGTACAGACGGAAAGTGCTGTTGGATTTGTATTGATTAATGCCGTAGGCGAACTATTTCTCAATGGCTTGTCTGCAATTCACGACTGTTGGAAGCACAACTATCTTGACGTCCACCAGTGGTATGATATCTTGGAAGAGTTTAAAGCACAAAACAGATAACTCACTCTGTCCTAGGTGTCTGGACCCTCATCTTCGGGGCCATTTTCGGTATCGAAAGATTCACAGTCCGCAAACTCGCCGGTGTCGTCGCATCCCTGATTGGTATCATTCTCATATCCCGTGTCGACCTCTCTGGCACTGAGAGCAACCCAGGAGATGACAGCAACGGCGGCAGCAGATTCCCTCCCAAATCCGCCGGGGAGATTGCGCTGGGCGATGCAATGGCAGCATTCAGCGCAGTAATGTACGGCGTTTATACAATCGTCCTTAAACGACAAGTCGGTGACGAATCCCGCGTCAACATGCAACTCTTCTTCGGCCTCGTCGGTTTCTTTAACATGTTTCTTCTTTGGCCGGGCTTCATAGTCCTCCACATGACCGGCGCTGAACCCTTTGCTCTGCCTGATACCAGTAGAATTTGGACTATCATACTCGTATGCTTACACGCTCTCCCCACTAATAACAACTATCCGTCGCTGTTATACTAACCAATCAACCGCACAGGTAAACGCCCTCTCCTCTCTCCTATCAGACATTTGCTGGGCATACGCGATGCTCTTAACCTCCCCGCTAGTCGTAACTGTGGGTCTCAGCCTAACGATACCGCTATCTCTGGTCGGTCAGATCTTTCTGCAGGGCGAGTACGCCACGCCGTTATACTGGGCGGGGGCCACGGTTGTATTTGGTTCATTCCTAGTCGTTAATCATGAAAGTCAAAACACTGCACAGGCAGGTTATGACGTCGTTCCTGGGGAAGAGAGGGAGAGGGAGGATTAAGGGGCCGGAGGTATATGAAGTAGCTAGCTCTTAGGCATGTCGCATTTTCGGTTCTTTTATGGATATCAGATTCTAGGGCGTTCGGGGTTATGGACGGATGGGTTATACATGGATTATTCAATTGCGTTTCAACCGCGATACAAGAGCATGATAGCGAGATATAGTATATAATTAAGGTCGCATAGAAATACAATCTGAAACTGGGAAAGAGCCAATCCAAGTCACAAGACGGAATCTCAGAGAATATAGAATGTGATTTAAGACAAGAATGAAAAGAAAAAAGAGGCAACAGAAGGAGAAAAAGGTATCTCAGGCCCAACGCTCACCCGCCCTTGACGCCAATATAATAGAAGGCAAGCTCAAAGTAGTATACACGCCCTGGGTTGCGTGGAAATCATTAATGGTTACCAGTAACCATTTCAAAAGGTAGCAGTGACAGAGAAACCAAAACGAGCCAATATAGTCAGTAGTCCCGGGGGTATGTAATATATTCAGTTAATCAAAGGGGTAAAAAAAAAGAAAAAGGTCAGCGAGCGAGCTATAGTGATAAGCGAGGTAGGGCTTATCGAGAGGTCAAGATGCAGAAAAAAATAAAATATGAGATATGGTGTAGAGAGAGTGGAAAAGGGACAGAAAGGAGGTCAGCGGCCCGTTTGCGGGTGTTAGGCTTTATAAATTAGATATTATGACGCTGCTGGTTGGTTGCCCTGTTTCTTTCGCGCAACAATTATGCTTTTCAGGGCACCTAGCCACTGCGCAAGAGATTCTTCATCAGGCGTCGAGAGTCGGTATATTTTTTCTTCTGCGATTATCTGTAGACAGAAGCTTTTGGAGCGAGACATGGGGTCAACCTCTGCGGCGTCGAATATTTGCGTCATTGGGATGATTTTGACGGCGGAGTACTCCTGTCAAATTGTTAGATTACTCTCACCAATGGTATATTCACGTTGGGGGGGGGAAGAAAGGGCTCATAGAGCAAATATTGAGTGAATAGTAGGGTAAACGTACTTGTTCGTCTTTATAGAACGCCAGGCTCTTTGCTCGTAGTACAATCCATAGGCGTTTCCAATGTCGCACACCCCCTTTTATCTTGAGGCACTTCAGGTAGCCACTGCAGACAACCCTTTCTGGGTCGCGCAGGATCCCAGTCTCGTGGTTTCTAGCGGCTTCGCGAGAAGGAGTAGACTGCGGAATGGTTGGCGCGGACGAAGAGAAATCATGGACCGAAGGCTTAGACTTCGAATGGACACTCGTGTTACTCCCAGGCCCGTCTGACCATTCAGAGTATGAGGTAATGTCATTCGCCGAGTAGTCTACAGGACTAGCGAGTCTCGTTCGATGACTAGAAGGCAGATCGCGAGCAAATTCAGGGGAGCTTGCCCTTTCCCGGTATTCAATATCCGAATGGTCAGTGGTGTCATAGATCCGCTGCTTGTTAAGAACGGCAGCTTCCTGCTGTTCGTTCTTTTTTGACAAAGCAAAAAGCGCATCCTCGTCTTCAGTTAAACGGCTTTCGGTACGTATCCGCGCAATCCAATCTTCCATATCCTTTTCCGACAAAGCCTGGAAACGATAATTCTTCGACGAAGTGAATATAGCGAAAACAAACTGTCGGGACGAACGGTGAGATTTGATAGGTGCGACCGCAGTCACCTCGGAAAGTGATATGGACGCTCGCAGCCGGGTCGCCTCCTCATCCTTGTAGACCGATAACAAATTCGGCCGGAGAACAAGATACGCGGGTTTCCAAAATGCTCTAAACACCTACACCGATCTAATCAGTATGATTCGTTTCCATTTATGCGCAAACTTTAACGGCCAGGTAGACTTACATGCTTTGGCTTCACCCGGCGGTTCACCTTCTTTGACTTGAGGACCCGATCAAACTCAAAGCTTCCATTTTCGTTGACCGGAGAAAAAGTATCTAAATTCATGTGGCCGTTACGATGAGCAGCGGATGGTTGAATCGGCGAGAGGAAGGACTGTTGCACAGTGCCATCAGGGAGCTGAATCGCGGGGGTATTAGACCCCTCGAAAACCAGCGGGCCGGGCGCCGCGCGCTTTTGCCCCATGACGTCGCCAAACTGTCTCGTATATGGTATTTTTTCTTATCGAACGAAGTGCTTATTGTCGAGGGCGTGGTGTGGGAAATCTGGCGCTAGTAGACCGCTGAGAGAGCGCGCACTGCACAGGCGCGCATCTAAGCCAACGGGGCGGCGATGGGATCAGGCCTCCATAAGTAGTATACGGAGGCCTAAAGACAGGCGAAGGCGGCAGGCAGAAGTCAGCCAGAAATATTTCTGGCTGACAAGAACAAGGTATGGACAGCGCAAAACAGACTTCACGCAAGAGGCTGTGTCGAAAGGGACGAGATGGTGGACACTCCTGAGTCCAAAGTCCAGAGGCTGCGGAGTCGGCGCCTTCTTTTGCAGGTGTCGATCGTTGATCGCACGTTTTAAGTTCAACTCCACGGCCAGGAGCAATAGGAAACCATGGGCCAGGAGAAATTGCAGCCAATCCAGTAATCCCAATCCAATCGAATAAATTAGGTCGCCTGGTCAGATACTATTCTTGATATGCTCTACAGGTGCCGCGCAACGCTCCCTTGTCCCTACAGATACCCACAGTCCAGACCAGGAAGCAAGCTCTCTTCTCAACCACCGACTCATGCCCTAGTCTAAACTAGGACTAGCTCATCCTAGTTCCCGCTTCTAGACTCGGCCTGGACTAGCCCGCTCCTTCCCGTCCACCAAAGGACCCTGACTCTGAGTCCTGCATAACAACATCGAGATTTACGAATTGAAATGGATTAAACATACGCAATGCTCGTGTCAGCCTCATCCAACATCGTTGAGATGACATCCGTGGACTACTCTTTAAATCCATCATCCACGTTCTGGCTGAGCCTTGAATCTTGTACTAGGGCAGCCGAATACAACAATTTCTTCTCGACCGGTAGCTACTATCATGAGCAGATCAGAGGGAGTTCCCTGTATCGGTCAGCCATCCCCTCCACCATAACGACACCAAATTTCAGGTTGGGTGCATTCCTATCAAGGACTATTCATGCTCGCAAAACTCGCTCTTGTGTCTAGTTAAACGCGCACTATGGGCAACGTCCCGTAAGTCGGGGTATATCAGTGAGAATGTTTCATACGTATTCAAAAGCCAGGCGTGCCAAGGGGCTTGTCGTCCATACTCGAAGTTGGAGGAGAAAATCAAGCTGAAGATGTGACATGAGGTGCAAGGGAATGGGCGATCCATGGGAACAATGCCCGTGCGGCTCATGCTGGTCGAATAGGGCAGGGACTATAACAGCTTTGTGCTCTCCTCCATTTCTATCCACATGAGTAATTGAACTGTAGGTATGGAATATGGATGCAGCAAGCATGGCATTTCCAGCCTGGCAAACGGGCCTGTGCACTAATGTCCTCAAGGTGAGTAAACTACGTACTTGGTCCTTGGTATCCGTAGGATACAATAAGGTGGGCGAGAACCATGACCCGTATAATTTTTTTTCATTTTTTTTACTGAACCGAAATGTCGATTATCTTGATTAGGGACACCGGGATCAAGCAGGCATCAACATACCGGATAAACTTAGTTTTTGGCTAGGCTAGCGATTCACGGCTCTCGGAGTCTCGAAGCATCTGTCGTTTCAAGGCCAAAATGGTCCACCAGGGCAAATCCTGTAATTGTTACTTTCTGGACCAAGTGGCCTTAATTAACACCCGACACCAAGTTTCGCGGTAGTGTAAGCGCAAATGTTCCTGCTTGTGGATTTTGGTGTTTTAGTCTCGTATACAACATACAATCACGGATGCGAGACTAGGGAAAATATGATAAAGGGTGACTGCAATTGAAGTAAGGTAGTTTAATACATAGCTGAGACCGAGAGAGGCCACATATCCGAAAATCCGAAGGCGTAAGCCACGTGATCTGTTCCTTCGTTTCAGGGCTCTTACCCCTAGTACCAATCTTACAACAAAGAATCATTATATACCGTACGGATACCTTACACCCCACTGACTGTGCCTCCCTCTTGTTCTGGACCGAGTCCAGGCTTAACGAGTCAACAGTCATCAGTAAGGGAATAAATAATATTTCGCCTCTCGGCATAAAGAAGTCAATTATCTTGCATGGCATTGACTAATAAAAAGCAAAAATTAAAAAAGTAAATTTAAATGGAAGATCTAAATATTATTTTAACTTAGAAAATTTATTAACGAAGTCGATTATGGATATGATAAAGCATAAATTGTTGTAGTTAACTAAGTTAACTGAATTAACTTAACTAGCTAGTTAGATACATTTGTTGTGCTTGTCCTGAGCATTATAAAACCCAACAGCTGTGATGAAAGTAAGGCGATCATGATTACACTGAATGGTTACTATCTAGCCAACTCAATCGAGATTGTAACTTGCACGACCTTGAACTTCGCAGCTGAGGCTACTGAGGCACCTCGCTACCGCTGTTGGGGGTAACCATTCTAATGCAGAATGGGCCCGGATCTGCCGTCTCAATGGCATCATTATGTGTGACAGTAATAGTTAACTAATGGCAGTAAATTCTACGTAACCTCAAGGGCTTTGGACTCCGCTAGTATTTGGTGTGCCTGGTGATCCCTCTCGCAAACAGAAAAGAACCATAATTGAGGCGATAAGTCGTCCTAAATGTTCGCCAAACTCATAAATGCAAGTGCACGAGTCAGCCCTAGAAGCAGATGCGTCCACAAGTAATCCATTGGCGGACAGGCGGGTCAGGGCCCCAGGGGCTGAGGGGAGGCTTTGGGAAGCTCAAGGGTTCCTTTGCTTAATGACAACGTGTTACTCTAATAGGCGGGCTAGGCGTCAGGGTCTTAGTACCTGGTCACCGAAATCTCCAACAACAGGAGGGCTGTGAATAAGAAATCTTAGCTCTAAGGCACTGCAACCTTGACAGATGAGTTTAATTAATATTTCTGGGCTCAACCAAAGAACAAGGAAGTCGATCTTGATGTTTATCCTTCTACACTTACTCCGTACAAGTAACAGTTCGGCGTCTTGTGCAAGGACCAACTGTACAATAACCATCAGGTACCGTATCTTACCAGGAGCAATTTCTCAGGGGAGCCGCCTTTCCGGGCTGGGAGATTAACTGGCCAAAATTACCAGAATTACCAAAATTACCACCTGTAAATCACGCCCATGGCTGCTGACGCCTCCCTACGCTTGGCAAAACTTCGACCATCCCCGTCCCCAAAATCATTCCTTCGAGCCTTCAAACTCCATCGGACGTCTTCCGCAGCTTCTCGGTCTTCGACCTGGCCTCACCGTTTCCTCATCCCGATTGATGTCCCGGTCGCCGCCCCCCAAATTATCGACCTCTGTGTCTAGGGCCATTGTCGCTTGCGTTGATTTCAACGCCCTTCCAGTCCTCTGCTCAGTCAACTAGGAAAAGTGCAGAGAAAGGAGGCTTGCCTCCGGCCACTCGTTCATTTCTGCTTTTTGCACAGATTTATTTCACCTCCTCCCTTCGTCTGTTAATATTAATCGTCGCACCCCTGTCATTGTCAGCATTGACGACCAGCACGCCTCCGAATCGATCCGTTCAAAAGCCGTTACTCGCGTGCGGCAGATATAACTTGAGACGGAATCATCGGAATAGTTGCGGTTTGCCTTCCAAACTCACACAACTTCGGGCAGGTGCCCAACCGTGTTGATTGGAATTCGATATCGTTCTCGCGGATCGACCCAACCTGGGCACGCTTGCACCCATGGGCCTCGTTCAACGAGTTCAAAAATGGTTGCCCTCAACACCAAGTCTTCCTTTGGATGACTCGTCCTATGAAAAAGGCCAGAAATCTTCAAGATTTGCATTTTTCAGGCGCAGGATACGGTTGAAGGGCAACTCATCTATTTCTGTACCCCTAGGGTTTGTTTTATTATTTCCATGCATTGTAATAGTCCTGATTTTGCTGCTCTTCGTCCGACATCCCGCCTCGCCAGGGGGCATCCTAATACCAGCGGGCACGCCGCCATCTATAAGGTTCGTGCGCTCTCATATCGCATGGGAGGTCAATGTTTATTCTGTTGCTAACGATCTGCCCTCACAGAAAAATAAGCGAAAAATATGATAAAGTTTTCGCAACGGGTTGTCTTCCGGTTGAGAGGACAGATGGCCCCCGTGCGAATGCGGCCTTCGTTGTGCTGGCCAGAAACAAGGAAGTAGATGGCGTTATCCAGTCAATGAAGTCCATCGAACGGCACTTCAACCGCTGGTACCGCTACCCCTATGTCTTTTTAAATGACGCCGAATTCGACGATAACTTCATCAACACCGTCAAGAATTATACAAGCGCTCCCGTAGAGTTCGGGAAGATCGACGAGTCAATGTGGGGTTACCCCAGCTGGGTTGACCACGAGGTTGCTAAAGAAGGTATTCGGAAACAAGGAGATGCCGCAATCATGTATGGTGGTATGGAAAGCTATCACCACATGTGTCGGTTCTATTCTGGGTAAGCCGTTACGCTTAGTCCATGCTGTTTGAAATGCTAATCTCTCCTCAGATTCTTCTACAACCACCCTCTACTCTTGAAGTATGAATGGTACTGGCGGCTAGAGCCCGAGATTACATACTTCTGTGACATCACCTAGTAAGGATACATTTTCCAATGTTTGCATTTTACTGTTACTGACGGATGGATCAGCGATCCCTTCATCAAAATGGCCGAGGCCAATAAAACATACGGATTCACCATTGCTGTCAAGGAACTTCGCGAAACCGTCCCGAATATCTTCCGTTATGCCTCTGCGTACAAGCGGAAGAAGAACATTAAATCGCAAGGGTTATGGGAAATGTTTCTTGAGCCCATTGAGGAACCGAAACTCGAAGACGAGCAACCAGAGACTCTTCCTGAGGAAATCCTCATTACCGAGCCCGGCGAGACGAATGAAGTTGACCCTGAAACCATGGAAGGAGAGAGCTATAACATGTGTCATTTCTGGAGTAACTTCGAAATTGCACGCCTGGATTTCTTCCGGAGTAAAGAATATGAAGACTTCTTTGAGATGATGGACCGGAGTGGTGGCTTCTGGATGGAGAGAGTGAGTGACCCTGTTAATTGCTTTCACTACCCTGTTGACTAACGATATTGCTCCAGTGGGGTGATGCACCCATACATTCACTTGCCGCTGGCATCCTCCTGTCACCCAGTGATATCCACTATTTCCGTGACTTCGGCTACCGCCACACCACAATCCAGCATTGCCCTGCAAACGCTCCCGCGCGACAACTGCCGCGTATCCCATACCTAGAAGAGACAACCGAAGATGAGAAGGCGCGTATAGAAGAGGACGAGTATTGGGCCAACCCTGATCCTGTTAAAGAGAACGGTGTTGGCTGCAGATGCAGGTGTGATACAGACATTGTGGATGTTGAAGGCAAACAAGGCAGCTGTCTCGCGGAATGGGTGGATGTTGCTGGAGGGTGGGCATCTCCATAGACACGGCCTGCTATAATATTCATTGTATAATCTTCACGTCGTCATTTCCGTATCTACTTGTTCGGCTATGAGCATCACTCGGGTCGTCGTTGGAGTTATTATTTTTGTTTGAGCCTACCTGTTACGTTGGCTGTGGGGTTGTGGGCGGCGTTTTCTTTTCTTTTTTTTTTACGGATATGACGACTTCTTCTCTAGAAGATGCGTGGCCATTATCATCAATATCGACAAATCATCTAGCGTGTTTTGTGTATTTCACTTGGAGACTTCATTTATCTCTTTGGGGGGGGCGGGGGTTCTTTCTATTGTTCCCGACTTTGCTGGACATAAAGACTCGCGGGGTTCGAAATTGGTATTCGAAATTGGTAGCTGTACGGATCATATAGAATAGATGTAGTGGAGTGCATAGGACGTCTGCTTGATTATTATGATAAACCGAAAGGCAGCTTGTTCCTGTTGCCCATTATACAATGGCCTACCTGTCCCTATCTTCTCTGAAAGCGTCTAAATACTACTACTAATAATGGGTTAGGTATGTTGGAGGTTCTGATAGGTACTCGGCCATGAGTATAGTAGAAAGCACAGGTACAGGAGGTACTCTGATTTACTCTGTACTACTATTATAGTAATTAGAATTATACCTATGATTGGCCGAAGGAATCAACTGGAGGAGTATAACCTAACTACCAATATATCCATGCCTTGACATGCTGATATCTGCCTGTTGACCATGAGCGCTCTAGTTAAGACGAATGGCCCTTGGAAAGGCACGGTTCACTTCACTGGAGGTTAAAAGTCGATTGGTCATAGTCGAGCCTTCACATTACCTGTAACTTTGCACCGGCCACACCTCGCTCGTCATCAGCTGACTGCTTATCTGACCTTGTTACGCCTTGCACCTGCATCTGTCACTCCAGCTGCTACTTCTTCCATCTTCTTTCTTCCTTCATCAACGCCAGTGCCTCTAATAAAGCGAGAAACATTACTGACCCGATCATTAAAAGCTAAAGACCTCTTACTAACAACAGTCGAGGTGAGTCTTTCTTTCTATCTTTATTCCGTAACTCACCTGACTCCTCTTCCGCCCGGCAAGTTGGCATCCCCCCTCCCCCACATCAACGGCCGCCTAGCTTGTCATCGGGCATCTGCCTATTAGGCTGAGCCTGTTCAGAGAAGCTCACGGTCAGACATCCTAAGAGACAACTTTGTCCTCGTCGAGTTAACGCATACTTCTCCGCTGAATTTTTTTTTCTTTTCATTCACGGGAGTTAAGTTGTCGAGCGTCTCGTTCGACCCGAAGCTCCTCCGCTCCGCTTTACTCCATTTGACCCGCTATTGATCTGATATCCGTTCCATGGCATTCACTCTCTCACGATATGGCTGACTCTTCAAAGCCTCTTCCCAGGCGTCCACACACTGCCTCGGGCATTTCACATTTACAATATCCGACGTTACCTCCCCTCAGTGGCTCGGTTGAGGAGTGGTTATCCCGCTCGAGACCTATCGATATGACGTCAACGCCTCCGGCAGACCATCCACGACAATCATTAAGTGAGAGCTGGGCAACACTGAGTTTATCAGATATACACTCCGAAGATGGAGCTCCGTCTGAACAGACCGATGCTGGATCATTAATCGACCCAAGTGGTCCTGATGATGTGGCGAGCCTAGACGAACGATATAGCAGTAACGATGATATGGATGGAAACTACGAGGAGGGCCTAGAGAACGAAGGCTACGACTCCAGGAGTGATGTATCCGAGTCTCAAGAACTACAGCCCATGTTTCCTCAGATCGGATGCTCCATCGATGACAGTTCTCTCACCGCTCAGACTGCCTTTCGCCAATCCACCGAGTCTATCGAATTCATCGAGCCTGACCAGTGGCCTGAGGCTGAGAGGGTACAGCTCAAGCACACCATACGGTTGATCGATGGTTCCGAGATTGCTGAGCTAGGAGATAATATCTCCACCAATTTGCAGGACTCGACTCTGATGGCCACTCTCCAACAAACGATAACAAAGAAAAGCATCGACACCGATAAACCTTTCCGCGTAGTGTATGTCGGAAGTTCGGAATTCCGTGGCATCATACTTGACAAGCTTGGTGATGTCCTAGTGTCGAGCACGTCCAGTGGATTCGAAAGCAGTTCAACTGAGTCTTCAAGATATCATGTGGTTCCTACCTCGTTCGGCGCAGGCGCTGTTCCTAATTTTGCGGAGCTTCTTCCAATCCATTTCCAACTAATCGTTGATGAATGTCTCGAGGCCACGTCTGAGTCACATATTGACAGGCCTAGGACAATTAACTTGAAGTTCAAGAATCGATCTGCATGCACATCTCTATGGACAAGGACCGGATATGGTATCTCATCGTCCACTGAATGGGCACTCCCAGATATGGCCATTATTTTCCTGTCTTCTCAGGACACCACAGCCGCCATGAACACCCAGAAGTCTGCGCGAATGTTCATGGAACGACATGGTGTACCAGCAATGGTTATTTCAGAGAAGCCTCTCTGGAAAATGTCAAGGGAATCAATCCCCGTGAATCACCACAGTCTTCACATGTGCCTGGAATCTCGCCATATACCTACTGGAAAGACCACGGTTCTGAAACGATATCCCATTGATCTGAGCACTTTTGAGAGCATAACGCCCGGCCAGCTAAACAAAAACTTGGCGTCATTGGCAAACATTTACCCCAGGAAACATCCCAAGTCTTGCCCAGGTGATGTTCAGAAAGACTCGGCTTTGGATGTCAAAGGCTTCACTCAAAAAATACTACCTCTGCCGTACTTGAGTGATGATACCCAGTTGGCCTTTGTGTTGCGTGTCTTGATGATTACCGCCTTATCCGCCGGAACACTCGCCCTGGGTCATTTGGCCTTGAAGGCCGCCGCATTCTTCATTTCAAGCTTCTTCGCTCGGTCAGTAACCACTAGCCAGATCTCCCCCAATTCTAGCATTCATACTACCAGCATCATCCCAATGGCGGAGGTGGAACAAACTTCTTTGTCAGCACTTTCGTCAACGACTCGCAGCGTCCAAGTTTTGGGGCACCAGCCTAACGGCTTATCCCAACTTCAACATCTGATACGCGGGGCACCGTCGAGCATCGATTCATCACAGCCGTCCGAGAATTTTGAAATCCAAGTAGTCGGCGACTGTCATCTTGTCATCAAACCCCCAAATAAGTCACCGGGTTCAAGAAAGTCGCCAAAATTCAATGTCCAAGTCACCCGACGCAGCCAGCGGCTTCAGTATGAACTTTCTAGACTCTTTGATGGTGTTTACTCGCTCAAACTGGATCGAGAAGAGGCGTATGGTCCTGTCAACGTCACCATAACCGCCGACTCAAAACCACCAGTTAATCAAGTTGTGACGGTAGATCTGGGAACACCTTGGCTAAAAGTTGCGAACTGGAAGCGTGCAGCTCAGGCCATTACATCGGAGCTTGTGCGGGACGTGGGCACAGCACAAATGGGATTATCGGAAGTTTATGGCCGAGCCTCTAATGAACTCCAAGTACTCGTGGGGGACATAGTGAAACGGACACATTTTCTTCAACAGAAAGCGAGCCTCCTGCGCCGGGATTCTCTCTCAGTGTCTTTCAATACGCGAGACATCGCTTTACCGACATCCAAGCAACTTTCCGAAGTCTTTCAGCGCACTGCTGTGCAGCCCTTTCTATCCGCATCCTCTGTGCTGCAGTACCAAACCAAAAAGGTGAGCGATGAAGCGAAACAGATCGTGAGCAGTACATGGGAAAGGATCAACGCTTGTGCGCATCGTCTGAGCCCAAAGATTTGCGAGCACGTCCAAAATGTGCGGAAGTCGAAGACCCTCGACAAAGCGCACAAGAGAGCAAGACGCCTGATGAAAGGAAGTGCCTCATAGGGATTGTAGATGCTTGGCCAGAGCTATGCTTGGGATAACTAGTCCTATCCAGCGCTTGGTTCTACATATTCTGTATCTCTCTTTTATTCATATGTTAATTTTGCATGCGTTCTTGTTTCACTCACATCTTTTACTTTCTTATCAAGTTTGGGTTGGGTTGGTTTCACTTTCGCGAAGATGAAATCAACAGTCTGTCTTATGTAACAATGAATAATGAAACAATTCTTTTCTATAATGCTCAGTCAAACCCCAAACAAAATATATAACTGTAATGTTGTTTGTTTTTGAGTAGGCAGAAGACTCGAGCGGTGGCACACTAGTGTTGGCGGCCTCAGGCCATGAACCTACCCACTTGCAACCAAAAACAACCCGCCCATAATTTTCCCCTCCTCCTCTCCCTCCCTAGTGATACCCACCCCATAGAGCCCTTTTCTTTATATTTTCCCATCTTCAGGTAATTCGCAGTCGCCTTCGCTAACTAGAGTCCTACTAACTTTATCCAAATCCGCAGAAACCAAAACGTACATTCACCATGTCTGACGCCGCTGAGACTAAGCCCGACCCCACCACCAGCGCTCCTGAGGAGACGACAAAGAAGGCGGAGGAGACCACCACTGCCACTGAAACTTCCAAGGTGGAGGAAGTTAAGGCCTCTGCCGAGTCTGCCGCTGAGTCTGCTACTGAAACCGTGAAGGATGCGACTGCCAAGACGTCTGACAGCGTCTTCGCCATGTTCGGTGGCGGCCCCAAGAAGGAGAAGAAGGAGGATGAGGAGGAGGTAAATGAGCGCTCTGGTTCTTCCAAGGCCCAGAAGGGTGAAGATGAAGTAAGTGCACACTTGTTCCTTCTTTCTTACGATTATCTTTCTGGTTCTGTTTTGCTGTGGACTTTTTTTTCCCTTTTTTGTTTGTGAAGTCGCGTGCCTTCAGGGGTTGAATTCTGAGGATATATTTTTAAAACCTAGAGAAATGGCTGACACGCATTCCCTACCTATAGGAAGAGGCTCCCGAGTCCCCTGAGGTTCACTTCGAGCCCGTCATCCGCCTTACGGAGACTGTTGAGACCAAGACCAACGAAGAGCTCGAAGAGCAGACCTTCAAGATGCGCGCCAAGCTCTTCAGATTCGACCGTGATAGCAAGGAGTGGAAGGAGCGTGGCACTGGTGATGTTAGACTGCTGAGGCACAAGGAGAACGGCAAGAGCCGTCTGGTGATGCGCAGAGACAAGACCCTGAAGGTCTGCGCCAACCACTACAGTATGTGCCTGATACGCAGAGTTATCTTTGATCCCGAAATGCTAATGCGAGTGTAGTTGTCCCCGACATGAAGCTCAGCCCCAACGTTGGTAGCGACCGCAGTTGGGTTTGGAACGCTGCTGCAGACGTCAGTGAGGGTGAGCCTGAGCCTTGCACTCTGGCCATTCGGTTTGCCAACAGTGAGAGTATGTTACCATATTGCTATCCACATGAAACCGACATTTTGTCCTAACCTGATGCAGATGCCAACCTCTTCAAGGACGCTTTCGAGTCGGCTCGTGAGGAGAACGCGAAGCTTCTCAAGCAGTAGATTTCCTTTCCGGACCGGCTTCTCAGAATTATTGAGCATTTGGAGGAATATTCTTAATGCATAGTTCCTACCCTTCTACCCTTTTATCACAACGGGATTGATGGAGTCCTCATCAACTCCGCATTTCCTTTATTTTTCTCCCCTGACACGATTCCCATTCAATTCCTGACCCATCAACCTTTCCCCTACCCTGCCCACGCCTTATGTACGCATGAATGAAAACGCAGAATGATGGTTCTGCTAATGGTTTCCCCACCGAGCCGATATTGACACGGGCATGACCCTGACTTGTTGTTAGACAATACCGTATGACGGTCTTTTGTCACTAGTGGAGGCGGTCGTGTTCAGCAATTTGGCAGTAGATAGACTCACTATCCATCGAATATACAATCAAAATATGTGCATACCTATGATAGTCTAGAATTCAAAGTGCGGCTGAAGAAGTTGTGGCTGCTTCTGGAGGGCTTGCGTGTGTAGGAGGGCAGCTGTAGTTCCCCCCGCCTGCCTCGGGCTCCTCTCGCCGCCCATTCTTTGAATCGACTCTACGGTCCTCTGCCTCCCCTCGCGCGACCACAACGACGTAAGCACCTCTGCTCGATATTCAATCATCAATTTTTATTTCGCTCGTCTTCTTTATCCGCCTATCGGCTCCAGCCCGCGTCCTCATTGTCTCCTGATTCTGCGGAGCTGCTGGAACGTTCGGCCGCCAGCTTTTCACTCCGCCTGCGATACTTCGGCCCCGAAAGCTACATTCCCACGAAGCTTCTCCTTCAAGGGTAACCAGCAGAAGCACCTCGTATCATTTCTTGCTATCAAGTCCGCAACGCGCGTCATCGTGACCCTATTACCAACATGCCCGACGTGAGTCTTCCGACCTTGTAGCTCCTTACTGGTCCACATCGCTACACACCCGCCTGCCTCCCAATAGCTTAACATTATCTTTTGCGCAGCTTGCTAACGAACGCGTTTGATCATATACAGGTTAAGAGAAACGTTAAGCTCATAACACAGCAGGAAGTCATGTATGTTTCTACCCCAGTCTCGTCTCCTTAGCTCCGCACCAAGAATCGCCCCAAATCCGTATACCATCCTTCCTCCATATTCTGTCGCCGGCGCCTGTCTTGTATTAGCTCGTGCTTGTGCGTGCTTATACGCAGATGTCTTTGACTACCGCACACATTCGCATGAAACAATGGATAGTCTCGTCGCCGGTGTCGTCGCCGGTGTCGCTGTCGATACTAGGGATAACCTGTGGATATAACAAACATTTGCTGATGGGTTTATTTGCGTGTTACAGAAACAAGGACTCCGGCGTTGAAGGGTTTCCACTCCGAGCATGGTCAATTGAGGTGTATCTCATCAACGACCATGGTGAGCAGGTGGCAGCCAATGTTTTCGACAAGGTGACCTACAATTTACATCCCAGTTTCGGGAACAGAGCAAACCAAGGTCCGTTATTATTTCCGATTCTTAGTTTCTTCGGCCGATTTGTTATTGTTCTGCATTTGTCCGTACTATAGGACAGCAAATGTGTGGAGCAGCGGATGCGGGTTGGGCAGCGGCGGCTAACCCAGAAATAAACAGTTTTCAAGAACCCCCCTTTCAGGATCCAGGAAGAAGGATGGGGTGAGTTTGATATGCAAATCAGCCTCACTGCTGCAGACAAAGACCACGTTGTCGCGCACGATCTTAACTTTGCTCAAACGCGCTACGAGTCAAAGCACGTCATTGTATGTCTCGGCTTCGCTTAGGATTTTACCCCCATCAGAACACCGCGCTCACATTCGGTACAGACCTTCAAGAACCCCAAGCCAGCCCTGTTAGCGGCGCTTCGCGAATCTGGACCTGTCCCCGGCGATGAGAATGGGGTGAAGTCGAAGCGTTCCGCAGGAGGAGAGGAAGGATCCAAGAAGAAGAAGCGAACAGATAAGAGCGTAAGTGGTTGCCTCTCTGTTGGAAGCAGAAGAGTTGAAGTTTAATAATCTACTCCGCAGGTCGACATGGATAAGCTAGCCGATGGCCTTCAGCGACTCGGCGAAGACGATCTCCTCCAGGTGGTACAAATGGTTCATGACAACAAGGCCCCAGACTCCTACACTAAGAACGACGTTGAGCGTAAGTCCCTCCGCTCCCAAACCAGGGAGAATAAGCAGTCAACTAACTTCTTTACCAGAGGGAGAGTTCCACGTCGATCTCTATACCCTCCCAGACTCTCTAATCAAAATGCTATGGGAGTTCACACAGGAAAAAGGAGCTCTGTGATTACCCATTCTGGATTTTGCGCCTCCTTTTCACCTTTTTTTTCCCATTCCCAAATCCTCTCATGTTGACGTGGCCGTACCCTGCCTCATTTAACCCTTTTTTGTATCCTTTCTGCGTTTGAAAGTTCCACACGTCCAATTTTCCAATTTACAGCATTAACCACGCATGTTGGTACTACTCTCTGGATCTGAACTGAATCCTTTAGCGGAAAGGAAGAGCACTGGAGCCTGTCTGTTAGTTATGGATGGCCCACGAAAAGACAAACATTTTCCAACTCTTTCAACTAGGGCCTAGGTTGTTTCATTTTTCATTATTTTTACTGCCTGGTTTCTGTTGTCGTTCTTGTTTCTCGGATTCCATTTTATTATCCTCTTGAACCGCACGCAAAATACAAGTTTCAGGGAAGAGGCGGCTTGCTTGATAACGACCGGAATTTTTAGTTTAGTGAATGCTCCACATGAAGAATAAAATGAGGAAATAAATCAAATTGAATTGAATCCTAGAGACTTGGGTGCTTTTCGGATAGCCAAGGTAGAGCAGCATAGATCGAACTTTTGTATAAAATCTTGGGATAAAGCACCTACGGTAGAAGATGGGTTTCCAAAGCGATAGTTTCCAAAAATTGCATTTAGTTTATAATATACAGAAGGATGACTACTTAGGTAGGTAAGTGCCAATCTATACTAGCTAGATATAACATAAATGCAGCAGCATAAAGACAAGGACAAATCGAATATCATCCAAGCAAGAACGCAAACTGGACTTGGCAAATCGAGGCGGATATCTTAAGAGTGGGTTAGGAAAGGCAAAAACATGCATGCATGTAACGAAGAAAATAGGCAAGAGAATGGAAGAAAAGCAGTGAATACGAAATTTGGACCAGCCGGGCTTCTCCTGAACACCGAACAGACTAAGAGACGGAACAGAAACAGTGCAGCAATGCATGCGCTGGTTAAAGGTAAAAAGGATGAGAAACACAAAAAGGACAAGGCGGGATCTATTAAATGGGCGCCTGGACAAAGCCTCCTGGGGGGAAAGAAAGGGAAACGGGTGAGATGACGGTAGGAGTATGGAGGACGAATGCGTCCCTACGAGGTCGCACCAAAAGGACTTCTCACTCTCACAAAGTCGCTGCTTATAGAAACAGAGTTCGTCCTCCATGCCCCGGAAATCAGAGCAGAGCATTAACCACATGTAAATCTATACCACTCGGTACCTAAACGAGAATTATGTTAGTTTCACTCAACGAATCTTACGTTAGGCAATGGCGGTGGTCGGGCAGAAAGAAAAAGCAAAGAAAGCAAAGACAAAACACGAGAAAAAAAAGAAAATTAAGGGTGAACTCACGATTTGAGAACATCCTCTAGACTATCTGCGCTGCAGCTTCGACCCTTCGGGATCTGCCGCAGGATGTCAACAATTGTTGCGAAGACATCCCCGTCTCGGTACGCCAGTAGCGCAGGGGGTTTGATGTTGTCCATTTCTGCAATTTCGTGATGCAGCTTAATGAATCGGACCTTTGGCTGGCGGGAGGCAATTGTGTGCAGGCAGTCTTCAACCAGGGCACTGGTGTTTGACTAGTTGGAGTTGATTGGTTAGCGAGTTGTTCCATTCCACCCCCTTGCGTATACTATGCACTTCTGAAACAAGTTTCGACTGCAGAGGCGGGTGGGTGTGACCTACCTCAGGATCATACAGACAAACCACCACAATTTGGTCGGACGGCACCTTCTCAATTGCATCCAAATAGCCCACCGCATCGACTGTGTCCACGGTCCCATAGTATTTCCGCCAGGGGCTGGGCCGCCGGGCCTTCTGGCTCTGCAGCTGCTGCATACGTGATTGACGCCACCGGCGCATGAACTTGTCCTCGTCTGCCTCGTCGGGATCGCTCGCTGAGCCATCAGGCGGCGGGGAGTTGTGGAGGAGAGTGGCATCAGTGGAGGACTTGGAGGAGGAGTAGTGGTGTGAGCGGTCGGCCATCGAGGTACCAGAGACGAACGACTTGCGGAAGTTGCTTCTGCGGGCACGCTCAAAGGCTTGGGCATCAGCAATGACACCCTTAGGCCCTGTGTTGGCGTCGAATTTGGTGTTGGGGACAGTGTAGGAACCGGAACGAGAGGCCATGGCTGCCATGGCTTCGTCGTCGTCGGAGAGGTGGACGTTGTCGAGGTCTTCTAGGTCGGAAGAGGAGTCGCGATCAGAGGGATTGTTGCGGTCTTCAGGATGAGCGGATGATTTCTCGCGATTGCTGAAGAGTTGGTTGAATTCGTCTTGGGCGGAGGACATATTGAGAAGAAGGGGAGAAAACCGGGCGCAGCGGCAGGAATTGAAACGGATTTATAGAAGTCTGACAGGTCTTTTTTTAGAGGACGTTCGTCTCGGACTAGGAAAAGCAAAAATAAGGTGAAGTAGACTAGGGACGGACGGCTCTGGCTCGAGAATGCGTGGTGTTTCCGCGTCACAGAGAGGGAGTGAAGGAGGAGAGCGGAGCACGGGGAGGGAGAAGTGGCGGCAAGTGAAACACAGCAGCCCCTCAGCCGTCGCGACAACAGTCAACAATCGATCGTGTGAGCTTGTGATGGGACTCGCAGTCTGCAGAAACCGCAATTTTGCAGCCGATCTCCGGACAACAACTCAGCAAGTCTGTTTTAGTATTCCTAAACGACCGGGCAGGGGAGTTTGGAGCGTCCATTGTCTGTCGTCGTTTGTTTCACTCTCAGGTCTTGTCACGGCTCGGCCGCTGCCTCCATCGGGGGAACTAGAAGCCACCAAGAATCTTCACCTCTGACTCTTTGGGGTGTTTTTTCTTTCATCCACGTGGAGGGCGCCTATCATGCAGTCTACTAGTACTGGGCGCCGTCGTAGTCGCAGCCTCGAATGAAGATCACAGCCTGCTTACGGTTGGGGGCATCCGTTTCATCTTTTGCTGCTCGGACCACCAGCTGAATCCACGAGGGCATCCACGAGGGCAGGCTCTCCCGTTCTTGACCGCAATTCTTCCCTCGAAAGGATTCATAAACTTGATTTGACTCATCCCACTCTCTACTACACACACGGCTTGCGGCTTTAGAAGATAATGAAACAGTGATGGTAGGAAATTTAACTGGGAATGCAGCAAGCTCAAACACACGTCAAGCAGGGCTCGCTTGAAAACACTCAAACTCTCCAATGTAAGCTGATTATTAGAAGATAAGAAATAGAGATGCACTCAAAGGAAAACGTCATGGCCTATCCGAAACATTCCTTTCTCGTCTTCACCGCCAAGGGTACATCCAGGATCAATGCGTAGAAAAGAGACAATCCAACCATAGGTATAGCGAAGGGTACTTAGTTCAAAAAAAAAGGGGGAAAGAAGGGGAGTAAAAGAAAAGGAAACTCATATGAGATGAACAAAGGAAAATAGTCTTGAGGACTCATTTTGAAGCTCAGTCAATCAGATGAACTCCAAGAGAATCCGCGTCATTCCAGACACCGAGCCGGAGCCCCTGCAACCATCCTTAGAGAAGACAACATTAGTACAAACCGGTGCATAAAATTGTGTTTTCTTTTTCGATTCCTCCGGTTTTCGTAATCAATCAATTTCAGGCACGAGACGATTGAATCACATCCTCCTCAGCCATGCTTCTTCACGGTGATTCAATCCGCATCCACTGCAGCTGAGCCACGAAAAAATGGCGATAAAGTGGCTTCTCGACAAACAAGATTATCGTACAATGCGGACATCCGGCCTATCGGTGGGCGGGAAAAAAAATTTCAAACTAGGAAAGTCGCAGAAGACTGAGACAGGGTATCTTTTGTCGTGGTAATTTTTTTCATATTTTCAGCCGTTTACCAGGCCCAGACCTTGAGCTGTTGTTGCGCATCAATGATTAGTACACGTTGTTTGCAGGAGGAATTACGGGGGGAAAATCCATGACTTACCAGTGAGTCCCAAGACCCAGTGCAGAGACTGATACCATCATTGCTGACACCAAGACAGCTGACACGGTTCTCGTGGCCACTTAAAGATCCAACCTTGTCTCCACGGAGAACATCCCAAACCTATTGGGCACAATTAGCCGTCTGTCACCATGGCGGTAAAAGAAAATAGCAACATACCTTGCATTCAAAGTCATCATAACCAGCAAAAAGTAATCTTCCCGAAACTGAGAAGCCAACTGACGTAATACCGCACAATATTTGGTCGCTCTGTGTCAGGATATAATTAGCATTGCCCATCCTCAATAATACAAATCAGTTGTTCTCACCTGGTAGATGTTGAGCGACCTGTCTGCGCGAATGTCGAAAAGACGGCAAGATGTATCATCAGAACCCGTGCCGAAAGCGTTGCCGTCTGGGAAGAATTGGATAGCGTTAATGTCGGATTCGTGGCCAGCGAAAGTCTGGACGGCCTTTCCAGTACGGATATCCCAAAGCTTGGCGAAAGCATCACAGGCACCCGAGACGAAGATGTTCTGGTTAGTAGGGTTGATGCTGATAGACATAACGTCGCCGAGGTGATCCGCAAATTCGGTGACCTTGGAGCCAGACTCGATATCCCAGAGCATGCAAGTCATATCGCCTGAAGAGGTGATGATGCGACGGTCGTTAATGAAACGGCAGCAGGAAAGATAGCCCGAATGGCCGGAGAGTTCGCGCGCGACACGAGTTGGGCCCTCTCGAGAGGAAAGGTTATAAATGGAGCAAATGTTGTCCAGACCACCGCAAGCAACATAGTTTCCACTGGGGGCATAGGCGCAGGTCATGACCCATGATGATCTCAGCGGAATAGCGTGTACCTTGTTCGTGGTGTATGCATCCCAGATGATGAGCTTTCCATCTTGCGAGGCGGAAACGAGATGGCGACGGTCGGTTGACCAGTGCATGGCATAAATCTTGGCCAAGTGACCTTTGAGCGTTCGCCGAGGCTTCATTCCAATGCGAGGCAAGGGGTCGGTTTGGTTCTGCGCGACATCACGCACTGTTCAATTTTGTCATCGTCAGCAATTCTGCAGAAGCAGTAAAACGGCCAACGCGATAAGGGAGAGGGCGGGATCTCCATGGGTATCCGGCCACAGCAAACACACGTTCCAGGAGAAACAAAGGGGAGAGCTCATACGGTTTGTGTCGGCAAGGTCATCCTTGCGGCGTCTGATCTTATCCTTCAGCCCTTCAGCTTCGCGCCTGGCGGCGGTAATTTTAGCCTGCATCTGTTCGCCGCTCATATCGGCTGCCATAATACGGGACCCCTGGGAAACGGAAGGCGGCAATTGGGGGGTGACAGTGGGAACGGAAGAGGGAATTGAGCGGGTAGAGGCGCGTCGAAAGATGCAGGAGACCGGCGTGGAGAGGAGGAGAGGGCGGTGGGAGGGAAATCAAGAGAGAATGGCGAGGTTGGGATGCCGTTGTCGGGAGCAGTGAGAGGTGGAAGGGGAGGATGAGAGTTAGGTGAAGGGGCTCGGAGTGAGGGGGGAGCCTGAGGTTGACGGCCGATTGGGTGTGGAGCGAGTTGAGAGGCGGATGCGACCGAGCGAAACAGATCCAGGTTTCGACCCAGCGCACTGGTCGGATTTAGAGGCGATGGGAATGTGCAGAGAATGCGAGGAGGAGAATAAGAAGAGAAGAAAATGAGGAACGAACGAGCAGCGAAACTGCGAGAATCAGGGGGGAGGCCGGATGAGTGAGCCCGGAGGGTAAAAGGCACAGATGCCAGCACAGGGAGAGCCTTGGAAAGTGTACTGTAAGTAATCTTGAATAGGAACTTAGGGAGTTTCTCCGTCTCATCCACTAATGATGACAACAATAATACAACGGTACCCCGTACCTTAATAATAATAATAATAATAATAATAATAATACTGCTAAAGCTGCAAGTGTTTTCTGGACTGCTAAGGAATTGTCATGATCTCCCGTCCTGCACTGCAGCTTGCAGGCTATTGCGGACCCGAGTGTGAGCCCCCCAGCCTCGTACAATGGAGCCAACCGCCTGTCAAAGGAGTAAGGGATCCCACATTGTTTACCAATGTCTACGGATTCGGAGCCTCTACGATAGTAATGGGGCAGTTCTTCGAGAAGGAAAAAAAAAGCATCGATAATTTAACGGTTGAGTTAAAAGGGGACCACCAGGAGAGTCTGCCAGGGCGCTCGTGGATCTCTCAATGCCAGAGATGGAGCAGCTCCGGTAGCCCACGAGAACTATTAAAGACGTTAAACCACATTAAGAATGCAGTCCATGGTAGCCCCCTCTCAAAACCTTCATTTAATTTCTCGAAGAACTGCCGAATACCGTCATGCTGCAATGACAGTCGCCGCGTCGCAAGCTTACTTGGGATGGCAGTGTCAACACCACACCAATTAAAGTTGATATACGTATACCGAATATTCAGGAGTCGAGCATTATTCCCGAACACATAACAATGATATTAACTTGCGGGAATCGCCAACCTTAAAGAGCAGCGATGTGCGCCAATTTCGCTCGGGCGTCGGTAGGGTACTACTTTTGGGTGTTTGGAAAGTTTTCTGGTGGTCTGGCATCGTCAGAGCTTTGAGTTTGTCCGCCTCGTGGTGATTTCCGACCAGAGCAGATCCTGTCCAGGACGTGCTATCCAAGACCAGGGAGAACAGAGGAAGGATCAACTCTCCGCCTCAGCAGAAAGACTTGCACATTCACAATGGCATTCACGCTCGTATTTGGATTTGGGCAGAATGAAGTTAGTTAATGCCGGCTTATAAATTGCTCGAGGCTTGCAGTGGGTCCCGATGGACGACTAGGCCAGGCACAACTTCGCGATCATCAACAGTGGGGATTTTCTCCAGGTGCATTCACCAGATGGCCCTCTGGATGGCCAGGCTAAATTAAGGATTATTCATGCGTTCGCCTTTCTCATTTCCCAAATTCCCATGCTGCAGACCGCTGCTCCACAGCTTTTGCCCGCGAGTCAGAAAATCCGCATTTCGTTCGTCCTCTACTGAGTTTCTGGTTCGAGCACAGAACAAAGCATCTACGTGCTCTGACAAATGTTGAGGATCTACTTGCCTTCGATCTTTCGGCAACGCTCAGCAGTCAGCACTATGGAAGCTTGGACCTTGGACCTTGAACTTGATTCTAATATTAACTCTATATTTTGGACTTGGTTGGGCACACAACATCAAACTCAATGGTGCCCCATCCCTCAAACGTACAAGTCCATCTTCCCTCTTTCTCCATGGGCACAGCCTGCAAGCAACTGCCGGGCATGATCACCTGGCCAGCCTTGAACTCAATGCCATATTCAGCAAGTCTGTTCGCCAGCCAAGCAACAGCACCCAACGGGTTTCCAAGAACATTCCTTGTGTTCCCCCTCATCACCTCCGTGCCATTGAACTCCAAAATGCCCTGGATATCATTGAGCGCAATATCCGTGACCTTGCGCGGTGAACCACCGAGGATAATGGCGCCCGTAGATCCATTGTCCGCCAACGTATCCGCAAGCCCAATGTTCCAGTTCTTGACCCGCGAGTCGATAATCTCAATTGCCGGGACGGCATAGTCAATGGCGTTGATCACCTCGGCGACTGTGACATGAGGACCCTTGAGATCCTTGCTCAGCACGAACGCAGGCTCGAGCTCGACGAATGGCTTGATGAACTTCTCACGGTGCAGCGGCGTGCCTTCGTATGTGAACGAACTTGCGTGCAGGAAGCCGTAGTCTGGGTGGTCAAGACCAAAGGCGGTTTGCATTACTTTGGCGATGTTGCCCAGCTTGTATCCGACTAATCGGTCACCGTTCTTGATGGCATATTCTGAGTTGACCTGCTGGACTTTGAACGCGCTATCGGCGTCGAGGGCCGGCCATGTCTTTGAGGGCGGGTCGATAGGCTTTGCTTCGGCGCGCGCTGTGCGCAGGGTCGCGGCGATGTCGCTAATATTGACGCTGGACATTCTTCTGTGGAGGAGAGAGAGGGTATGGAGGAGGGAGAAGGAATAAGACAAGTTGGTGATAGACGGCTTGCTTATTATATATCGGCGGGTTCGGATACTTATAGCATAGTCTACGTGATTGCGAGCTCCGCCATCAAACAATTTTCCCCTCGGGGAACGCAAAGTCTGGAGCCCCAAGGTTCTCCTACTTAGATACCGATCCATCCATTGCCAGAGAAGCCGGTGTGTTGCAGATAGGACCATCGGAAGAGAAGCCGAGGAAGCCGAGGAAGCCGAGATAGACGCATAGGTATCGAACCCGAAAGTGACCCCGATCAAATTCGAACCCGACCCTCCCAAAACCCCCCTGGGAATGGTCGTGAGAGGTCTGGATTCTTTTATTATATCAAAGATCGGGTTCCCACCGATCCCCACGCGGGTTGGATCCTATCTGATATTGAGTCAACCCTAAACACCCCCCGGGGAAGCTCCCTATCAACCTATCTATACACCTCGGAGAGAGCCGACCTCGGGCATCATGCGATGATACTGGGTCACGATGCTTCTAGATACCATAAGACATCACGCGGAGACCCGGGGGTTGTAGACGTGGGGTTCCAACCGTTCAGGTTATATAAACATCCCGCGGAGTGTGTGACCCAACAATCAGTATTTCGTTTTTCAGACTTCAAGACTTCAAGAAGACTCCCATACACACACACAATAAACACAAACCACCAACAATGGCACCTTCAGCATCATTCATCGACGATATCGAACCCCCTGTCGTTATCGGCCCTACCACAAAAAAGGCCACAAGGCCTTCCAGCGAGCTGCCCCAGTCCCTGATCCAGGCGGCAAGGGCGACGAAGAAGGAGGACTTTGATCCTTCCAAGCACCTGAACTTCCAGTACCCAAAGACCATCTATACTATGGAGCAGATTGGACTTCAGGGACTGGGCATCTCGCCTCACGCTGGCTCCGAGCCCTTCCCGCTCTTCACTCAGGAGGCCATTGCCCAAATGAGGGCGGAGATCTTCTCCGAGCAGGTGCTCGCTGAGTGCCAGTATTCCTCCTCGTTCAACAAGCACATGGTCCGTGGCATGGGTCCAGCGTAAGTTTATTCAATGCCTCATCGCGACATGAAATGACGTTTGCTAATTATACTAGCCGCGCTCCCTTCACATACGACGCCTGGAAGTCCCCAGAAGTCCTAGAAAAGATCTCAGCAGTTGCAGGCATTGACCTGGTTCCCTCCGTCGACTTCGAAATTGCCAACATCAACATCTCCATTCGGGATGAGAACTCGAAGGTGCAGCAGAGTGTGGACCTTGTGTCTGACCAAGAACTCCCCGCCGTCGCCTGGCACTATGACAGCTTCCCATTTGTCTGCGTGACAATGCTCTCAGACTGCACAGACATGGTCGGTGGAGAGACTGCCCTAAGAACCCCTAGCGGTGATATTATGAAAGTCCGCGGCCCAGCTATGGTAAGCTTTACTCTCTATACATTCTCCCCTCGGAGAGATAGATTTAGTAGCTAACACGACTTCTCAACAGGGAACCGCTGTTGTCCTCCAAGGACGATACATCGAGCACCAGGCCCTCAAGGCCCTCGGTGGTCGTGAGCGCATCAGCATGGTCACCTGCTTCCGACCAAAGTCGCCCCTGATCAAGGACGAGACTGTCCTCGTTGGCGTGCGCGGAATCAGCGAGATCTCTGAGCTCTACACCCAATACACCGAATACCGACTGGAGATCCTGGAGGAGCGGATTCGCCACAAGCTGAGAAAGGAGCGCGAGCGAGGAATCGCTAAGCGGCCGTACGACATTGCTGGCACGAAACGCTGGCTTACACACCAAAAGCAGTTTATTGAGTCGATGTTGACGGAGATTCAGGACCTGGATTGAACAGATCCCTAATTTGGTGGTAGTGTAGGGTACGGATTAATGAATTTTCTTTTTCTTTATTACTTGTTCATAGCCATTAAAATTGTCCCTGTTGATATACTCGATTTATTAAAAGAAATAATAATCAAATTCTTTCCGTATTATTGCTTTAAAAGTAGGTAGGCTAGTAGACCCTTACTGCTGTGGAATGCCTGCTTCATAACTCTTTGTCTTCCAACAACCACCTGTTACCAACCAGCATCGTTTGTCAGAGATCTTTAATATCGATATTCCACGAAGAATAGTTTCTAGAGCCTTTTCATTTCAAACCATCAAAAGTCCCATGATGATGGATATACTTGTCAGACATAAAGAGAATGCAGTCGGTCGCCAGAACACACTGACAGACTCACAGTATCGCCGGCGCAAGGGAGGCAAAACGCACCCGACAACAAAGCCAAATGTTGCAGCCCAAACTTTGCATAATCATCAAGCAGAGTGGTCCTGCCCAGATAATATGGAAGCGGCACAGAATAAATGCACATTCTAGGAATCCAGCGAAGAGGATGGGCAAGGGAAAGACAATGACATGATGCCGGTGTACCGGCCAACAACACACAACCCTAAGGGTCCCTTGTCTATGGCTGCGGTCAGGCATTAATCACCACATTCATCTGCTTCTTGCATTGGAAGAGTTATGGACAACAAGGAGAGCTACGTGGACGACATGGACGACGACAACGTCATGCGAGTGAAAGCAGTAAACTTAGCTTGCTCAAAGGACATGAGTCAAGTTGCAGGGCTATTCAATCGCAGATATTGGTATACCAATACTGTGGAGCTGGTTGTTTACAATGCATGAAGCAGGTTGCACAGATCCCATGTGTTTGGGTGTCGATGTCGATGCCGCGCAGCCGTTCCACCACAAGATGAGATGCGACGCACATTGACGCGGCATGAGTGGGCTTCAACTTTCACTTTCAAGCAAAATCTAGCTGCCAAATACTCCCGTCCTATGTCAGTATGCACAAACAAGGCAGGGAGACAACTGTACGTGGAATCCACACCGCTTCATCTTTAAATGCTGATGCCGGTGCTGTGATGGAGGGTATAGACGTGCATAAACCTTGGGATGCAGGTCTGCAACCCTAGACCGACTTGATCATTCTGCCTTCCCGGCCATGCCCGACTGTGCATATACGTGGTATCTCACGTATAGTGTTGGTCAACTACCGCTGCCACGAGAACTACGCAAAGGTGGCGAGAGAAGGGCTACGAGACAGATTGTGTGGTTCCCCAATATGAAGGCCGCAATCGCCAGGCCTAAATCCAGGCACAAAGCACAATCAGAAGTGCGGGAAGCCTACCGGTATGGGGCTGGAAGGGGACTGAGCGTGAGAGCCAGGACTGTTTCGGTAATTGACGTGATCCATGCTGATGTCAGGAGATGAGGCATATTATATATAAAAATACATACAATATATAATGATTTCGCTAGTGCTGTCGGTTAAGAAATCCGCGAAGAGGCGCCGGTGAAAGGCTAACAGGACTAGCAAGAAAGCGACATCATCGCCATCCAGGGTGCAGAACCTGATCCCAGAAGAGTAGGATAAGGGCTATCATTACGTCGTCTTGCAGCAGGCCGGTTGTAGTAGCGACGACTACCGGTACGCTGTTAAACTGCTCACTCAGTAGTGACTCAGTGGGCGGACTGACAAAGAGAGAAAGAGCTCGGGAGCTGGCCGAGGGGCGACTGAAGTTTCAATGGAGCCGAGCCCCGCGCTCCGAAGTGAACCAATTCACCTCAACCAACTCAACCAAATCTCCAGTCTCCGTCTCCGGCCTCCATTCTCCAGACTCCACCGAGCAATGAGAGGCACGCTGTGGGGGGACCCCAGAATCCGACTGTTTGCTCGAATCCGGTCCCCTGTCATTGGCCCGCCATGTACTGTGTCCGGTATAAAAGGTTGACGCCGTCAGCCCTCGCCTCTGCGCTCCGCCAGGTGCAAATTGCACAGTCGTTTTTTCTCTCAAAATGACGACCCCCAACCTGAAAGATGAAGAGCCTATGCAAATCGAGCATACCACCCACGACGATGTCTTTGGAGAGATCACGGACGAGGGTCCTAACTACCGCAATGTGCATACTTACCTCTCATTGCGTCCTGCGCTGAACCCCATGAGTCAATGGAACGCTAATCGCTTTCCCTCACTAGGTCGGGTTCGTAGGAACCGTCGTTCTCATGATGAAGACCCAGATTGGCATGGGTGTTCTGGCCATCCCGTCTGCCCTGGACGTCCTGGGTATGGTCCCGGGCGTTATCTGTCTGGTTATCGTTGCCTGTATCACCACCTGGTCCGGCTATATTATCGGCACATTCAAGCTTCAGCACCGTGAAGTATACAGTATCGACGACGCTGGTCAGATAATGTTTGGCCTGCCAGGCCGGATTATCCTCTCGGCTGGATTCTGCCTTTGTATGTTCCTCACCCAGGGCCTAAGCCTGTTCCAAGCATTTGAAATGTTCGTGGATAATGGCTAACACTACACAGACTACATTTTCAACAGCGGCTCCGCTATTCTCAGTCTCTCGATCGGCCTCAACGCTGTCTCGACGCATGCTACATGCACTGCTGTTTTTGTCGCCATTGCCGCCATCGCTGGGTTTGCCTTCTCTAGTATCCGGACTCTAGGCCGAATCACTTGGCTTGCATGGATCGGCCTGCCATGCATCCTTATTGCAAGTATGTTACGCTTACTCAATCTTAGCTAGATACAGTATATACTAACATTGTTTAGTTATCATGGTTACCATTGCTGTTGGTGTGCAGGATCGCCCCGATGCTGCACCGAAAACAGACGGCCCTTGGGTTTCCGACTGGAAGGTTGCTGGCAATCCTACCTTTGCAGAAGGCATTGCGGCCGTTTCGAACCTCTTGTTTGCCTTTTCTGGAACGCCTGGTGAGTCGAGCCTATTGTTGCAGGATATAATAAAATAACCCCGTACTAATCCTCGTCCTAGGATTCTTCTCGATCGTCTCCGAGATGCGCGACCCCAGCAAGTACCCGGGGGCCATGATCATCTGCCAGTCCGGTGTTACGGCCGTATACCTTGTCATCGGCTGCGTTGTTTACTACTACTGTGGTTCATACGTCTCGTCACCAGCTCTCAGTTCGGCCGGTGCCCTTATCAAAATCATCAGCTACGCCTTTGCCATACCGGGTCTTCTCGCAACCATGACCATCGTCACACATGTAAGACCCAGCTAACCAAAAAGATTGGACCATCTCTAACAACGTTTCCTCGATCCTAGATTCCCTCAAAATTCATCTTCGTCCACATTCTCCGAGGCTCCCGGCACCTAAACTCCAACTCCCCAATTCACTGGGCGACCTGGCTCGGCTGCACCTTCGGGATCACCCTCATTGCATACATCATTGCTAGCGCGATTCCCGTCTTCGACGCGCTCGTCTCGCTCATCGGTGCCCTTCTCGGCCCTGTCATGTGCATCCAACCCATGGGCTGTATGTGGCTGTACGACAACTGGTCCAAGGGCAAGAACGAGCCGAAGAAGAGTAAGCGCTGGATGCTTTTGGTCGGGTGGAGCGTGTTTCTTGTCGTCATAGGTACCTTCTTGATGGTTGCTGGTACTTATGGCTCTGTCAAGGGTATCATGGACGTTTACAATGAGAGCGGAGGGTCGAGTGCCTTTTCTTGTAAAGACAACTCGAACTCGGTTTAGTGCCTTCAACTCTTAACAAGATCGGGGTTACTGGGGGAAGGATGGAAAGCAGATGATAGATGGATAGACAATCTCAACAAGGCGGATATAGATCTTTTGTTATAGCGAGTTTATAGCACTACGGACATAGACAAGAAATTCTCACGACATTCAAATTTATCAATTCCCTTGGCAGCTTTGGACATTTTCTGGGAAACCAGGCGAGACGACGGGAATCCTCCCAGGCCAAGCACCACACCTCCATCGCTCAACCTACCCGACCTGCGTACACTTGTACCTGATCATCGGAGACAACCGGAAGGATTCGCCCTACCCAGCTTCACCCGGATAATATCCATTCTGCGCAGTCCACTAATATGCTCGGCTTTGAGGCTTATGCAGCGATCTCGGCTGGGGCTGGGCCGCTGCCATGGGGACCAGGGCCAGACCCGGGAAGGGATTCAACTACTCAATCAGTTATAGCTTGGATTGCGGAGCGCTGACGCATATTCTACTACTCCCGACTGGCAGACTGCACCGGTACAAGTATCATGCAGGCGTGCGTCTCGTTCTATTTTCCAAATGGGGAATCTGAGGTATTTATCCACGGTCCAGTCCATAGTTCATACTTCCAATGTCGTTATACAGAGCACGTATAATTCGGAATGAAGCCGACCTCGAGCCGAATGGCACTTGAGTTATAGGTATAACCGTAGCCATTGCCATTACATTCCCTAGGTCACTAACTACTAGGTATTTGCCTCCGAACTTGCATCCAAACTTACAGTATTTACTATCATACATCCGACAAAGCAAAGGGTATTCTATTTCCATTCAGCCAAACCCAACCAAAAAGTCTATCTATCTATCTATCTACTTATTCATAACGCTCATCAAAAGTCATTCCATGCTAATTAAATCGACTGATACTCATATCATATCATATCATATCATACACTCCCCTTCCACGACGGACTCGGATCCAACACACTGCTGTTCTCGGGCCCGCCAATCTGCTCGATAATCGACAGGAACTCGTACGACGATATCCCGATCTCGCTGAGCAGTTCGGCGCTGTTCGCTAGATGGGGCAGGGGTGATGATGGGGAGGATTGAAGGTCGCTATATGGGCCATGGGCATGGGCGTGTGCGTGTGCGTGTGTATCCATCCCTAATTCCGGATCGAGCACTCCCGTTGGGTCATGCATATGCGGATGCGGATGTGGATGTTGGAGCTGCTGGGGATGGGGATGGCCATGGCCGTGGATATGGATCTGACCCTGCGCATCAACAGGATGTATAACCCCCGCACCGCCCATGACATTCAAATTCTCAGCCGCCCCTGCCCCACCATTCATATACCCCTCCGGAGTGGTGAGAGTCAAAGCCTGCAGCCCGGCGCGCTCGATCCTCGCCGCCAGCTCATTGAAGAGGCTTTCCAGATGCGAAAGTTCGGTCTTGCGTGCTGCGGCGAGCATGTTCCCCTTCGAGACCATTTCGTCTAGGATCGAGTGTGCTTCCTGGCTCCAGCTGTAGCCTGGCGTGCTATCGGTAGAGTGTGGGAAGAGCGTGTTTGCTATCATTAGGTGTAGGGCGGCGCCGTAGGTTACTTCCATTTCAAAGGGGAGGAAGACTTCTGTAGAACCATTAGCATGGTTTTTCTAGATGTTTGGGTTTTCAATCTTGGTTAATAGGGTGTTGAGGGTGTACACGTACCCAGGAGACTGTTTTCGTCAGTTAGGATCTGTAATGTTTTAAGGGCCGACTTTATCCCCGTCGAGATTAGGGCTTTGGTTGGGGCGAGGAAGCTCTGCCACTCCTCTATTCCGTGGTTGGATCTTTCTAAACGCTCTTTGAGGACGGATAGGAGGAGGGGTCGTGTTGCGACGAAGACGCACTGTGCAAATAATTAGAGCAGTGTTAATTGGTTGCTTGGACTCATGCTCACTTGGTGGTATAGAAGGGTGATATAGCGCGTGCCTTTCGGCATCGTCTCGACCGAGTTTGAGGTCTTGGGGTGAACGATTTCTTCGATCTCCCGGGCGTAGACAGTCATGGTCTGGAGAATCGTTCTTGTTTTATCTAGGAACGTTCCCAGCTCGGTTTTTTCGTTTTTGTAGATTGCTTTATCGCGAAACTGTGTTAGCGTTTGTCTTGACAATACAGCCTGGGGCAAAGAGCCAGCCTTACATGTCAAGATAGATGAAAATAAGTATGATAATTTCACGTGCAGGCTTAGCGTAGCGTCCCGCCTTGACCCTGTATTCGCAGGCTTCAGTACGGTGGTGATGTCGCTATCTTGAGTAGTCATCGGCAAACCCAGTGAGGATGAAACATGTCGGTCCATCACATAGAGCGTCCACCAGAGGTTGCGGCAGCGATCCACAGTATCGGCGCCCAGTTCGTTCTCTGGCAGTTCTGTGTGCAGGCCGTCGAGTTGGGCTATTCGAATGGCTTGTCCAACCTGGACTTGTTAGTTATTCGAGCGGCAATCAAAACTGCTGGAAAGACCTCACATATACGTGCGCTGACTCCCGGTGGTCAATGGAGTAGAGGTACAGTCCGGTTAGAGCGAGGACCTCAACGGCTAGGAGCCCGTCGGTCCAGAGATTCGTATAATCGGGCATGAGAGACATGGCGCGCAGGAAGAATTTGGACCCAGGGGGATCCTTGGTATTTCGAGATCGGAGGAGAAATGCGTTGCCGAACGCAAGGACTAGAAGAAAGTGTACGAACCAGAGGCGGTTCTCGGTGGCCTTTTGGAGGGAGTTGCCGGAATAGAACTCCTGTAAGCGAGCTGTGAATGACTCTTCATCGAAGAATCGATAGTGCTGGTCGAGATGATGTTTAACTGTGTTGAAAAGGTAAAGCGCGTCATCGATCGAAGGCAGTCCGCTGATATCAGGAGGATCCTCGACCGGCGCTGGTCGCCAACGTAACGGGTAGACTTCTTTATCTAAAGAGCTTGGGACTTTGTATGGAGACTCCAGATGTAGGTTTTCCGCCATCATGAGAGACAACCGGGTAGTCAAGGACCATAGCGATGTTGGCGCCAGCCATACTAATTCTAGAGGTTAATGATAGTCATTTTATACTCATGGGGACACATACTCCAGCCGCTTTTGCCTTTGTAGAGACCATTAACTGTTCTCGACGGTAGAGTGAACGGGTTGGTCCAAACATTGTGCTCCGGGTTGATGGTGTGATATGCAGGTAGCTCCTCCTGCTGAGGCCCTGTGCTCACTATTCTGGGTCAGTCACAGGCCTTCTGTCACCTCTGTATCTCTCTTACCAGAACATGTCGTATCCACTTCGGCCGAAGACCCAAAGGCGACATCAGCAGATCGCTTGGACCCCGGTGAGGCCTCCTGTCGCTGCTGTGGAGTTTGATGCCCTTTCGCCTGCTCGATCAATTTCTGAAGATATCTGTGCGGGTTGTTGGTCCAAGTTCTTCATCGCCTGTAAAAACAGATGCACAAACCTCTCATCAACCATAACCTTATTGGCATCTGTATAATTGCATGCAATACCGCGCCGCTGGCAGTTGGCACATGGATCAGCGCCGGAACATTTTATCTTGCTCTGCCGGCAAGCGATGCACCTGCTACGATGTCAGCTGTGGACGCGCTTCAAATTGGCAAAAGTCCTCACGCGTTCGAAGTCCGTTTTGGCTTATACGGTTCAGCCTGCGCCTGTGCTGCCATTGGGGCGGAGTGCGTCAGGGGATATGCTCGTGTTTTGGCACATCAATGAAATTTCAGCAGTTGTATCGACGGGGAAGTGAAGAGCGGCCGGACGACCATGGACGATTATTATTATTATTATGTCGAGACTTCACCGTGGTGGTAGAGCCACCCCGCACATTTTTCCCACAACCGCTGGTTCTTCTTATTACCCCAAATCCATTAAAACACTTCCCCACTACTTAAGAGGCAAAATCTGAAAGATCGATGTTATTGGAACCTTGGCAGGATCGTTAAGCTTTTTTGTCTACGACTGAGATTTCCCGATGGCGTCGGGGAGAAGGTGGCAGTGTTACTGTTGATTCCTAGACGCAAAAGACTGGCCATGGACAGTTGCGCGCAACAATATTCGTGTCGGCTCTTCTCCTGCTTACCAAGTTACCAATCTAGAAGATGTTGTTGAAGTCTACCGGAAGTACTCCGGGTAGTGCTGACAGCTGGCGTCCTGAAATTGCGCGACTGCCACACAATAGACCACGAGGACTCGGTAATCACGCCCGAGTATATAGGTAGACTCGGACACGCGGTTCCTCAGCCCCTGCGTGTCGGCTGGGCTGCAGACGGACGAGGCTGGCGATCGTGTGAATTGCCTCAAAAGGAGAATGTCCCCCGCATCCGACGCGAGGCTCGGGTTCCCTCCGAGATCATCACGCCCTTCGCTTCCAGTCTGTCACCCGATAGGTATCCGACTCTCGCATTTTTTGTCCAAACAGGGTAAAGTTCAATTTAAGCATCGGGATTGTCTTGGCCCCCGCCATCTGTTGAGACTTGAGTGGCGAGGGGCGAGGCGGGATATGGAACTCTGGGGATTCACGACCGAGAACCCGATTCCCATTTTTGGTGAAACAAACTACTCTGGTAGCAAAGTCTCAACTAAAGTTCATCTGCTCCCGCCACGTGCTCTCCGGAGTCAGACTGGGCCGATTATGTTAGAGTGACGTCGGCTTCTCAACCCGAGGCCGCCGCCACTACTCACTACCAAGTACGTAGTAGTACCACGGTCTTGCTGAACGTCGGCTTCTCTGCTCGCTCAAGTCAAGCTCGCGGCAGATCTGTTTCTGAATCTTGGCATGCTTGGTTGATCCTCGACCCTTGCAGCTGGCCAGATTTCTCTATCGGCCTGCTTCCGTTGAACGTGCCCGAGGTGAAAATTCTGGTGACGGGTTGGGTTTCGATTTTCAATCGTGATCACGTTTCCAGCTGCGAATCACGCCGATCAGTGTCTGGAACCCATCACCTTATACCAGATTACCAACATACTACTCCCAAAAAGGGCAATATCCTGAGAAATGGAGCCCTCCGCCATGGAATAGCCATCTAGAGAGTCAAGAGATCCGAAGTCCAGAATTATGGAAACCAAGACTTCGCTTGCATTTGTGTGGCCTTAGATATTTCGTCAAAGAATATATATTGGCCGCTGCTCCGCGACAAGCAATTATAGCACCGCGGCGCCGAGCATTGGCAACTTCGACATGGCAAACTACGAAGAAAAACATATGCAAGACCGAACTCAAGCTGAGTCCTCCGGTATCTTCGAGTCCGCTGGGAGTGAAACGGCCACACTCTCCTGGGACGACCATGGGGACCCCGAAAACCCTTACAACTGGCCGCTGTCGCGGAAATGGACACTGACCGGTCTCGCCGCCTTTGCGACGTTCCTCTCTATGATGAATGGAACTATAATTACGGTTGCACACTTCGAGATCACGGAACTCTTCAACGTTAGCGACGCGGCATTCCCACATTCTTACTGGCCTGTTACAACATGGGCCTCCGGCGGCGCATGCTCTGCCCTGTTTATTCTTCCGTTGACAGAGGACTTCGGAACCCGACCTGTCTTTATCCTAACATACCTTTTATTCCTCTGCTTCCTCATTCCCCAGGCTCTGGCCCAGAACTTTGCCACGTTGGTCGTCACACGTTTCTTTGCCGGCTGCTGTGTTGCCATCCTGGCCAATACGGCTGCCGCAGTCGCCGGAAATGTTTGGAATACCGAGTGGTCTAGGTCAATTCCTGTCAGCCTTTATATCCTTGGCTACATGGGTGGTAGCAGTATGGGGCCAGTTATGGGGGCTGCAATTTACCAGTCCTTGTCATGGAGATGGATCAGCTATATGCAGCTCATCTATTTCGGGGCGCTGTTTCCGATCTACTACTTCTTTTTCCAAGAGACACGCAGCGACGCAATCCTTGCAAGCCGAGCGCGAGCCCTGCGCAAAAACGGCAAAGGCGATCATGCCGGGCAAGCGGCTGGTCCCTCTTCGCATCATCTGAGTTTACAGGACCTTATCGTCAGCTCTACAAGGCCGGTGGTTCTTTTCTGCACCGAGCCTGTTCTTTTTGTGTCCACGTTGTGGTCATCTTTCACAGTGGGGACCCTGTTTCTTTTTACACAATCAGTCGAGCAGGTCTTCATGGAGTTGTACGATTACAATGTCTCGCAAACCGGGTTTGTCCAGGCCTCGATAGTCATCGGCGAATGCATAGGCTTCTTGTTATGCTTCGTATCGAGGAAGCTCTACTTCGCATCCGCTTCTCGGAACACCGAAGTACCGGGAACTCCGATTCCAGAGGCCAGACTCTATATGGCTGTCCTTGGTGGAGTGTTCGGCATTGCCGGCGGCATGTTCACGTATGCATGGACTTCATACACTTTTATCCCGTGGATCGCCCCGACAATCAGCCTAGGCATGGTCGGAGCCGGCAGCGTGCTAGTCGTGGCCGGGGTATCAGACTATGTGGTCGATGCATACAGCCAATACGCCGGTAGCGGAATCGGCGCCGTTGCGACAGGGGAGAACATCTTCTCTGCTTTCCTTCCCCTGGCGACTATGAGCATGTACACCAACCTCGGATTCCAGTGGGCGAGCACGTTGCTGGCTTTGATTTCCCTGTTTCTTGCTCTTGTTCCGACATTGATGTTTTTCTACGGGAAGGAAGTGCGTGCTCGCAGTCCTTTTATGAATGGATTGATGAAGGACGCTGGTAAGAATACTGAGATGGTATAGTCTTTAACTCACCTGTTGAATGATTTTGGTGAATGGTGGAATATTGGTGCCTCAAAATATTGTTGTTAGACGCCCGAAGAACAAAACTTAGACTATGAACATATGTATAGACATAGAGAATCTCATATATTGACGTCTTTACATTCATAAGTCTCGCATTATCATAAGGAACACAACTTGCGTAGGCCTTGTCAAGTTCACCAGGCGACCTTAGCCCTACTTGGTGCGAGAGCCCTAAGCACTTTCTGCACCGGAGCAAGCAGTCACTGTTTGTTCCCAGTTCCCAACATAAATTACCCCTCCAGCCCCCGTACTCCAGATCCACAATAATATTGGGGTCGAATCTAGACGCAACTGCTCTTTTGATATGTAATAACGAGTGTTTAGTGGAGAGAGCGCCCCTCGGGTTAGGACCCGAGATGTCCCACTGCCTTCGGGTTCCCCAAGTGTGACGAACCCGATCCAACGCCTCCAACACCGAGGGGCTCGGATGGTGAATGCGGCGTCACTTTTGGGGGGATTTGGATGTCGGAAACACTTATAAGCTTGCAGAATGGAGGGGTTCACTGCTGGAATCGTTCGATTCAAGCTGTTCTATTATCACCAATCTCCCTAATTTCCTCACCTTTCGTTCCCTACCTATCTACCCTCTACTTGACGAAATAACACACCTCCCCCTCACGATGGCCCCCTCATTCGCATCCAGCCTAAAAGACCCTAGCCTCTTCGTCGAGAAGTCCTTCATCGACGGCCAATGGGTCGGCGCGAAATCAGGCAAGGCCTTCAGCGTCTACAACCCCGCCACCGAAGAGCTCATTGGCACCGCCCCGGAATCAAACACAGAAGACGTCAACGCAGCCATCCAAGCTGCCGCGAAAGCCTTCCCTACATGGCGCGCCCAGTCCGGTCGCCAGCGCGGGCGCATCCTGCGCTCCTTCTTCGACCAGATCGTCGCGAACAAGGAGGACATTGGCAAGATCATCACAGCCGAGAACGGAAAGGCAAAGGGCGATGCCGAGGGCGAGGCCCTCTTCTCGGCCTCGTTCTTTGAGTGGTTCTCCGAGGAGGCACCGCGCATCTATGGAGACGTTATCCCGCACAGCAACCCCACCCACCGGACGCAGGTGATCAAGGAGCCCATTGGTGTCTGCGGTCTTATTACGCCCTGGAACTTCCCCATGGCCATGGGTGCGCGCAAGGTCGCGGCCGCCCTGGCTGCGGGATGCACAGTCGTCATGAAGTCCGATGGCCTGACGCCGTTCTCGTCGAATGTCCTGGCTGTTCTTGCGGAGCGCGCGGGCGTGCCTAGGGGTGTGATCAACGTTGTGACTGCGCTCGAGAACACGCCTGCTCTTGGGCTTGCGCTTTGCGAGTCCGACACTGTCAAGAAGATCTCGTTCACTGGGTCTACGCGCGTGGGTAAGCTGCTCATGTCGCAGTCTAGCAACACGCTGAAGAAGCTGAGCTTGGAGCTTGGTGGCAATGCGCCGTTTATTGTCTTCGACGACGCAGATCTCGAGACCGCTGTGGCGGCCGCTATTGCGAGCAAGTTCAAGGTTACTGGCCAGACCTGTGTGTGCGCGAACCGCTTCTTCGTCCAGGAGGGCATCTACGATAAGTTCAGCAAGCGCCTCGTCGAGGAGGTGAAGAAGTGCCAGGTTGGCAATGGCTCCAGCGCTGGTGTTACGCACGGTCCTTTGACCAACGGCGTTGACAAGACGCAAGAGCACATCCAGGATGCTGTCGGCAAGAAGGCTACCGTGCTGCTTGGTGGCAGCAAGCTGCCGTCTGTCGGCAAGAACTTCCATGAGCTTACTATCCTGGGCGATGTGAACGATTCCATGCAGGTTGCTAGCGAAGAGACATTTGGTCCTCTTGCTGCGCTGTCCAAGTTCAAGACGGAGGATGAGGTTGTTCGCCGGGCGAACAGCGTCGAGGTCGGCCTGGCGTCGTACCTTATCACGAGTGACCTGGGCAAGGCCCACCGTGTCTCTGAACGATTGGAGTTCGGTATGGTTGCTATTAACACCGGTGTCATTTCTGACTCCGCTGCTCCGTACGTTACCTTCTACCTTTCCTCTGATAGGCACGATTTACTAACTTATACTAGATTCGGAGGTGTCAAGCACTCTGGTATGGGCCGTGAAGGCAGCAAGTACGGTATCGACGACTACATCAGCATCAAGATGATTGTCACTGGTGGTATCAACACAGTGTACGCCAACTTGTAAGATTTCAGTGGGAGAAGAAAAAAAAAAAAAGCCAACATCAGGCTCGCATGATGAAACTATATGGGATACTGGATTTTCAACCATTGATAGAATTATGTATTTGAGAAATGATAATGACCTTCCTCTGTTCATACCTCGCAGTGCCAGCATGTTGTCGTATAGTTAAACCGTGCCTCAGTTAACCTTAATTTTCTAAATCTCTCCGCAGTCCACGTAAGTCCTCGTTCCTAATGACAGTCATCTAACATGTTCAACATTCTCCTTCGAAGGAGTCCGCACATCTCTGGGGAATTGCCCAATTCACAAGTCAGGTCACTGTGGAAACAGCCCAATAATTTCCAGCGCCTGTATGCAGGTCAGGCACTTTAGTCCCAGACAGCCAGGCACAGTTGGGAAAGGTCCGAAAGCATATGACACCTGAAACGAGTAAATAAAGTTAGAGCTTGGCGAACAGACCATGGCCTGCTACAGTCTACTTTTAGACTTCTAGGCCCCGAGGGTTTATTAGCAAGACGAACAGTCGGCGCAGTCGGCGCTTATACAACTCTATTTTTAGGATCCCCGGACGATCGATCAAACAAAGCAAGAACATGAAACACGCTGAAGACCGCCCTTCTTTTACACTACTGGGTCAGGGGGCAATCAAGCGACGAATGAATTGTTGAATAGAGTTCACAAGGCTGACTGCACTGTTGAATCCAGGCGTCTACCAAAACATGGCGTGAGGGTCGTGGGGTTGGTACGAGGGCGGCTAAGATCGGTTGGCGCCTGTGGTTTCTAATCATAGCACTGGCCTGGTCTGGCTTTCCTTGCTGATGGTGCACTCCTGCCGTCTGTGCGAGAGAAGGCACGGGTCATTCATTGTGTTTGGTTTCGTGCTGCTTTCATTGGAGGGGTTTAGTGAGTATGTGACGTTGTTTGGAGATCGCTACTGTAATTCTGTGTGATGAGCGGTCCTCGTGGGATGGGCACACTGCAGTACAAAGTATTCTGGGCTCCGTAGAAGTCATGGCAAGGAAAGAACCAGAACTGGCAAAGCGATTAGAGTAATTGATTAGATGAGATGATGAAATAACTATGGATCAGGGCACAGAGTACCAAGTCCGGCGGCTGAGCGACAAAATGGATCTTGTGGTGGCGGGAGTGAAGAAGTGGGAGCCTGAGGCCCGCCCGACAACTCCGCTTCCAAGGTTGCCTCCTTAAGTTTGCCCCCCATCGCGGATTATTCATCCATCCCATGGGTCGTTGAAAGCAACAACACCGTAGAGTCATCGACCACCGTTTCGGGCGTGAACTCTAGATTTGCCATCGGATTGTTCTTGCGCATCTCACGGCTCCCTCATTAATTCGCCTATTATTTCCACCGTCTTCAAGGTACCCTCATTTGCTGCGGCTGTTCTCCATCCTAGCCACCGCCTGACTGTCACGGACTTGTCTTGGCAGCGACAGACCTCCCTTTCACGCCTCCTCATCCATCACTCGACTCTTCTTTCCATCCCAAGCCTGTCGACTATCGCTCGAGGACCTTCTGCGGCCATCTCATTTCCTGCCGAACACTCCATGCATCTGAGCTAAACACTTTCTGTTTTCCGCCATCCCTCTTTCCTCCCCCCTTAACACCCTCTCTTTCCCGCCTCTGCAGCGACGAGTTTTCGATCTCACTTTAGGGGCTGATAGCGCATCAACACCCCCCCCAACCACGAGTTTTATCACTCTTCACTTCTATCCCAACTCGACTATAATCCGGCGCCAGCTGCGTTCCCTCGTCCATCATGCGGGAGGTCAACTTCAGCATTCCGAATGTCAACAAGGCATCTGTCAACATCACCACCACCCTCTACGATCGACGGGCATTAGACTGTACATCGACGTTGCCTCTCATCAACTCGCTCAACCATCTAGCCTACTTAACGACCTCGTCTGCTCGGATCCGTGACATTCTCACCGTCGATGGCGGCATTGAGCGATTGATCTGCATCCTCAAGGAGGGTCGGAGTAACAACTTGATGGAGATGTGGAAATGGAGCCTCGCCTTCCAATGTGTTGTCAACATTGGAGTACGGGGCTCGGAAATTGTCAGGACCAGAGTGGTTGAGGCAGATATGGTGCCTGTCATTGCCACTATATTGGATAATTATATTAAAGTAATCGACAAAGTGCGCGCACGTTCGGATTCGGAGGCTCAACGACACAAACACCAGCACTACCCTCACAAGACCTCTCCATCCACGAGCGATAGCGCGAGTCGCCCCTCACTTCCCGATATCACCAACACTGAACAGCGCACTTCTCGCCGTCAACCCCCTCCCACCCACATCGAAATCCCTCCATTCTATCATGACACTCGTGCGGTGGACTCGAACGCCATGGATGTCACTTCTTCTCCCCGAGTACCAGTGACATCTCCCCCCGAGAGGAGTACCTTTGGCCAGGACGCACATGCTCACAGATCCCATGCAAACCCCCGTCACAGAGCGATTCAGCCCCTGGCCACAGCCATCCCCTCGATGGATACTGCTGATGGCTTTGGACTACGCCCCGTGCGTGACGCTGAAAGACTACCTAGCATGCTCCCCGCCATCTTCAATGGACTCGCATCCCAACCAGACTCCCCAACCACCCCTAACGACCATAGACACATCCGAAACAACGCATCGACCACCCAGCGCCCAACCCTTCGGCAGAATCAGTCGACCTCGGGAGAGTCGGATGATGCCACTGGCGAAGACGCTGTAATGGGAGATGATACTACGTCGGGAGACGCTGCTGAGCCTATTATCGGTGTCCAGAGTGGTATGGATCTTGACGATGATGGTGATAGACAAACCATGATTGATAGTGTTTCTGACTCACACGATTTGACGGTAACGGACACATCAGAAGGTCAGGATGCGGAAACATTCAACATCACCCATCGTTCTACCGTTGATGGGAGTATCATCAACAATGACAATGCTCAGGCTGTCAACAACGCCAACTCTCCCCCTATTGTGCCCAGCCCATACTCTCTCTACTTCCGCGATCGACCGAACACCGCCTCACAAAATTTCTTGAACACGATGCCACGCGAAGAAGACGTCTTGATGTCACTTCAACTTCTGGCTTATGTTTCCAAGTATTGCGACCTCCGCTCCTACTTCCAGAGTTCACACCTTGTGCCTAAGCTTAAGGTTGACCGAGAACTTCAAATGTTGGACGAGGGAGCTTCACCGATTGAGCCTCTTGAGGAAGAAGACGAGTACCTACTCCCCGACGATGTTAACATCTTCCCCTTGGTGGAGAAGTTCACTGCTCGTCATCATTCGAAAGACATGTCGTACTGGGCTTGCGTCGTGATGCGGAACCTCTGTCGGAAGGACGAATCCAGGGGTGGTATCCGTCAGTGTGCGTACTACAAGTGCGGCAAATGGGAAGAATTTACACGACAATTTGCAAAATGCCGCCGTTGTCGTCGCACCAAGTACTGCAGCAAGGACTGCCAGAAAGCAGCGTGGCTATATCACCGACACTGGTGCGCCACGCCATGACCGGATGAATTTTTGTCTAATTCCCCCAATGCATACCGGCTTGCATAGCGTCGCCTATTGTCGCTTCCATTTTATTCATTTTATGTTTTCTTTTTTCCTTCTCAGAGGTTTCATATTTTAACCCGTGCATGGCATTCGGAACCTGGCGGTGTTCCTATTTATCCGAGAGATACCTTTTTGTGTCATCTGTCATCTTCTGCAAACACTCTTCGCCCTGCAGTTTCGAATACCCATTCCAGGGCGCTGTTTCCATTTATGCTGAGTTCTTCAGCCCGTCTTACTCATACGAATCACCCGTAGCGGTCATGAACTTGCGACGTCATTTTCATCCTTTGTTTTACATGTCTTCTCTCCTCCTTTGTGCTACACTTTCTGGCTCACTGTTACCACTACCCTTGTTTCTAATCCACCGTTGGCCACGATTCTCCTTTGTCAGTGTCTGAGCATTTCTCATCAGCTCCAACATCAACCGGGCCGGGGCTCCCCGGTCGTCCTTTTTTCCTCTTTATTTTCATTTTTTTTGGCTGGTTTTTTGTACTCTTTTTGATATTCTCCTGTTGGCTATACCTGTTGGTCTTCTTTTTGTCTTTTCTTGAAACCACTTGTCCTGTCGAAAGGGAGATTTTGTCTATTGCATTCAACGGCCTGTGTGCATACATACTGAACACTACAAATCACATATATTCTGTGACTCTTTAAAACTCTCTGGATGCCATCTAGAGGCGGGTAAATGTAGACAGTAATAAATGCAGAGTAAGCAGGCACATCCACGCCTCTACGGAGCATTTGGATCCTCTGGCTGTCTAAAATCATACGTCGCGTTTAACCGCAGCGCAAGATGCTCTTCAGCCGTAAGCGCCCGTTTCCCAGGCCCAAGATCCCCTGCTCCCCCTCCAAATCCCACCTTCTCTTCCGGCGCTCCCGCACCCTTCTCTTCCCGGTAAGACCTAACCACTTCGCTCGGCATGGGGACCAGCTCCGTACGATCAAGCGGATGGCAAAAGAAAACAATACTATACCGATCCTGCGAGCTGTTCCCGGTTCTCTCGGACGCAGGAAAAACAACACGGTGCACGGTTGACTTTAGCAATCCGTCAGTCCAGTAGCTTAGCAGGTCGCCAATGTTAACGAGGATAGGTGGGAATGCGTATCCGTCGTCCTGGCTCTGGCTCTGGCTTTGGCTTTTATAGCTTTGATGGCTTCTCGGCTCAACGGGGACAGGAGCCCATGTTCCTTCAGGGGTTAGGATCTCAAGCCCCGGCTGTCCTGGCCTTTGGAATAGAAGCGTGATGCTCCCGTAGTCAGAGTGTGCGCCGGCGCGGACGTCCACAGCGTGGTCGTACTGTGCTGTCTGCGGTGCCGAGACGGATGGGTAGTACAGGTAGCGCAGGATACAGCCTGTCGGGCCCTGGGTGGGATCGTGGCGGGTGATGAAGAAATCTGGAGAGATCTTGAGTCCTAGAGCGAGGAGGCTGAGGATGCGGTTGCAGGTCTTTGTGCATAGTGATGCGAAGTACCCGATCTCTGCTTCGTGGGGGGAGAGGGATGGCGGAAGGGGTTGTTGGGCTTTGCCTTGGGCGTTGAATTCGCCGAAGTTGAATGCTCTGCCAGGTTTATCTGGTTATTTATTTATTTTATTTTTTTTCGGTTCATGGTTTGTTTGTGAGGTTCTCACTCTTTGAAATCACCTGTCTATTCGGGGTTAGTTGTGACCTATGGTGGGATATATTGGAAAGGCTTTGATACTAACCCGTTGATTTTCAGGATCTAGAGTCTCGGAATGCATCCCAGACCAGCCGCGGTTCTAGATGAAAGTTAAACAAGTCAATGTGGCGGGAGATCAGTACGAACATTGGACTGAATCCGACAAGGTTCTTTCTCTTCCATGGGTGATGCAAAGAAGGCTTTCGACTGTAATGAAGGCTTAGTGCTCTGATAACCGACAGGTCGAAAGATACATGCATACCTTTTCAAATGCCTTCCGCACGTCGTCGGCCCCAAAGTCGGTTCCCTTGCTGTCCACATAGAGAAAGCCATACTTGGTCGCAGCCTCAAGCATGGCCTTGCCCACTTCCGGGTCATTGGGATTGGAGATGTCGAGAATGGGAAGGTCGATTGGCGCTCCGACTGGGGTAGATTCGGTCATTTTTACAGTTCTGGGTTTGATGGTAGAGAGCAAAATGTTCAGGTGGGTGGTCTATATAGAGTGGAAGCGGGGAGCTCCGAATTATATATCTTGGAGACACTACTTGAGGATCGAAAACGTTATCTTGGTGGCCCCACCATCTGGGACTCATGTGCATGCCTCGCTCATAGTCATGGCTTTAGCTCCGTGGATCGAGAGCCAGTAGATTGCTAGAAAATCGGGCATGATTGCACCCAGAAAGATTAAAAGGCAGGTGGGCAGATCAAGGCTGGTGGATCCCGTGATTGGAGCGGGCTGTCAATTTGGAACCTCCGGCTGCGTTGTCGCATCGTTCATCTTCGTGCATTGAGCTCTGCGACTTTGGCTACTTGGCGTCTGAAAGTGAACTTCATCTTCTCAACATTTTCCTCTCTTCCTCTCCCCTCTCTCCCACCTCCAGCTGGGTGCTCTCATCTATCCCCGCGCCAGGCTGTCCCATGCCTTTTATCGGCACCCGCATCGTGACCTGTACCTGATTCAGCCCCAGCTTTAGCTCCAGCTTAAAGAATGCCGAGTAAGCCCCCCCGCGAAGCTTCCCGGTTTCGTCAGTGGAACAATGCTTATACAGTCTGTGCTCGATAGTCCGCCCATTGGACGACTGGGTCTCCGGCATCTCTGCCCGCACCTCATCGCTTCCCCTCTCCGCCCTCAAAGGGGCAGTTGTCGGCATCGATGCGACGCACTACATCTCTCAGCACCTCAGCCACCCCTCTACTCGCGAGCCGCTTTTAATCGCTCTCGGAGGATTCCCTTTCGCCCTGAGAAGCAATATCGAGAAGGAGCTGCAGATTTTCAAGGACCTGGGTGTGGCTTGTATTTTTGTCTTCAACGGTCTGGACTTTGGAAAGAAGAATCAACGGCCTCAGGTGCAGCATGAGACTGTCCGAGCATTCGAGCATGCCTGGGAGCTGTACGATCAGCAGCAGGCTGACCAGGTTGTCGATGCCTTCAGCAGCGTTGGTAGGGTCTCTGGCTCTCTGCCCGTCGGAACCTGCTGACGTATCTTTGTCACCTAGGTACTCCTCGACCAGAATCCCTCTACCGCTTCTTGCAGCGCATCCTTGTCCAGAATGGTATCGACTATATGGTAGCACCCTACAGTGCTGCTGCACAGGTAAGCACCGTGCCAGGTTCTCCCGCGGCGGCTAAATGCGCACGGTCTAACATCTGTTTGCTATCTCACAGCTCGCCCACCTTAGCCATGGTTCCAATTCCGTAATCGACGCCATCTGGGGACCCTCGGAAGTTCTACTTTTCGACGTCGAGAAGCTCATCACAAAGATCGAAATAGACCCTGCCCAGTTCTCCTGGATCACCAAGCAAACCTGTCAAGAGGAGCTAGGAAGACTGTCAAATGACCAATTCCTTGACTTTGCGCTTCTACTAGGATCCTCAGTCCTCCAAACCTTCCCATTCTTCGAGAACCCTGCATTCCCAGCCAAGGGTGCTTCTGTTCGTGATGCCTTACTCATGTTCAACGCGGCGGGGCGGAGTGCTCTTGCTCTATGCGCACAGTACGAAGAGGAGCGCCGCATGCAGGACGTCCAATATACAGACCGCTACAAACGTGCCTATATGAATGTCAAGCACCACGTGGTCATGGACCTGGAGGGAAGAGTTGGTCCAATGGATGCCGATAACAGCCCCACTGACATGCACGAGGTTATCGGCCAACGTCTTCCGGAGGAGCTTTACTTTTATATTTCCAAGGGTATCCTTGGACCTGACGTGCCGAACTATCTGGCCTCTGGCGAGGTTCTGATTTCATTACCTTTGGGCATCGAGGATTCAAAGATATATCGGCAAGTCGCGGGAGATAATCTCGCCCCACTCAGAGAGCAGTCAATGTTCTTACTGTCGAGTACCCTCCATCGTTTCTATCAGAGCAAGACTATCAATGTCCGGAAATGGTACGATGAGAACGCCGATTCCACTATCCCGCTTAAAACACCCCCTCCGGTTATACATTCCATTCGTCAGTGGAAGGTTCCCAGTGATCGGTACACTGCTGGAATTAAGAAGCTTCAGGGATCTACAGGACCATTCAAGTTCGCTGTTCAGAGTCTGAAAGACTCCGATTTCGTGTCGAAAACATTTGCCTCTAAAGATTCTCCGGTGAGATACACCATTTGTGATCTTTTGCTGTTCAAGGACTAATTGTTGTTAGCCACTGTCATCGAAAGACGAATTACTTGCCAATGTTTACTGGCGGTTCCTACAACTTCGCGGTTATATCAACGAAAAGCACCAGCTCACGCCCTGGGGTGTCTGCCTGGAACAAGCCCTCTCGGTTCTCAACCCGGAAGACTCCCTAGAGGAAGCCACATTCGTGGCCATTGAGCTAATGAGATTCGGGGTCCTCAATGCTAAGCAATGGTTCTCACATGTTTCTGGAGGCCCAATGAGGGGAACAGGTAAGGCAGTACAGATTCATGCCGAATTAACCGCCGGCTAATAAACTTTTAGATGAGGACAAGTCTTTCAACATGCTTATTTCGCGTGTTGCCTGCATTGGCAAGCTGCGACACAAGAACATTGGTTACTCCGGACCACTCAGTAGACAGTTACTCTCTTACCGGTCTCTCATAACAGAAGTCCGTACGACGCTACGAAACCTCATCGAGATTGTGCTTGTTGGGCTTCTTCTTAACGGCGAAGCAAACCGCGACCGCAGTGACTGGACCGATCTAGGTATCAGGTAAGTGCGATCCACCATTGTAGGTATATAGTTGATGCTGACATACTTAGTCTTCCCTTCATTGATGACAATGACTGTGGTCTAGGTATTGCTGTCCGGACGTACCTCGACGATCTGCCCCTGCAGGCCGAGCCAACCTCGCCAGACTCGAGAGAAGAGGTGAAGTCCAAGGGCAAGGAATGGTTCCAACACAGCGACAGTTTCACAGGGAACTTGAACAGGGCGTTTATGCTATGGGATGCGGTAGGTAGATCCGTTTTCTTATCCTCGAATCGTCGCTTACGTTTCTTCAGGTCTACAAGGGTTCGCAGAACGCGGGCAAAGAGTTTAAGGATGGTAAGACTTGGGCAGATGCGAACAAATGGTTATCTGAGAGACGGTGATCCAAAGAAAATGTTATGGATGGCTGCACCTGGTAGTAAAAATTGCGCTCTCACCGGGCCAGCTATGCTCTCAACAATCTACTATGATATATTTACATCTTATGCATTAGTAGGAGTTGGGAACGTTGCGAAAATGATAACCTCTCAAAGCCAAATTTGCAAAAAAAATAATAAATAGAATAGGCCAAAAATGTGATAATTCACTGAGTAAAACAAGGTATAGTTTAGTTGTAGTTATTATTATAATTATACTATAGTACCTTTGTAGTGATGGCTTGGTAGTACAAGTGTCCTCTTCCGAGCCGCAGATCCGTGCCAAAGCTTCACTGTTATTATTATTAATGCGTCCGGTTGCTTAAATACGATCGGTCCACCTCAGCTACGGGACTGAATCTCTTCCCCCTCCACAGTCCATCGACAGTTGATCTGTCAAAATACCCCATAAACACACCTTATCACAGCTTCATTACCCCCAAAATGGCTCGCCTCAGCATCCTCCTGCTGAGCTGCCTGGTCACTCTGGCCACCGCCGGCTCCGCCGTGCTCGACCTCATCCCCAAGAACTTCGACAAAGTCGTCCTGGACTCCGGCAAGCCCGCGCTCGTCGAATTCTTCGCACCCTGGTGCGGCCACTGCAAGACCCTCGCCCCCGTCTATGAAGAGCTCGGCCAAGCTTTCGCCCACGCCGAAGACAAAGTCAGCGTTGCGAAGGTCGACGCTGACGCAAACCGCGACCTCGGCAAGCGATTCGGGATCCAGGGATTCCCGACGTTGAAATGGTTTGATGGCAAGAGCGAGACTCCTGTGGACTACAGTGGTGGTCGCGACCTTGAGAGTCTGACTGCTTTCATTACTGAGAAGACTGGCATTAAGGCTAAGGGGCCTAAGAAGGAGCCTAGCAATGTGGAGGCGTTGACTGATACTACATTTAAGAGCACAATTGGTGGTGACAAGGATGTGCTTGTTGCGTTTACTGCGCCTTGGTGTGGTCGTATGTTTCCCCCTTTCCTCCCTCTTTCTCTTACCTCCTAGGTAGCCGCTGGATTGATGTGCTAACGAGACCGGAATAGACTGCAAGAAGCTCGCCCCAACCTGGGAAACCCTCGCTACTGACTTCGCTCTTGAACCCTCCGTTGTTATCGGCAAGATCGACGCCGAAGCCGAAAACGCAAAGGCCACTTCCAAGGAACAGGGTGTGACCGGATACCCCACCATCAAGTTCTTCCCCAAGGGCTCGACCGAGGGCGAGATATACCAGGGTGGCCGCTCCGAGGAGGCCTTCGTTGAGTTCCTGAACAAGAAGGCGGGTACGCACCGTGCGCCCGGCGGTGGATTGGATGAGAAGGCCGGCACCGTCCCTGCGCTTGATGAGCTAGTTGCGAAGTACACCTCTTCGCAGAACTTCAACGAGCTGGTTGGTGAAATCAAGAAGGCTGCCAAGGGCGTTCAGGACAAGTACACCGAGTACTACGTTAAAGTTGCCGAGAAGCTTTCGCAGAACTCCGAGTATGCGGTTAAGGAGTTCAACCGCCTGAAGAAGGTGCTGTCCAAGGGTGGTTCCGCCCCGGAGAAGATTGATGACCTGATCTCGCGCAGCAACATCCTGCGTAGATTCTTGGGTCAGGAGAAGGAGGAGAACGTGAAGGATGAGCTGTAAATGAGATCCGAGATTGGCCTCGTTGTATGAAGAATGGATATTATAGCCTGGATACTGCAAACCGCAGTATTTAGGAAAAGCTACTACTATATATTGGCTTACGGATGCATAGAATGAAATATGATGCGATCTTTGTCTTTTCTTTTAAGGTGCGGAATTGCTGCAGTACGGATATTCGTAGGGTATCTCAAAAAGGCTATAAAGGACGCTTCCTCCACGCGCAGAGTCAACAAATGTATATCTTATTTGGCCGGAGTCGAGGTCGACGTTGCCCCCGCATCTGCCGCAACACTCAACGAAGCCTCCAAATCATCTAGTCGTCTTGCCATATCATCAACTGGTACACAGGGAAATAGCGTCAGCGTTCGTTCTTCATACAGGTAGACGGGATAATCTGGACTAAACAGTAAAATAAGAAGGAAAAGGAAGAAATAACTCACACTTCCCAAACATATCCCTGGACACGGTATCGAATTTATGCTGCAGCTGGTCTATCAATTCATCCACAGCTTCGGTGAATTGGCCTTGGGCATCTGTGCTCTACATATTCAGAGAGAATTGTTAGTCTTCCGTATGTGTAATGAAAGCCAATGGATTATATTGACGAAGAGGCAGGGTCCCGAACCTGAGTCTTGTTTGTCGCAGGGGCGGAAGGGGAGAGGCTGTTGGTCTCCGCGGGGACGGATGCGTCGTTGGTGGACATTGTACGGAGTACCGGCTGAATTATATCACAGGGGTGGAGGGTCAATCAGAATTGAATTTCTTTCTAGGACCGTTGCGATAAATGTAGGAAAACGTTATATGAGAGCTCGCAGAAACACAGTACAGGCTCAAAGACAAATGGTTTAGCTGCAGGACCCGTACCTAAAGAACGGAAGCTCCGTATCGTATCGATAAGGCCAGCCACCTGGACATGGAGCAACAATATTCCGCATATGAAGCCACACTAACCCATTTTGCTTTAGTCCTTCCTTATCTTCCAACCTAACCATATCGGTACTAGCCCAATTCGCAGCTCAAAAAAAATTCCCGTAGATTGATGCGGCCCCGAGTCGTTGCAAGAGTTACTCTTTATATACACCCCGACTTTTCTTACCTTTGAGTCAATATGCCTAAGAGAAGCAAGCTGCTCCAGGCTCTTGATGAGCACAAGGGGAGGGATTATGACGCCGAAAAACAGAAAAAGCTGCTGAAGGCTGCGAAGAAGAGAAAGGGTGTGACGGGCGAAGAGGTTTGTTTTCCACTCTTGTTTGGTCGGCTTTGACACTCAATACTAATTGAATTTCTAAAGGAGGAACCGGCGAAAAATAAGAAAGCTGAAGAGGAGGAAGAAGAAGATGAAGAGGACGAAAGCATAGACGACGCTGAGGAGAACTCAGAAAGCGACGGCCCAGAACAAGATGGTGATGAAGAGGAGGAGGAGGAGGAGGAGGAGGAGGAAGAGGAAGAAGATATCCCACTCTCTGACCTCTCCGAAGACGAACGCGAAGATGTTATCCCCCACCAACGCCTCACGATCAACAACAGCTCCGCCCTCACAGCATCTACAAAGCGCATCTCATTCATCTCCCACCTAACGCCTTTCTCCGAACACAACTCAATTGTTTCAAAAGAAAACAACGAGGTTCCGGATGCCAACGACGACCTGAACCGTGAACTCGCATTCTACAAGACCGCGCAGTCTGCCGCTCTACGTGCGAGGAAGTTACTCAAGAAAGAAGGTATCTCGTTTACACGGCCTGGTGATTATTTTGCGGAGATGGTCAAGACGGACGAACACATGGGCAAGATTAAAAAGAAGCTCTATGATGAAGCCGCTGGAAAGAAGGCCTCCGCGGACGCAAGGAAGCAGAGAGATTTGAAGAAGTTTGGCAAGCAGGTGCAAGTCGCTAAGCTGCAACAGCGGGCCAAGGAGAAGAAGGAATCAATTGAAAAGGTCAATTCCTTGAAGAAGAGTATGTATTTCCTATCGCACTTATGGAGCCGGATGTCCAGTTACTGACCAACTACCCACAGAGCGGAAGGCAGACACATCCGGTGCCGACGGTGAGGGAGGCGAGCTCTTCGACGTCGCCGTCGAAGACGCAGTCCAAGAGACCCCTCGTAAGCGCGGGCGTAATGAGACCGGCGGACCCTCGATGAAGCGCCAAAAGAAGAACGAGAAATTCGGCTTCGGTGGTAAAAAGCGACATGCCAAGAGCGGTGATGCCATGTCTAGCGGAGATCTTCGTGGCTATTCGGTTAAGAAGATGAAGGGTGGTGCAGGTGGCCCTAAGCGCCCAGGGAAGAGTAAGCGGGCTGCTACGAGGGGACGTTCTTGATTGATTTAACCCCATTGCATGCATACATTTTATATGCGGGGAATCCTACTACTACTACTGTACAGTTACTTATCTTGCCTTCTGTTTGTTCCAATAAGGATACCGGAAGTAAGGATGTCTTGTGCGCGTTTGAGTTAAGGTTTCGAAAAGCAATTTGTTCCATGAAATAGCTAAGCTAGAGCTGTAGCTGTGGAATTGAGATATCTATAAAACCACGCTGTGCGTGCCATACTTCCGTGGCCGCTTTAATGCCAATATTCCTGGAAGAATAACGCCTCCAAAAGGTGAGTGAGGCGCATGTATTATCCAACTGCCCCGATATGAGTATAAAAAAAAAGACCGTTAACATCGTACAATATTGTTTTTCACCATTGGCTTTGGACCTTGGGCTGAGTGAAAAACAGTCCGTAAACCGGAGGAAAGCTCGTTAGACTGCATGAAGTGTGTAGAAGTAGAATAGCTCGTGTGAACTTGAACTATCCCACCTGCTCAGGTCTCGAGGGAACCTTTATCAGAGAACGGGGCACAATGCCACTGCTTGTCCGAGGGGGCAAGCTGAGGTGTTCGTGGTTAAGTAGAACCCCAGACCGCGCCACTCCTTTCGTTCATACTGGGCAAATGATATGCTGGACTGCTGGATGTGTTCAATTGCTGGAAAATGTATGCTTTGCGGCCCGCCCTAGGTTCCAATCTCATTATGCCTGCCGTTCATTTCACCATTTAGCGCTGCCAGTGCACCATCGAAAGCACCCATTCCTTGAATGCGATTGAGGAGGTTATCGACGCGAAGATTGATATTAAGCCTTTGTTCTGCAACAACTAGGTCAACCTTTGCCTTTGTGTCATCCGCATGTGCTAAAGAGTGATCTTGGACCATCTTCTTGCCGCGTTTCGAAGTACACTTCGTGATTATCTTGTCGCAACCGGGTACTTGGCATACCCACGTATCCCCTGAGGAATTGGCGTCATGAGAAGTTCCCGAGTCCGGGAACAGCTCGGCAGCTGAGACCGAAGTATTTCGGCTCCGGAGAGTTTCTTGCAGTGGTGTTCTTTCGACAACAGGAGTCGACTCAGAGTCTGATAGAATTGATCGAGTCCGTCGTTTTGCCCTAGTAGACAAGGGGTCCCGAACTAGGTCGTGGCCACGAACCTTGCTGGGTGTCTCGAACTCATCCATGGCATCTTGATTGTCATCGGAAAGTTCATAATCGGCTGCTGTGCTCCGAGTCCGCTTGCCGTTCCTCTTCGAGGCAATCTGGCTTTTCGGTCGTAGCACAGACTTACGGTGGCGGGGTCTCGGGTCGTCGTCACTGTCTTCGTCGGAAGAACCACCATCATCAGATAGGCGTGGCCGCAGCGGAGTGAATGCCACATTTTCCAATTTATTCTTTTTTGATGCGGCTTTCAATTCTTTATAAATGACCTTCTTGGACCAGTCGAATACGTTCGTCTTGGCTTCGTTCATGGATTCAAGGATGCCAGTAGCAGTTGATGACAAGAGATTTTGTGCATACTCTAGACCGTCAATCTCGAATCGGCCCATCAGAGTTGATGCAACAAGCTCAAGGTTCAACTGTCGCTTCGCGAGGTATCCTGCTTCTTTGAGATCAAGAATCACTTTATAAATGGCATCTGCCTGGGTCTTTGAGATGGCCGTCGGGTCCAGCGTCGGAGCAATGTCTTCCATTTCTTCATCTTCATCCACGCCTTCATCCTCATCATTATCTTCTTCTTCTGTCTCAGCCTCCTTTGCTTCCTTTTGAGCGCGAAGCTCCTCGAAATCCTCCTAGAAACCAACTTTAGAAGCGACCCTCAACAGCGCGGGTGAGCATGTAATAGAGACCACATACCGGAAACTTTTCACAAAGATGCGGGAAAATACTGGTCTCGGGCCAATTAACCTCCTCCTCGCCATTAATCATACGCGAGAGCAAAAAGTTATGATGCTTGTAGAAAACCTCGGCGGAATCGTCGCCGTCCTCGCAAATCCCATGCGTGTGGAGCACATACTCATCACACAAGTCCTCAAGACTCGGGTAATTCCACTTCTTCTTCCTTCTCGCACTCCTCCTCTTCGGCTTATTCCGATCGGTGAGGAAATATAGTAGATCGATTGCTTCGACGACGTCGTTGAACACGGCCCGGTACCCCTTTGCGGGGGAGATGGAGAACCAGCCAGCCTGCCCGGCAACCCAGATTCCGACTTCCCCATCATTGTGCTGCCCGTAGGCGAAGTGGCTCACATTATCGATTACGATGCGCTTTGTTAGGTAGTCCGGGTCGAGAACTATAGGCGGAAAAGAGATATGTTAGCTGTTTGTCTTCATAGATCGCGAGCGAGCGAGGCGCGGTTATAGTGCGTAAGTGTAATACAGACCTAGGGACTCCTGCTCCTCCTCTACCTCGTCCAGACAGCCCGTCACTTGGACGGGGTTCTCTGGTGTGGCCGTGAGAAGATTGGCATAACGCGACTTGCCAGGGACCAAGATTCTGACCTCGGACAAGCTGAATTCTTCCCAGTCGTTCTCGTCGACGAGAGACGGGTCTCTGGCGGCCAAGACGCTATCTTCTCGGGATGTCATGTCTCGGGAGGTTGCATGACGCCTTGATTGCTAACAGGAATTGACCAGGGATTACCTGGAGGCGTGTGAAAGGATGATGCAGTGGGAGATGGAGGGGATGAGGGGGAGTTGAGTGCGGGCAGTGTGAGGGTGATTGAGTTGATGACGATGGGGGTTTATCGTATATCTCGGGAATCTTGGTAATAGGGTGGTAAGGATCGGTAATTTACGCAGAGTTCAGCTCCTCTTGTGTAATTTACGGAGCTTTGATACCACCGCAATACTTTCTAGAGCTTCTACTATTTTATTTTATCTTTCCTCCCAACTCTGGATTGAAATTTTGAGGGGGTACTCAAAAATTATCCTCGTGTCATTGGCGCTTTAATTTGTTTTGAGTGCTTTCGTCATCAGCCTCGTTCAGCTATATTCACCCAAAAAAAAACATTTCTCCCGCAGCCGATGGGCCTCCGTCAAGGATTGAAGCTGTTTCGCACCACCATGTCCGGAGAAAAGATCTACGAGGGCGTCTTCGGTACGTTCACCGTATAGAAAATCCCTTCTGCGCTCAACAACTAACTAACAGAACTAGCCGTCCACAAGCCGCAAGGCGTCACCTCCGCCGACGTAATCCGCAAACTACAGCACCACTTCAACCCGTCCGACGTCTTCAAACCCTGGCTCGAGACCGAGCGCGCGCGACGCAATCGCGAAAGCAACTTCCAGCGCAAACGCCGTCGTAGCCAGCGCCTTGACGTTAAGATTGGACATGGAGGAACCCTCGACCCCCTCGCAACCGGAGTCCTCGTTACGGGCGTTGGCAAAGGAACGAAATTCCTCAATGACTTCCTAGGATGCACAAAGACGTACGAGACGGTTGTCCTCTTTGGCGCAGAGACGGATTCATATGATCAATTGGGAAAGATTGTTCGCCGGGGCCCGTATGAGCATATTACTCGTGAGGCTGTGGAAAAGGCGCTCGAGCAATTCCGGGGGAAGATTATGCAGCACCCGCCTATTTTCTCGGCGCTTAAGGTTCAGGGCAAGAAGTTATATGAGTATGCGCGGGAGGGGAAAGTACCACCGATCGAAATCCAGTCTAGGCCCGTAGAGGTGCTTGATATGAGAGTTCTCGAATGGTATGAGCCTGGAACGCATGAGTATAAATGGCCCGAGGAAGAGGCCCCTGCAGATGAGAAGGCTGTTGCGGAGAAATTGCTGGAGAAGGACGATTCTTTGCCTATTGCTCCAGCAGCGGACGATGCTAATACGTCGTCCAAACGCAAGTCCCCTCCAGCAGAAAGCCCCAAAGACCCTGAAACCGATCCTACGAAGAAACAGAAGGTATCCGATGAGGGTGGTGCCGCACCAGCCGCGTCCGAGAAAACCACTGCGCCAGAAGCGACGGAGGAAAAGCCCACAGAAACATCGATAGAAACACAACCTGAAACTTCCGAACCATCGAAGGCTCAACCACAGCCACCTGCGGTGAAGATTACCATGACCGTCACTTCCGGCTTTTACGTTCGCTCTTTAGCACACGATCTTGGCAAGGCTCTGGGTAGCTGTGGCCTTATGAGCGCGCTTGTGCGATCCCGCCAAGCGGACTTTAACTTGGAGCCGGAGAGGATACTAGAGTATAAGGATCTCGATGCCGGGGAGGAAGTCTGGGGTCCAAAGGTTAAGAAGTTCCTGGATGAGTGGGAACAAAAGAGAGCTGCCGAAGAAGGCTCCAATTGAGAACTGTAATTATACGGAAATCTCACGACTTCCCATAGACGCTTGATCCTTGTGAATAAGCGAAGATAATCAGGATGTATCATTCTCTAGATGCTTTCTATTATCTGAAAGCATACGAACTACAAATACAAGTTAAAGCCTGCATGCAATACTAGATATAGATGGGTAAATCAGTAATACCTGCCCAATGCACATTTAAGAAAACACAGCATACAAAAATTGGAAGGCCCCTTAAACAAGGAACGGAGAAGATCTAATTGTGCTCAGCCATCAGTGCGAAAACACGTAAGAGAGATGGTCTAAAAAAAGACTGCTATGTAGCAAGTCAGGCTCGAGGCCCATACATCTGGCCAAAAAAATGACGGAGAAAGAAAAAAGAAAAAAATCTGAAGATTGAAAGGTAATTGACGCTCCAGATGCAGTATCAGGAATGAAAATAGTCGGTCGAATGGACAAAAGGAAAATCGTTTTGATAGGGTATACCGCTGGAAAACATGCATGATAACAGGGAAAGAAATCAAGACGACCCGGGGGCATTTGGACTGTAAAGTGAGTGAAATAGATACATGAAAGTATGTAATTTTAGGTCGAAAGAAATGTAAATGGATGCTATGATGGTGAAAGGAACTATTTTGACACGAGTTGTTGATGGGTACCATGGGCATCGACAAGAGCTGTCTCTAGTTAGTTTTATTCCGCCGGTATAGCGTTGGAAGGTTTCATATGGTAACTTACTTTGGAGAACAAACGCTTGCCCTTGCCTAGACTCACAGGCACATTGAAGAGTGCTTCCGTCGAGGAAGTCCAGCAAGATACTATTGGAAAGTTCTTCCCGTTCTTCGTCAGGTATGCAGGGCGTTTTAAATTCAGTCAAGTGGTATCGCTTGACCAAGTTGCGGTTACTCGAGTCCATATTTCCAGGTGTCAAAACGATATAGCCTTGACTGTCAATTCGGATGAACCGTCGTTTCCAGAGCAGCGTGTCGGGGAATTGGACATTGAGCTCGCCGATGTCGACAGGGGCAGAAGGCTCAGTGGTCTTGGAACGGTCATCTACAGACGGCATATTGTCCTCCTCCTTGAGCGCCGGGCTTTTTGAACCGACGGTGCTTCTCCGTGAGGGTGAGGTTATCGATGACATACGGCGAATGAGTCTGGAAGCACGGGATTCCTTCTTCTCTTCGGGTGAAGACGCTGATGTCTCACTTGGGGACTTTGACAGGAAATATCCGTCATTTCTAGACGACATGGATAACCTACTCTCTGAACGAGGCATTGTGCCTGCAGGTGGTTTTGCTGAGCTCGTAGAAGAGATAGACATGCTACGCGGTTCAGTCTGGTTCGGAGTAGCCTCTGGCGTCGGATCCCGTGATGCAGGCTCATCCGGTGTACCGTGCTCAACGGTTAACGGGCTAGCTTGTAGGTTGAGGGCGCGGGGTTCCGTGCTCGCATTCGAGTCGTTCGCTGGAGCGAATGGGTCGCGGATTATGCGTGCAGTAACAGACACAGAGTTTGTGGGACGTTCGGCACTGGTGCTAGCCCTCGAGTCGGGACGTCTCAAACTGGCAGTTCGGGAGAAGGGCTCAGGTGCGTAGGATGAATGCCGGGATAATGACGCCTCCGAGTTACCGGTCCCATATGATACGGATGCTCGCTTGCGAGCAGCTCCAAAGGAGGCTGCGGTTGGGGTAGATAAATTCGGGGGAGTTGCCGCACCCTCGCGGTTTCCTGAAAACTGCTCCAAAGCTTTGATGCGCTTAGAGATACCAGAAGAAACATTGATCTTCTTGGCCACCAAAACGGGGCTTGTCGGGTCCTCGGTCTGTGAGAATGGACTCGAAACTGACCTGGCGGTAGCAAAAGCAGGTGCATTGGCATACTGAGTTCCAATAGCACTTGGGTTTGAAACCGCACGCGAAGTTCGCCATGCATCAGATCCAAGGTGATCGCTCCCACCGTTTGAGTAGCCTGGAGAAAGCGGAGTTTTTCCCACCGAGATGGGCTTTGCCTCCTCCACTGTAGCACTTTTCAGTTCTTCCATGAAGGAATCATCGGAGAGAAGGTGGTCGTCATCCGAATAATCGGGCGTCGGAACTTGTATAGGCTCTAGGACAGGTTTGGACTTGTCCTTACGCGTTGTTGAGTTCTGTTGTTCCTCGCTTACAGGCTCAGACGATGGTGCATTCTGCAGCTCGGCGAGGTTCGATGGGGTTATCGTCGAAGTGTCGGTGACGGCTTCCGACCGCGCCTCGGACTCCGGGGAATGTGACGAAAGGAGTGACGGGGATTTGACGGGTTCAGGTGCTTCGGCGGCAGTGTCTAGTTCGTTTTCGTTTGTAACAATCGTCTCTTTCTCGACTGGCGGGGCAGTTGCGATAATTTCTTCTTCCTCTCTTGCCTTTTCAGGATTGTCTTCAGGTGGGACGTCAACAACGGCGCTAGGCGAACCGGTGCCGCACTTAATTTCATTTCCAGTGGACCCAGTTGAGTCTTCTTGAACAGGGACTGTTTCAGGCTCTGAAGGAGGGGTTTCTGCTTTTAGATTCTCGTCGAGGTTAGCTGGTTCAGAGTCCGCCGGTGAATAGGTAGTGCTCGGCAGTGTGTAATCAGACTGATCATTGACGGTTTCTACAACTGGCTCTTCCTTAGAAATTTCCGAATGGACGTTTTCATGGTCTTCAACTTGAGAAGGGTCAACAGGTTCACGTTCAATGGTGACAGGCTGCTTGGTTTCAGGTTGCACGTTGGGTGGTGGACTCTTGCTGTCATGTTCCGATATGCTGGATAACCTTTGACGTCCCTTGTCGTACGTCGGTTTCTCGGAGTGCAATCCAATATTCTCTTTATCGTCGTTCAAGTCTCGTGTTGTATGGCTCGTTTCGTTACTAGTTTCCTTTTTCTGCTTCGCTTCATGTGCCCTCTTCTGCATTTGAGACTTGCGGAGCTGCAGTGCCTTCATCAGTCGCTCCTTCTCGTTAGAGGTCGTGGATGTAGAAAGAGCACTAAGTGACTTGGCACCAGGAGAAAGTTGAGGTCTTGAGATCGGCATAGATGATGGGGGAACCAGAAGAGGGGGCACTGGTGGTACCCTAGCGGTACTTGCGGATGTGGTTACGACAGGATTCCCCTGAGAACGGGGACGTGTGAGGGGAGGATTGGATTTGCGAAATGGAGAAGCCCGAATGCCGGAGGGCAGGGAGGCGACTGGACGCTGTTCAACGCTACGAGCGGCCGTTCCCGCTGTACGGGGGCGTCCGCTCCCATCCACTGAAGGCCGCGGTCCTAGCTTCACCTTGGGCTTAAATCCGGCTGCGCGCTCGAGTTCTTGCAAGGATGGCCTGGCCGATTGCGTGGACTGACGGGATTCGGAGGGCGCGAGGGATAAATCATCACGAAGATTCCTTGAGGAAGTCGGCCGTTCCGAGTGATAACCCGCAGAGACAGGGGTTGGAAATCCGTTGATTTGGGCAGAATCGGGGCTCGTTGGTGTGGATATATCGTCATTGGGTGCTTGCGGCGCAGCTGAAGCTACTGAAGGGGGTACAACCGTGGCTTCTGACACTTGACTGAAAGACCTCTGCCGGGCATCCTGGGATTTGACCTGGGTTGGTGCCGTCGTATCTTTGATTGGAGATTCTTCTGCGTCTTCCGTAATTTCCATCAGTCTCCGACGACGGAGGGAACTCGAAGAGGAGGTGATAGAACCTGAGGCGGTATGTAGCAGACATGCAGAAGAAAGGGCGCTTTCCGTCAATTCGGTGGGTTGCGATAATGAAAAGACCGTATCATGAGGGGAGAATTTGTCTAAGACCGATTGGAATTGAACGGTGGTTCGGGCTATAGATTGCAAAAAAAAAAAAAAAAAAAGAGAGATACGTTAGCAGTGTAAAGCGGTGCCTCGAAAGGGGGCAAGCAAACCTCGTACGAGTCGGGATAGGTCTTCAGGTAGATAGCTGAGTATGACCTTCCTCCGACGATATTGTAGAAAGCCATAGAGCGGAGAGCATTCCTCGTAGTTTTCGATCGCATTTCGCACGTCAGGAACACCTCCTGTCCCCCGCTCATGAAGGGCCACCTCATCCCTTGATACATAGCGTAGAAGAAACCTAACAAGAAATGATATGCGTTAGAAGTCTCTGATGGAGGACTGAAGGCTTGAGTAAAACACGTACCATCCTCCTGCTTCAGTGAGAGCAATCTGGTGGGCTTCAACGACGGGAGGACTGTCTAAGCCATTGAGAGACATGACGGGAGCCGCATTAGGCTGAGGGAGATCCCGAGTGTAACACCTGGACGGGTGCTGTTGTTGTACAAGGAAAAGAGGGGGAGGGGACTTGGGAGGAGATCGGGGAGGAGTCAGGGACGGGAACAGGCGCAAGGGAAAACGAGCGACAAAATGGAAAGGAGACAGAAAAGAGAGATCTTCCACCCCAGGTTAGGAATTTGCAATGAGGTCCAGGATGGCTTCTGGATAGAAACCTCGAGGAGCCAGAGCGACCGTGACAGTCACGAACCTCAGGAGTTCAGGGGCTTGTTAGTGGCCGGTTCGCAGCCTCCACTTTGGGTGCGAACTGAACGTGCAGTCTAGTCCCAGTGGTTCCTGGATCCTGAGCTGCCCAAGTCTGAAACGCATGGACTCTCAATCGTGACTGGCTCTTCGCTAATCTCAATCTTGGATCGGAGACTCGAATATGGGGACGGATTACCAGACGATGAAGCTTCCCAACACGGTCGGCGAATTGCTGGGGCACCACTGCTCCTGTTTTATTGTTTTGTTGATGGAAGGGATTTGGAAGGGGCTGCTATTATTGACTGCAACCTGGCTCTTAACAATGCGATTGATCATCTCTATTGGGCATCTCTCAGCCGAGACTTTCCATCTCCATCTCATCTCGATCCTTCGAAATCGATGTGACACTTTTGGCCCTTGGGCCACGGCCCATCATCATCAGCCCAGTGCCCACGCTAGCGTTTCACATGTAGCACGGCGGCGCCGAATTCTGCAAACTGAGATGATGATGGGCAGCGCTTGGTCCCAGCTATTTATGCTAGACAGATTTGCCTGGACTGTCACCTGTTGCACAATTGGCATCATTCTAGAAGCCTGCTTTGGTGCTAACCCGATTGGATGTTTACAGTCTTCACAAATATGTGGACTGCAGAGGGCCGTACAGGTAAATTGCTGTGAGACTCGATCGCGATACGGAGTAATCGATACAATCGAATATCGCTGGACTCCGCCCCGCCAAAAGACTCGGAGAGCCCCGATGCGGGGGCAATGGGTGACCTCAAGATCTATTATATCTACAATGTATCTACACTGTCGACAACCTAGTCTACCTACCTTCAGCTTCAGAGAATAACTAATCTACTACTACATCCCTAAACAGCAATGCCACCTACACTCCCGCCCGCGTCCTCCCTGAAGGAGCTGCCACAGGAGCAACAATTCCAAGCTCTAGACACCCTCTTCGAATCCTCACCAGAGCTTCACACCCTCATGGCCCCGGTCCTCGCCAACCAAACTTTCTCATCCTACACAAGCTTAATCGACGCAGTCGGTGGTCGGATGTCAGCCCTCTCGGCTGCAAATTCACCGACCGACAGAGACATTCTTGTAGGGATTCTCGGGTCGCATCCCCGCTTGGGACAGCCGAAGACAGCCGCCGCTGGTGCTGGCGGCGCAGAGCATCTGAGCGAACTGAGCAAGAAAGAGCAGGCGAATTTGAATACGGGCGCAGAGGAACAAGCGGAGAAATTGCGCGCGCTGAATGCTGAATATGAAGAGAAGTTTCCGGGGCTGCGCTTTGTGTATGTGATCTTGGTACTATTGTTACAAGGGCCTTTTATTATTCGGTGCTAATTGTTCTACTATATGGAAACAGGACGTTCGTGAATAAGCGGAGTAGGGATGTGATCATGGAGGAAATGCGCCAGAGGATTGATCGGGGCGATTCTGAAAAAGAGATCGAGGAGGTCATCCAGGTGAGTCATTTATACTTTCCCAGACGGCGCAGAGACTTTCTTATCTCGTGGCAGGCCATGTGTGATATCGCCAAAAGTCGGGCCGGGGAGTTGGTATAGTAGAGCAGGAGACCCTGACAGGCACGCTTGGACGGGAGCGACTCGAGCGAGCCGCCGGAGCTGAGCTGACAAACTCCACGAGTCTGACAGCCGACAGGGTTTGGGCGCTCTTCCCGCCCTTGAAAGGCGGAAATGCAAACCCTGAAATTCTACGGGGTTGTAGTAGTTGTATGAACGGCTAGTATTGTACGCACTCGGGGCATCTCGAGTGTGCTTGACATACTTGTATTGTACTGTATGTAGATGTTGTGGCGATGAAATCATACCCGTTCTATCCGCCGCAGGTCCAGACTTTCACTGCCTTCAGTCGGCAAACCACCTCGCGCTTTTCACTAAAATGAGGCAAGAGCCGGCAAAACCGAGGGCCTAATCAGACATGACAGCGTATCTCCTAGCATTGTCTCCGTCAATGAAATGAAAAACCTGTTCTCCGGGCCCGGGCTGAGATAGTACCCCTACTAAGTCAAGTACCACCAAACTAATAATTAATCGCTCCGCGCTCGATCCGCGCTCCTTCAATCCCCTCTCTTTCCTCCACCTTTCCTCTTCCCATACCGTCGCATTTCACCCTCCTGCCCATCGCATATGGGATGAACAGAAACTATGGCGCAGGCGGAGGCTCTGAGAGGAAGAGGAGACGGTCCAGGGTCTTCGCTCCCGGCGATCGTCACCAGTGACCCCTCGGGTTCAATCAACGACCACAACTTCGCCGACGAATCCAGTCCGCTCACTCCCGTGCAGTCTGGACTCCCGCGATCCTCTCGGTCTTTTCCAATTGGTATGTTCTTATCACGAGACGCGCATATCTGACATGTCCAACACTTCACCTCGTGTCCTGAGCTTTCCGAAAGTCCCGGTGATTTTGCGCAAAGACGATCATTCGCTGATAGTTGCTTGCTTTTTCTTCTGTACTAGGATCCGCAGCGTCCGATCTTGCTTCTGGTTCGAGTGGAAATTTGCATGATGCGAGAAGAAACTCGCGCCCAGCGCCAGCATATGGCTCTGGCTCCAATCTTGCTGGCAGGAATTCTACATCCTCCCCAACCGTCTTCGAGAGCGCCGACTCCAGTGCGATCGACCCGTTGTCCCAGGTAAGGTCATCCCCGAGCTTTTCTGCAATATGTAAGCACTAGAGGCTGATTGTATTGTCTTGCAACCAAATACAGCACATTATCAAACGCACCAATACTCAAAAATCAATCCCCCTCAAGCTACTTGGAAGGGCACCTTACGAGGCTGAAGCTGGCGGGCTAGACAAGTATAGCCCAGTCGACCAGGGTCCGAACCGCGCTGATCAAGCGCCTCAAAAGCCCGTTAAAGAAAAGAAGTATGTTTAGCCGGCTGCTGTAAGAGCGGAGTCATGAATGCCCTTTTCCGAACTGCCCATATATCCTTTGATCCACCCTCACTTAGATTTTGTTTACGCTCTTTTCTACATTGTTTCCTTTCGTCATATTGCACTGTCAGAACCGAGCTGACTGCGCTATAGAAAAGGTGTTTCCTTTTTGAGTCGTATCATCCCTGGCAAAAAGAAAGAGACATTCTCCGATGAAGAGGATAATGTATCTGAAATGGGTAATGCCCGCACCGATGTTTCTGCCACTGCGCAACCGATAGGCTTCGTTCCCAGGTTTCCACCGCCCCCAAAGTATGCTCGAGTTAAGGCGCATTATAAAAAGGAAAGAACATTCAATCGGCTATTCCAAGCCCAGGAATTAGAAGGCCTTGATAGCCCCGCCCCAGCCAACGAAGATGAGCGCCCCGGAACTGCGGGTACGCAAAGCAGCAAAACTACCGGGAAAGCTATATGGGCCTTGATGTTCTCGAAGGATGGCAAATATCTCGCAGCTGCGGGCCAGGACCGAAAAGTTCGAGTCTGGGCAGTTATTGCCTCGCCAGAAGACAGAGAATCGAGTGAATCCGAAGGCGAGGACGACGAACGGCTAAAAGCACCAGTTTTCAAGCAGACGCCGGTCCAGGTGTACGATAACCATGCCGGTAGTATCCTGGATTTGAGCTGGAGCAAGGTATGTCAATCTGAGTTCATCTTCTTGTACGAACTGACCGATCTTAGAACAACTTCCTACTCTCCTCGTCTATGGACAAAACTGTCCGGTTGTGGCATGTATCCCGGCCGGAATGTCTGTGTTGCTTCAAGCACAGCGATTTCGTGACGTCAATCCAATTTCATCCACGCGATGATCGTTTCTTCCTTGCAGGATCTCTCGACATGAAGCTTCGTCTGTGGAGTATCCCGGACAAGAGTGTGGCTTTTACTGTGACTGTGCCCGACATGATCACATCAGTCTCATTCACACCAGATGGACGATACTCAATGGCAGGATGTCTGAACGGATTGTTAAATATATACGAAACTGATGGATTAAAACCCGCGGGGAACATCCATGTGCGCTCCGCACGGGGCCGCAATGCCAAGGGCAGTAAGATCACCGGAATCGATTCGATGGTTTTGCCACGCGATGACCCGGAAGGCGCCGTGAAGCTTCTCATAACGAGTAACGATTCTCGCATTCGTCTGTATGATTTCCGTGACCGGACCTTGGAAGCTAAATTTCGTGGCAACGAGAACACTTGCAGTCAGATCCGGGCCACCTTCAGTGACGATGGGAAGCATGTAATATGTGGCAGCGAGGATCGTAGAGCCTATGTTTGGCCTACGGGACCTGTTGAAAAAGATGCCGACAAGCGAGCCTTCGAAGTTCTTGATACTCAGTCAGCAATGGTTACAGCGGCAGTAATGGCACCGAACTCGACGAAGCAAGTTCTGGGGTTTTCAGAGGATCCAATATACGATCTTTGCAATCCGCCGCCGGTAAGCCTCGAGAGCAAAAGCAATAAAGAAAATGGTCGACAAAGCCGCATCTCAACGGCCAGTAAGCTGGCCCAAGAATCACCAGGTTTCCGTTCGCGCTCAACGCACCCCGACGGAAATATCATCATCGCGGCCGATTATTCGGGAAAGATAAAAATCTTCCGGCAGGACTGCGCGCATAACAAACGCAGATACGATAGCTGGGATACCCACTCGACGATCTCCCGCCGGCTCCTACGCCGGACCAACTCCGCGCGACAGAGCATTGCCTCATCTATCGGCAAGGAGTCTTCGCACAAGACGCCTTCAGAACGGATCATTTCGTGGCGTAATTCTGTCATCGGGCATGACAACACAAATAATAAAGGCCACCGATCACCCAGAACCCGAAGCACATCACCACAAAAGCCCGTACAAGGCTTGTCACGAACTTCTAGCCCAGGGCGAGGATCATCAGGCGCTCGAGGTGAATCACGCTCAGGATTTACCACATCTCCACCACCGTCAGCATACAAGTCTTCATTTGACAGCCCGCGAGCGAGCTTTGCCGAGAGGCGCAAGCGCAACGTGGAGAAACCGGAACAGGACGACCCTCATCGACGCTCTATCCCACAGTCAGCGGCCGCGATTATCAACAAGGGAAACAATAAGGATAATCCACTCTGGCTACAAGGTGACCAGAGTTATTCCTTCTACAACAGGATCACTCAAGACGCGCTGGCCGTACACCGGAACTCCCCTGGTCTCCTGGACCCAAGTCCAAAGCCCAACGGGGAGCGAAGGTCCACTCGAGGAAGCATACTAAGCAGCGAATATGGGTCGTCCAACCCCTCCGATAACGAGAACGAGAACGATGTTCTTAGATGCGAGGGCTGCTGGGGGACGAACTTCAAAGCAACCAGGGGTCGAAACGGCAAGCAACGCTTGATATGTGTGCGGTGTTCTCGACCACTCCCCACATCCCTTGAAGAGTAATACTGCACTACCCCTCTTGTTTTCCCCTTTTCCTTTTTTCTTTTTGGTTCCCCTTGGATATCAGTACATATTGGGGTTGGTTCATGAAGATGCGTTGGCGTCAAATGTAGCATTTTTGGACATGATTCGGGTTTTTTGAACACACATCACGACTGTATTTAACAATGTATAGTAGTAACGAACGTGGATGAGAGAAGACAATGAACATTTATTATTTATGAAATTGACTGGTGCCTAATTCACCAACGCCACAGCCGCATTGGCACTGGTTAGGGAAGGAGCGCAGGGGTTGTCCCGGTTGGGTTGGCAGTTTCCAGGTTTGGGCGGTTCGAAGTGCCACGAAACAAGTTACACGGAAATCAGACCACTCTCACTTTAATTGTAGCGATTGTAGTGCTGGGCTTGCCAAGCTAAGAAATATTCAACCAGCATGTGAGAAATTCCAGGTATCTAGATGTCCGGCTGATTCCGTACAGTTACATTGAATTGGATCTTTATTAGTGTGCTATTCTTCACATGGCTCCTTCTGAAATATCATTATTTAAAGAGCCGTATTTCAAATAACTTGTCATTTAACTGTTACGAGGGTGATATTAAAGCAGGTGATGGCTTTCTAACAGTGCTATTTTATGCGTATACTTTGGCCGGTTTCTACTAATACAGTTAAGGCAGCATCACCGCCAAGCCCGCTAAACTCACAACGCTAGGTACGTTATCGATTCACCACCACCACCACAAGTACCAGATAAACGCCTTTGACCTTTCCTCACCTCAGCTCAATAAATTTCCAATCCTATCTCACCGAGTGCAATTTCACATTCAGCTTTTAAGCAGTCAAGAAGAGACCACGAAAAAATGCCTTCAGGCCCCTACCTCCCAACCTCCGCGGCCTACCTCAAGGAATCCTCCCTCCTCCTACAAGCATACCCAGACTCAGTACGTTCTAATTGAGTACAGACAACTCAGACCAATCCTTGAAACAAATGAATTCAATCTAACCAACTGCTCCCAGACGCGGATAACAACAAAATACACCTTCCCCAAGACCAACTCCAACAAATCGCAACCTCAACAAACGTCAACACAAGAAAAGGCACCCCTCGCAACCCTCGTCCTAAAAACATACAACCCCGAAGCCGGGATATGCCTGAAATACCACACGAATAAAGCCGCAGAGGTCGGACGGTTGATTACGGCACTGGGATTACTAGCTGGCGGGGCGGACCTTGCGACGTTGGATTCGGGCGTTGCAAATGTGACTGGGGCAGGCGGCGATGTTGAGATGGGTGGTGTTGAGGAGGGACTGACTGCGACTACGGGCACGGCTACGACAAATGCAGGAGCTGGAGCTGGAGCGGGTGGGAAAGGCAAGTCGAAGAAGAAGGGGAAGGGCAAGAAATGAATGTGACTGGAAGTCGAAAAGGAAATGCGGCATGGAGACTACGTATTATACTGCAATGGATTCCAGAGGCTATCACGCAGGGTTGTCCAGTGGCAGCGCGTTTTGCCCACTTGGCTTGGGAGAAATCGTAATTACTACGCGAGTCCATCCGAGTCCACCAGGGCCGATGAAGCGTTGGAGGGTCTTCACGCTGGCGACAGCGACCATTTAGGTGTACTCTACATAGGCCCAACAAGAGTTTAGATATCCAATGTACACTTGATATACTATTCCTTGTACTAAATACATGCCGCATCCCATAGTATGGGACGAGACAATTTATACATTAAACAAAAGAAATCCGCCTATAAGAACGCCGAACCCATGCGTATCCTTCAATAATCATCAATCAATGAAACAAGCAGAACCAAAAAAAAATTAGCAGGGAGAGGGGTATAATGTTGTTGCGCTTTTTAGAAGTCCTCGTCAAAGGACAGGCCGTTACCGCTGGCGGCCTTAGCCTCCTCCTGCTTGGGGTCCTTCTTGGTGCTTGCCATGACACCGGCCTTCTGGTAGTCACCGACACGCTTCTCGAAGAAGTTGGTCTTACCAGCCAGAGAGATGGTCTCCATGAAGTCGAAGGGGTTGGTGGCGTTGAAGTACTTCTTGTTACCAAGAGCAACAAGGAGGCGGTCAGCAACAAACTCAATGTACTGACACATGAGGTTGGAGTTCATTCCCAAGAGCGCGCAGGGAAGAGCATCCGTGAGGAACTCCTTCTCGATAGAAACAGCCTCAACGATGATGTCCTCGACGACCTGGTTGGATGGACGCCAGTTCAGGTGAGAGAACAGCAAGCACGCAAAGTCGGTATGGAGACCCTCGTCACGAGAGATGAGCTCGTTAGAGAAAGTGAGACCGGGCATCAAGCCACGCTTCTTCAGCCAGAAGATAGAGGCAAACGAGCCGGAGAAGAAGATACCCTCAACGGCAGCGAATGCAACCAGACGTTGGGCGAATGTAGATTCCTGGTCCTGGATCCACCTAATAGCCCAGTCGGCCTTCTTGCGAATGCAGGGAACTTTTACATGTCAGCGCAGTCAACAGCAAGGGCATATTTGGGGGCATACTAGTATCAATGGCATCAAAGAGGTATGTGCGCTGCTTGGGCTCCTTGATGTAAGTGTCAATCAAGAGCGAGTAGGTCTCAGCGTGAATGTTCTCAATCATGATCTGGAAACCGTAGAAGCAGCGGGCCTCGGGAATCTGAACTTCTCCACTGAATCGCTCCAGCAGGTTCTCGTTGACAATGCCATCGGAAGCGGCAAAGAAAGCCAAGACACGCGAGATGAAGAAGCGTTCATCATCAGTCAGGCGGTTGTTCCAGTCGTGAAGGTCCTTCGAGAGATCGATTTCCTCAGCGGTCCAGAAGGAGGCCTCGGCCTTCTTGTACATTTGCCAGATCTGTATATCGCGACGCGTCGTGTTAGTGGGCAACATTCACAAGGTGGTAGGGGAAAAATTCCACTTTACGCGTGACGCGTAGCAGGGCGCGCTCACCTCATGGTACTTGATAGGGAACAAGACAAAGCGGTGGGGGTTCTCTTGGAGCAGAGGCTCATTGGCCTCAATTTCTCTAATTTTGAGCTGGGCCTTCGAAGGCCCAACAGGCTTCTCTGCAACGGGCATGGTGGTGGCGTCGACGACAGGGTCGGACGCGGGCGCGTTCTCCTTGTCCGCGGCTTCGAAGTTGAGTTTCTTGACAGGAGAGTCGTTCATCTTGAGGTTCTCGAGAGAGGTAGCAGCCTATTCAAAGCAATTGTTAGCTGCTTTCGATCCCAGAGACGCGTCAACGCGACGGGATAGCCGGCATACCTGTTTGGAGGGAGTGAGCTGCGCAGACATTGTAAAATAAAAAGGAGCTCCAGTTCTTGAGGGATGAGATAGAGAGAAGAGAACCGGGAGACAGCAGAGTCGGGTGAAGCTAATGATGGGGTGAAGGGAAAGCAGATGGGGGGAGAAAGCTGGGAGATCTGAATTTAAATAGGAAGGAAGAGGTCGCGTCCGCGGGTTGTCGTACGCCTGATCACGTGCCAGCTACGGATTTTGCTATGATACACCCCGACGCGTGAGGGCACTTCACGACGCGCTCTTGTCAGACCACCTCCCCGTTGATTTGGTCCGGTTTCGCAATCTCCACTGTATCTGCGGTGCCGCTTGTCTACTATTGGCCCTAAATAAAATGATATGTACGTCGCGACGCAGGTGTTAATCTTATCAGATCAGATAATGAGATCTCGACCATCGCGCGGTGTGATGAAATCAGCTGCTGTTCTGCTTGGACTTTTATTTCTGCAAGTCAAAATAACATTAATATAGCACAAACCGCGCGTCAATACCTTACTCGTAAGCTGGCACCAGGAGTGGTACTGTGTACATGACTACATTGCCCGTTTGTCGCGCGATTCTCCCGCCACTCCCTCCTTGCCGACAAAGAATTGCCCAATACGTACCCACTAGTAATCCCCATAAAGCTGAAAATCTAATTCTTATGAATCATCGAGTAAGCTGGCAGATCGACCCAGGGGAATGATCCTTGTTTAATGTTTATACGCTCCTTGCTGGCGAGTCGCGATCCTCATCCTGGTACCTGATTTGTAGATCTAGCCCACCTCAGCCATGGATGGCGGATATACGGAAAAGGGCCAAGAATATTGTTGTCATAGTAGGGCAAATGACCCCAGTCTTTTTGACCGCAGCGCATGCTGGAGCCTAGTGCCGTCTTAGTTGAGTGGGACCGGATTGAAACTCGGGAAGACCAAGGAAATGGAAGGCCCATACGCGCATTTCGTCGCGTCCACCGTAAACATTAAAGTCACTTAAACAGCATGAACGTGTTTGCGTGGTTTCAAACCCTTTCCCAACCCCACGGCATGTTCGAGTCCCAGCCTCCAGTCTCATCTCATCTCCACACCGACATCGGTAAATGCGTGGCCAAGTACCTTCAATGGATGATCCTTCTCATACGGATATCTAACTTTGGGTATTTGCAGGCATGATCGCCAGTAACTGGGCTCCATTGCACACTTCTCTTCTGGTGAATCTGCTTGCGTGACTCCTGGACTCTTCGCCACAGTGTTTGTACTTTTAGTTATCCCTACTAATAGTATAATTGGGGTTCTTCGTCCAATGTCTATACTTGCTGCCTTTACAAGGCAACGCCTCTCCGCAGTGCTCGCAGCTATACTCTGCTACATTATAACCCGGACTCTTGGTACATACACCGCTCTCATGTTCTTTTGTGCTAGATATAAAGAAAGAGCTCTATACGACAAAGCGGATATTGCGGCCATATATGTACCTATTTGGTTGCGGATCTTCTCGGAGGATTCGGCCGTGGCCGGGTTAGGGCTAGACAGCTCTCAGCCTCGAGGACTCGAGGCTCTGCTTATGCCAGATCTTCGATCTTATATTAGTCAATAAATGGATCATTATTGTAAATATTTCCAGGACGCGTCCACGGCGTCCTGCTTGATCTCTCTCCAGATGAAACTGCACTGGTATTGATATGTATCCCTGGATGCATTAACTAACATAACGCACCAAATTCTACAAACTTGATCTAGAGGACGGCAAGAACTTTAAAAAAACGCCGTTTATATACTTTCCAAGCGCCAATCGCGAATGCCGGTTTGTCTACTCCGTGCTTTCCACTGTCTGGGGGTATGATGAATCAATTTCAATTTTTCCAACTCTTAAAGATTTTCCTTGAGGGAATCTGAGAGGAACCTGTCCTCGGCCCTGCGCATTAACTTATTGGTTTGCTCGGCCAGACTGAGAGTCAAGATCTGGGACGTGTTAGTCGTCTATTTGCAAAGTCCTTCAGCGTACTTACGGTGTGAGGTAGGATACGAGCCAGATGAGCAAAGTAGCCCTTGTAAATAGCAAGGATTCCTTCCGTTCTAATCGTCTTCGACAGGCAGTCAAACACGCCTTGGTAAAGGTTACCGGTTTGGTTGTACATTCTAGACATAATGGTATCTGAGACAAGTTAGATGGATGCAACTGGATCGGGACTTAGGTGTCTTAACGTACCAGGAGGATGCATGACGCAGCAAACAACAAAACCGGATGCTGTGCTACTGGCCAAGTGGAGTGCTGGGCCATCCTCCATGCCGAGGTGCTTAATCAAGCGTCTCTTCGCAAAAAAGTATGTAGGTAGTTGGACAGAGCTACCAAACCCAGTTCGCACCATGGCTGCTCCTACTCCACGGTATAGCCCACCAACTCCTTCTGAAGTGTAGATCTTCCGCAGACCATCGAACGAGTTCCGGTACTGATGTTGTGTGCCGACGGGGAGGAAAGGTGAGAATGACTGAAGACGGGTTTTGACGAGGAAGAACGGTGAGCCTGCGGCAGCTCCAATGATTCCGGATGAGGCACCGGCAAAAACATTAACACCGAGGGATTGGACTTGCGGGTCTTTATAGACAGCGGTCGTGAGCCCGCCACGAATAGGCTCGTAGAAACCGAGACGGCAACCGTTGAGAAGAACTTGATATATATACTGCATACGATGTTAGTTAATGAGGCACCATTTCCAGCGTCACAGGCACGTACCGCCGAGCCAATTCCCCGGAACAGACCTCGCGGGCCCTCGTTCTGCAGAATGACCTTCACGCCATGGAGGACACCCTTGTATTTCTTGACCGCCTCTGACTTCGCCTGCAACTCTCCTTGTAATTGTAGACTAAACGAGATATGGCGATTAGGATTGTGACCAAGCCGAGTCGAGGTGGTGGGTGGCATACCGAATCTTTACTGTCTCAAAGCTGTGTGTAACGGTGACTGCGCCGCATGCTGCGATACCTCCGGCAATAAACGCGCTGAAAATTCATTGGATTATTATCAGTAAACAGTCATTTTCACATCCTCTATTGCGCGAGGGTGCGGCATACCCGGTCGTTGTAGACATGATCTTCGAGATATGACCGCCGTAAGCGGAGGCGGCGGGTCGGTCAAGGTTTTCAGCAGCGCTGACGGGGTAATATGGGGAAAATGCGCAATTAAATGTGAAGTCCGTTATAGCACAAAGCAGCGAAAGGCCCGGAGGGACTTGTATAGAGAGCGAATAAAGCAAAGGATGGCGCGGGGAATCGACAGGATGGCGGATTAAGCCTTTGGAATTATAAATGTCAGAGCGCAGCCGCGATGCCGCGATGCCGGTGGATGGAGGTGAGCCTCGTGTGATTGGTCTGACAGACCGTGCCTGGTCCGACCTCGGCTAGACTAGGCCCTTTTGTCGCCGCCAGTAGCCGCCGGAGAGGAACAACATTGACGCGCCGAGAGCTCAGAGCTGGTACCTGACTAGCTATTCCCATCTTTTGGCTTTACAGACACCTACAGGAACGATACTCAATTAGCCACCAGAGATGGCGGACGGCGGCCAGTCCACGCCACAGCAGCTGCAGCTGCAGCAACAAGCTGCTCAGCAGACCCAGAAGGTGTCGGATATCATCCGTAGCTATCGGCCTGCGAAGGTTGGTTTGACATTTTCCCCGCTGTATCTTCATGTCTAATTGAATTATCCACCTAGGTGTTCAAGCCGACAAAGCAAGAGAGTTTCATAACCTCACTTGATTTCGATGACCAGGGCGAATTTGTTGTCACTGCTGGCGATGATGACATTATTCAAATTTTTGATGTCAAGGGTGGTACAATGACGAAGTCGGTTCCCAGCAAGAAATACGGTGCGCACTTGGCTAGGTTTACCCATCATTCCCGCCAGGTCCTCCACGCAAGTACAAAAGTTGATGGTATGTTGGCTATTATCGGGCCCCAATGGTCGTCTGCTAACTTCGTCGAATCAGATTCCTTGCGATTGCTCGACTTGCACAGTGAAGGGTATATACGCTACTTCTCGGGACATACGGATAAAGTGACGTGCTTGGCTCTTTCCCCAGGAAGCGATTCAGTCATTTCATGTTCCAAAGATGACACAGTTGCGATCTGGGATCTGAGCTCCAGGCATGCACAAGGAAAACTGAAGCTTTCGACGCCATATCTCGTTGCTTTCGACCCCTCCGCATCCGTGATCGCGATCGCGTCCCAGTCTACCTCATCTGTTCTTCTCTATGACTTCCGAAACTACGACAAATCCCCATTCTCAACATTCGATCTTGCCCAGTATGAAGAAAGATATACCCCGTCGACTCGTGGACGAGCTTGGACTCGACTTGAATTCTCGAATGATGGAAAATACTTGCTTGTTGGTACAGACTATCATGGCCACTTCATTCTCGACGCCTTCGAAGGCAATCTCAAGGCCTTTTTGGTTGGCAAGAATGGCTCACCAGGTAGAGCCGCTCCTGTTTCAACCACGGGAAAGCCCCTCGGACAGGGAGACGCATGCTTCACGCCAGAAGGTCGGTACGTCATTGGAGGATCTGGAGATCACCAGGATATGTTGGTGTGGGATCTGCAGCAGACCCCGGACGCAAATCTTGTTTTGCAGCCGATGACCAAATTACCGCATCGCAGCCGGACTGCTGTCGTGGAGTACAATCCGAGATTCAACATGATGGCTTCTGCGGACAAGGACATTTTCTTCTGGCTTCCTGAAGACACTTCAAAGGCAGTCTAAAAGTCGAACTGGCCATCCAGAACTATACGGCAAAGAAAGAATACTATCGGCAATATAGCACTTTGAAAAGGCAGCAGCAAGGGATTTAATACTTTCAAGGGTATATGGGCTGAATTTCGTATTCGATTTCGGTTCTACAGGCGGATTTTTAATCTTTCCGGCCCTTTTCTTTTCCTATCAAACTCCTCGCCGTGTCACACACCCAGATCAATGGCCCTATCAGGTCTTCCTCATCTCTATGCATTTCGATCAAATTCTCGATTTGCTTGACCACCGTCCTATTGCTCGTTATGGTCATAATCTCTGAGATCCAGCCATACATAAATACGCTGGTATTTATGTCAGACAATATTTTTTCCACTTTTTGAGCAATTGGAGGTAAATTTGCCTGCTTGTTTCCAGAAGCAAAAGCTGCATTGGCATCGACTACCCTAATGGGAAGGTCCAGTTGAGAAGGTACCTGGTAGTCCGACATTTTTTGAAGTTCTCCAACTATTGACGCTGACGTTGCGCCAGCGAAGGGCTGATCACCCATTATAATTGTCATCCGTTGCTTCTCCGTTTCGGTACCGATTGTCTCCACTATCTCGCGCATCCTTTGAGCGGCTTCACCTGTGCATACCAGCTCGTGAGACTCCATCGCCGGCCAAAGCTCTGTTGTTAGCAACGGTCGTTCACGTTCAATTTCAATCTGCCGGTTGATCGCCCTGTGATACTGTTCAGAGGGTGCTATTTCCATGGAATGGGACAAGTCCGAAATGATAGCCAGTAATAGGGTACAGTCAACGTTGAGCGTGGGCGTGAACCTTTTGAATCGGTTGGGAAGAAGATTTCGAACCTCGTCTTGAACAGAAACAGCTTCTGCCAGAGGGTGTTCGCTTTCACTAAAGGTTTGCATCGCAGCCACATCCTCTCCACAAACAACTACCACGCCATGACTTCGGATAGCTTTTAGAAGATCATCAATCTCAGGAACCTGCCCTTCCACAATTTTCGGGATCATAAACCGTAGCCGAGGTCGCCTGTAGTTCACCCTGACGAGATTTGCAGCTTTCCCCATGTCACTCGCCAGCTTGAGCAACTCAATCTCGTCGTCGTCGTCATTATCATCGTAGTCACTATCATCCTCACGGCCATGATTCTGTAGAACCGTTCGTTCCTCCCCATCTTCATCATCATCCGAACCCCCCTCCCAACCCTTCTTAGCCATCTCAAACAACAGCCTCGTCTCCGAAATTGTAGAAACCTTCACCCACTCCTCACCATCATCTGCAACAATATCCACAAACACACTCTTCCGTTTATCCAAATTCTTATTCCCCGCTTTCTCCTCCCAGTAGAACCTTTTCCCGAACGCAACTAACCCTGTACAGGTTCTCTTCGCAATCGTCCAAACGGCCTCGTAGAATGGTAAATTTGATGACCTCAATGCATGAACAGCCCTCAATTCCGCCTCCCGCATATCTATAGCCTCCTCTGACTCAGGATCTTGGCTAGCAATTCGCGCACTCGCATCATCAAGCTGGGTAGACAGTTTCTCGAGGGTTTTAAGTTCTGAAAGAGCATTAGAGCGCAGGGATCGGACTTCAACGGTCTGCGGGTTCCGTTGCGTCTCTGCGAGTAGAGCCTTGAAGGCGTCGAGTTCGGCGAGGAGAGTGCGGCATCGCGTGACGAGGGATTGTGCGAGATTTTTTCCGCTGGAGGTGGATTCTGGCTCCTGGTTTGAAGGATTTGGGTCGTAGCTTGACACCGCTGTTCCCTGCGGCTCTTCTGTGGTGGGAGGGTTGCCCCGCATGGTGTGTTTGTGCCACTTTGTTGTGTTTTACCTACGGAGTACCTACGTAGTGGATGCGGGGAGATTTTTGGTGGGCGGAAATCCATGGGAGCAAGGCTTACGACTATAGCCCTACCAGGCAACTAAATACGCCCATTAACATTTGAAATACAAACTAGTATATACCATGTTTTTTTTTTACTCTTTTTTGTATATATTTTTTTTTCATCTGCCATTTTATTGCTCACAAGGACATATTTTGTACAATGTACAATTGTAGATAAAAGGTGTTCATCCCTCATCGCCAAATCAGACTTAACATATTAAATAGCACGATAGGAAATAGAGAAATAATAGCTGTAAACATCCAATTCATAACGCCGCCATATGCCTTCCAAAGTCGAATACAGTGTTCTCCGATTTGTCCTCAGTGTGACCCGAAAAGTGAAACCTTCGGGACTTGTTATCAATACACAAAAAAGGTGCGACTAGCCGTCACGGTTCGTTGGGACAATTGCCCCCAGGAAGAAAGAATATGGTAGTGTTTAATCCACATCTTTTGTAAGTGCCTTCCTTTCAGTAGAGTTACGCGGCGAGTCCTCGTCATCGGTCCATTTATCGGGATCGTCACCAACGGCGAAGATTGTCTCAGAATCCATTGCATCCAGAGACTCCCGAGTTCGTGCGGCGGAAGGAACAGGCTTGGGAGGTACTGGTGATAGGTCACGGCGCTGTTCATGAGGAGAATGTTCATCCAAGCCACCAAGGGCGTCCTCTTCATCCAAAGCTCCATTGAAGGATCGAATCTCAAAGCCATCATCATCTTGAGCAAGCTGCATGTCGTGTTAGCATCAATACCGAATTACTGGCGGAGTTTTATGTATGACCTACCTCGTCACTCATCGCAAATCGCCGGTTGTTGGCAGTGGGACGCCACAAGTAGGCAATGAATGCCAGATCGACAAAATAGACAATGCTCAGCCATCCATCCAATACAAACCAACGGCTCTTCCAGTGCTCGGGCAAGAAATCGGCCTCGGAGCGGCTAGCGAATGCAAGAGCATTGATGAAAATGAAGCCAAATAGCACGATAATGCTCCCGAGGAGGCACCACCATAGCTTCTTATACATCATCGCCTTGGTCTTCTGCTTCCTGTCGATCAGGTCTTTCATAGTTGCATTCAGTGAACTCAAAGTCCACACGTAAAATGCAGTCAATGTTGCGGCAAGCGGAAGTTCAATAAATAGAATCAGGATACCGGCAGCTTCAGGCGTAATGGATAAGCTGGCGACGGCATAAATCATGGCGAATACAAAGTGTGTGATGGCAAGAATGCGAACATATACCATGGTTCGACCCAAGGAAGGCTTGACCACACCGTAGCCCATACAGACAATAAGAAGCAGGAAAAACGAGAATGAAGTGCGAATCGCGTTGAGGACAGAAACGATAACCATCAGTACTTTTGCTCCAACATTTAATCCATGTCGGTTTTGATAGTCTAGCGAATGTTAGAAGTGCACGTGCCACAAGGATATCCCAAGGTCCGACATACCATAAAAGCCCCATGTCATCAACTGCTCTAAAATCAAGAACACCAAGATAGCAGTAATGTAATTTTGCACGGGTACTAGAGCTCGTTAGCGAATGCGCGTCGGTCGTATCGGGAAACATACGGATATCATGGCGGTTTTGAACGTATAGGAAGGCCCAGTACCTGTGAACAATTAGTCTAGTCCCAAACAAATAAACAGGTAAGATGAAACTAACAAGCCAACCACGGCGTACACGATTGTCAGGCCCCCATAGAATGGCAGTTTCGGGATTTGCGCAGCTGGAAGCTCGCCGTACGCATTCCTGAACTCCACGACGCCCCTATAATCATCGCCAGAATAGCCATACGTGCTCACACAATAGTATCCTGTCTTCTTTATCGGATAGTTGATGGCTTCGGGGTTTTTAAGATGTACTCCCTGCGAGAGAATATGAAACTGAGAGGCATCGCTGGCGTTCGGGGCGAGAAGGAAGGAACCGAGTTGGCCGGAGGTGCATAATCCCTCTTGCACGCTGCCTTGATCGCAAATCGATTTGTAGTCCTGGGATATAAGAATGAGTCAAACAGCCTTTCTCAGCAGCTGGGAAAATGTGTCGCATACCTCGGGATCGTCGGATATACGTCTTCCAATCAAAGGTTCATCACTCCATTCGAAAATCAAAAGACTAACAATAGGATCAAAATCGCCATCGGTCGGTAGTTTTGCGAACTTGGTCAGGATGAACGGGTCGGTATTTCCACCCCAAGCCTTACGGCTATACATGCCCGAACATTGTAACCGTTTGGAGGCGTCTTGCGTCTGCGACCGATATGTTAAAACTGAGGACCGGACACATAGGGATCCAATTGTCATACCAATTCCGCTTCATTTGCAAAAGTTAGTCCTGCCAATAAGGCAGACAACCCAAGCGCCCGAATCCAGCTTCTCATCTCGACTTCACGGTTGGAGCTACAATACCGGGCTCCTGGAGAGCAAAAGAAAGTCTAGTTGAGACGTATGATCATAGAAAATTGCAGGAATGAACCATGCAAGAACGAAGCTTCAGGCAACTCGAAGACTTATTCAAAATTAAGCAGCATTCGCCGAGGGATGGAGCTGTGACAGTAGCCCGGAGATGCCGCGTGTAAGGTTGACAGGCTGCACCTTTCGAGCCCGCCCAGCATAATAACGATCATCGAGCTCAAACTCCCACCGCCTTCTGTTTCTGTTGTTTCAGCATCGCCGCCATTTAAATTCTGCCTCGGGGAAAATCTCCCCCACCACCACTTTTCCAACATTTAATCACAATTCAGTGAAGATCGCAAAATGCCTGGGAAACAATTGTCAGATCCATGCATGGACTGTAAGGATGCGGACGCCGTTCTCACTATTCGGCGCCGCTCTCTTTGCAGGTGGGTTTCCCGTTATTCCAAACGCGATTTTTGTACGCTTTCTAATCATAATGTTACCACTAGGGACTGCTATATACAATTCGTTGGATACAAGGCCTTTAGGCGCATGGAGAGGTATCGTCTCCGGAAAGACTTACCGAGAACTGGGCCATGTCCAGTGCTTTTGCCTTTGTCGTGCGGTCTCTCCTCATCAGTCCTCTTGAACATGGTTCATGCACAAGTTGAAGAACAACTTTCGAAGCCACGCGGCCCTCAGGCATTTGACCTCCACGTTCTCATTGTTGAACCGTCGAGTATTTCCTCGACCAATGTGCTGCAAGACGGAGCCTTTGAGTTGCTCCAGCGTCGTTTCCCTTTGGCCTCGTTCACTCGTCTTCCTCTCCATAGTGTCTTCGAATATGTACCAGGCTTGGACCGCATTCTAGCCGAATACGCTGGGCAAAGCTTCGCAGATAATACCTCGCGACCTCCGAAAGAACGCCTTGACGCGTTTCGCGCGTCTATTACTTCACCTACTTCCATCGCTGATGTCGACTCTATCCTACTCAATAGACTCATCATAGCCTTTGCTAAGGATATAAACTGCGTTGGAATTATATGGGGAGACTCCGATGACCGACTGGCTGCGAAGACACTAGCCAATGTCTCCAAAGGGCGCGGCTCGTGCTTAACATGGCAGGTGTCTGACGGACCGTCCCCATTCGGGATGGAATTCAACTTTCCATTGCGGGACTTGTTTACCGCAGAACTGCAGAACTATGCCAATTTCTTCCCGGAACTCACCGAAATAATAATCCCGGACGCTCCTCTCTCGGATAACATCCTCACAAAGAACCTGTCTATTGACCAACTAATGATGCGCTATGTTTCGTCCCAGGGTGCCAAGTATCCCGGTGTCATGTCCAACGTAACAAGGACAGCAAATAAGCTTCAGTCGTCGCGAATGCCCACTGATGGATCAAGATGTGTACTATGTGACACTGTTATTTGCAATCCTGAAGGGTCGACCAACCAATCTCAATTCATTGTTGACTCCGAGAAACATCCATCGAACAATTTCTGTTACGCATGCGAACGCTCTCGTCCAGAACTAAGCTAATTTGGCATTAAACTTTTGCGCTCAATATTGAAAAACACGGAACCGCCAAGATTACATTCATTATATGCTGAAAGTCCCACCTAGGTGCATGGCGAATATAGCAAAAAAAATTATACCCGAGCCCGGGGGATCATCATCCTCGGGCTGGAGGGTTGTCCAGGTTTCCGCTCTCAAGGTCGGTTTCTGGCGCCGCCGACCTGCCGCCACGGTCCTTGCGAGACTTTGACTTTTGCCGGCGGACTGAGTCGTTGCCACGCTTCGTGTTCCGCGAACCAACGCCAGCCTCTGAATCGTATCGGTCAAATTCGCTTGGCAAGCTTGGATCAACGTCGGTTCCATGCTGTCGTTCTTGCCTTGCGATTGTACGGGCGCCCTTTTCCCGCAAATGTTTCTCAAGAACGACGGCATTTCGCGTGTTGCACTTGTATGCGGCGTCTGCTATATCTCCGACGAACGGTACAAGTCCGAGGAAGAAGTCAATAATGATATTGATCATCATCTGCGTTCGAAGCCGACCCGGAAGCCCTCCGTCGATACCTTCACAGGTCTTCAACACCATCAACGCCAACATGGCATCGGCTGCATCTCCGATGCTAGAATATGGTTAGAGTCAATCTTCCACGGTTGTGGAGTGTGTACTTACAAAGGGAATATACCGATAACACTTCCCCATCCGAATCTAATGCCGCAAAGACTGAAAAGGCAAAGGTCCAGTCTATATGCTCGTCGCTTAACGCGCGTAAGGACTTTGCTGTCATTCTCAGAGAGACCAGGCGGAATGGCCTTGCGTCTTTTCTGTGTTTTCTTGCCAAACGTTCGGCCTAAACGCGATGCGGGGACTTCTTCGAAGTAGGGGTCCTAGAAAGCAAATCCTGTTAGCTACAATATAAACAAAACAGTGCCATGGTAAATTCACCTCTGTTCCAAAATGATTCCTCGCAGACTCTGCGAGAATCTTCTTCCCGACAAAGGAGAAAAGAGCGGACATGTTGTCGCGATCAACTTGACTCGGAAATGTTTATCGCAATTATTAGAAAATAAAAGAAAAAACAATATGCTCTCCCTGTACGTATAAACGTGTAAAGTAAACGTGATATGTGTACGGAATAGAGCAGAATCAGAAATTGGACGGGACAGCGTTAATAAATAATAAATGTCTCAAGTTCTCAACCCTGAAGATCAGCCCTTGCAGAGACGTCATTCCAGCGCCTGCACATGCTTGTTCTTCGAGTGGTGGAACATGCACCAGCCACATTTAACGCCACATTTGAGTATTACATCATAATATGTGGCGGTGCATGTTGGTTTGTTACGAGATTCCCAACAACTCCCAATCGCTGGCCAAGGTGTACGTATCAATTGTCTTGTTGGGCAGGTTAGCTGCTTCATCTGATAGGATGGTCAAAAATGTCTATGAATAGTAAAAGTTGTTCGCGATTGTGTTGTGCTGGAAGCTGGGTATCGTCGTGTGAAGTCCCACCCGGCTTCTATACAAAGCTCCTGACCTACTCCGTATAATTCACGGAAAACAAACAACGCTGACAGCCTTGTCTTCATTGAAGTTATATTACCCAAGTAAATCGAGATTCTAGTAAAATTTGACATAAAATAACTGAAAAAAAAAAGAAAGAAAAAAGAAAAAGAAAAACAGATTCGCACAGTGACACGATCGTACACCAAACGCAGGCCAGCCTGGATGCATGGAAAGCAAAAATTTCAGGCAATAAATAAAACGAACAAAGTAAATCTACTCGCAAATAAAGAAGCAACGCACGACCTGAATCAGAGAGCGAAGTATGTAGAAGCCGGACTGCAAAGAAAGTCTAGATGAAAATGGCTCAACCGTAATCAACGCTTTTCTTTCCGCTCATACTCCTTCCTCACCTCGGCGTTCAATGGATTGCTTGGGTCATATCCGACACTTTTTACAATTCCTAGTCCCTTGGTCTTTCCCTCTCGGAACAGCACTCTATCCCCAGGAGCGAGAAACTCAGGTCGCTGCATGAAGCGGAACGCAACCTGGGCACGGTCACCGGTCCTGATGAAAGGGCGATCGATATCGATGACGGAGCAGGTTTGGCTCACTGCCCCGACATGAAGCATTGCCTGATACCGAGGCTTGATAGTCGTCGCATGCGACAGAATGAGAACTATTTCAACATGAGTAAATGTCTAACAGCAGCCATAAACGAGCATACCTTCTGCAACGAACTCCCGGAAAACCTTGGGGGGTTGATCCAATTTCTTGAGCACAACCATGCCTTTCCGGACTTCCTTCCGCCGGACACGCTTCAGTGCAAATGATCCAGATTGTCCAGCAAAACAAGCATTTACTTGGATACGCTTTCGTTCAATAGACTTGATCGTAGTCGTTGTAAATTGACCGAGAGAGTCAGGGCCGACAAGCACGGTATCACCAGCATGAATCACCCCAGATTTTGCCACTCCAGACACGACTGTGCCGACATGAGGAACAGAGAACGTGTCGTTGATCAAAAATTCGAAAGGCGCATCAGGATTATAATGCCCGCGGTAGGGAAGGATATTCAGGAATGTCCGGACAAGTTCCAAATTCTCTCCAGTGACGTTAGAGACTTGGAAAATGGGACATATCCGTTGAGAAACAAATTGCCCTGCAGTATTGATGGTTTCTTCCATATTCTTGACAAATATGGGAATCTTCCTAGCGCCAGGAGACTTGAGGATCTTGGTCAACTGGGAAATAGTCTCCTGCAAGATATGTGGAGGGCATATATCGATCTTGGTGATGATGACCATAACGGGCACATTCAGAGCCAGGGCAATTCCCAGGTGCTCTTTACTCATCCCGATAAGGCCGTTATTGGCTGCAACCATTAGGAGACAGTAGTTAGGATTGCTGCTCAACATGCCGAAGACGGTCGTTCGCAGGTAGCGCTCGTGACCCGCCAGATCAGAGAACGAGATAACCTTAGCAGACCGTTTCCCCACCTCCTCCCAAGAAAGCTTGCGTCCTTGTGAGCTGCTCACTATCTCTCCATGGCCATCAAATCCCATGATCTCCAAGCCCACAGAGCTGGTCCGGCCACTCTCAATTTCATGCTTGTGGCGGAAGAGATTCACCCGAGCTTTCCCTCTCCCATCATCTAGTCCCCCCTTCACAAGTACTCCAAGCATGGTACTCTTGCCAGCGTCGACATTTCCCACGACTGCCATGCGTATCTCTGCCATTTCCTCTAGCGTTTGCGCGGGCTGTCGAATGAGCACCTTGCCGCATGCACCCTTTATTCGGTCGTTCGCAGTACGCGTCTCTTCGGGTCCGCCAACGTTGTAGGTTAGAATGATACGGCAGTATGCAGCAAGGGTTGTTGCCGCTTCTCGCAGTCGTTGTAGCGCTGAATTCCACTGGTCAAGAGTGAGTGACATAGACTCTCCGCCATCTTCAACTCCGAGGTCGAAAATGGTCTCCCCATGGCCTTCATCAATGCGGTTCTGCAAGATCTCAGCAAGGACCTTGATGTTATCGTCGGACTTATCGTCCGGGCTAAGGAAAAGTTCCTTCAACTTGACTGTCTTCGGGTCATCGGATAAGCCAAGCTGGTCAAGTATCTCCAATTCGGCGTGATCCTCATTCTCGGCAGGCTTGTCGCTGGTACCGTTGTCTAGAGGTGCCGTTTGGGTGGCGCGAAGTGACTGTTGCTTGTCCGCGTATTCCGCAAACTCGCTGAGCGCCTGGCGCAGGGTGATCGTTAACAGAGGGGCGAGAATGAGGGGTAGTAGGAAAAGAGTCAACTTACTAGCTCGCCTCTTCGCCGGTCCTCGAGAGACGGTTTCAGGGCGTCCGATCGCATTATCCGTGTTTTTGCGCAAAAGGTGAATGGAGTCGTAAATAAGTATATATAGGTACAGGAGCGTAAGAATGGTTCGTGAGTGAAGTGTATATGGGTGCTGAACTAAGACGGTCGGGAACGAAGAGTCGCCTACGGCGTATTCAAATACGTATTCGTACGATCATTCTCCACGAATAGGAGCTAAAGGCAGAATATAAAACGTGTGAATGATTTATCGATTTAGGTTGGATGTTCCGTAATTGTAGAATGTAGAGAAGCCGGAGGTACAAGGTAAGTTAAATAACACAGGGAAGGATGGGGAAGCTTTATCGATAGCACCCGCGAGTCACGGCGTCTTTGAGTCATAACCTACCAAGTTACAGCCCCCGGGGCACAACAACGCGCACATCCACTGGCAAAAGCGGCTGAGACTGACTCAATCAAAGGCTATGACCGTTGAAAGCCTGAGAGTGGCTTGCTACAATTTGGCCTTCAGATTTTGTAATTTATTCACTAATATTCTAACAATTAACCTCCGGAGGAAACATATCGCCATCGACCCTATGGTTCACATGATTTATGCTCCCAGAGCACCACAAATCCAGGTGAGCCTTAGGAAAGCAACAGTGCGTGGGAGTCATCTACGCTGTGAAGGTCATGTCCGATTATCTTCTAACTTTGCCTGGACCATCGCCAGATTCGTTGACCATCCTCATGACTCGTCAAGTCGGGGACTCGTTGCGGTTAGTGACTCGCAGCTGGTGCTTGTCACTCTAGACTTATTGTATCCGTTGTGTCTCGATATTGAATTGATCAGGCTTGGGGAGAAATTAGGACAACCGAGTCACCTGGGCGAATTAGTTGACACCACAGAAGGCCACGGAGGACGATAACGCACCTCGAACGAACAGCATCTCTTCTTGCTTTTTGATTGTCTAAAAGTGAAAATAAAACGTTAGACAAAAATGTACTCGACACGATGTCGCGACAAACACGGTGAGCAGGGAGGGATATCAACGTACGCGAATGTGCTCCTGCTCGTTCTCATCCTCCTCGACCACGTATATTGTCTCCTCAACCTCGCCCAGAACCAGATTGCAGTGACTGTCGTAAGCCTATAAGTGAATTGAGTATTAACAGGTGGCTTGAAGTTGGTTGGATGCGACAATAGACCCACGTGTAGACGACCCTTGAGTTCGCGATCACCCCGCAGCTTGACAAAGACAATCTCGTCGAGAGAGAGGCGGACCAGGTCCAGCGGTTCGGAGACGGAAGAGGTGCCCGCACCCTCGGTGTCGGCCATTTTATCGCAGATGGAGAGGTTAAAAGACGGGGGAGTGGTGAAAGGCTGCACAGGCAAGATTCCGCCAGAATGATCGGATAAGAAAGCAGCAGGTCTTCTAACTTTTCTAAGGTTAGTCCGGCCAAGACCACTAGGGTGTTAGTGCGACCGGCACCCCCTCAGTTTCCCCAGACTCCCAGCGGCCGCTTTGACATGAATGACATGACACTTGCACTTGACAGGGAGGAGCACAAGGCGCTGTTACATTGCCCGCCCAGCGGTAATCATAATATTAGCTCTAATAATGAACAGGGGTGTGCGACGTCTCCTCACTTCTCCTCCGGCCATGCTTTCTCCTATTCTCTCTCCCAACTGCCCTCTCTCCTTCGCTCCCACACTACTACTAGGCAATACTAGTCGTTCTCAATGCGGGTGATTGTTGGTCGCTGCGAGGGTCTGGCCTCTCACCTTCTCTTTCCCTCGTGTCGCCCTTCCATCTGTCATCACACCCATAGCCTGCGTCCTATTGCAGCTTCTCCCCCTCAGTTGGCACGATGGTTTAACACCAGCGAATCTCTGGCTTCCTGGAGCACCGGGTTCCTTCCAAAGGCCAATGTTGGCAATCTTCAGCCGGAAATCAATATACCCCTCAATAAACTTCCAGACCATGGAGCACCCGGTTCGGACAACATTGACCGGACTGCCCTGGAAAGGGAACTCTATTCAACATTGGAAAGCGGCCAACCTGACCAGATAATGGCTGCTCTACTTAACTATGACTACGCAGCGTTAGTTGCTACGATGCCGCAAAGCGTTTTTACGGAAGCATTCAACTCCCTTTCTCCCGCATATTTTGTTGAGCCCTTCAAAGCACTTCACCGACCGCTACACCCATACACCGTCGAGCTCAAAAAATTCAAGTCCCCGGACGCGATCTTCAATGATTTTGTTAGAAATCTGTCTGCTATTGTTCGAGTACGGCGATCGGCAGGTTCTACTCTAGGTCTCGCTGAGTACTCTCATCTTCTCGACTGCGCTCGGTCTGTGGGCGACGCGGTGATGGCAGATCACATCTGGCATTCCATGAAGCGGGACGGCATCCTCCCTGACATCCACTGTTACAACCACTATATGGAAGCCAAAGTTTGGAATTCAGCTTATACTGGTAAAGAGAAATACCATCTCCGTGTGACACCTTACTCCTATAAGAAGCGAAAGTTTCAAGATCCCGGTTTTGAGGGCTATGGAACGGCGTCGCGAAGTGTACGAAAAGAAGTGAATGAAATATTTGATGAGATGACAGAGGCAGGCATCGAAGGCACTGAAGCGACCATGGTAAATCTCCTTCTGGCATCCGCTCGTGTCGGACACAAGACCGCGTTGAGAGATATTCTGAAAACCATCTGGAGCGTCGACGTTGACTTATTGACGACCCATTACCCCGGCGAAGTCACCAAGTACGAACGCACCTCACCTTTATACCCATCGGGTCGCCTTCTATATGCGGTAGTCCATGCGTTTGGTTCAAACAGTGATATCTTCAGTGCACTACGGCTCGTCGAGCATATTTCTAAGTCTTATGACATAGAAGTTCCACACTCAGTCTGGGCCGAGTTGTTTGAGTGGGCTTTTGTTTTATCACGTCATACCAACACCAACTACAAAATTTTAGAAGGAGGCCCACTTCACACTCGAGTCCTCTTAGATTTGTTCGAGAAGATGACAACGGAGCACAATGTGAAACCAACAGTGGAAACGCACACAAAGCTCGCGGTACCTGCATGGTTATATAATCATGTGAGAATCTTTTTAAACAATATGCGTGCTGCATACAAGATCATGGATGAGACAAGACGGAAGAAGATAACTGCGCGAAGAATGGTCGAGTCGCACTTACGACACCCTCGCATCGATGGTAAAAATATCGATCCTCAGATTCTACGCTCACGAGCATTTGCGGATGCTGTGCACACCTACGATGTTCTTCGGCTTCAAGTCATGCAGCAGACAAGCATGATCGAACGTCTCGTGCGCCTCCTTATCGCCAAACACGATTGGGTTGGCCCCAACTGGAGAGCTTGGGAACGGCAATTACTACCTCGGTTTGTCGAGGAATGGAGAGACTTCATTCCAGATACGCTTCACTGCTGGACGCATACAGGCAGGGTCCACTTTAATGGCCTCATCGAGTTCGGCCAAGGTCGCGTGACCAACCAACGAACTATACAAGTTCGCCGACCCTCAATCAACGACGATTTCACCCCGGACCCAGATTATGATAACGAGCTGGAGGACGATGTCGTGTGGGCTTCGTTGCGCAGAAGCATAAGCCCCGAAGATCTCCAAACTCATTTGCTCAAGCGACTCTTTGAACCCGTTCCCTTGGAATATCGTGATTACTACCCCACCTCACTGAGTTATGACGAGGGTATTTATCCTGATGAACATATCAATGAGAAAATGCATGGTAATATTGAGAATGGATATGTCCCAGCACCGTCACCGGCGCAATGGCCTCACCTGGTGTCTTTTTCACGCGAGCAGAAGGATGAAGCGCTTAAGGAGACATTTGGCCCCTGCCGTGAAGCAAAGGACGGGGACGACGGATGCTATGAGCGAAGTTCAGCGAAGGCGATTCTCTCTTAATTTGTCCTTTAACCCCGACTGATTCTGTGATCTTTTTTTTTTTTTTTTAATCTCTTTTGACTTGTCTATTTGCGCGGAGCTGATGCGATCTGGCCCGAATGATACAGCGTGATATTGCCTTCTCAGGGCCAGTGTTGAATAATCTGATGATGCGCTGCGTTGCTTTTTGTTTGACGTACACCAAAATACCCCGATCCAAATTCAGAAGCTCCATGCTTGTATCACAATCCCGACGTCTCCATTTTCATTCCAGCTGAAATTTCACTCGCAAAGTAAGTCCGATTAGCTAGACCAATTCGTTTGCGGCGAATTTTAGAAAATTCTAGTAAAGAAGATATGAGAGTATCATATATATCCAACTGCATTCCACACGTTTTTGTAAATCTATATACTGGACATCATCCAACGTAGGTATACCACAGGTCACAACCTCCACAGCAAGAGAGGAAGAGACCGTCACACCCCCTCCCTCTTCAAATCATTAACAACCATATACCTCCCAATCCCAATCCAACCCCACCGAAACCAGACCATCTGACTCTTATGTGCCTTGACCATAGCCGACTGCGCCGTCATCCACTCCCCCACGGAGCTAACAAACAGCATCCTTGACGGCGAATCCTCCTTCTTCCCCGAGCCCTTCTTTCCAGAGAAGAACGAAAACAGCCCATCCAATACCCCCTTCGCCATCGTAAATGGCGCATCAAATACCCCGATATATTTCCGCAGCAGATTTGTCGTTGTAAGCGTGTACATTGTTACGGGGCAAGAATAACCCGGCGCGTCTTTCATGAGTGTGGTCAGGAAGTGTAGCGCGCCGTGATACAGCGAGCGATGGTTCAAATGATTGCTTATACCGCCTGCATCGAAGGTGAGAAGAACATCGATCGTTGCGGTCGGGGCGGACTGATTATCCTTATTCTTCTTGCGCGTGGCCTTTGTGCTCCCGGCGGTGTTGTTTGGTGCGAAAGTTGCGGTAAGTAAAGACGCGACGTCGGCTTTCGTCCACTCAATTGACATGCTATCCTGGAACCGCGGGTCATCGAGAACAAGGACGTCTGAGTCGTTCCGGATCCCGAGGCGTTTGGCGCTTTTCGTTAGTTCGTCTCTGCGGATATGACCAAGGCCGTCGGCGTCTCCTAATTTTGCGAAAGATTCCTCGTTAGTTTCAAGCACCTGGGTGGAGGAAAGGAGGGGGGAGTGGAATTGTTGCTCACCGCTGCTGATGCAGAGAATTTTGATGTGATTTCCAAGTTCTGGCTTCGTCAGCGCGAGTAGAGTCGGCGCAAAGAACATGGCTTCATCGTCCGGGTGCGCGATCAACAAGCATATTCGCTTGTTGTACAGCTGCGGGAATGTGCGGGCGAAAGGCGACGTGGTGGTGGAGGATAGAGTCCAGAAGAGAAAAATAGCGGCAATTGCAAAGCCGAGTGAAACGAGGGTTTGTGGGTTCATGTCGAGCATTGTTTTTGCGAGAGGACAACAGAGAAAAAAGAGGTGACGTTGGAGATGCGCGCGAAGTGGATCGCATGCACGGACTAGGTGGTGAATCTTGTGGGGGGAGGATTCGGCAGCTTACCGGTATGCCTAAGCTACGGTTCCCTCTCGCTTGAAGCATGCGATGAGTGCAATTACTAATACGTTGCTTGTATGACGATAAACTAGCTGTAGCAAAAATATGATTCTTACTAGAATGAAACGGCGTTGAGCTAATCTACTGGCTGGTCCACCCCTTTTTTATACTATGTATGGACAGTAGAAGTATTATGCCCGCCTAGTACGAAGTATAAACATATCGAATCAAGACGTATGTTAGAGACAAACGAAGGTTATATGAGACACAGCAAAGTACTACTGTGGAGACACTCTGTAGGTAGAGACTTTATTCGTTTTCACGAGATAACTAAGCGTCCCAACGCTCTAATGGTACCTAGCAGCGGTCTGGATGAGCTGGTCGAGTCGGCCAGGTATGCTCCTTCCCTTTTTGATTTGGAATTGCTCCTTCCACAAACGGCAGAAAAATCACATGGCGGGGCCCTGCTCTTAAGTGGATAGACGCATACATTGTAGTTAAACTTTTGAATGGTATTACAGGCGCTGCTTGACGGATTTTAGGATCATTGGCTATCTTACCTTGTAAGGTACTTGAAGTTGGGCGGGGTATATTATTGTGAATGCCAATGATCAGGATATCCCACGGCTCTTCTGTGATTAGGTATGTTCGGGTCTATCTAGCCGTTTTCCAGTTGATTCGGCTCTCGCCCCCGCCTCATCAATAACCTCAGTCTAGGATTTAGAGACAAGTGTATCCATCCAGGGTAATGGAGTGTGTCTCCTCGCCGTCTTCCGCACAAATAGCTCTCGCTCTGGCTATTGTCAAATTGAAACCGGTAGGAATAGACATCAAAGGTGCCACATCCTGTCTTCGAATTCTCTGGCAAGGCTTGCAGTTAATCAGTTCATCAGAATACATATTGCAACGCCGAAAGTCAATCAAAAGTTCAAAAACTGCGGAGATATTCCACTCGCCCGAGAAGTTTTTTGACAGCGTTTCGTTCTGGAGGCAAGCGTACGAGAGATCAGAGGCAGAGCAGAGCAAGTTACTAGACCGCATTTTTGAGCTCGAAGAGCGAAATGAGGCACTTGCAGCAAAGTTACATCCTCGAGAAGAGACTACGGCGAAATCGGCAGTGAAGTTGCCGCTGAAGCGCAAGGACACCAATAACCAATCTACCGAAAAACAAACCAAGAAACAGCGACATCCTATGAAAGGCTCACTTGCTGCGGAAGTTGAGATATCTCATGATGGTTTAACTACGCGATTGGATGATTCCGAGCGTAAGTAGACATTATCATCGTTTATCATTTATACTGACACGGGACTTTCCGTCAAGCTACGAGTCCTTTTGTGAGACAGTTCTATCTTCTTCAAAAGGCTCTGCAGAAGTGTAATACTGCGAGTATCGTCCGGGCTGCTGTTTCTCTATGCAGGACTTGTGAGGATGAGCTCGCCAGCGTAGTTCCCCAAGAGAACCCAACAGACAGGTTCAAGAGCCGAGACCTGGCACAATCTCAACTCTCACAATTCTTTCTGAGCCTGCGAGTCATTGAATCTGCCATTACGCTCCTCTTACTGGCTCTCGTCAAGCTTCCCAATACTGGAGACTCGGGGCAGGAGGAGGCACTGCTCATTTACCATGTAGTTTGCTTATACGAAGCAGCCATCAACACGCTAAAGAGATACTGCAAAGCGATACCAACACCGGCAGCTACAGCTAGGACAGAGTATCCTATCCAGACACGAGCAAAGACATCGAATCGAACAAAAGTGAGCGCTGCGGATGATGGGGCGATAAAGTTGACTTCATTACTGGGTCGAATGATCATATCTCTCGACCTAACCTGCCCTAGGCATCAAAGACTACTAGAGGGATTCCTGTACGTCTTGTTAAGCCGTGCTGGGAAAGTTCTATGCGTATTCGTCTTTCAAGACCTAGAACTGCAGCCGGATCTTCGAGCTGATCTTCACAAACTGCCACTCCCTGCCGGTCTGATAGACGCCGAGCTCGATGGCAAGTCATTAGGGGGTACCGAGACGGAAGCCAGGTACCTAATCTGGCTATTGCAAAGGACTCTAGCTGCCGTTGATACTCTCCCGTCTTTGTTGAATTCTGCATCACCAGAGAACCCTTCCGGCCAGGTCCAATCCAGCATCACAGCAAGGCTACAGAACACTCTCTTTCAAGCAGTTTTTGGCGAAGGCTTGGGATTTGAACAGTCTTTAAACCGCCCTAGTCCTCCTGAAAACTTTGACATAGAGAGATTCCTTGCGAAGAGCCAGATTACCGACTCGCCAACTCCCGAATGGTACATACAACAGGTCTGGGAGCTCCTAGGATGCGATGATATACTGCTTAAAAACAACTTTTTATGACACAGTCAGCATATAGCTTATAATACGATGGGAGCCATTATATTTTCTTCCGGTAATGCCATACCTATATACATGCAATGTCACCTGTTATCTTCTGATGCTGTGGTCTTTAATGTATTTCATTAGATAGAGTAACTAATACTCAGCAATTCATCACTCCAAATTTAGAATGCGAGCGGCATTTCCACCTAAAACATCTGCCACCGTCTCAGAATCTGTGTCGAAAGTCGCATGGATCGCATTGTAGTTGGTCGACACACTCGGCCAGTCACCCTCTTTAGAGTCAAGTGGAGGGAAGAATGGATGGTCGGTTCCTATACCTCGATCAATAATTCGAATATAAAACAAGGAAGAGTTAAACATACCAAAGAGAAGACGATCAGATCCCGACGCGGCCATTGCTGCCTCTAAACCCGGTTTTCCATAAACCACGGCATCCAGATATATATTTGTTTTGAGCACATCCCATACACTCCTCTGAGGCCCTTGGACGTCACCTCCCCCAGAAATAAACTTGCGCTCATGATGAATACAGCTATCGATACGCCCGGCGAGGAAAGGAAGAGTACCACCAGAATGCGCTAGGAGAATCTTCAACCGTGGAAAGCGATCAAACACACCCGACAACAGCATCCGCGTTACCGCAATAGTAGTCTCGAGCGGAAACCCTAACGCCAAGGGAAGCACATGGCCATATCGACTCGTCGCATCAGATCCCCCAAAGGCCTCATCTGGCAAGCCGTAGTGCGGGTGTAGAAACATCAGCGTGTCTGTATCTTGGAGCGCCTGCCATACGGGATCAAGTGTCGCATCGTCCAGCCCTTTCCCTAGCCCGGACGTACCCATAATCACGCCTCGTAAATGCGGAAGCGTCTTAAGCCGCTTTATCTCATTGACGACAATACCAGAGCTGGGAGCACTCAGAGGTAAAGCACCCATTGCGAATAGCGTCTCCTTCTGGTCAAGATTCAGGGTGTTCCCTGGATCAGCGGCCTTATTCACCCCCGCGCAGGTCTCTTCGAGGTTATTGTTGATTCTCTCCGCCCACATCTGGGCGTCGCTCGGTTCGACGAAGTCGAGCCAGGGATTCGCGAGGGAGATCACACTGCAGTTGATTCCGTGCTGGCGCATGAATGCTAGCTTGACGTTGATGTCCCAGTAGGAAGAGTCGACTGGGCGCCCGCGTTGGTCTATAGGTATAGAGGGATCATCGTCTGAGGAGAGGATAATCAGTCGTGGGTCTTTATTGTTGGAGGGGTCGTGGACGTATGGGACTGTTTTGCGTGCCCTCAGCATTTCCATATATGCCGGAGGATAGACATGGGTATGGATATCAATGACGAGAGGCATGTTGACAATTGGACTTGAGCCTTTGAAAGTTGATCAAACAGATGGGAGAAAAGACATAAATGAAGAGAAAGAGAGGGAGAGGGGTGGTCATGCAGTGAGTGTGTTGCGGGGTTCCTGATGCAGTCCCTCATGCATCGTAACATCGTCCCATTTCCCCCCATCTCCAGCCCGCTCTTTTTATCAGAGATAACGTATCTTGTTCCCCTAATAGCAACCGGCCCTGTTTACCTTATCTTCCCCACCGCTGGCCACTTTCAACGATGAGGCCTTAAACCACTGCGATCTCTGGCCCTGGCCTTGCAGGTGGTGATATAACTAGGATCTATTGACTCTTCCCCGCTCTTCCATTTCTTTTCTTCTCACACCACATTTGTCCTTTTGGGCTCTCTCTTTCTGCTCCATAATCTTGAGAACTCTAGTTATCCGTTGGTTATTACAAATCCATTAACCAATTTTGTTTGGTGCATTATGGAAGGGAATATGCCCGCCCAGGCCTGTCAACCCGTCTCTGAGACGGTATCAAAGGACGGCCTGGTGATTCCAGTAGGTTTATCTATTGCCTAATTGTGTCCCTTTGATCGCATGCATAGAAAACTAGAGGAACTGATAAGATGGCAGATCATTGACTTCGCACCCTTCTTAAACGGAACCCCAGCTGATAAGCATGCCGTTGCCATGTCGGTCGTGGACGCATTCAAAACATCAGGCTTTCTCTACCTGAAAGACCACGGCATCCCGCCCTCCGTGGCAACCCGAGTATTCAAGTCATCTGCGACATTCTTCGCCCGACCTCAGGAGCAAAAGGATACGCTGGGTTGGACGACCCCGCAGGCGAACCGTGGTTACGTTAGGACTGGCCGAGAGAAGCTGAGCACGGTCGACGATCGTTCCGACCTGGTAGATCGTCGCGCGATCCCAGACATGAAAGAAAGCATGGAGATTGGGCGCGAGGGCGTCGAGGGCCTTCCGAACCGCTGGCCAGACCATCTAGACCATGAGGGGAAAGACTTTAAAGATGTGATGCTCTCGTTCTTTGCCATGTGCAAGGAGCTGCATATCCAGGTGATGCGGGCCATTGCACTGGGAATGAATTTGCCGGTTCATTTTTTCGACGAATATGTGGACCGAGGTGATAACAACCTGCGTCTGTTACATTACCCTGCTGTTCACAAGGATGTCTTCAAGATGAACCCGGGGCAAGTCCGCGCGGCGGAACACAGCGACTACGGTTCTATAACTCTTCTTTTCCAAGACCAACGCGGTGGACTCCAGGCGTGTAGCCCGGAGGGGACATTTGTCGATGTGACTCCGTTCACCGATACAGTGGTTGTCAATGCAGGTGATCTGTTGGCCCGATGGAGCAACGATACTATAAAGAGCACAAAGCACCGGGTCATCGAACCACCAAAGGTGTATGGTGAGGATGATGATGGCTCCGATATGTATCCGGAGCGATATAGCATCGCATACTTCTGCAATCCTAATATGGATAAGTTTATTGAGGCGATTCCGGGCACATACGGAGAAGGAGCGGATATCAACAGGGCTAAGTATCCAGGCATCACTTCTGGGGACTACCTGGTACAGCGTCTCTCTGCGACGTACTAACAGTTGGATCAATTTCACTCCACTCTCGCCTGTTTGTCCCCACGCATGTATATCCTAGCGTCATTTCCTCGCGTCCTCAGCTTTGATCGTTATTCCATGTGTATATGACCTACCACTCTTAAGACTACATATATCTTTCTGTCTTTAGCAATCTGTCTTTAGCAATCTGTCTTTAGCAATCTGTCTTTAGCAATCTGTCTTTAGCAATCTGTCCTATAGCAAGTCTAATAAGAAGATTGCAAAATGCTCAACCGTCCCCCATCAGTCACCGTAATATTCCCATTAAGATAGCCTCCCGAAGCCCCAGCCATCCAAAGTATCAAGCCAGCAATATCTTCCTCTCCACCAGCTCTCGTCATCGGAATCTTAGTTGTTGGGAATGACCCGTCCGACACCCCCTTGTCATCACCATTGAAGTTGTCGCCTGCTGACATTTCAGAGTAGTACAACCCCGGCGCAATCCCATTAACCCGGATATTGTATTCCGTTAACGTTGTCGAGAGAATCTTCACCAGGTGATTCACAGCCCCCTTGGAAAGGTTGTACGCCAAGTCAAATGGAACGCGTCTCGAATAGCCCGCAATACTCGATGTCATGACAATCTGGGACAATGGCGCAGAGATCCTGTTTTTCTCCGGCGCCGGACGACGCTTATTGGCAGCATCCAACAGCGGCAGGAACGCGATGGCCGTATAGTATGCCCCTGTTGTGTTCACTTCAAACACCCTCGTAAATTCCGCCATCGGTATACTCCATAGATAGTCTTTCAGTTCGGAGATGGAGGGATTTGACCCGTCGGCGTTGGGGTTGACCCTTGCGGGAGGACCGAGAATGCCAGAATTGACGACTAGGAGGTCAACATGCCCTACTTGGGCCGCGATTGTCTCGTATACAGACTGGAGAGATTCTTGCGAGGAAACATCGCCGGGGACCGGAATTATGATGTCTTTCGCGTTGGCTGGGCCGAGGGAAACGGTTTCCCGTAGACTATCTTCGCGTCGGCCGACGATGAACACCTTGGAAGCGCCATTTGTCGCGAGGGTCAGCGCCATTGTACGGCCGAGACCTATGAATGCTGTCAGTCTTTATGTATGCAGGTAGGAGTAAGTGGGGGGGAGAAGGGTCCAGTACCGCTTCCGCCGCCGGTTATGACGGTTACCAGGCCCTTGACATTATACAGATTTGCGGCTTCGAGGTGAGACATATTGAGTCGATGGGAGTTGGGATTATTCGAGGGATAATGGAATAGTAGGAGAGGGGAGGGAATTGGAGACGTGCTCACTCTTTTGCGGGGTTTATCGATGGCATCATCGCCTGTGACAAAGCGATTGTCCGGCCTCCAGCGGTTCCCATTATTTCCCTGTAGATTAAATACGACAACTATGAATGGCGCTTATAACACTGGATTCGACAGCTATGCACGGTCTTGGTGGAAGTCAATATTTTTGGATTGAACCTTGGGTTTAATAGGAGGCTGAACTATTAAGGCACGGGATAACTCCGCTTATATCCGATCTGGATTTCTGTCCGGATCCAAAGTTTCACCAACACGACCAACAACAAACATCCTTGCTTTACCACGACTCGACTCAAGCTGTATGAAGATGGACCCTCCACGAAACCGAAAGCAGCGACGAGCTGCAGCTACCGCATCACAGGCAGATTCCTTCGATCCTTCCTCGATTCCCCTTGCTCATCCTCCACCAAATAATCCTTCGAAGTCCCAAAAGAGTGGGAGAACGTTGGTAGACATGATTGCAGAAAGACAGGGCCAGCTTGAGGGGACACTTGGCTCCTCGGGATCGCAAAAGGGCATCGAGACGAAGTACGTGGCCATCGATCCAGACACGGGCGATATTTCTCCTTTCGATCAGTCAAGTGTGTCGGGTACTGGGAAGGAAGGTCAGCTGTCTGAGGGAGTTGCAAAGGATGAGGAAGAAATAGACGACTACGACCCCATTTCACCATTTATCGACACCGTTCTGCTCTCCATACCTCTGACTGTCTTGCATCTGACATTGGGGTATCTGGCGGCCCATCAGTACGCACAGAACATTGAGCTCGACGTCCTCTTCCGCAATTCAGGCTTTGTCGCGTTCCCAACATTAACTCTCCTCATTCACCTTGCTCACGGGCATATTATCTCATTCCGCCGGGGTCAAGGAGAATCCGAGACCATTTCGCTCTTCCCGTGGCATCCAGAGAAGCTCTCTTTTTCGTTTCTGCGCAAGCTACTCTTCCCACCGTCGCTAAAGACAGCCATCTTTCTTCCTGGAGCGGTAATTCTCGGTAATAGACTCATGGAAATGACAAACGAGGACTCTTACTACGCGGTTATGAAGCAAGCACCGGCTATCGGGACATTATGGGTATGGTGTATTCTCGAGATTCCTGTGGGGGCCGCTTTTCTTGGAGCACTGGGTCCATTGACATACGGTGTATGGTTCAAAGGGTACGGCATTCTCTAAGCGTCTCGACTTTGGAATTCGACTAGCACCCTGGTATCTGCCTCAAATTGGGCCATACCGGTCTTTCGGGCAGCTTCATGTTTCTTGACAAGCTAAGATCGAGTATCGGTACGGAGACTGCATGCAAGCGGCTTCTCTTGACTGGACATCTGGCTGTTTCTTTGTTATCGCACTTTGCCTAGAGGAAGCGCTTGCCAACCAGCAGGTGCGGGAACGGATTTCATCACACCGTCATTTCAAGGAAACCTGGAGCACGCCAGCAGTTCGTTCATCCAAGGCATATCCAGCGTGCTAAGTCCACGTTCGCCCTCTGTGCAGTTGGACAAGGATATTCTGGAGTGGAAGTGATGTGGATGAGATCATACATGGACTTCGAGCGTTTGCCAACAGTCGATCTCGTGGAAGATTATTGCTATGTTTTTGTTGAATTCGGGGTTCAAAGTGCTGCATTTCAATCCTCCAGATGCAGTTACGCTTGCAGGACCCAGGATTCGGAATCCAAAAACAGACGGGCTCCTCATCGAGGGGTCAACATATGCCATGGCATTGGCTCAACAGCACTAATATCTAATCGCCGTGATGCTACAGAAGCAGTTGTTTCCCACTAATTTTTACATGTGGCCGACAACCAGCCTCGAATACGGCATTTGAGACCCATTCCTGCATCGTGCAACTTCCCTGGCAAGATCACATCACTTTTGATGTCAACTCGGAAGGCCCATTTCTGGCAACCACTGAACAATCCCGAGCTTCCAGGAAGAATAGCCAGCTATTCTACGAACTGTTACACCCGTCAATCTTGGAGTCTAGTTCAAGAACTCATGTCACCCGACGTACACCTTTACACAACGTATGCCACGGCTCTAAATCCTACTCGCTCAGTTCTTTTGAGGTCATCACGAAGATTTTTTTTTCTTTGTGCGCTTTCCCGTATCTACGAAGCAGCCTGTGACTTGTGACTCTGGACGGTCCGGCTATTGGCAATGCGACTTTTGCCGTCGTCGATCGGTTATTTGACTAACAATCGAGGCTAGAAAACCCGGGCAGTCCCCAGAGTGGCGATGATTCCACCCAGCTGTCGGTGTCTCGAAACTTCAGCCCGGCCTCCACTCTGGTCGATCTGATCCTGGTTCTGATTCCGATCCTGGCTTCCAGTGGCATCACAGCCGATTTCGGATTGGAGCTTCTTTTCTCGATAAGGAAAAAGATAGGTGTCGATCGGTAGTACTTTTCGAAGGCAAGAAGCGAGGACGAGTCAACATCCTAGGTTTCAAGGTTCATTCCTTCGACCAAGTCGTTCTCCAAGTGCTGGGGTGTGGAGAATCTCCAATAAACCGATCCGACTACTATTGAGCGCTAAAATTTAGACCAATTACGTACGTATGTACCTCTCGTCGCAACTCCGGACTAAACAGATACCGTAACTATTGACTTCCCGGCCAGCTCCGGTGCCCAGACGCAAGTTTGCAACGGGCAAGAAATCGAAAACGTGGACATATGTGCGGACGGGATCGACTGATCGGCGCCATGACGGCTGCCAGACTCAATACTTTGCACAGACCTCTTCCTTCACTCTCTACAAATCTCTAAACTCATGTACTTTCGAGCTAGTTAGTGGAGAGATTCACCCCAAGATCCAGTTTCCAGCCCCAGTAACTCTTTCCAAAACTTGACCCCATGCTGAATCCTACTGTACACCGGAATCCCCGAGTGAAGGAGGGCCCGCACTAGGCGAGGTCAGCATAGACCAGATAAAAATCATTTCCCAGATTGACTCGCAACCAGCGCTGATCGCATGCTTGCTTTTTCGGCTTCGCCTTTTACGAAGTTGACGGCCGAGGCACTGTGGCGTATCCAGTGGTGGACGGACCAGGCTCCAATTCTTGAATTCAAAGGCGCGCGGGTCGGAAAAGCACCTCGATTCCTTCCCGTCTCTGTGGCAGCGTGGGGACTGGGGAGGGCCTTCGCTGCTTGATCCATATGCAATGCAAATCACGACATGCCTAAATGGGTTTTACAGACTGACAGTAATCCTCCTGTACGGTGTTCGCCGCTGATAGTACGTATTCATTGAGAACATGACGGAACTCATGTCCCTCGTACCTAAGCGAGGATGGACTCTGCAGCGATGTTCTCAAGCCGTGTTACAGACTGAGTCGGAACTGAGACAAGAGTAAGCTGGGTGTTGTCAGGTGCATTACTCGAGACCGTCGAGTTTGAAACTGAGCTCTATATTTGGAATAACCGAGCAACTGGGGTCTTCCCTGCTTTGTCTTGTATGACAACTGTACCTTGATGATGTGATCCAACGTGATCCAAGGAATGGGCTACTGATCTTGTGCAGGAGCCCTGGAGAATCGTGTTTCATCTAGAGATGTACTTGCTCTTGGTGAACAGCTCCTACGCTGTTTGTCTCGGTAAATATTCGGAGCTTGCTGCGCCCTGCTGCGTTGTTGATGAGCCGTATTCTATTTTTGGTAGTCTTACTGTAGTAGGATGTGATGCGATCTGATGCAATGCGGAATCATAATATTCTGGGTATTCTGGTATCAAGTGAGTGTGAAATCTACCACCATGCTAAATGTTTAACAGTCAAGTGCAGGCTAAAAAGAGTGAGATAAGGAGAAAAGCACAATAATCCTATCATGGACCAAGAAAAAAACAAAGCAAAACAAAAAAAAAGCAAGAAGCAATTTAATCCCCGCTCGAAACTTTGAACTTCCCCAATGCGAGCTCTGACCAAACAACGCCAGCTGAACTATGAGAAAAAAAGCAAAATAAATAAAAATAAACCACTGATCAGAAAACAAAGAGCTAGATAACGCCATGCATTGCAGCCAAGGAGCGAGTGAAAATGAACCCCCAAAGTTCCACAATTGAATACCCAGTGCATAGTCAGTCAGTCGTAAAAATCATCAAAAAAGAGTCCCAAACGAGCGAGGGAAATCGAAGGTGGTGATGTCGTATCAAACTGAAATTCTACCACCATGCATGATTCCAACACTCTGGAGGCTAGCTCCACGAAATCTTGCTAGCAGGGAGCTGACGATCTCCCGATACGTGTTCATCTGGGTGAGCTTGAATCGCTGGATCTTCCCGCTCGGCGTGCGCGGGATTTCCTCGACAAAGATAATACCCCCGTCTAGCGCTTTGTAGGAGGCCAATTGGCGACGGCAGAAGAGATAGACTTCCTCGGCGGTAAGGCGCGTGCCGGAAAATGTCCTGGATCGCACGACGAAAGCACGGGGGACTTCGGTGCTGCCGTCTTTGGAGGTCACGCCGGTGACCGCTGCATCTTCGATGCCTGGGTGTTTGAGGAGAACCGCTTCGACTTCCGCGGGCGCGACTTGCCATCTGTCGTTGGCCATGTGTTAGTTTCTGGAACTAGTTGTCTGGGAAGTGGGGTTGAGGGGACTCGGAAGCTGGAGCTTACCCGCGAACTTTGATCAGCTCTTTAGTTCGTCCGACGATGTAGTAGAGACCATTATTTACGTATGCTACGTCTCCAGTGCGGAACCAGCCCTGTGCATCTTTGGACTCATCTCGGTGCTTATAGCATGTGAGTAACCCCGAGCCGCGCACATATAGCTCTCCTGGCTTGTTGTCGCTTGCGACAAGGTTCCCGTCGGCGCCGACAAGGCGGGCTTCGTACCCAGAGAGGAGTCGGCCAATACTGGCTGCGTTTGTCACCTCGTTGTAGCGGCTCTGGAAAGCGATGCCTACTTCGGTCATTCCCCAAAGCTGGGCCGCATAGGCGTCGAGAGCAAGATGTTCACGGAACTGCTGCATTGACGCCCCATCAATCGGCGCACCAGCGACGGCAACATAACGGAGGGACGACAAGTAATCGCTGACTGGTAATTTGCAGCGATTGAAGGAATGGACCATGGCGGGGACCATGTATGTTTCCGTAATCTGGTACTGGTACATCAACGTGAGATATTGGGTGATCTCGAAACGGGGCAGGATGTACAGCGGCTGCCCATAGCGAATCGGGAAAATGTGTGACCAAAGTGCTCCAAATAGATGGAACATAGGCAATGACATTAATCGCCTGACTTCGTAGGGCACATCATGCGCAAGTGCTAGATGCTGCGATACCATTGCGTGGTGCGACAAAACAGCTGCCTTGGGTAGCCCTCCAGTGCCGCTGGTGGAGAACAACGCAGCCGGCGTCGATTTTGCGATCATCTCATTGTCGAACCTAATCCAGTCGTTCTCACCGTATCCAAGAAGATGCGCGAAATCCAGGCAGTGTTCATCTCCACTCTCAAGGTATGGGACTGGGCCGGATCCGACAAGCTGTGCGATTTGTTCTGCTGCAGGATCGTCTAGGACAATAACCTGGCTTGGGAGCATGCCATTGTTGGCGGAGGCATCAAGGACGGTCGGAAGCGCATCGCGGTTCGTGATGATCAGCTTGGGTTCGCTCAGCGAAATGATGTGGTCCAGTTCCTGAGGTTGGCTGCGTGCGTTCGATCCCATGAACACCCCACCAGCACCGATAACACTGAAGAACAGTGCCGGGTATACGATCTGCACCAGGATGAAAAATCAACATGGTCAGTATACTGTAAAAGGAAGGAGGGCGAGGGCGGGGTTGCGGAGGAACAGGAAAAAAAAACAAGTGTACATGTAAACGATGGAAAAGCGGAACATGTCGGCGGGATTTAATCCTTCAGGCGAAAACATCACAGAGAACGTGCAGAAGCTTGGCTCCAACTTACACTATTTCCCAAGTGGGCCAAAACACAGTCGCCCCTCTGCACATGATGGGCCTTCAACCCAGCAATCAGGGTCCGCACTAGAGTTCTGAATTGCCGAGCATTGAAAGAACGTGAGGGGTTTTCTGCATCAACGTATACTGGCCGTTCTTGGTCGAAGGGGACAGGGCTATCAAAGCAGAAGGTCAACAAGTCGGTGTATACATCGTTGGCATTGCCGTATTGGGGTCGCGCCAAGGACGACTCCCCAAGACCCATTATCATGAGGTTGTTAGGTATTAGTCAGGGTTTGGGTTTTGGTTCAGGAGGTGGTCGGTTGGTGACGGTTAGACTTAGGGCTTGGAGTATGGAGGAGAGACTGGGGAGAGGGAACACGTCGAAGATGAGAAACAGGGGATGCTGCTCGAGCGATGGGACATCGGGGTGATAAATAACTTTGCATACTGCAGTTTTAGAAATCATTTCCTGTAGTTAGCCTAGAGACGTCTCCTTTGGTGACAATAATTCCAGTTTGATGGGATCTGATTTGGAATTTGGAATCTCCTCCGTAATTTGCTTGGGGGCCTGCGCCGCACGTCCCAATTCGCCGAGTCGCTCTGCGTACAATAATCCCTTCGGAGCTCGCTCGCTCAGACCAAACCCATGCGCCGCTCAGATTGGGTTGCTGATCCTCGTCTTGATCCACAGACGAGGCTTGCGTCTAACTCGCCGAATCGAAAGTCGGTCACCGCTTCGGTTCAGATCATGGCTAGTGGAGTCGCTTGGCGGCTCGAAGGACCAAACCCAGCAAAGGTGCGAACATGTTCCCACTGCCCACCCCAGCCATATGGTCGGTCCGTCTCTCGATTCAAAAGACAGAACCCAACGCTTTGGGCAGAGGGTGCTTCTCCCGAGACTTCGGGATCTCCCTATTGGCTGGCCTGATCTGGCTGAGATCTGCTCCAGTTCTCCCTCCTGTTCCGCTCCTCCAGAAATCCACCTTCCTTCGGGCGTCGAGCTGAATTTCGGAGCTGGAGAGCAGTGAGTCCCCAGAGAAGAAGGCTGCTTGGGTGACAGGCAATCGAGCGAAAAAGTTAATTCTCCAAGATTCAACGCTGCCCAGGTGTCATGTAGGGTACCCTGTGTCCGCACTTTACCCGAGCTCTCATAATGCACATGCACTCGCGTCCCGCTGCCGGTGCATGCCAGGGCCAACGTCCCAGACTGCTGAGTTGTTCAGCTCGAAAATTCCCAGGAATCAACGCACATGCGCGGCAGAATACGGTGCAGATGCAGCTCGCTGGAGTATCGGCTTGTCATACTACCCCGCTCCTAAAAAATCGACCAGGATAAGACGGGTGACAATTGCATTGATCCGCAGTTGATCTCAGCACTCGACGGCGTCGACGCCATCCATCTGGCTGTCATCCACCCCGCTAACCTAATTTATCAGGATAGCAAAGTCCAGACAGGCGGTCTCGCCAGTTGCCCCACCGATTGCCAGCCTTTGCTGAAGCCAAAAGCAAGAAATTTGTGGGCACTTGGATCCGCGAAGTCCGTCAGGTGTCTGCAAAGTGCAGAGCGCAGATACCAGATGGAGACTTCGTTACATCCTCCAGCAAAGTGCCACTCAAACTCCACGAGTTTAGGCCCTTGGGACCCCCCTCCCAGCCATTTAGTCTAGTTTAGAACCACTCCAGTGTTCTCGCTAGAGTTCGGTCTATCCGATCGCCTGTTTCCTGATTTTGTGCTTTTGACAGTGTCTCTGTGGAGCATTGCGGACGAACACCGCTGGTTTGTGGCGATTCTGGCGAACACCTTGGGTTCCCCGGGCTGTCTTTTTCCATGTCGATCTTGTCACCCAGCGGGCTGGACTGCACCTGCATCAACCGGTTGCAAGGACTTCTGGGTCAGGCCGCGTCTTCACAGGCAGACACCACCACCCCAGAAGCGGGTCGGGATTCTTTGGCCTTGGCTCTAGGGTATTCCCAATCGAGAAAAAGAGAAACCGAGGCGATGCCGTAGTATATTGTGTGTTGCATGCTCATTGGTGCACATCATGTAGAACCTACCTTAGCGGGTAATGTTCCGTGGAAGAGACCCATTCCTGCAGACATCGGACACATGGTGACTGCGGGAACTCTCATTTTGGACCAAAAATCGAGCATTGATTTCTTTTCCCTGCCTTCGCACGGGAAGGGAAAAAAAGATAAGAATGGTGCCATGGTGGACCGACTATGTGGACCCCCCGAGTTGCTGAGAGAACGATGGACCTACTTAGTAGGACACGGCTGAAAAGTCCGACGCATGTTGACACTCTAGGAAATATCTCATCACGTAAACCGGAAGGTGTCATGCGAAGGAATTCAAAAGAAACGTGCACCCTGCGTAGTGGCAACACCTCAATGGTCGACCTGATTCTATATTCCTGTGTATGAGCGCATGCCGCCACTTGTGGCTTCTTCTGATTACTTACCTTGACTTCCTCTCCACACCTATACCCCGTGACATTATAGAACTCTTATACTTCTCCCCCTCAACATTGGCCTTCTGTGTCTACATTCAGCACACCAATTGAAAGCGACATGTCTCAAGTTGAAGAGACCAAGGAGGTCATCGTCTCGAGACCTCCAACAGCCGTGTGCGCCCCAGAGAGCCCAAGCGAAGCCAGCTTCGTAGACATCGAGAAGTGCATCATCAAAGATGTCTCCGAGTTGATGATAAAGGACGAATACTGCTATGACCTTGAGGCACAAAGCACCAAGAGGAAAGTGATTGCACCGATTCGGTATACATTCCTCAACATCTACCGTCGGCTCTTCACTCTTGTCTTCCTGGCCAACATCGGAGTCTTCATCTATGTGCTGATTGCACGTCGGAAACTTCTCGCGCTCATCAATGCTGCGGCAGCCAATCTGCTTGCATGCGGTCTTGCGAGACAGCCTCTGGTCGTGAACACCATCTTCTTCACAGTATGCTCGATACCAAGGTCCGCACCCCTGTGGATGCGCCGCATAGCATCCAAGGTGTACCATTATGGCGGCGTACATAGCGGATGTGGTGTTGCCTCCCTCGTCTGGTACCTGGGCTTCGTCGGCCAGTTCTCTCGAGAGTACTTCTCTCCCGGCACAGGCATCACAACTCCATTCTCGGTGGCGCCAATCATCCTCACATACATCATTATGGCCCTGCTGCTCGCAATCATAATCGTCGCCTACCCAGGCTTCCGATTCAAGCGGCACGACTACTTCGAACTCACCCACCGCTTCTCCGGCTGGCTGGTCATAGCACTCTTCGTCGTTCTCCTCATGGTCTTCGTCCATGAGTTCTCCGCCGCCGAAGGCACACCCATGGGCCGCTTCCTGATCGAGCTCCCAGCCTTCTGGTTCCTCATGGTTGTCGTCGCAGCAATCATCCAGCCCTGGCTACTCCTCCGCAAGGTCAAGGTCACGCCCGAATACCTCTCTCCACACGCCACCCGCCTCCATTTCTATCACACAACAACCACCTTCGGCAAGGGCATCCAGCTCTCCAAGCACCCACTCCGCGACTGGCACTCCTTCGCAACATTCCCAGACGCCGATCGAGACGGCAAGAGCTTCTCCAGCGTCGTCTCCAAAGCAGGTGACTGGACCTCCGCGTGTATAAAAGAGCAACCAACCGCCCTCTGGAAGCGCGGCGTGCTCATGTACGGTTTCGCATACGCAATGCGGGTATACAAGCGCGTGGTAGTCGTGACAACTGGATCCGGCATGGGTCCCTGCCTCTCCTTCCTCGGCGACGACAACCGGCCCAGCCTCCGCGTCATCTGGCAGACGAGAGCACCCAAGCGGACCTACGGCAAGGGGGTGCTGAATCTGGTTGGCATGATGGATCCGAACCCTGTGATTATCGATACAAATTCATCCGGCCGCCTCGACATGATTCCCGTTATTCGGCAGATCGCGCGCGAGCACGACGCAGAGGCGATCTGTGTCGTCAGTAATCCGTTTGTGACGAAGAAGGTGGTCTTCGAGCTTGAGTCGATGGGGATACCGGCGTATGGACCGATTTTTGATTCATGATTGATACTATGAAAGATATGGTTTTGATTTTTATTGATGTGAGGAATATATATGATCTTGATGATTCCAAGCAATGAAAAAGTGTTGTTCTTGTTTTTCAAAAGAAGTTTTGAGGTCGTGTTGTGCAGATGGCACAGTGCGTGGTAGTGAATGAGGGGGTCTGAGAATTGGGCCTTGCAAGGGATGCCATACGGTAGATGACGGCGAGGGGAAAAAGAGTTAGACCCTCCCGTCAACTGACCTTGGGAATTTTACGGTGAACACTGAACTCTGTGTTCAGCTCCCCGCATGAAATTCTCTGCGCCGCAATGCATTGTGCTGAGGTGCTCGGACTTTGTCCTGCAGGGGACGAGGCTGGCGCATGCAGGGCATAGTGAATCACTAACCAATTGGGAATACGGTAATGCTGCGCCAACATTATCGTGATCCTCGACGGGAAGAGGCCAAGGTTGCGGTTACGAGCGGGATGGTTATTTAGCTGAATGGATACAATCTATAATCTATAATAGCTCAACTGTATGGACTTGTATGATATTATCATTATTAAAAGAGTAATACAGGTCAAGTATATCGTGAATCGTAATCGACGCCGTCTGTATGGGCCGAATCAAAGAAAGTAAAACAAAACAATACTATGGTATGATGGGTATCATGCAAAACGATATTTCCACCCCAATGCACATTGTAAGAGAGGAGACCTCGAAAACGCCCAAAGAAATCGCAAAAAAAACTTTTTTTTTCGTTGTCAAGTCGATATTAGGAGTCGCTTGGTGGAAGTGGCGACATAAGATAGTTCTGAACAAATGAAAGCAAGAGAGAAGAAAAAATAATAATAATCTCTTGGGGTAACAGTGGAGCGAACAAGGATGGTCTTTATTTTCGATTTGTGGTCATTGCATTCGTAAGTTCATTAGTTCGTACCGTCCCGATGTCTTCGAGAGTGATGGAATTCGTAGATCGCGGGTGTTTAGGGTTGTTGAGAGTCTGCAGATGGAACTCGGTTTCGACTTCCGATTTCCAGCGGCTCAGTGGTTAAATCGTCGGTAGTCAGTCGGCCTCGTCCACGACAGGAAGAATTGGTGGAGGTGGTATCCAGTCGAAGGGAGTCCATTCGGTCCAACTCTTCATAATCCGGAGTCGGCAGAGGAGAGCCATGGTAATCCTCCATGGTGCTGCCCCCATCGAGCATAGCGTAGCCAGGAGGACTGGCAGGAACATCCTCGTATACTGGTGGCATTTCTTCGTCCCAGCTAATACCGAGTCCGCTTCTTTCGGTGACGTGTAGGTTGAATTGCATACGAAGGACGCGTGCTGCCCCCGTAGGTGTGATGAGTCTGGTGTTGCGGTTAGGGCAGAACTCCTCCGCAACAATCAATTCGATGACTAGGTTGTGCCTCGCTTCGAGTCCACCTTGAGCCTCAAGGTCACACACTGGGTTGGATGTAGGGTTGATGCTGGCTTCAAACTCCATGCTGATCTCGCCTCCAGCAGTGTCGAAGTCAGACTTCCAGCCATCCTTCTCCTCGTTGTGGCCGATGATCCGAGTTTCCTGGTGCAAAACGCCCTTCCCTTCGCCACCAATCTTGTGGGTGTGTTTAGCGCAAGCCGTGGAAACGATCTTCTGGTGCTCTTCGATTCGCCACATCATCTTGCGCAGCCGCCAACGTGTCTGGGTCTCATCCCCCTTGTCCAGGACTCCGCTCAGAGTCATCTGGACCGGGAAGGTTCCAATGGGGTGAACGACGGATGGAAGTACAATGCGGCCGGTCAGGTTGGTGGGCGGGAAGATTCGAATCGAGGACTTGTCGTTGCCGGGAAGAATTGCACGCCTCACGTGTAGAGGCATCTTGAATTTGTACTCTTCACCGTTGATGTTGCGTCCGTGTGCTTGGAGGAAGTATTCAATCTGGCCCAAAGAGCTACTGCAAGATGCTGGAACATCACCAGGGAACAGGTAGCTGAAGGGGAAGTCATGATCACCGCTCTTGAGAAGGAGGGGTTCAGTCAGGAAGTCCCAGCTTGTCATTTCCTCGGTCTTGGAAGCGCAGTTAGGACAATCCCTTGAGACAGGCTTCTTAGTTGTCTTCTTGATCATGAGGCGCATATCGAACTTGTCCAGCGTGATGCCCGCAACCTCAGAAACATTTATTTTGAGGCGGCCAGAAAACAGAGCTCCGGTGGAGTTGGCTGGGGTTCCATAGCAGACGAGAGGCGGAGACTCAACAATGACATCAAGCTTAGCTGAAGCTGCAGCATCGTCAATGCTGGTGCGCTCCTTTGAGCGGCCTGCGCGTCCGGTGAGGCGGCGTTTGTCTTTGTTGTGGTCTCGGTATGTGTGGATAAAGTGGTCCATTGAGAAGGATAGACGTCGCTCTGGTGAGTTCGGCCGAGAGGAATTCGTGCTCCTAGGAGTCCTCGGTGTGGAAGTGTGAGAGACCTCATTTACGGACGAGGTTGAGGAGGAGTTTGAGTGAGGAAAAATCGAGTGGTGAGAGAGGGAGGGGCGGACGAGGCTGGAAAGAAGTCGGCCCGGCATTGTGAAGAGAGTAGAGTAGGAACTCTTGCAAAGCGAAACTGGGCCGAGTGAGGGTGGTGACAGGAATAGGTATGAGTCAAGAAAGAACAAATGTTCCAGCAGAATTGGGCCTTGGGGTTCTATAAAGCTCCCTTGGTGTAGGCTAGACAGCCAAGGCAGTAGTAGTAGTAGATGGCTATCTCAGGTGGTTCAGGACTCGATGCAGTGTTGCTCAAGCTGTGTGATGCGGTAGGCGGCTGCGCGCATAATCCCCTAGTTTGGCTAGGTAGTAGGGGTCGTAGCTACCAGCGTGCTAATGGCAGGCGCGGGGTGTGGGAGAGTAGAGAGTAGTATAGCGGAGTATACGAATTGCAGGGAGGCAAGAGAATGCGATTTTGGATGAACCAAAAAGCGGGCGAAGCGCTGCCTTTGAATGACTTTTGGATTTGTCTACTGACTCTTCTAGACTAGTTCTGACTACAACTGAAATTTTCTGAGCCACGCCATAGATTCTCGTCGGTTCCCACATGTAACGAGGACAAATTTTTCTTGGTCTGGCCACCTTAAAGCGGATAATAAAAGCAGTTGCTGGTGGGGCTCATGTAGGGAAAAGGCGTCATAGTGGGGATTACTGCTTGTGACGGCGCCGTTTCCATACGTGACAATACATGATCTGGGCTTGGCGTGGCTGCTCCGAGGAGACTGAAGATCGATATGAGTTCTCGGACTGTCCCCAGCTGCTTTGCATATACTTGATGCATGTGAGGGTCAGTTATCACCATAACAATGAGCTCGATGCGCTGCTATCACCCGGCCAATCTCAGCTAACATGTCCAATGGTGGTCCAATCTCCTCGGATGAGAACTCGGGATTATCTCCATGTACATACATACATCCTTCGCTTTTAGGCGAGCAGGACCTTGGAAGCACTTGAGCTAATTCTGAGGTGTCGACCATTCTAAAGATTCCAGACACAATCATGGATGCATGTTCTCAGAAAGCGCATCCAACGGATCCCAAGCCCCGTGCGCGATGACTCACGGAAGATGGGGTCCGTCTCCATCTTGGGGTACTCCGGGTGTACGGAGTCCACTCGGTGCGGAGCAAACTGTTGGAATTGTTTCTCAATCTCAGTACGTAGTCCTAATATTGCGTGATCAATGTCGACATGGATGCTGGCTAAGTTTGCGCAACATGGCTCCCGAGATTCGATCCCGGCGATGGAAGCCTGACAAATGCGCCTTGGTGAAGTCCGTGCTGGATGATCTTCAATGGTGTCATATGCTTGCAATAATCAAGTGCACTAAGGGATGGGAAGGAGCCGGCGGGCTGATGCCATTTCCGCCGGAAGTACTTGCTCGGTACGATTTGCGGGATGGTTCTATACAACTCTCAACGGCTGATACCGCGGGACAATACCTGCTAACTACGTATACGTACTTCGAGTAGCTGAATGGATACCGTTAACTCAAGCAAGCAAAGACCAGTCGAATTGACGATCCAGAGTCTCGTGCTAAAACGTGGCTGTCTCTCAGCGCCTGATCAGGGAGCCGATTGCTGCAAGTGCTGGTCTGGATGCCAGGTCAGCTGCCGTGAATCCGTGAATCCGTCATTGAACCATCACGTGGCGACAAGGAGGTCCCTGAAGGCTCTCCAGAGTCAGAAGCATTGACATTTGACGCCTCCGTCGACGGTCTGGCGTAATCTTCTTCGCCTGTTTGATCGGTGACCGGCACCGTTACAGGAACGTACCGTACAGTACAGCCTAAAAATCCGCGCTAGTTGGAGATCCTTTTCCAACTGCGAGGCAGGAGGGGCATGAAGAAGGGGGAAGTTCGGAATTTTTCTGGCCCAGCATCATGTAACCCATGTTATGGATCTCAGGGTTGTCCTCATTGTCAATGTCACGGCTCCACTTGCGAAAGGCAATGGCGGTTGTTGCTCCCTTCATGGAAGAAAATTCCACAAGGTTTTTGTTTCAGCGCGTTTTCTTCCCAAGGAAGTCGGAGGCTGTTCCGTTGGTTTTATGACTACGTATTGATGGTGGTGTCCCATTCTCCGCCAACCTGCCTTGTTCGGCTAGGCCTTCTGAGTCAAGAGACCTCGATGAACTGCGGGCGCCGTAGCTACTCGTCGTCCCCGGCGCCCATGCAATCCCCCGCAATGCAGGAAATTTAGCCGGTTGCGGGGGCGTTGCATCATGCTCCCTCGCTTGCGCTGGGACAGCCGACGCCGCGGTCATCTGCTGAAAAAGCAAACAATCGAGGGACAGATGAATGAATGCGAAGGGGGAAGCGCTATACAGCCAGATCGGAATATCAGATCAGATAGAAGGAAGTGTTCTAGACAGCCGCTGTCAACGCGGTCGTGGTCCCTTTTTTCGACATTTTTTGGAAATTTCTGACGAATGAGGACCCCCAGCGGCGCGCCCATTACCTAACAGATTCGTCGTGGATGCAACTTGCCCAAATGCCCAGTGCGTCGTTCTGGTTCCCGTAAGAACTTTCACTTTAATTCTCAGCCCATGAATGCGTCCTGCCTGCCGTTCCGATCGGGACTCTGCCGATTTACACCTCTCGTCCCTGGCATCCTCAATATCGGCACCGAAGTACATCATGCCATCTAAGCATCGTCTCTTCTTCTGTGCCTTTTCCGGCGGGGGATTAGCATGACAAGGCGCCATGTCTTCCCGCCACTCGTACTTTGTTTGCTTCATCTTGTCTTTCGGGTTCGTTGGCCGACTCGACGGGGTGCTGCGTCGTCCATCGCGATCAGACGCCGATGCAAGACCGGAGTACGTATACAGTGTGACACCTGAGGCAGTAAAAAATACAGAACGATATCGGACCGATGTCCGACTTTCACCTGGCTCTTGGAGGCGGCTTACGCCGTCCGCCGACTTTCTTCCTTTGTTGAAGTTTGCGCCATGTCCACGATTCTCCAACGTCAACTCTGACTGGTCCACTCGGCCGAGGATGGAGATGATGGATCACGGGCACTCTTAAGTCTTCGGAACCAATCTGAAATCATCCACAGTGGACCGCGCTTTATGGAGCTGAGCCGAGTTTTCTCGGGGGACTACGATTAATAGGACTTTTCGGTCGTCTATTGACATTTGTTTCTCCTGCGGTTTCCCGGCGGTATGCGAAACAAGCCGTCGCGGGAGCGCTCAACACGCTCGACAATGGAGCATCAACTTCGGTAAACATCTTAGCGGTTCCATACGAATTGCGCGAGATGGACTTTCGGATACGGTGAGTATCAAAACCACCCGTGACGATTGCAGAGTCAGGTACCGGATGGCGATATCAAACCCCCATTGGTCTTCCCGCGGGAAACCCCTGCTAGTGCGGCGGCTTTCAACCTCCCATCACATTCAACGTATGGAGGGGTTCCTGGCCAGAATCTTCGAATGGTCCAAGCTCGTGAGGAAAACGCGCAATTGCCTGCTTTCCTTGTTTGAGCCTTGTCGACTGATGTCCATCAAACCCGGGCATCATGACCAATCATGTCTCTGTCTCATGACACCTTCCTGAATCTCTTGGCATAACGCAAGTGAACCCGGCCCGGTTCCGAGAGAATTCCATGGCGATGCTCATCTTGCCTTCTCCCCGGTCGAAGTCAAGGTCGGACACGGCTCACGGCCCGGGAGGCAATCCACCTCGTTCAGCTCCTGCTGCCTTTTGATATCACGTTGACATCTCAAACAGTATTCGAAGTGTCGGTAATCGGTATCCATCCAGCATCAGCTTCTATAAATATTACTCGGACGAAACATGTTTCGGAGTCTACGCCACATCGAGGTCACTCTTACAACATACGTACTTTGTCTTCAGGCAGTCATGTCTTTCATTACATCTCACCGTCTTTCTGGCTTATGGCGCTGAGCTATTACATCTTGTTTGTCTCGCTCGGGCCTCGCCTTACGGTGTAGAATTTCCCTCATACTGGATTTGTATCGTTAGTTGGCATGCTTTGTGACTTGCTGCCTTTATAGCTCTCTCACGGCATCAGCTTACTATAGAAGTAGACTACGACATAGAGAAACATTGCTTCCGTTTTGCTCAACGGTGCCGAGCCATGTACTAGACAGCAGCCAAGGTAGCAACGCACTTGATCAGTGTTGAAAAGCGCGTTATGATTAGTCGAGCTGGCACACAAAATAAGTGATGAAAAGGCAGACAAGATCAAGGCTACATCTCGTTGAAGTACTCTGTATGTTTCCAGACTTCAAGACAAGACATGGTTGATGGCCATGTTCCTGGATGCCTGACGGCCTGAATCAACGGCAGTCGCCAAATGCTGAGTCAGGGTGGCTGTCAGGGGCGTTCCGATTTCCGACCGCCTTTTCGCCGCCTGAGATCAAAGGGGCAGTAAATTTGAGGCGGGGTGAAGATCATGAGTCAAAAAAGTGTATCGATTTCATCCCACTATCGGTGCCCCTCCTCACGCGCGCACACAAATTTTCCAGCTCGACTCGATGGCCACCATGGACGACACGGCAAAGGCCCGCTTTGATCTCATCACCGAGAACCTCGCGGAGACCCTCAACCCCGAGATCATCGAAAGCATTCTCGCCGAAGGCCGAAACCCGCGTATCTACTGGGGAACCGCGACAACAGGACGTCCTCACACCGGCTACTTCGTTGCGGCAATTAAGATCGCCCAGTTGCTCGCTGCAGGATGTGAAGTCGTCGTGCTTCTAGCCGATATACATGCCTTCCTGGACAACTTGAAGGCTCCTCTCGAGCTTGTCGAGAACCGCGCGAAATACTATTCCAAGGTCATCACGGCCATTCTCGAGTCTGTTGGCGTGCCGACTGAAAAGCTCGAGTTTGTCCTTGGTAGCTCCTACCAGAAGTCTCCCGAATACACAATGGATGTCTACAAGCTGTCATCCCTGGTGAGTGAACACGATGCCAAGAAGGCAGGTGCGGAGATTGTGAAGCAGTCAGCGAATGCGCCCTTGAGTGGTCTTCTCTACTCTATTCTGCAGGTGCTTGATGAGCAGCACTTGAAAGTTGATGCTCAGCTAGGAGGTAAGCTGTTTGAAACTCCATTTCCGGGTTATACTGAATGTAATAGGCATGGACCAGAGAAAGCTTTTCGCGGCGGCTGTGGAATGGCTGCCCAAGATTGGATATAGAAAGGTGAGAGCCCTAATAACAATCCGACCTACAGCAAGCTCCATAACTAATTCATCTTAGCGTGCGCATCTAGTCACGCCAATGGTTGCGGGTCTTAGCGGAGGCAAGATGAGCTCCAGTGTCCACGGTATGTTCTCCTGCCATTAGATTATTATCGCAAGGAACTAATGCAGATTACTCTATACAGACAGCAAGATCGACCTTCTTGACCCCCCAGATGTCATCTTGAAGAAGATTCGCAAGGCCGAGGCAGCCCCGAAGGTCATCGAAGATAACGGTGTTATCGCCATGGTTGAATTTGTCCTTCTCCCTGCAGCCGGTCTGAAGGGCAAGAAAGAATTCGTAGTGGAGCGCCGAGACGCAGAGCCCTTGGTCTACACCGATATTGCCAAGGTGAAGGAAGACTATCAAAACGACGTTTTGACTCCACAAACACTAAAGCCTGCTGTCACAGCCGCCTTGACGAGCTTGATGGCACCTATCACGGAGGCCTACAACGCTTCGCCTGAGTGGCAGCAGATTACCGAACAGGCCTACCCACCACCCGTCGTGGAGAAGAAGCAGAAGAAGGTCAAGAGCAAGGGCACTCGACACCCTGGGGCCAACAAGGAACAAACCCTTCCAGAACGCCCGAAGCCCGAGGCGACTGAAACCGAAACCCAAAACTGATCAATTGTATGCACATATAAGCGGTGTCGATTCATAAATTAACTGGAGTGTTAGATTAGACACAGTATATTTACCAATGCATTACGTGTTTATGACTAGTCATTTTAAAGGTTCCATTACGTTATCTAGGGTTGAACTCGGAGTCCTAATACTATTTCCCTAGAAGCTGTCCACGCTGTCTAGATTTATACAGCGAGGCCGTCTTATCTTGTTCATTTACACCTCTGTCCTCCATCATAAAACATAACATCTTGTAGCTCAGATAGTATATAGTAGTATATTATATGAAATTTCTCAAAGTCATGCAATCTAAATACTGTCTCGCCTACCGCTACTTTGAAATGCCCAACTCCGCCAAAATCGACTCGTTATGCTCACCCACTTTCGGCACTGCATCCATTCGCGCACGGAACCCTTCTTGCTCGGGACTGAACCCAGGGGGAAGAAGAGCCGGTACAATACCTTCAGGCGTCTGCACCTCTGTCCACCGGCCTCGTGCGCGGAGCTGTGCATGGTCCCAAACTCCCTGCATATCATTCACGTTGGCGTTCGCGATAGAAGCCTTATCGAGCCGGCGAGTGGCTTCCTCCGACGTAATATCGGCAAAGGACTTGCAGATGATATCCTTCAGCGCGTCGCGGTTCTTGTCACGCAGCGAGTTGTTGCAGAAGCGCGCGTCTGTAGCAAGCTCAGGCTGCGAGAGAACAATAGTGCAGAAGTTGGCCCATTCACGCTCATTCTGAATGCCTAGCATCACCGATCCGTCGCCCGTCTCGAAGGGACCGTATGGGTAGATCGAGGCGTGGGACGCACCGGCGGGCACAGGGCCTGGGGCGCCGTTGAAAGCGTAGTACATCGGGAATCCCATCCACTCGACCATGCTCTCCAGCATTGAGATGTCGATATGGCTCCCACGTCCGCTTTTCGAGCGCTGCAGGATAGCCGCTATAATGTTGCTGTAGGCGTACATGCCAGATGCAATGTCCGCAATGGATATCCCGACTTTCGCTGGCTCTTTGCCTGTGCCGGTAACAGAGAGCATGCCGGCTTCGCTTTGGACAAGGAGGTCATACGCCTTCTTGTCTCGGTACGGACCATCCTGTCCATAGCCGGAGATGTCACAGACGATCAGTGATGGGTGGGTTTCCTTCAAGGCCTGAAATGAAAGGCCCAGCCGGGCACTCGCACCCGGTGCGAGGTTCTGCACAAGCACATCTGCCTTGCCGAGCAGGCGCATCAAGACCTCGTGGTCCTTGGGCTTCTTCACGTCCAGCGCAAGACTCTCTTTCGACCGATTCGTCCAGACGAAATGCGATGCTAGCCCGTTCACCCGTGTGTCGTAGTTCCGGGCAAAGTCGCCAACTCCCGGTCGTTCCACTTTGATCACCCGCGCTCCCATGTCTGCCAGTTGCCTTGTGCAAAATGGGGCTGCGATCGCTTGTTCTAAACTGACGACTGTGATTCCAGCTAGAGGACCTTGGTTATTGGCATTGGACCTGCGTGTGGCGGATAGTGAGAAGCATCGTACGCCTCCTGCTATTGCTCGCTGCGAGAGGCAGCGGGGGTTTGGTATTGATAACCTGGCGAACATCTTGAGATGGATCTGTGACCTGTGAAAGCGAGATGCGGCCAAGCAGCTTGATACCACCAGGGGATAAGTCCGATTTATAGAGAATCCGACGTCTATCGTTGTCGGTAATTCAAGCGGAGAGCATTCAGAGGAACATGTCGGTTACTTAGAACATATAACCGAGGCGCATAGTTAGTAGCCTTCTCCAGATCGTCAGGCCCCATACCCCAATTCTTGTCTTCCATATTCTCCAACTCTTTGTATACTGGAAATTAATAGACTGGGATTCGGAAAAGCAGTTTGTGTTTCTGTCCCGAAAGCGCCGTGTTGGTAGAGTGCTGATAAGGGGAGTTAACAATGTATGGTGAGAAAATATATAGCTATTGCAACCGCCTCTAGGTGGACAGGTTCAGTTCTATGAAACAAGCATAGATAGACTCAAAAAACGACATAAATGAAGTCTGGTTTCTTAAATACTCATGATAAAAAAAAAAAAACTCTCAAAGCCGATAGAAGTATTCAAGCCCAAATGTTGCTCCCGCAGAAGAAAAACACTCCGCCACCGCCAACCACCGCAGCAACTTTCAACTCTCAACAACCACCTCGGAGTGAGAGCTTCAGGCAGCTCACCCACCTCTACACCACTCCTCTCTCTCATTTAAAACCACATAGCCATTCTCTACTTAACATTAAATCCAGACCGCCAAAATGTCCACCGACGACCTAAAATCCCATGCCACCTCTGGCACCCACGACTTCTACGCCCTCCTCGACATCTCACCCGCAGTGGCCTCGACCGAAATCCGACGCGCATATCGACGCACAGCCCTCAAATACCATCCGGATAAGATTACCAACCCGACGCAGGAAGACATCGACAAGTTCCACCTCCTCCAAATCGCAAATGATGTTCTTTCCGACCCGACGGTGCGTCAGCTGTATGATAATGCACGGGAGGCGCGGGAGCGCAAGAAGCGCGAGCATGATATGATGGACGCGGCGAAAAGGAAGATGAAAGATGATTTAGAGGCGAGGGAGAGAGCTGGGGCTGCTGGAGGTGTGGGTGCGCAACGCGGGGTGAAGAGGGCTTGGGGCGCTATGGGTGATGACGACACGGAGGAAAAGCTGGCACGGGAGATTGAGAGGATTGCGGAGGATGGGAGGAGGAGGCGTAGGGAGGCGGAGGAGAAGTTGAGGAAGGAGGTTGAGGAGGACGAGAAGAGGCTGCGTGAGGAGGAAGAGGAGAAGCAGCGGGTTAAAGATCGGAGTTCGAAGCGGGTTGATCGATCAAATGAGGGCGGGAAGAATGTCCCTGAGCAGGAGCGCGCGGTGAAGGTGCGCTGGGTTAGGGAGGGACGGGGCTTGGATATCGACAAGGACCGCCTGACGGTGTTGTTTGCGCCATTTGGTGCAATCGAGAGTGTTCTTGTCCTGAAGGACAGAAGGCAACGGCTTGGGGATAAGAAGGAGAAGAAGACCGTTGCGACGGGGGTGATTGTCTTCGCTTCCATTGTTAGTGCGCATACTGCCGTGCTGGATAGCGAGAAATTCATGCACGAGAGCCTCTCCCGGACGGCCAGCGACTGGAACGTGATCGACTCTGTCTTTTGGGCCACGGGAGAGCAACCAGAGCTAGCAGGACGAAACACGGGCCCTGCATCTCCGCAAAGCCAGGGACAAGCCGCTCCTTCACCGAAGGAGCAGAGTGCACCAGCCTCAGCTCCCAAACCCACTTTCAGTTTCGCTGGGCTCAAGGCTGCAGGATCTGGCGGGCAGTCAGGGAAAGCGCCTTCTTTCGGTTCTTTCGCATCAGCAGCTGGTGGTTCCAAACCAGCGCCCCCTGCTGAGTCGGCGAATGGCGTGAAGACGCCCAGTTTGGAAGAAGTCACGCTGATGCGGTTGAAGAATGCGCAACGTGAAAAGGAGCGAAAAGCGATGGAAGAGCAACTGAGGAAAGAAGACGAAGCTGCTGATGCCGCTGAGGATGCAGCCACGAGAGGCTAATTGTCTACATATAGAAAGGACAAAGGCGTTCTATGATTTCTACATGATTTGCTTAAAGATACCCTTGCATTATTCTCCAGGAGTTTGTACTTCTTGCATTGTGGCGTTATACAAATCTAGAATAACTGTACAGTAGTATACAATAACGACCATTGAATCATTTCATCGTTGAGCCCCTTCTTCCTCCAATTGGTCTACATAATCTTTCGCGCGGTGGCCTTCGCGATTAGTGTCGTTGGCTTTAGCACCGCCAGCCTCGATAAAATCCCTCGTCCATGATGGCACAATCGGCTTAATCTTCACCTCTCCGCTTTCCGGGGCATCTGGTGTTTCCGAACCATCCCAGGAAATCTTAAACTCCTGGTCAGGGCTGAATTGAGTGGCCTCGCCAGTAAGTGCGATATCAGTCATCATCTCCAAGCGACACAGCGCAAGTCCGATATTGCCAATACCTCCTAAGAACTTCCCTGCACTGCGGCCCTTACGCGGTCCGATCTTGGAGATATTCGATCCTGAAGGAGGCAGAGAAAGCTCGACGGAGGGATCATAAACGGGCACATCCGAAGATAAATCAGTGCTTATATCACCTTCGTACAGCTGGACGGGTAGAACTCGCTTCCGCACAACACCTCTATGGTGTGTCCGGATTGTGAGTTCTTGACCGACATAGCAGCCCTTGCGGAAATCAACGCCCTTCATCATATCCATATTGTACTCCAGTGGCAGCGCCGACTCGCCCACAACTTCGGCCTGGCCTTCCGCAACACCATGAAGAATCCGACGGACGGTATACCCATCTAAACCGACCTCCGAGCCCGCAACCTGCGTCTCATCAGGGAAGTGCGCTCGCAGGTCCTCCGCACCGGGGATGATTAAACGGGATCCGAACCCAGGTGCCCGAGTATCCACACATCCAACAATCGAGGCCTCTGATGGAAACGGTGAGGACGTAGGTGACTCCAGATTATACGCCGCCCAGCGCGGCTCACTATGATCCTTCCAAGACGCCCAGACCGTTCGCTCGCCCTCATCCAGAGCGCGCAGTTTTAACTTGGCCCGCAGCTTATGTTTCTTCAGGTGCTTCAAGAGCTTCGGTACAGCGTCCTTATCCACTTCCACCAGCCATGCCGGTTCATCCGGTGAAGCTGCCTCCGTCGGGGGCAGCGGGTAAACAAAAGCGTCGTTTAGAATTCGGCCGTGAGAGTTGAGAAAGGCAGCGTATGTTCCTGTGTGTCGTACCCTGCGGTTTGGATCATTCGCAATGAACATATTCTGTGTGACTAGACCCTGTAGAAACGTCGTACTATCGACGCCCGTGATGGAGATTAACCCTCTGTTCGTGAGGCGAGCATATCCGGCTTGCGGGGGAGATGGCGGAGCTCGGGGTTGCTGAGTGGAAAGCGATCGCCATTGGATTGAGCAACGGGTGCATATTGACTGCGGGAGTGTCGTGCGGCGCATCATACTGACTAGAACCTCTCTTTGCCAGCGTTGATGAAGCTTGGAGAGTTGACAAATCGACCGGGGACAATGACATTTAACCCTTTTATAGGTAGGCGGTGACCAAAAGCGGCAGTATTCTACTCATACGTAATAATTATTTGGACCTCGGGCTTCGAACCCGATATCGTGGGTTCCCTTGTTAACGTATAATTATCAAAAAAAAAAACAAAAAAAAAAAAAATTATACCAAGTCTAGAATACAAGTAGACATATGCAATGCTAAAGAAAATCAATAACTAACAGATTATTTACTTCCTTTAGCGACCCCTTCCAAAAATCCAAGTAAAAATGCTTTGTTGGCAGGGGACGCAACTCGGTCAATGCTGGATCCCTGGTCACTGGGCACTCCATTGCCAGCTGGGTGGTGATGTGGTGTCAGAGGGCTCACAACAGAGGGTGTAGTAGAATGTTTGGAGACAGAGGTCTGCAAGTTCAGCTGCTCTGCAGGTGGGCCTTTCGGGGAAGGAGCAGATTTGCTGAAGAGGGAGAGCAGGGCCTCTCTTTGGGCGGGCGTTTGGCTTGGCCGTCGGTAAGTATCTGGTTGTGGAATAGGAACATGAGGAGACCCAGAAAGACCGGCGGTAGCCTGGGGCTCTTCCCTATCCTTAGTCCGGATGGGTAGTATGTCCTCCTCCATAGCCGCTTTATCAGAGCGACGCAGTATCTGCGGCTGGAACGTCTTCGCTGGCTCCGGAGACTTTGCCTTCACAGGCCGAGGACGAGAGGTCTGAGCAGGAGGCATCTGTCTTGGGCTAGGAGTTTGCTCCCTCTTGGCACTTTGTGGCCTGGGCAAGATGGTAATGGGTGAAGCCAGAGGCTGCGTCTGCCGGTCTCGGCTACCTTGACGCCTCGAGTCATTCTTCTTCCTAGTCGATGACTTAGGGATTGCCTCAAATTGTGGCGTATTGAGTGGCCCGGATACCGTGGCGGATGTCCAAGCGCCTTTGGTTGCTTGTTGGTTAGTGCTTGAACCCGCGTTCGGACGCTGGAGGATCTGTTTCCTACCCGGGGATGCAGGATGCGCTGATAGCTCAGCGGGTCGCGAAGTAGCTGGCCCTGGAGATCCCTTCAACAAGCTAAGCAGCTGATCCTGATGGTGGGAAGCTTTGCGCTCATTCTTCTGTGGCGCCTCAGGTTGCGCTCCCAAGTTCGCAGTAGCGGTTTGCGGGGGCTGTTTCTTCTCGTCTCTAAATACGTTCAATAACGCCAAAGAATGACTTGTAAGCTTCGGCGGAGGTAGATTGCTAGCAGGTGGTATGGCTGCGCCGTAAATCTGTGGAGGTTGCGCTGAATGCGAGAATTGAGGATCTCCCGTCCGCTGGTACGGAGCTGGAGCAGGACCCTGCCCAGGGATAGGATGGAATCCTGGTGGTAGCGGTGGCCTTTGCGGAGCGGGACGGCGTTGAGATGGATCGAACGCGCCTGGGTAGCCAGCGAGGATACCTGATGGGGGAGCTGCTGAGAACGCTGGCGGAATATGCGGTGGATGTTGATTTGCCGAGGAGAACGGGACCTGAGAAGGATCACGGTATGGCGGTGGAAAACGAGGCACATCTCCCATGGGCCCGACATACTGCTGAGGAAAACCGGGAAAGAATCCCGACGGCGGGTGTGGTCCAGGTCGATCCATGTGCGGTTGGGAGAGAGGATTACCTGAAGAACCGCTCCGCAGTAATTCCAGAAGAGCATGCGACTTGGACGAACTCTGATCGGCATTGAATAATTCTTGGACTGGCGCTGGCGCAGGAAGACTAGCGTTGATGTTGAGGAGGCGCTTAAGGTGCGCAGATGCATCTTGAGATGATGCCACTTCAGGCAAGTCACTAGGAACGGCTGCTTCCAGAGGCACTTTGTTCGGCAGGTGACCGACATTGGTGGCCTGGAGACCTTCGTCCATTGAGAACTCGCCATCATTAAGAGCTTGGCCTGCATCCAGATGCGTTTTAGGATCGAGCTTCTTCTGCTGCGCAATCCATTTCTTGAGCGGATGTAGGAAAGGCGCAACCATGTAGAATTTGTTCGCATTGGCAGCTGCCTGCCCTTGATCGTATTGCTTGCTCTTCTTCAAAGTCGGCAGATCCGACAACTTCCACCATTCGATCTTACTGATCTCCTTCCTTGTCCGGGGCTCAAAGTAAGCGTCATGCAGCACGCCGCGGAAAACATATAGCCTCATGTGCTGTTCACGCATGGTGATCTCAATAAACTTAACGTTCTCATCGCCAGGGACCAGTCCTGCTTCCCGAATGTCGTAGCCAGTTTCCTCGTATACTTCACGAATGGCACAATCAAGATCCTTCTCGTCTTTATTGATTTTTCCTCGGGGAAAACTCCAATTCGCACCCTTCTTCCAACCCTTGACCAGGACGACTTCATCCATTTCTTGGTTTAACATAATGGCACCACGAACAGGAACTCGAGTCTTGTAGGCAAGAAACTCAGAAAATGCGGTCATGTGATGGTATTTGGACCAGCTGGCCATGAGCGGGCAATGCTGGAAAATCCGCAGAGCAAAAGCCTTCAGCGATAGCGAAGGAAGGCCCGGATCCAACGGCCGGATGAAATCTTCGTAGAACCATTGTGCCTCCTCGACTTGGAAACATATACGCTCAACTGATTCCAATTCTTCACGAGGCAGGTTTATAATAAAGCGGACGCACAAGTCATCTAGCCCTGTTCGCAATCGCTGTTAGTGAGCTGGTTCACGCCGAGAGGCGCGAAGGGAGGGGCATATCGCAGAATAACAAAACTTACAATCCTCCAGCTGCATTTTTGTTTCTGTCATATTGTAGAGCGTGCGATGACATCTCAAGACGGCTTACTGTGGCCGAGTGTTGCTTCGAAGGTCGTGGGTGAAAGCAAGCTGTTGACGTAGGCAGTCGTGCAGCTTCAAGGAGAGGTGCTTGGCGAAGCGCCAACCCTGAAGCGTACAGTTATTGGGTACACAGCGCTGGTGAGAAAGTCGTGGCTTGTCTGGTCGCGACAAACGCAAAAGTGGTTAGGCGAAAAAGGAGCGTCAGGTCGTCAGTTGCCGTGTAAGAGAAGTTGGGAGCTGGTGAGTCGGTGCAAGGTGGACCAGCTGAGCAGCCTAGGCAAGGCATCAAGGCAGCTAGCATGTGGCGTAAATCTTGCGCCACACCCCGCCACACCTGACTCATTATGGAAAACGCGAGAAATCTTTCCTATTAGTGCCCCTCATTTTCGCGGGTCGCCAGTCGTTATTCATGCGTTTTTTAGCCTCTTCAGTTAAGGCCTTCCGCGATATTTCCCCGTGTGCCTCCTGGAGACCTCTCATACGCACTCATTGGGAAATCCGGGCCACCAGCGTTCCCTACCGACACTTTCGTTTTTTCACTTCTCAGCCTTCACAAGGCGAATCAATAGACATGGCAACGAAGGAGGGGAAGTCAAATAAGTTGAGCTTCCAGCTCAAGACGCCCAAGGGCACGAGGGATTGTAAGCACTCCTGGCCCTTACCGCATTGGATTCCATTGCTAACTTCCGCCTGCACAGGGATTGGTGTTGATATGATCCTACGGTAACCATGCGATTACGAGTGTTTCCCACCGCGTGCGTCTCATTTACTTACGCTGTACCCACAGTGAATCGATCTTCAGCGCCATCAGCGAAGTGTTCAAACGCCACGGCGGTACCCAACTCGATACCCCGGTTTTCGAACTCAAGGAGATCCTGGCGGGCAAGTATGGCGAGGACTCTCGTCTGATTTATGATCTTGCCGACCAAGGTGGAGAGGACAGTGCGCTTAGATATGATTTGACGGTGCCGCTTGCGCGGTGGCTTGCAATGAACTCTTCGGTTCAGCACATTAAACGATATCAGATTGCCAAGGTGTATCGACGAGATCAACCGGTGAGTTGCTCATCTCGACAAGTTGGCAGAACTGCTGGTCACGGGCTAATGCATTGGGTTGTATAGGCAGTTGCAAAGGGGCGGATGCGCGAGTTCTACCAGTGTGACTTCGATATCGCCGGTTCTTACGACGCTATGATTCCCGATGCCGAGATCCTGAGAATAGTGGTGGAGGTCTTTGAAGCGCTTGGGATGCAGGATTATATCACGATTAAGCTCAACCACCGGAAGATCCTGGACGGATTATTTGGGGCCTGTGGGGTTCCCGAAGATAAAATTCGTTCGATAAGCTCGGCAGTTGACAAACTTGACAAGGTACGTCGATGTTTCCATTGCGTGGGAAACCCGCTGACCGGATTAGCTTCCATGGGACCAAGTCAAACTTGAGATGGAAGAGAAAGGACTGGCATCTGAAGTTGCGGATAAGGTTGGAGAATACGTGAAGTTGAGCGGTGGCCGTGAAATTTTGGACGCCATCAAGGCCGACGAGCTTCTTTCCGCAAATGAGAATGTTAAGAAGGGCGCCGAGGATATGGAGCTTCTATTCAAGTATCTCGAGGCTTTCGACGTACTAGACAAGGTCTCTTTTGATCTTTCCCTTGCCCGAGGCTTGGATTACTACACTGGTCTGATTTACGAGGTTGTTACACCTCTTTCCTCCCCAGAAGGATTCGCCAAGTCCCAGAAGAAGTCCTCTAAGTCAAACGGCGATGATCCTAACGTCGGTGTGGGCAGTATTGCTGCAGGTGGACGCTACGATGACCTGGTCAACATGTTCAGCAAGAAGCGTCAGATCCCTTGTGTCGGCATCTCATTTGGTGTTGACCGAATTTTTACAATCATGAAGCAACGACTTGAGCAGGATGCCAAGGAAGGAAATTCTACTGTTCGCGCCAGCGAATCCGACGTCTTCGTCATGGCTTTCGGTGGAAAAGGTTTTAGTGGCATGCTCGTCGAGCGCATGTCTGTTGCCAATCAGCTGTGGAAGGCAGGCATCAAGACCGAATTTGCCCAATCAGTCAAGCCTAGGCTACCGCAGCAATTTAAGCTGGCTGAGGCAGGCGGCATCCCACTTGCTGTAATTCTCGGAGAGGACGAATTAGCAGTTGGCAAGGTCAAGCTAAAGGAGCTTGGTTTGCCAGAAGGTCACCCAGAAAAGGACGGTTATTTGGTCTCGAGGGAGAACCTAGTCGAAGAGGTTCAGAAGAAGCTGAACAAGACCACGCTGCCGATTCGCTAAGTGGATGTCCACATATCCTTGCATTAGCAAACTAATGCTAAGTTAAGCATGTCGGAGCAAGATACCCGGCGAGGTTGGGAGGAACACAGGGCAGCTGGCTATCCTGATAAGACGAAAAAAAAATAGAATAGATATCCAATCGTCATAGCACATTTTCTTCTTTCCCCTTCTTCCATTGGAATTCTCGTGATTGTTCCTCTTCGATGAACACATCGCCCACGTGACCCGTTCCTGACGTCACCGCCCTCTCTGATTTGCAGACTGACAACATGGGAAGATGAATCAACATCATCGAACCCATGGACGATCAGGACGATGACGTCTAGAAGCCGGTTTGGTTTCGACCCTCACTGACGTATAAGGTCCTACACAAGCCGCCATGAATCTATATAATAGCCCCCCCTACCAAGCCCTTGGCCCAAGAAAGTGGCAAGATATTCACTCGAAGCACACAAAACAGATCAGTTTTAGTTGATTACCATTCTCCACACCTTTCACTTGGCATTGCTTCTATTCTAAAATGGCTACTCAAGCTATTCACAATGCATCCAGGGCCTTCTGGAGCGAGGTTGATGCTCTCCGAGGCGAGCAGCAGGCAGCTCAGACTACAGAACAGCGCGTTCCGCAGTCGTATAAAAAGGAGCCCATAGCTGGCGTCCAGGGCAAAGGAACCGTAAACGACCCATATGACGCAGGCAACCGAGATGGTAAGCATTACTTGTTCCATTGAGGCCAATCGGAAAGCTGACCCAACCTGCTTAGAACAACCGGAAGCCCCCATATCCAAAGAAAATACCGCTCCCGTTACAGAGCCTCTTTCCTCCATTACTCCCGGCACCGGCACTGGCGCTGGCGCTAGTAGCGGCACTGGCACTGGCACCTTCCAGGACAAGTACCGGAGAGGCAGTGACAAGGCAACACTCGTAACCTCGGGCATTGGCCCTACAAACCCTACCACCGAACACCCTGCCCCTGTTTCAGGCATGGAGCATGCCTCTGCCCTTGGTGCAAAGAGCACTCAGAGAGATGAGGATCTGACCGGGTCTCGCTCTATCACTGATGAGCCTCAACCTACTATAGCTACCTCTAAACCCTCAGCCTCAACCTCTGCTGGGACGGCCGCCGCCGCATCTACAACTGGGTCGACTGCTGCTGGAGGTTCATCCGAACAACGAAGCCAGCCTTCAACCTCACAATCCGCAACCCAGGACCAGAAAACCCCCGGTGACTCCAGTACTACTGGTGCTTCAACCTCACAGTCCGGGGCTCAGGGCACGGAAGGTACTCGCGGGTCTACCACTACTGGTACCTCAGTCTCACAGGCTCAGACCCAGGGCAAGGAAGGTGCCGGCGAGTCTAGCACTACTGGAACATCAGCGTCACAAGGCGGCAATCAAGGCGCCGGCGCCCAGAGTGCTGACGATGTTGCCGCTATGGCGAAAAAGAAGGGTGTCAGCGAGGAGACGCTCAGGGGCCCTAAAGTTTCCGCACCCCGGGAATCGTACGAAAAGCAGAAGAAGTTCAGTACTGCAGGATTGAAAGAGGGCGAATCGACATCCAAGCCTGGTTAGTAATCATTGCCACTGCTTCGTACTATCATATAGTATCTTTCCTATGTTCTGGGTTGAGGATATTGCTAACCACTGTTTCATTATAGAAGGGAAGTCTACTGAAAGCGGCCAGAAGGCCAGTGATACCAAGAATGCCAGTAATGGGAAGGACAGCGGTGTGCACCACCATAAGAGTGTGAAGGAGAAAATCACCGGCATGCTGCATCACCACTAAGCCTTCCTTTTCCGTGGGATTGCCGCTGTTAGTACCCGAGTAAGGCAGGGCATGGCCGTTAAATATGCACACGTTTCTACTTTTTGAGTTAATTGATACGCAGCGCTTCCATTATTTGTATTATAATAATCGATATGTATTATGAACCGTATGAATATACGTATATACAAGACTGAGTCATTATCATACCACCGTAGTTGTACCAATCCCTACATGTCAGACGTAGCGCAACATCACTCAAACAACAACCTCAATTCCGCAATCCTCTCCTTCCTCTTTTCATCCTCATTCCCGTCGCCTCCCATCAACCCTAGCGACCCCGCAATATTCATCTTCCGCTCCTGGACCTTTAACATCCTTCCCTCAATCGAGTCCTTTACAATGAACCGAACGACATTTACATCGCGTAGCTGACCCATCCTATGTACACGGTCGATCGCCTGCGCCTCAATTGCAAAAGACCACCAGGGATCCATCATGAATACATTCGAGGCCGCAGTAAGATTGAGACCTACACCACCTGCGCGCAGACTAATCAGGAGGACAGTTGGGGAAGAATGGCTTCCTCCCTGGTTATGGGTTGGGGCGGTAGGAGGTTTGGGCGTGCACGGGGTGCCCGGTGCGGGCGTGACTATGGTAGGCGTGGATTCGGCCTGATCGAGTTCCTCCTGGGTGAAGGTATCGGTTTTACTGAATTGGGCTAGGACTTCGGCGCGGGCCTTTTGTGGCATTGTGCCATCGAGACGGACGTGCGAGATTCCGGCCTTGGATAGCTGGGGCCCAATGAGGTCCAGAAAGGAGGTAAATTGGGAGAAAACGACGGATTTTGTACCGGCTGGGACACGAGAGAGGTGTGAGAGAAGGGCGTGGATTTTGGCTGACGTATGCGCGGATGGAGAGAGGGGGTTGATTCTTCGCAGTGAGATCCGAGGTATTGGTTGAGAGCTGCCATATAGGTCGTTACTATCTATAGAGGAGGGTGGTTCGGCGGGTGTGGAGTTTGGCGAGTGACGGATGACTTCGAAAATGTCTTGCGCTGTTAGGGATGCACGGCAGGAGAAACAGCGAGGCTGGACACCCTTGTCTGTTTGATGCTGGATATAGTCCTCTAGGCACTTCTTGCAAGCGCTGTGCCAACAAGATGTGACGGCTGGGTCGATCATAGGTTCCTCCGAGCAGATCGGACATTCTCCACTTGACTCTGTTTGGATTTGGCGTAATGCGTGGGCAGTAAATGTTATCGATGGATCTTGAGGTTCGTTGGAATTGGCGTTTTGGGTCGTTGCGGTGAACCGGCTAATAAGTTCTTGGAGGTCCATATCATCTTTGAGCTCGTTCGCCTGATCGGCAGCAGCAGCGGCGTCTTCCTCATCTGCTAGGATTGCTTTGTTACGCGTAAGGATTGGATGGCAGCATGTCTGACGTAGACGGAGGAGCTGTGCAAATATTGTCGAGTACGACTTGAGCAAGGTTCCGGCTTCCACGTTGCTGTTGAATGTTTGCTTTGCCCGGGTGAAAATGTGATTATAGATTTCCCTTTCCTGCTCTATAAGATCAACTTCCTCAATTCGTACCGCCCGCTTGGGCAATGGCACTAATGGCTCGCCTTCGGGTGTCTTCATCGTCTTGGTACGCCGAAGTACCAGTGGCTCAAGGACCGTCTGTACAACGCTAAGCGCGCGTACGAACTCCTTTGATTCGAATGGCGTAGTGATGAAGGTTTTCCAGAAGGAAAAGTTATCCCACGGCTCAACCTTGAGGAACTTCACCAAGCTGAACAAATCTTCCAAACGGTTGACAATGGGTGTGCCGGTGAGGACCCATCGGTGTGTTGACTTGATATCATAACAAGCCCTTGCTGTCTTTGATCGTCGATTTTTGATAATATGAGCTTCGTCGAGGATGACTCGGAAGAAGTCTACCGAGAATAGGTTTCCTGGCGTCCAGGAGGCGCCCGCTGATATCGCTTGTTGAGTCCGATGTTCCGCAAGGACCACACCATAACTCGTGACAATCACGTTTGGGGCTTCAACGTTGTTGGTAGAACACAATTCCCGTAAATTCACGGCCTTTTCGTTTCCATAATACATTAGTACCTTCATTGAGCCATCATTGGAGGCTTTCACAGCTTCACTCTCCCACTGTGCGAGTAAAGAAGTTGGCGCAACAACTAGGGTAGTATATGGTGCCGGTACTACGCCGGACGTGGGCAGTCTAGTCAAATTGCTAGAGTTTTGGCTTGGGGGAACATTCCTATGGGAATGGACCAAGCTCAGCATCTCAATCGTCTTTCCCAAGCCCATCTCATCAGCTAGGATGCCACCTAGACAATGTTGTTCTTGAGCGGGAAAATCAAGACTCAATTCTCCAGAGTAGGGATTAACGTAAAAGTGATCTATTCCTTCAATAGTCGGCATTTCTTGGTCATCGACATCTTTCAAGGGCCACTTATACTCCTCCCAAAGCGGATGCATCGAATCCTCTCTACCGGATTTCTTATCCATTTCCTTTGAAAGCATCCAATGCAGTGCCTGCTTCTGGTATTTTCGGAGATCCAAGGCAAATGACGGCGGGGGCTGAGCTTCAGGCATGTTAAAATCGAAGGACTGTGCCTTCTTATAGAGTGCATCAAGTTGATCTTCCTCGAGCTCTGCGGGCTCCTCTACTTCAGAGTCATTGTTTCCGGATTTGGTCACTTTTTTGGCTTCTTGATCTGCCATTTCCGCCGCGCGAAGCAATCCTTCCTTTTTCTGCTTTTTGGTCGCGTCGTCCTGCGATGTAGCTTGGAGACCAATCTCGTCGAACAGATTCACAAGAGCGACCTGGCGAAGACGCAGCTGTTTCTCCTCGGTGTTTTCTTCCTGCTCAAAAATTGTTGTCGCCCTGTTGTCATCCAATGATTGATGTAGTATCTCTGGTTGGAACGCTTCTATTCGCATGTAACACCGGAGCTGCAGATAAACGGTGTCGTTCACTCTAAGTCGATCCGGAGCGAAAACACAAGTGCCTCGAAACTCACAGATCTTCTGATCAATCAAGGTGGACACCCATTCGGCTGTTTCCCTGGGAAGTCTTCCAACCTCTTGGCCGGCGATGTTCGTGAAGCGTGTGAGAACATCCCCTTTCTGGTTGACCCTTAGTTTTCCGGTACGACCACGAGTCGAGAGAGGCTGGGATCTTGCACGCTCAATTCTAACTTCGTCACCGTGTTGGATAAAACCTAGCCCACTTCTAGTGGCCCACGCTCCTACACCGAATGCTCCGACATATCTTAGCGGAGGTTGGGATTTCAAACTCCGTCTCGGAACCGCTGGCTCGGCAACTTCCATGTCATTCTGCACTGGAGCTGTATCGTTCGCTATCGACACATTCGATGAGACTGGCTGTGCCGGGATTGGTTCACGGGGTAATAGTGTCGTTTGACTTGACCCCGCATTTCCAGATGTTTTCCATGATCCATCAAAGTATATATTTATTGCTCTCTCGAGGTCACCACCGGACATTTTTCGAATTTTTTGTAACGTTTCCTGGGGTACCTCCTCACCCACGATGCTGATGAAAGCCGCCGCATCGAACCCGTCTATACCTTTTTGATCTGGTGACTTGGGGGTTTGCTGGGATGTACGAAAGGATATCGCTTGCTGTGCTGGTCCACCATTCCCAGGCATGTGGACTCGCGGCGCTAGGCGAAAAGTATGAAAGCCGTTGAACCCATTATCCAGCTCCGTGCGCGAAGGTGATGGTGCCGACGCGTCTAGGCTCAATGCCGGGGCCCCAGGTTCGACAGCGGATTGAGGCGTATCGGGTGAATCATCAACGAAGAAGCGTCTTTTCTTAAAAGGTCGATCATTAGCAGCGTCGAAGTCCATCATGTACCGAGTATATATGTGGTTAAGTAAGGTGAAGGGGGAGTATGAGAAAATTAAACATGGAGTCGATTGAATTATGCTGGCGATCGTGTCTCGGGAGACGCGCCGACGCGCGAAAAGTCCGCTAATTAATATTCGGGCCGACGTCATTTGAGAATTCCAGTGGAGAAAAAAAGTATCTCCCAACACCAACGCCAACATCAGTATATTGTATATTGAGCACTCAAACTCCCGTCTTTCCTTGCGGGTCTCAAGTTTCGGCTCAGATGCATTGTAATTAATACGATTTTATTTTTTTATTTTTTATTTTTTTTTGCTACGTTCACCGGCCTTGCGATTCTGCGCAATCCATCCGACAGAAAACCAGATATCACCTATACCTTCAAAACAGTGGCAAAGATATGTCCTTATTTAAGGACGCAATGCGGCCATGCCGCTCGAGCCGCCAAATGCGCAGTCTCTATATCGTCCCCAAAACGTCATTTCATCAAGCGCGCGAGCTCAACACAACTCCTCCCATAGCCGGAGCAGCGGAAGAGGAAGTCCAAGCCGCACATAGATACTGCCTTAATCTTCTCGAGTACGCAATCGCTCACACCAGTTATACGGAAATAGTCGGTGCGATGCTAACCATATTCGCCATGCAGAAAATATGACCGTCCCTCCTACACTCTAAGCACCTTCATTCCCCGCCAAACACAACCGGCATATATCGCCCTCCGCGCACTCAATTCCACCCTCTCCCTCATCCCCGACACGACCTCCTCGCACACAATCGGCCTAATGCGCCTACAATTCTGGCGCGAAGCCATCACAAAGACCCTCGCAGGCACACCACCGAAAGAACCTATCGCTATCCTCCTCGCCTCAGCAATCGATGACTTGCACCACCGAAGCGGCGGAAAAGCAAAATTGAGCAAGAACTGGTTGAATCGCATGGTTAATGCGCGGGAGCAAACGCTTACGAATGACCCGTATCCTAATCTCGAAGCAATGGAAAGTTATGCGGAGAATACGTATAGTACATTGCTTTATTTAACGCTGTCGACTATGCCGATGACTAGTGTTACGGCGGACCATGTTGCGAGCCATATTGGGAAGGCTGCAGGGATAGCGGCTGTATTGCGGGGATTGCCGATTGTAGCGTTCCCGCAACAGGTGCAGCAGGCGCAGGGAGCTGGGGCCGGGGCTGTCCAGGGAGGGTCCAGGCAGGGTGCTGTGATGCTGCCGTTGGATGTTATGGCGCAGGCAGGAGTGAAAGAGGAAGAGGTATTCAGGCGGGGAGCGGAGGCAGAGGGCTTACGTGATGCGGTATTTACAGTTGCGACGAGGGCGAGTGATCATTTGATTACAGTGCAGCAGATGCTGAGCAATCTGCGGGCTGGGAGTGACGTCGGCCATGATTTTGAGCATGAAGGGGAGGAGGATCATCAGTATGCTGTTGGAGATGGTTCACAGCATGAATCGCCGCTCGACGAGGTAAACCGGGCCTTTGGAGTCTTCATGCCTGCTGTTGCAACGCGACTCTGGCTGGACAAGCTTGAGAGCGTGGACTTTGATATCTTTAAACCCGAGCTTCTTCGGTCTGATTGGAAGCTTCCGTGGAAGGCTTACATGGCATTTCGACGAAAGGCTTTCTAACATATCTCTATTATAGAATGTACAATATAGAACTGAATATACAATGTAAAGTCACCGCTCATGAATTAACAGTAATTGCCATCGGACATGGTTTTGTTGCTGAGAACCAATCCCGATAAACACGCAAGGTCAATCCCGCTTGGACACTTTTTGCCTTCTCTGTCGTCTCGAGCTGGTAATGAGGCGTCTTTGCGCCAGTAATACAGCATACCGCTGGATTTTATCGCGCCTGGCAGGATGGGTTAGCACGGTCACGAAAAAGTAGAGGGGGAGCCTCACATCAAGATAAGCGTGGTTGCAAACACGAAAGGCGGTGCAATTATCCAGAAATATCTAATCAATCAGATCAGCTTAGGTTTGCATGGCCATTCTATTCTTATACTTACGAATCGCTATGGTCGGTGACTCCGGAGAATCTGTCAAAGTTCATACCAAAATAACCCTGTTGAGAGTAAGCATGAGATATTTATACTTGCTGGGTAAAAAAAGACCAACCGTTAAGAAAGTAAGAGGAAGATACAAGCACGTCACGAGTGTTAGCTGCTTCATACTCTCATTCTGGTACGCACCTAATTTATGTTAATAGAAAGTCAAGGACTAATCGATGGGGCACTCACCAATTGTGTTGAAGATCAGATCAATCATGTTATCTGCAGCTCTTCGCATTTGGTCGTATCCCTCAACGATGGTAATACAGTGGTCTAGTGCGTCGCCCAAGTATGTATGGCACATGGGACTTATTGACACACTCGTGCCACCTATACTCATAAGATTTGGAGTACTGATTCCGATGTGTCCCGGAGTGGAGGAAGGTGTTGCAAACCCTGGAGGACGGAGTGTTGCAAGGCCAGGCGTGCTGATTGGTTCGGAACGATGGTCTCGAAGAGCATTAATAATGGTCGCTATCGGTTGCATAACGCTGCGAAGGATTGCGATTTCGGAGGTTAGGATATAAAGACTCTTAGATTGGTCAACATCTGGGTCCGTCAAGACGTCGAGCTCAAGATCACCGATTGCGTCTTGGTAGGCTGTGGTCACCGGTATCGCCAGGTCGATAATGGCATCCAATATGGCCTGCACGAGCATACTAGCATCGCATGACTGGCGTAAAATCGTCTCTGGTTGGGTAAGACGCCTCGCAATAGGCGCCTCAATCTCCTCTGCACTTGCTTCAAAAAATGAAATGACGGTATTATCAGCGTTGAGAAAGATTGAAACTTGTTCAAGTGTCACACCCAGGCCCTTTGGCGCTAGCACAGCATGGCGCTCCATGAAAGCAATCCGATCTTCATTCGGACCACCTCGGTATCGCTGAATACTGCGCGCAGGGCCTGGAACATCAGTGAGATCACCAAATCTGGGGTTCTTCGAGGATCCATTCATAGCAGACCGAGAGCCAGCTCCATCGGTGTTCCTATTTGATGCTTCATGTTTTCGCGATTTTGGCCAGAAGATATCTTTCAGGGCAGCTAGAATAACACGTCGCCGAGTGGGTTTCTTCACAGATACCGATCTGCTACTACTCATCCCGGAATCTCTTCGACCTGGCCTGAAAGGCTCATTATCATCTAGGTCCTCCTCTTCTGAGTCGCTCGAGTCTTGTCGACGGGTGATCAACTTTTGTAACGTAAGGACAATATACGCATGATCAGAATACCAATCCACCTTGGTGCGATTAGTTTCGTTGATCAAGTCTTCCAGCGCAAGCCTATGCAATCCTTTTTGGTTACCCAGGACCCTAATAACATCCCAGCTCAGACCATTGACGTTGATCCACCTGCACTGCACCCAGGGCTCCCGCTCTCGGGCCATAAATTGCTCTATTGTGTCGTTATCGAGTGCATATTGGCGCATTTCATTCTGAGAGAAGTCCACTACAGTGATATCGCACCGACGATGTAAGCTCGTTGATATTGAGGTCATCCATTCTGCGTTATAAGCCGGGAGAGGTCTGGTAGGATCAATACCAGGTTCGGTCCCCGGCTGCCAGCTTGGGTCGTGCGCAACAGTGTCCGGACGGTATGAACGGGCAGTATTTGCGCGTCGCGCACGGTGCCTGACCGTCTCCTGAGAGCTCGGCCTTGCAGGAATAGTCCGTGTCTCTGGTGACGTGGTTTCCCAGCTGGTTGGGAAAGGCTGTTCCTGCGGTGAACGTGGATGGGCTTCAATATCAGGCACTGATCCAGACCGTGGGGACGGCGTGCTCGCCAATGCGGCATGGTCAAGGGAATGGACGCTCATATTGCCCAGTATACAATAGCCCTATCAGAGCCAATGAACAGAAAATTGTATTTCAAGAACATCGAGTGAAACTTGATGTGCATGTGCGCTTTCCTGTTGTTGTCGCGGCCTCGTTATCTCCCATTCGGATCCTTCGTCGCCGGAGATGACGTTTCAGGAGAGGAACAGTCACATAGGGGTAACACCAAACGATGGAGAGCCCAGCAATGAAAGAAGCCTAGGCAGTAGTAATGGAGACAACCAAGGCGAGATCCCAAAAGAACGTCCAGAACATACCACGTTCCATTTCAAGGTTGATGTTTCGGCTCAGGCCTTGATGTCACAGCTGGACCCTGGTTGACGTCTTGGCGTTCTTACCCGATTTGGGACTTATACATATCCCGTCGTCCCTGGCCCAATTACTTTACCCATCCAAGTTCCGAGCGGATGTCTTTTACTTCACTGATATAAAGTTATAGGCAATCTGATTTCTTGGGCCATTGTACATAAGGTGTATTTCTCCTTTGATGTAATGAAGCTCTAAACCACGGTCTAGCTTCCTCGTGGGCAACGCCTCCGGGCCATTGCAGGCCTGTCGCATGAATATCTGCAAGCATATCACGACCGTGACGCAATAATATACAATATATCTCGGCGGGGGTGATGGTGGCGCTCCATATAACAGCGGAGTTTGCCATGGCACCATACCCCTCAGGCTCAAACGGGGATGTACTAAGGGAAATATCCCAAAAGAGGCAATTTTCTATGGCGTTACACGATGCCGATTTGATATGTGGGGTTGTACCTCATGTACCAAGGTACGAAGTCGATAGTAAAATGGTTTCCGGATATTCAAAATGGATACTCAAGGTGTATCCCTGTGCTGCGTCCGCTTTTTGGTAACAAGCTTGATTTGTAAGGGTACAAGATTTCTCTTGTTTCCGGGCGCATCTGCTCTCGCGAGAGGTTTTCGACACACGGGGCATGTGCCTCGCGGGGTTTTTCCTGTGTGGTCTGCTCGCTGCTCCTCACTAAACTTCAGTGTCTCGATGATGCACTTATGGCAGAATAAATGACCTTATTGGAGTCAGCAAATGCTTACAGCTTCACAGTAAAGGAACCTACCACAGACTGTAGTCGTAGCATCCACAGGAGTGTCTATGCACACAGGACACTTGTACCCAGTGAATCGCGAACGCGCATTTGCGATATCATCTGTGTGCTGGGCGGCGACTGCATCTTCTCGTTGTCTCGCCAGTACCTTGGCAATAGCTGAATTTCCATCGACATCGGTAAGATCAATAGACTCAATAGGTTGTTCATTTTCAGGTTGAGATGTTGTTGAGGAAACACTCTGATTCGTAAGTCGGCGTCGTTTACGAGATCCTGAAGGGCCCGCTTGAGTAGAAGGTCGTCGAGAACGAGGAGGTGATGAGGATGGTATCTCCACCGCTGAGATGCGGCGTCTCTGAGAGGAAGAAGCTTGGTTATCCATAGTTGTATGGAGAAAATCGGAGGCTATTCTCGTTCAGATCCTGGCTGGAGAATAAATCTCCCCACAGCGATGGATGTCGATTGAAATAGCGAAACAAGTGTCTAAAGAGTTGCATAAAGACGGAGTGTCCGCCACTTCATTGTTTGACAATCCCGGATTCTGCCCAGCTTATCACCTGATTGATAAGGCGCCGACGATATAGGCAAGCGGTGTGCTTATCCGGAATATTATCCTTCCGTACCAAACTGCCGGGACGGGACTCTTGTTCCACGATAGGAAAGAGCTTTGGTGCTCACTTCCCTCCTTGTCTCATGTTACCTCAATCACCAACGCTCAACCCGACGAAATTTCACTTGGTTTATCATGGAGCTCATACGATTGTCTTCTTTTCAATCGTAATATGCTTAGGAGTCACTGCTCACCCTGTTCGAGGGGCCTGACTCGTCTTTCCGCTCAGAGACTTCGCGTTCGTCCCCTTGTGCAGTCGCATGCTTCGCCACTATCAACAAGACACCATAGTTCGCAAGATGGCAAAAGCGACACTCAGCGGACACCCCTAACAGGTAGGTGACAATTGTGAACATGCGACGGGCTCTTTGACGCTAACTTTTTTAGTCCCTGCTGCGGCAAGGTTCAACGAGATCGGTGTCCAACAACTGAGCGACCATGTCTACTCGCAGATATTCTTCAATAAGTCGAATCCGCCTGATCCGAATCTAGTCACCCTATCAAAAGACCATCTTGCGCGCCATGATCTACTTGGGAAGGCGCAAGAGCATGCGGATCCGGTCGCCTTTGACCTGCCCGCTCTCCAGGGGCAAACTTTGGATGAGCATTTCTTCAAGCTAGGAATGGACTCATCAGAACCATATCTCACCTACGCCAAGCAATATGGGGTAGTAAATTCACCGGAACTACCTCGAAAATGGATCAAGCGCAGTGGGTGGACTAAATATCACAAGGATGGCACGTGGGAGGCTGTTGAGGCACCGAACGAGTCAATGCTCACTTTTGACACTGAAGTGATGTACAAAGAACACCCATTCGCTGTAATGGCATGTGCTGTTAGCCCTTCGGCTTGGTATGCTTGGATATCCCCCTGGTTATTGGGGGAGTCGGAGAACGAAATCCAGCTTGTTCCCTTGGGCGATCCAACCCAACCTCGTATCATTGTCGGACACAATATCGGCTACGATCGTGCGCGCGTATTCGAGGAGTATGATTTGAAACAGACTCAGAATTTTTTCCTTGACACAATGTCTCTCCATGTCGCTGTCAACGGAATGTGCTCTCAGCAACGGCCTACGTGGATGCGCCATAAGAAGAATAAAGATCTAAGAGAAAAAATTGCAAATGACAACGACTCTGTTGAGCTTGCAGCGCTAATTGAAAATAAAATGTTGCGGGAAGAAGAAGAAGAACTCTGGGTTGGGAGAAGTTCGGTCAATTCACTTCGAGATGTGGCTAAATTCCACTGCGACGTTACGATCGACAAGTCCCAGAGGGACTACTTCGGGGAGCTTGACAAACCCCAGATATTGAAAAAATTGGATGAGCTACTTGATTACTGCGCTGCTGATGTTGCTATCACACATCGCGTATACAAGAGGGTTTTCCCCAATTTCCTTGAGGTTTGCCCACATCCAGTCAGCTTTGGTGCTCTTAGGCATCTCTCCTCCGTCATTCTCCCGGTAAATCAGAGCTGGAAAGAATATCTCGACAATGCTGAATCGACGTATCATCAGAGGCTGGGCGATGTTCAACGCCGGCTTGTCGAACTATGCGATGAGGCGCTGAGTGTCAAGGATGATCCCGAAAAATATAATAATGACCCCTGGTTACGACAGCTGGACTGGTCCGGCCAGGAGATCAAAATGGTCAAAGGCAAGAAGAAAGGAGATCCTCCCCGGCCAGCTGCCAGACAAAAGAAGCCCGGCATGCCGCAATGGTATAAAGACCTGTTTACATCAAACACATCAGACATCAACCTGACGGTAAGGACGCGGATCGCGCCGATACTTCTCAAGCTCTCGTGGGATACCCATCCGTTGATTTGGTCTGACAAGCACGGTTGGGCATTTAAAGTCCCTCGCGAAAAGGCTCACCAGTACGAGAATCAGCCTGTGGTTGCATGCGATATGTCCGATGAAAAAAACGCAGAGCTGCAAAATGATAGAAGGCACATCTACTTCAAACTTCCTCACAAAGATGGACCGCAAGCGCGCTGTGTCAGTCCGCTTGCCAAAGGTTACCTGCAATTTTTTGAGCGCAGCACGCTATCGTCTCAGTACGCCCTTGCCAAAGAGGCGTTGGAAATGAATGCGTCTTGTTCTTATTGGATCAGCGCTCGTGACCGAATCATGGGTCAGATAGTTGTCTATGAGAATGACGTACGGTCTCTTACTCCGAAGAAAGAAGATGAGAAAGTAGGATTCATCCTGCCTCAGATTATTCCAATGGGAACTATCACTCGAAGGGCAGTTGAAAATACGTGGCTTACAGCCAGTAATGCCAAGGCAAATCGTGTTGGCTCTGAGTTAAAGGCGATGATCAAGGCTCCGCCGGGTTACGCCTTTGTTGGTGCCGACGTCGACTCTCAAGAGCTATGGATTGCAAGTCTAATCGGCGATGCTCAATTCCAACTTCATGGTGGAAATGCAATTGGATTCATGACCCTAGAAGGGTCCAAGGCTGCTGGAACTGATATGCATTCGCGAACTGCTAAAATTTTGGGCATTTCTCGCAACGATGCGAAGGTATTCAATTATGGCCGTATTTATGGAGCCGGTGTCAAATTTGCAGCTACTTTACTACGCCAGTTCAACCCATCCATGACTGAGAGACAAACTCAGGAGGTTGCAACGAAGCTGTACAAAGAGACGAAGGGTGCCAAAACCACTCGCCGCCTTTTGAGCGACAACCCCTTCTGGCGGGGCGGCACAGAGTCCTTCGTCTTCAACAAGTTAGAAGAGTTTGCCGATCAAGAACGGCCACGAACTCCAGTTCTAGGTGCTGGTATCACTGAAGCACTAATGCGGCGCTTTATCAATAGAGGTAGCTTCATGACCTCGCGTATCAACTGGGCAATCCAATCATCTGGTGTGGATTACCTTCACCTGCTGATTATTTCCATGGATTATCTCATTCGACGCTTCAATATCCAGGCCCGTTTGGCCATCACTGTCCATGACGAAATCAGATATCTTGTCAAAGAAGAAGACAAATATCGCGCTGCTTTGGCTTTACAGGTTGCAAATGTGTGGACGCGCGCCATGTTCTCGCAGCAGGTTGGTATCAATGATCTACCACAGTCCTGTGCCTACTTCTCTCAAATTGACATCGACCACGTGTTGCGCAAAGAGGTCGACATGGACTGCGTAACCCCATCTTATCCACACAAAATTCCCCACGGCGAAAGTCTTGATATTCTTCAACTCCTCAACAAAAACGACCAAGCCCGCCTTGACCCGTCAATAACCCCAGTTTTGCCACCATCGCCAGAAAGGTTTAGTTACACGCCTCGAGAAACCGTAATGTCTGCACTTGAAACCTCCAATAACCCGGCTCTTATAAAAGCTCAAATCACGAAGGATGATAAGGAACTTCGAGAGATTATAAAAGAGGTTACTCAGGCAAATGCTCCGACCAAACAAACAACGACGCGGTCAAATACCCGCACCAAATCAACCAGTGGTTCTACAGCTGCAGCCGAACCCCAAAAAGCAATCCTCATGGATATCGGTTCGGGCCTTTATGGTGGTGACTTCCGAGACTTCCCGCAGGGGAGCAGGCCTCCCCAGGTCAATTTCGGCCGTCAGACTTGGAAACCACGCCCGACGGCGAGAGCATAATTATCTTCGATTTCTTTCCCTTAACTTACCTTTTCATTTCCTATGTATATGTCCTTTTTTGCATGGTCTCCCAAGACCTGGCATTGCACTTTTTATATCCTCGATTATACTTCGCAGATGTATTATATGACTTACGATGCATGGGGACGGCGTCTGTGGCCTGTGGTGTGGAATCAAACTACAAAGCTATGTCTTGGAGTCTGTATTGATATGGTGATCATAATGTGAGATGTAAATAATAAATCTGATCTACTCTATCTACCAGTCTTGTGTCTTGCTCTGTCTAATAAAAATTACCCCAACCCACAAATGCTCGTTATGTCCAACACGATTCATGAAACAGGTCTCTAAACACCACTTTTCCTCCCTGTATCCAAGGTATTCCTCCTACTGGCCGCGCCCCTCAACATCCCATCCCCTTTCTTTCCCAATACAACCTCCAACGCCTGAATCAGGCCTGTGGAATCATATCTCATTCCAGTAGGGATCTCAATTACAGTCTCGCCTTGAGACGAGACAATCTTCCGCCCATAAAGACGAAGGGTCTCAATACCCAGCTCAGAAAGCCGGTCTCTGTCGACGTGCGGTGTCCCTGGCCCTTCGAGATGGAGGACGTGCGTAACATACGAGGTGTAAGGAAGGGAAAGTCCTCCATCATCCAAAGTTAAGGATGGGAAAGCCTCGATATCTGAAGCGGATGTAGATGCCGGCGTGGGTTCGAGCTTCGTACGTCCGCGACTCTCCTCGCCCGCGCGAGTGATTGCTTCGATGAAATCCATCGCCGAAAAAGGGTCTGAAGGCGGACCGGTCTCTCTATCTAGAGAGCCGTTTAGGATGAGGATCTTGTGACGCGCCGGGCTGGAAACGATGGCTTGCCCGACGCCTTGGAGGACTAAGCTAGGGATGATAGAAGTGTAGAGGGAGCCGATGCTGTATATAATCGCTTGCGAATCGCGCAGCGACTCGAGAACGCGCGGGTTGGCACGGGGTCTAATTTCCTGGCCGTAGGGGTTTATATACCAAACTCTAGTGATGCGGGCGGGTAGGTCTTCGTGTTCGGACTTCGAAAAGTTGATGCTCTTCTTGCGGAGGTGTGGGAGGAATCCTGGGGGTTGGTCGTCCTCGTAGACGGCTGTGTCAAGGACGTCGGATGGTTCAGTATAGTCAATGCCCTGGTCGATGGACGTACTAGTTCCACCGCCCCGCAGAGCAGGGTTTGGACGTGATGATGCCGACCGAGGTGGAAAGCTAGGGTGAGAAATGCTGTTTTGGCCTACGATGATGGTTCCGTTGGCCAGCGAGGCGGAGATGTGGTGGGAGAAGTTCGAATTAATTGCAGGGATCACGCGAATAATATCTGAAGAAACATCACAGATGTTGCTTAGTAGATATATAGCGCTTTCAAAACTCCCGCTGAAAAGCCGTGCGCCTGTGAGGAACAAGTTGCCAACACTTGCAGAGGAAAAGTCGAAGGTTGATGATGGGGGTCGAGCACGCTTGAGGATCTCCAGGTTAAGGAGGTTGAAGAACGATCTGATGAGCTCCTTCTTTGCTGGAGTGATCGATCTCCATAGTGCTGATGTACCATCCACGATAGCGAGCCACTCACTATGGGCGGAATCGTCCGCTGGCAGTCTATGATTGAATAATGTCTTGATTGCAGCTCGCTCCGAATCGGGAGGCGAGGGTGGAATCAGACGAACTAGTCTACCTGTGCAAGCATTATTAGTGAAACAAGCAAAGCTGTGAAGGACAATCGTGTATCCAAGATACTCACTCCTTACATCACCAATACCAGGCCCGCCGAATATTCGGATCAGCTCCGAGGATGAGCCTCCATTGTCACTGATCGGGATGATATAACTTAGGGAACAATCCTTGCTTTGCCGAACAGAATCGAAAACGTCCACAAGGCTATTGGCAGCACTCCCTCCAGAGAAGACCACGAGACCCCTGTTTGGGGCAGAGGGCGTGCTCGACATGGTAGTTTTGGCTAGCCAGTAACGTGGCTAATTGCAGCTGGTGTGTTAAAGTGTAATCGAACGACTGGAATAATGAATCCAAGCTGAACAAAACAGAGCCAAAATGGATAGAGATCTTGATGCCGTCAGGGTGATATATATCTTTCCCACACAAGATGGAAACCAGGGATACCTGTTCAAAAAGACCACGAAGTCAAAATCTGGCCCCACATCCACGGCCCAGAAGATGTTCTATAGTCTTTGAATAATAAAACAGAAGGTGTGGATAGAATCCAGGTTAAAGATGGAAATAGATGGAATGTCAAGCCGTCAGGCTGGGTGATTTACCGAGTTTGGAGGTAGATAAAGTGAGGAGCGGATGACAAAAGAGGCAAAAACGGCAGCTGGTCACGCCCGCCGAGGAAGGCCACGCTATGCCTCCGATTTAGAGAACTAAACGGGCTATTTGTATATTCAGGCCGCTAATCGGTTCAAACCTAGGCATTCATGCAAAGTATTTATAAGTGTGCTTCTATCTATCCCTCCCAGCTCATCATCCATCGTAGACACCTAACGCTCATGCATATGCAGCCCAGCCTAAATCACATTTTCGATTAGTCCATGGCACAACCAAGAAACAGGATGTAGATAACATACCGCAGTACAGCACAGCGAGGTTCTTGTCGTCCGTCGCTTGCTGGATCAGTTCATTCACAGTGGCCGTAACGCTTAGGGTCTTGCTCAGTTTCTTCGCAACAACAGTCAAAGCCCTATCAGCCTCACTTGGCTCATTCGTGGGTCGTTGATCGACTGTCGAGCCCGGTAGGACTGGAGGGCCATCTCCCGGTTCCTGCTCCTGTATCTTTTTCATCCGTAATGGCGATACTGTCCAGCTGTATAACGGATCGTACCGGAGCACGTCAAGGATCGTCATGATGCTGTAAGATTCCTGTCGAAGCGCTTCCAGGGTAAATTCACAGCAACGCCGGAAGACCCCTTCGGTCTTAGCAATCCCCATTCCGTCAACCAGATCGCGCGTTAGGCGGAACGGAACAACTTCTGGGACAGGTAGAACGCGCCCCTGCTCGAAGGCGACACCTAAATCGATATGTACGACTTCGCCAGTCCCCTCATCGAGTAAGATATTATGCCCGTGACGATCCCCAAGTCCAAGAACGTGGCCCAACATTGATATCGCTGCCGTGCTCTGGGTGTACGAGAGTCTCTTTCCAAACCAGTCGTCTGGGTTGTTGAACTTTTCCATGAAGAAGTACCGCAGAACAGGATGGAAGTGGTCGGTCACATTCCGGTAGGTTCGAACACGCTGCTCGAAGGATCGTGTCTGCACATCGGCAATATGCTTGCGGCAGGCGTTGGGTTTCATATCTTTCGGGTAGTATCTTTGATGTGCGGGCATCAAATATTCGTTAAGCGGTATTGTATGGGGGACAAATTCGATGATACCCGCGTTTGAGGTCAGAGGAAGTACTTTATAGGCCCTGATGCCCAGATTCCGCTGTCGGGTAGCCTGGTGGTCTTTGAGAAGGCTACTGACTTGCTCAAAGACTTGCTCCATGATAGCGTCCTGCCGCAAATCATCATTGCCCCCCTTGAACTGTGATACGGTTAGCAGAAATAATAGAAGCAGATCAAACATGATTCTTACAAGTTGCTTATACCGCACACCATTACTGGCCACTGCAGTGACAATTTTAGGCGCGCTTACACCAGACGCAATAGTAAACTCGGGGTTATACCGAATAAGCTTAGGGACATCATTATAGTCGCAGTCGATGCGGATCTCGATCTTCATGGTTGGGGGTGGTAGCCGTTGGGTTACGGCATCTTGTTCAAGACGTACGCCGGTCTGCAATTTTTTGAGCTGAACCTTTGCACCACTTTTAGTCTTGTCGTCCAACCGTTCGACGGCAAATCGCACATAGTTGATATTTGCATTGTGAACCGCCACCCACAACGGCCCTATCTTCCTATCACTCCTAAGGATGTCAGCCAAATGTGTGGCGGCTCGATTGCGTGACAATGCCGATTCATCTTTCCCGCCCTTGGATTTGCTGCTTGAAAAGATTTGGTACATTCCGTGGAATGGATGCTCAGAGCAAATCCGGAAAATCACGGCAGAGAGCAGACCCTGGAAATCATCGGATATGTCCAGGAGACGCGACGTTAGTTGGTTCATTAGAGGGGCAAACTTTCTACTAGGGACATCTGCAAGATATTTTGAGACTGCCCTGTTGGCAATGTCGCTGTACGACTGGTCAAGCCACAACGCGCAGAAGCGGAGAACGTCGTTATTGTATGCTTCGCTTTCCTTTAAGCAAATAAGATAGTTCTCAAGGCATTGCTGAAGGAAGGCTTCTCGACTGCGCTTGAGACGCTGGTACTCGCGGTCATCGAGATCGAACCATTGCTTTGTTTTTGCCCTATGAAACTTAAGGTTGTCTCGTTCTTTGCCTTCTGCAGTTCTAAGCATTGCATCAAGGGCGAGGACTTCCTTTTCCTTGCGATTGCGGAGTTGTTCAACACGCGAAAAGTCTTCCAATCCATCAGAGTTCTGCAATTGCTGGTCACAAAACATGGCAAACCCATGGTAGACTCGTCCGGCGTCTTCGGCCTCTGATCGGCCCTTCAGTTCCTTGACCGCAGGTGCTAGATAATTCTGAATAATCGCCTCTGGCTTCTCCAAGCGAGCTTCCGCGATGTGGTGACCTAGAGTAACAAGAAGTTCTGCCCGGCTCATAGGAATTGCTTGTTTGTGGATGTCATTCCTATCCCTGAGCTGTTGAAGAATTTGGATTGACGGCGCCATTTCCCCTTGATCCCATAGCACATTGGCTAGGTCGAACTTTGCCACGCCTTCGACATTCAGTCCTAATGAAGTGCTTTGATCTGAGAGTTTTGACAGGTATACAGCGGACTTGAGCGAAGCCTGCGCGATTCCATGATTTCTAGCGATATGTAGGGACTGACGGATGACTTTCACCTCGAGCAGCTGCGCATCATGATCACCCAAGTTGAACGCGGATTTGAGATAATCATTCTGCTTTATAGATGAGAACAGCGTCTCGTGTGAGTTCAGGATTTCGCCAACTTCGTGGACGCTAGGTACTTATTAGTGCTGAATTATTATTAGCAGGAAGCTCACATACTCAGTAGTTTTCAACCAGGATGTCCTTTCTGAAACCTTCTGCCATGCCTGGCTGACTTCATCCGCTGTTTTTGAATTTAGAACCTCCTCAATTTCAGTCAGGATGCCGAGGACCCTCATCGCTGTTCGCAAGGAAATCGCTGATCGACTATCGCTATCTATCAAAGCCAAACTGGTTGTCAAGCTTTCGTCAATAGATGCACGCATGTCAGTCAACGTTCCATATGTATTCAAGTTCTGAAAAGCTCTGAAGATGGTCGCCGAAGGGGATGAATTTAGCGGGGAAACAGGTATGTCCCATTGCCGCAGATTTGTGGCAGCCTTAAGCATGCTGCTAAACGGAACCGCAGCATCACCTGAGTTTCCAAGGGCACCAAGCATAGAATTAGCGATTCCCTGAAGATTGGTCGAATTTAGTGCCTTGAGAACACCATATGTATTCCCAGAACCAGTCATCTGCACCTGGCTGTCGTACTGCGCGCTTTGGAACAGGAGGTTTTTGAATCCCGAACTCTCGTGCTCGAGCGTTTCCATGACAGAATCCAGAGATGAGGTCTGCTGGATTCCGTAGAAGAAGTCTGGATCATCGATGTTCTTGAAAATGTCGTGCAGAAGTGTTGCTGGTGGCTCGTATTTAGCAACAGAAGACCGGCGCGAGCCAGACACAGAACGCGATGCATGAATCTCAAGGAACATGAGGGCTGTTTTAGGCATTCTGCATCTACTGGCAGCCGAGGAAGCTACTGCGTAGTCGATATCCAGCCAAGCTTCTTGTTCGACTATCGTCGTATGCTCGCCTGGTCGGGGTTGATTGCGCAGGTAAAGGATGCAGTTGATGATAAGTCGTAAATGGGGGACCGTCATATCTTCATGGCTTTGCAAAACCTCTTTGAAGATCTGCGATATACTCTCCCGTATCTCAATCTCTCCTCGAAGCTCCGCCAGCAGAGCATCATGCAGAATGTAGGGGAGTAGCCGGGCTGCCAAATCGGGGACGAGGTATAAAATACTGCTCAATGGCCCAATAACTGGATCATCTGATGCTGTTTTCGAAAGAAGAAGGCCGACATTGCGCGCCCAGAAAGAAGGTGAAAGACTGACATCCCATCCGCGTACACGGTCGCGTTCTTTAGCCTCTAGGGCACTTAAAGATACACCGGGGCACTGGTAAGGACTCCATGTGAGGGCCTTCATGAGTGAAGGAGGAATGTTGGCCGCACAAAGTTCAAAGTCGGGAAAGTTGGCAAGGTTAGTAACAATGAGCTGTAAGGTACGCTCAATGGGCCCTGTTTGGTTACTATTTAGCAGTATGCTGCAAAGAAGTTGGAGAATATTTGCCTTGGAACGGCAGAGGATATCAATATCAGACTGCGGCGAGAGGGGTCGAAAGAATGCAAGGTCCTGCTCTCTTAATAGTGCATCATTTATTTTGCCAGTAGCCGCAAAAGCTTTTCCGATCACTCTCGCAGCCCAAGACCGATATTCAGGACCGGGATTGAAATCTCGGAGAGTTTGGCATACGATGATGGCGTTATCAATGGCATCTTCAACATGTTCAATGGCTGTGAGGTGATACCCAGCCGCCCCGTTGGAGGTAGTACAAAGCAGCGAAATAATATGATCAGATATTGGTTTGTTGAGGAGGCTGCTCTTGGATTCGCGATCCTTTAGCACTTCGAGCAGTAGGTTACTTTCACTCACACTGGTTGAGCTGGGTTCTTGTCCCGCCGTGGCCTGCAAAGAACCAGTGAACCGCTGAAAACGTTCGGAAGAGTAATCGTCCAAGACAGGCGACTCGTAGGAATTGAGATATTCTTCGAACCATCCATAGAACGTTTGGATGTTACCAACAACAATCTGCAATTGATGTCCGTGCTGCGGGTTCATAGGGGGCGATGCCAGGAACCTTTTCAAGGATAGTGACGTAGAAACTGCAATCCCAGCCATTAGACCCGGGTTGTCAGTCAAATATGGCTTCCCGGCCTCCAGCAAATACCAGAATATTGACAGCGCATCCTCGGAGCAAAATATATCCACAAGGAATGGTTGAAGAGCATGGATAATCATTTCGAACGGGTAGTCACTCAGCATGACAGGACCAGCCACGCATACCAAGATCTTGATCTTCCGTATCACAGAGCAAGCATGTAGGGAGCCAAGGGCAGGATGGATTGATTCCAACAGTGTCCGACAGACATATGATGCTAAACTAGGAGACCAGATGGTCTCAAGTTCATAGCCACTACGTTTGCATAGGAACTCAAGTTCGTCGAGAAGGAACCGTGCTCTGAACGACGGTTGTTGGTTTGCCGGCAGCACAGTTCTCGCGTGGCCCTTGTCAGATATATGTTTGAACGTATTAAGCGCCTCTCGGAAACCTTCCCGTCTCGAGAATGCCTTTTCAACCTGCTCGTAAAGGTCCAGGCTCCCAAAAAATGTGGCTATAATTTGCGGGAATTGTGCCTCGATCAACGTCATGAACTGGTTAGCGCCTAGGATCTTCTTTAGTCGATTCTCCACGCCCCTGGGCTGACTTCCCTGCCCTGGAGGGGTACTTATGTCACGGGCTATAGTATATGCCTCTGCCTTGTAGAAAGAGTCTGCCAGGAGCTCAACGAATGGCCGACGCATAAACTTTGATAGTTCTGCAGCATCAGTCTCACTGGCGCGCATCATTATTTGACCAACAATCTCGTCTTGAGCATCACTTAGCATGTCCTCGAGACTAGCATAACCAAAAATGCTAAAGGGCATAGACATTACCGACTGCGTTTCAGTCCAGGTATAGATTATCTGAGATGAGAAAAGTCGAAATATCTCCGTCGCATCGGGAAGCCCCAGCGCTTCCGAGACCTGCTGTAGGCATTTTTCGGCGTACCATAGAGAGTGATGCACTTGAGCCGGAGTCTCAAAAATGTGATAAATGCTCCTTCGAAGTAGTGTGTGCCATTTAGAAGCAAGCTGGGCAAGTATGAACAATCGAACAGCGATGCCTTCTTGCCAATCAGGATCCCGCGGGAGACAATCAAGGACGTCATTGAATATAGCATCATGATCCTTGAGAAGAAATTGCCCAAATAGTTGAGGAATCAGGTTTCCCGCGTTAAACTTAACCAGCACGCCCCCTTCTCCGATAATCCTGAGGAGCGTCGTTCTAGGGGATGGGCTTGACGGGTCACTCAGGTACATGGGGTTCAAGCTCAGGACGTCTCCTAGGAGGTGGGCGAATGCAACCAGAACTGATGGAGATGCCCTTCCTTTCTTTAGAAAAACTTCGGTGAACCAGGTATAAATGTCTGCAGCCGAATCACTGAGATTGTCTTGAATTCCACTGGTCCATGATTTGACAACGCTGTCCATCATGCGAATACAAATCAGGTGTGAATTTTCACAGCGCTCCAACTCATATGATTGGAGACACTTTTCGCCTAGATCTTCAAGTATTCCGAGTAGGGATTCTCTCTCCATTTCAGCACATGACTTATAAACGTAAGGTAGAAATTCATGTGCTGCCAGAAAGTCAATTTGGTCAAGACTGGTCAAATACTCATCCAGAGCTTCATCTGCTAGTTGTTGAGAGGGGTCAACTTTGGCAGATATCCGCTGAAAAAGAGAAAGACGGATGGTCATGTAACGCTGAAAGCTAGCAGTATCATGAAATAGGGGTAGGTCTGTCCGATTCGCAGATATGATGTTTGACACCTCCTCGATTTGGTTCGTTGATGTCAAAAAGGGATCGTCCAAATCCATGTCCCCATCCCCCTCGTTGGCAGCAGATGTCTCTTTATGAGACTGTCTGTAGCCTTCGAGAACTCTGTTCAAAGGAGATACAAGTTCATAGAGAGCCTTGTGAGCACCAGCCGCTGCTTTGGAAAAGTATGAATCCAGAGGAATAAAGGGCGGGAATAATATTAAGGCAGGTAGAATGAATGTAGATTCGTATGAAGTCAGAAATGAGCATATGCTCTCCCATAAACGATGAGTATTTGTGTGTAAGACCTGTAGCCGAGATCCTGACTGCTCCGGTAGGCAAGAACTGTATATAACAACAGTTATGCAGAAGGACGTAAGTATCTGGACAATATCCGATGTGACATGCCGTGATTTGTCTTCGGATAATGCTTGCCAAGAGTGGAGGAAATGCTCAGATTTTGCTTGCAACAGGTCAATGATACCCAAATCATTTGGGTCAAGCTGTGAAAATTCCTGGATAGAAACCGTCTCTTCCGCATCCCACATATCATATACATCTAGTAGTTTGTGTATATCAAAAAGATAGCTCCATATTCTTTTGTTTGTGTGGTAAAAAAACCAACACTTCGCAATGATGCCTGTTGGGCCTTTAAACAAGACCCTAGTTTGGCAAAAGGGCCTGTTTGTACATGCCATGATTAAACTCAGAAGTTCAAGTGGGCGTGCAAATGCAGCAATCTGCGATGTTTGTGTTCTATCCACCGATGTCCCTAATGTATATTGTTAGTGCGTCGCGATTCAGACACAAGAAGGGCGCAACATACCAATGCTCCACGCATCTCTCAACCACGCACAAATTTGGCTAGATGCATTTGAAACAGATCCTGGGTTCATTTGGGTTGTCATTTTAATTACACTTGCCCATAACTCAAGAGATGCATCGGACAGAGTTGACGGCCCATTCAAGTTGACAAATGAAAGCATTGCATCCGTCGTCTCAGCCACGGCGGAGTAGTCCAGCAGGCCAAACTGAAGAATATTGTTCTGGAGATTACAAGCAGCCCTGGACGTGAACTGTGACGTAGATGCACGAGACGTTAAGTCCCATACTTGTTGCCAATGTCGTTTGAGAATCGGCGCATCTGCCTCGGGGCTGGCTGCGACACTATAGCAGAGCGTCGTTAATTTGGTTGCCAGTCATATTGTTTATATGCACCTACCTTGCAATCGCAATCATTGTCCAGGAAGATACGGCGCTATTGTCGTCGTGTATATTTGGGATTAATCGCTCCAGCAAGGAGACTTTTGACTCGATGGTGACATAATTATTGGGGAGAAAAGGAATCAACTGCAGGGCAGGCACTCTTCTAGCGCCAAAAGACGCGGTAGAATCTCGAAAAACATCGTCTATCTTCGACCCGAGCCGTTGCTTTTTACTCGGAGTTTCGCCCTCAGCAAGGGGGGACAACCGTGTAGCCAGCTCTTCAGATATCTCCATCAATCTTGCGATAACCCAGACTACTGTCCAATTATGCTCAGATCTAGCACCCTCGAGTCGCGGCCACAGGTGAAATTTTTCATGCGGTGCTGAACTAATCGAGTCGAACACCACCTCATCCACCTGGAGGATGTCCTTCTCAGGACGCTTGGAATACTCGCTCTGTAAAGTATTCATAAGCCCATCAATTGTATTTTCTAAATCAGCCGCAGGTGCTCTCCGAACTTCATCAGTGAGGATAGCCACAACAAGCATGGCAGTGACGAGCAATTCGTCCCTCAGGCCTATAAGCTTCGTGGCCCAGTGTTGTCGAATGGATGGAACTAGGTCAAGTAATATGTTTCGAGTGAGCTCTGAGTTATCGAATATGATTCTCATCGCCACTGTATTAATGGTAGAAAAGGCTGATTGATGACCACTTCCGGCAAGAGACGAGGACCTTACATATTTTGCCAGCGTAGGAAGTATGCTTTCGGCATTTTCTTGAATAGGCGCGTTTGCGACTCCCGAGAGTATCCTGATACATGTCAGGGCTTCTTCAACTGCCCCAGCAGACCCTTTGGGTTTCTCTCTAAGGGCTAGCGAGGGTGTCATCCTGGACGGTGTCGATCGGCCACCGCTAGCACTAAGGTAGTCATCCAAAATAGATGTGCGAGGGCTCCATGTGCTTCGTTGACTGTCTTCGTCATCCGAAACATCGATGATTCTGAGACAGAAGTGCATGACATTCTCCCATTCTTCCACGCCCAGGTGTTCAACATGTGGGGGGTAATGTAAGATCGTACTCAAGCACTTCGTATAGTCCACACTGAGAAGCTCAAAAAGAGCTGTCCCTGGATTGGCCAAGGCATCGGTGATATGGTCAAGAACAGCTCGAACTGACTTGGTCCGCAAGTTGCGCAACAAAGCATCAACAGCTGTACGGAGAACGGAGACACATGCAGACAGGCGCGAAGAAGCAGCTCCTTTGGAACTTGCTCGGTTATACAATGATTTCTCCGTGGAGATAAGACGGAATAAAGACTCGAAGATCTTGTGACAAGCCTTGTCGCTCATTGATTGCCTGTAAAGTGGACATACGTCAATATACAAGCATTTTAATCAAATGAGATCGATTCATAGGAAGCTCCCATACAGTTTCGAATTCCGCTTATTCTGCTGGAGAATATATTTCAAGTCTAACGGGCGTCAGAACACGGGAACAAAAGCATTCGATAATAAACAAACCGGCTAAGCCATCTGCGCGGTCCTTGATCTTCTCCGACGATAGAAGCGCAATCGCTCCATCGAGAGTAATTTCTCCCTTCATCGTCGGAGCGTCTTGGCTTTAGTTCTGGGCTGGAAAACAGTGGGAGCAGCTCTGTAGCTCATCCGGGAATGCTCAGATGCCCCATCATTCAACAAAAACCTGCGATATATGCACTGCGATGTGAAATACTTCGACTGGCGAAATTTGACCCGTCGCAGGTAACTAAAAATACTATATTCGCACGAAAATCCCCAGTTCTGGGGCTGTTTTGGTGTTGAGCTGACGGATCGTTGGTGGGTCACTAGGTAAAGCTCTCGCCGCCTTTGTAGACCGCCGGAATTTTGTCGCGTTCTCCGACCTTTTTTGTTGCTGGAACAAACAGTCTGATCTTCTTTGCATCGCATCCCCTCCGCCGCGCTTCGAGCACCAACTCGTTCGGTTCTGAGCATGGATAGCGCAGAATCCCTGGTTGGCCTTCGCGGCCTGTACCAGGACCTCTCTGCTCTCTCTGACTCGTCTCTTGTCAACATAGACCGACTCCGCGTCGAGTTGGAGACTCACATCCATGCATTTAGGTCCCTACTTGACAAGCCCGCAAAGAGCAATGCAAGCCGACAAAGTGTTCTATCTGGTATGAATAAACCATACTATACGACCTTCATAATTGAAATGGCGAAGAAGCTGTTGCGCTGACTTGTCCCACACCGAATACAGGGAAAATCACAATCAACGATGTGGAATATTCAGTCAACGAAGGATTCCAACAAGGCGCACTTCAGGTCGCCGACGCACTCGATATCGACGAATTGGTCGCGTCGCTGCTATTTCTCAGGGCCCAGGAAGCTGCTCCATTACTGGATAGGCCTCCTGTGATTGTCGCAATCATACAATTCCACGAACGCCGACACTTCTTGCTAGAATCATTGCGCCTCATCTTCCAAGAATCCTTCGAGGTGGAGCGGGAAGCAACGCAAGAGACGATGCAAGAAATGTTGGCGCATGTTGTCGAGATCAAAGACGGCCAATTACGGAACGCATCACTCTTTACACGCAAATGCCTGAAATCCATGGAGGATATCGAGAGGTGGCTGGCTCTCCTTGGTGAACAAATCCAAAAGGTTTCACTCGTTGGAGAAGCAGAAGATCAGGACATCATGGAAGCTATAGAGCACCAACGCACCACCTTGTTCCAACAACACGAATCGCTGGGTGCAATAATATGCTACCTTTTCAAGGGGCCATACACAAGCTCCGAGGATCTAAGAATACTGCTAAACCACCTCAGGAAGATCGACCGTTTCGATGGCATGCTTATCCACTACGTTCCATCCATAATCTCTTCGTTTGTCCAACACGGCTCTCCCGAGCGATCGGGTAACTATAATGACGCCCGAAGCCTAAACACCACCATTCTCGCCGCTAAAGATGGTCAGAACTGGAGACTCCAAACATTTCACTCGACGGTTATCGCTCTTTGGCTCGCAGTTTACAGTGGATGGGACTATGATGGGCCGTCGTCAGCACCACCAGGTGTTGATCTTGAAAAGGAAGCTGAAGAACGTACAAAAACTTTCATGTCGGCCCTAGACGACGGGGGCCTGGACCTCCTAGTCGCCATTTGCTCAGGTGTGAGTGGTGAGGAATGGAACGACCCAGTCCGCAGTGAATTGGTAACAATGCTGTTGAGAGAAAGTGCGTCTTCGATGAGGGAAAGCGGCTGGGCGACGCCTGAAGCGGACCCATGCTCTTCATATTTGAAAGTCTTGTTAATGGAGAACTTTGAGGCCTTTGCGGAATCATGTGTGGCGAATATGCCAGACGCTGTTCGAAAACTGAAAACCGAGGAGGACTCTCAGAGACTGGATCAAATTACCGCGCTGAGGGATGGATTGACTTCAAATCTCCACCGCAGTCTAGTGGAAGCCCGAACACATCTTGAGTCATTTCTGTTAATCATGGCCTTCGCATTCGAAGGCCGTCCGGACGCAGCGCAGGAGTTCTGGGCTGATCCCGATGGAAATCTATACGGCTTTCTGCAGTGGGCCTCCAAGCGACAGACCGTACCCAGGGTTAGCGCCTTTTGCGAACTACTATGTTCAATCTCTGGAGGAGAAGACAATGCCGCGTCTGCGCATAGGTTCCTCTTGGAAGAAGATAAATTCATGTCCTCAAAATTCAAGCGGTCCACATCCATGAATTGGTCGCAAATGTTCGCAGAACTTCAAATATACGCAACACGAGTCACAGAGAAGCCCACAACGACCCAAACCATTCAACGCGCCAGGAAATTCGAGCCGGCTGATACGAGTGAACCGGAAAGTCCTGTCATGCTCTCATGTTACCTCCGTCTCCTCGGACATCTTTCCAGACAAAGCACCACCGTCCGGGAATGGATGCTACATCACCCATCGTTCAACATTGTTAGCACACTTTTGACCCTCTGCAGTGGGCCATTACCCTCTCACTTACGAGCAACGGTGTTCCAAGCGCTTGCGGGTCTGATGACTGACAGGAGCGCTCTTAGCGGAAATGAAATGTGGCTCTCAATTGATCAATGGATCTCTAGCGGAGCTATGAGTGCCTCCGCTCACAACAAAGTTCCTCTAGTTTCAAATCCGCTTGTCTGGCATGAGCAGCAAGCATTCGAGAAGATTGGCGAAAGTTTCGACCAGGCCAATGCGTTTATCGTTCTTATACTTTCTCTTGTTGCCCCGGCTAACGATTCAGCTGCCTATCACCTCTGGTTGCCCTTCCCCGAATCGCTTGGCTCGTCCTACCGTATGCCGGGTATTGAACCGTACATTGACTTCATCTTGGGTCAAGCACTCTCAAGGAAGGTTCCAGATCTCAACGAGCGCCAATCTCGACTACTCACTCACAACTCTCTGGATTTCGTCTTGACGTGCCTGAAATCCTTCAACGAGCCCCTTGTTACTGCGCTTAGCGGGGCTTCGGCTACACCGGAGCCCAGCCTTAAAACTTCGACACTACTCACATATGTTCGCCTTCATCCGTTCGCGCGCATAGCCGAATGGTTGTATAATGAAGATGTGATAAAGGCCATCTTTGCAACAGCGGACCAAACGGTTGCCGAAATTTCGAAAGCTCCATCGGACTCTATTTTGGTATCATCCTTGGTTAAGAGCATTGAAGTCATGTATATGATCATGGATCTCCAGTCAACATATTTCAACATCGTCCGACCTTTCATAAAATCACAACCTGGAAGCAGACTTAACGTTGCAAACTCTTCCCTCTCCGCGTTCGAGGACTGCGTCTTGAACAATTTACAGATCATCCCTAATTTGTGTCTATATTGCAGCACGGGTCACCAACAGCTTACCGTCACTTCGATGGCTTTATTGGAGAAGCTATCGAGCTCCGAGCGACTGAACAAGCTCTCTTCTCCGGAACTGTCCAGGTGGCGGTCATCGAACAAGATCGTTGAGGTGTTGAGTACAGAAGTTGATGCGGACGCTGTCTCTCGTCCTTTCGTGCTTCAAATGCAACCCGACCCGAGGGAGCTTGATTCTGGTCCGCTAGCTTCAGGCTACATTATACGTCAAAGCCTATTACAACTCCTCAATAGTTGTTTGGACATGATCTCGGATCGGCCTACAGTTGCTCACATGCTGCTTGGTTTCGGCTGTGTGGGCAACCTGCTCGATGTTTCTCCCGACGGTTTGTTTGACAACGGAACGTCCTTACTGCACGCCATTCTAGCTTACGTGCAAAGTTACCCAGGTGAGTTGGACGGTAACATTGTGCCATGGATGTTACACTCGAAACGTACAGCTTTTGAAGTATTGAAGCATCTATGGTCGTCGAAAATTTCTTCGTATTATACGTTAGCGGAGATGCGTGCCAGTGGCTTCCTTGTCAGCTTGTTTGCGAGCCAGCCTCTAGTTGGGCCAACCACGGAATGGGACGGCTTGCCACTTGCGGCCGAGGATTTCTGGGTGTGCGAATCGACAGTCGCGCTTGCGGAATTCTTGTTGTTTAGAAGTTGTCTATTCGACTATGCTGCAACGGAGATTCGCTCTGCGGCAAAACTTGGCTCGCCCACGTTACTAGAGAATATCCTGTCTACGCTGTTCGGAAGCTCCATTTTAGACAATGGAGAAGTCCTCCCAAACCCGACCGTGTTCGACCTTTTCGATTTCGCGGACCTTGATATTCAGTTCCATGCGCTGACACCAGACGTGGAGTTTCTCGCGGGGCTTAACATTGACGTGTGCGCAAAGCCGCAAGCAGACGGCTCTTTTGCATTATACGACATTCCCCAAGTGGAAGCACTTGTACAAGCCAGAAAGGAAGACCGATTAGCCGACAATGAGCTGCGTCCGCAGGATGTTGAATTGTTCGATGCTGAAGGGGAAAGCTTAACTTTGTTCCTGCAAGCAACAAACCAATCCCGAATAATCAACTTCAACCGGCGCATGGCACTCCGCTCCTGGGCTGAGTTACTCACCACCATACTCACTTGCTGCGAGTTTGAGGGTGGACGAAAATTAACGTTCATCCTACATTCCATTCAACTAACACTACCGAAGCTTGAGGGTGCTATTGAGGAGAATCTCCCTGAAGGTCTTGAGCTGGCCCGATTAGCAGAGACGTTGGTTGAACATTTGGAGCCAACGCCAACCAAATCGACACCTCCGAGGCGTAATGGGGATATTGTTGATGAGAAGCTCCACCAACTATTCCAAATCTGTACTCGAGGTATCGTTCTGTCCACTGGGAGTGTCCATCTAAAGGAGACTTTCTACAACATCTGCGCACTCTACATTGCCCGTATCGCCTCCCCCAGTACTGGAAATGACAGCATGAGACAACACTGCCAGCAAGTAGTCAAATCGTCGGGTAGCGCTCTCATCGAGGCTATTTGCGACGATGCCTACACCGGCCAGGAAACGTGCCGAGTTTCGGCCCTTGTACTACTCAATGCTCTGGCCACGCTGGACAGAAAGGCGGATGCCATGTTAGCCGAATCAATAGCCCAGTCGAATTACCTGAGTTTATTCCTCGACAGCATTCGAGTGTTGCCGGTCGAGCTTAAGAATGCGCAAACCAATGGTAGGTGTTTCTCATTCGTCAGTTAGTCGCGAGTCACTAACCAAGAATTATAGACACGCCTCTACTCCTAGCATATTACGAATCCCTACTATCCTTGCTGCAACAGCTCTGCCAAACAAAACCTGGGGCAACTCATGTACTAAAGGCTGGCTTATTCCAGGCTGTGCGCGATTCACAGTTATTCGCTGCGGATCCTGATCTTGGTATCGGTATGTACTTATGCATTCTCAGCAATTTCTTCACCTCGTTCTAACAATAACAGACATCGATAACGCCGATGCTCTTCGGAAATACTACGACCTTCTCGACTCGGTGCTCCGAGTCATTGTCACGGCAGCATTTTCCCGGGGATTCCACAACGAACAAATGGTCGAGCAGACCCGGGCATTCCTCACGGAGAACAGGCAGAGCATGGTGGGCATATTCAAGCGGTTTGCTAAGATTGGCGGATCTGGTGCTGCCGACCACCACAACTCTCTTACCAGCATTGCGAAGTCATACACGGCCCTTGTTGCTGCTACAGACTTTTTAGAGGTACGTTCAATCATTTCTCCATCTCATCTCAAGGTCTAACTTTTCATCTCAGGTTGAAGAAAGCGTAGTCCAACAACATATCGGGCCGCAGCTATTTTCATAAACCTGGTTTTGCATAAGAAGTCTTGGTGCATGGAAGGACTGGTGTATTTACGGGATAAAGCATATGGGAATTGATTCTACTATACATTTGACTCGCGAACTTTTCATAGCACGTCAACGAAAATAAACAACACTTACCAGCTCTTCAATTGCCAAGCCATTCCAAGCACGGATACGTACAATTTAAGTAGTGTAAAATAGGAGCGCTTCGCGGTTTTTCGGCTTCATGATGTGCTGGCTTATGTCATCATGTATTATCTTATCTCCGGCTCCAACGTCAATTGAACTGCGGAGGTCCCTCACTCCCAGCTTCCTTCATATCCCAGCTTACCATCGCATCAACCAGCAAAATATCGAGGAATTCTTGGAACTGGAAGCTTCTTGCGATGGTCTTCGTGGTCCGAACACTTTTCGGGTCTTTGCTCTGAATGCTTCCCCTTGTCTCCCTCTTCTAGATAGAACCGGGTAGATGCAGCAGAACTCGAGGGGCGCCCCCGAGCAGAGGAGCGGTAAGCGCAAGGTTCCTAGCAAGAGGAAGCTTACCGATCAGGAGGAATCGCCCCAACAACCTCCAAATCAGCAAGCGACCATCTCGGAGCTCCTCCACCGGAACAAAGCGCAAGACGAACTTCCATCGCCAACGACCAAGCGAGTGCGAGCATCTCTCTCGTCCCTACCACCGAACCAACCCGGCTCCGGCGAAATGTACAGCTTCTCAAACGCAGGATCAAAACCGAGTGGTCCGAATACTGGAGGCCCTGTCTTGTCGAATTCCGCCCTCCAGCCTCGCCCTGGCAATGCGCCATCCCATCAGAGCAACTTCACGCCGCATACTGGAGCGAAGAGACTGGTTGTGAAGAATTTGAAGACGGGCGGCCGCTTAAATCGGGATTCATACTTTGATAAAGTGTGGGGTCAATTAGATGCGGCCTTATCGGCAATCTTTAGTGGCGGGAAGCCGGAGATATCACTCGAGGAGCTATACAAGGGGGCCGAGAATGTATGTCGTCAGGGCCGGGCTGCGGAGCTGTCAAGGCGGCTTCAAGAACGATGTCGGGAGCATGTTGTAGGGAAATTACATGATTTTCTAGTCGACAAGGCCCAGATGGGATCCAATATCGATACATTGAGGTCTGTGGTAGAGGGGTGGAAAGTATGGCAGTCAATGTTGGTATGGCTGCCTCCTCTACCATGGTGCGAATATTCTTATACTGATATCTGCAATAGGTTACCGTGCGCTGGATCTTCTATTACCTTGACCAGTCCTTTCTCCTTCACTCCAAAGAACATCCCGTAATTCGAGAGATGGGATTAATACAGTTCCGACAGCATATATACTCCGATTCCACATTACAACAAAAGATACTCCAGGGCGCCTGTGATCTCGTCGCTGCGGATCGCAACGAGGACCACAGAATCCTTGCCGACTCCTCACTTCTTCGGGATTCTATTGAACTATTCCACGGTCTTGATGTTTATGTTTCCGGGTTAGAACCTGTGCTTATTGCGGGTTCGAAGGAATTTTTTTCCCTGTGGGCTGAACAAGAAGCATCCGGATATCTCGCGTCATATGTGGAAAATAGCCATCGCTTGATTGAGCACGAGATGAATCGTTGTGAACAATTTTCGTTCAACAAGACCACTAAACAGAAGCTGTCTGAACTGCTCGACCAAACTCTAGTAACAGACCAGGAAGATGTCTTGTTGAATCAGAAAGACATTCTTGGTTTGCTGCGAGTAGGGAACAAAGTTGCTCTAGCACAACTTTACACACTCCTTGAGCGAAAGGATCTTGGCGCCAAACTGAAAGGCGCCTTCAGCGCATACATTGTGGAGGAAGGGACGGGCATCGTTTTCGATGAAGAGAAAGATGCGGAAATGGTGGCCCGTTTGTTGGACTTTAAGAAGCAACTTGACAATATCTGGAATGAATCATTCCGTCGAAATGAAGATCTCGGTCACACTCTCCGCGAGGCCTTTGAGACTTTCATGAACAAGGGCAAAAAGTCGGACTCCACGGGTGGTACTGACAACCCGAAGACCGGGGAGATGATTGCGAAATACGTAGACAGGCTTCTCCGGGGAGGATGGAGACTAGCCCCTACGCGAGAAGCAGAGGACATGCCACTCGCGGATGAAGATGCGGAGATCAACCGACAGTTAGATCAGGTGTTAGACCTGTTCCGCTTCGTCCATGGAAAGGCTGTCTTCGAGGCTTTCTACAAAAATGACCTTGCGCGTCGCCTCTTGATGGGCAGAAGCGCAAGCGATGATGCAGAGAAGAGCATGTTATCAAGGCTCAAGATAGGTTTGTTTTGCATGCAGTATCCCGTTCTCTATTGTATACAGTCTAACTAGGTTCTAGAATGCGGCTCGAGTTTCACGCACAACCTCGAATCCATGTTCAAAGATATGGAAGTCGCTCGGGATGAGATGGGTGCTTATAGTTCCATTCAGCGAGAGCGACAAACTCCTCTTCCAGTTGATTTGCACGTCAGTGTGCTATCCCAGTCGGCATGGCCAACATACTTGGATGTCCCAGTGCGGATACCGCCGGAGATCGCAACCGCCATCAGCGACTTTGGGAGGTTCTACGACAGCAAATACAATGGTCGGAAGCTCACATGGAAGCACCAGCTAGCACACTGTCAGATACGGGCAAGGTTTCCGAAAGGAAACAAGGAACTTGTCGTCAGTTCATTCCAGGCGGTTGTGCTACTCTTATTCAATGAACTCCCAGATGGGGGCACACTTAGCTATCGCCAGATCCAAGAGGCCACCACACTATGTAGGTTACCTTGTCTGAATACTTTGCTACTCAATCCATTGTTTACTAACACGTTCCAGCGGACAAAGAGCTTACGCGGACGCTCCAGTCTCTTGCATGCGCCAAATACCGAGTTCTCAGCAAGAAGCCTAAAGGTCGGGATGTTAATGAGACCGACGAGTTTGCTTACAATCCAACGTTCACCGACCCGAAAATGCGAATCAAGATTAACCAGATCCAGCTGAAGGAGACGAAAGAGGAGAACAAGACGACTCATGAACGGGTCGCTGCTGATCGTCACTACGAGACTCAAGCAGCAATTGTGCGGATAATGAAAAGCCGTAAGAGCATCACACACGCCGAACTGGTGGCGGAAGTCATCAAGGCGACGCGGAGCCGCGGTGTTCTTGACCCATCGGATATCAAGAAGAATATTGAGAAGTCAGTTCCTCCACCATCCATTCTCTTAGGCATAAAACCGCTAACCGTGGATTAAACAGGTTGATCGAGAAAGATTACATGGAGCGCGACGATGGAAACAGATATCAATATGTAGCCTAATTAGATACTACTTACTACCTTGTCTTTGGACATGTTGTACGAGCTCAAGAGCATTCTAGCGTTTTTTTGACCAGTCAAGTGTAAATCAGAACTCCACCATTCTCTACCAGTCTACCTTGTGTCTTGTATAATCTATCCAACACGCTACTAAGCTCTAAGCCTGCCCCTCCTGAGGAAACCTCGCCCCACCCTGAGCCCTAATCTCATCAAGAATTTCCAAAACTCTTACCGTCTCGCCATGGCTCATAATCTCATTCTCTTTCTCCCCCCGGCTAATACTCCCCGCCACTGCATCAGCCTCGAAGTAGAACCCCATTCCCTCCAGCTCAAACTCATGCCTCCTCCCTTTCTTCTCCGCACTTTTGCCCGTGCTGTCAATCTTAGGATAAACTGTGAAAGCACGCGGCGATGACGCCGCTGGTCCCTCAACGGTTATATATCCCTCGCTTCCCTCAATCTTCATAAACACTTCCGGAGTCCTAGCTTCCGTTGTAGACGTCAGGATACCCTGGCGACCTGTGGATGGGTAATGAAGTATAAACGACGAGGCAATATCAATTCCATCCCTAAGTACCTGAGTCGCAGTGACGCGCGGTCTCTCCTTTAGCTCCGAATCAAGGGTGAGTAACCCCCAAGTCAACGCATAGATGCCAATATCCAGCAAGCTCCCAGCGCCCATTCCCGGGTCTTTCAACCGCGAGTCAGCAGGCAACGCCGCAATATCCATGTCGAGCCCAAAATCGCAGAAGATGCGGCGGACGTCGCCGATTACCTTGTCGGTATAGAGGGCTTGATGCAGCTTGGAGGCTAGCGGGTGGAATCGCGTCCACATGGCTTCCATGATGAAGACGCCCTTGGCCTTTGCGGCGGCGAGGACCTCGCGCGCTTCAGAGGCATTGAGTGTGAATGCTTTCTCGCACAGGATGTGTTTTCCGTGAGCGATTGCGTCGAGGCAGTGCTGTCTGTGGAGGCCGTGGGGGGTGCCGATGTAGATTATGTCGACGGCGGGGTCAGTGTAAACCCCGTTATAGTTGGGGTATACTGTTGGTTTAGGAGAAAGGGCTGGCAGGTGTTTTGTGAGGAAGGCGTTGCCTTTCTCGAGCGAGGAGGAGCCGATTGCCTGGATGCTGTGCGTTGCGGAGGGAGATTTGCGAGGAATGGTTATGTCTTTTGTGAACCAGGAGGAGATGAGTCCCGTTCCTTGGGGGCTGTTAATATGGTTACGAGAGATTTGGGATAGTAGTTTTACCGATTATGCCCCAGCGGAGGTTCGGAAGGGATGTGTCGGTAGAGCCCATTGTACTTATTTATTAGGGTTGATTCGTTTATAAAAGTGAGGTTGACGGACTCTAAATGTGGAGGAGGGCTTCCAGCAATATTAGAGTCGGGCTATGGTCAGGTATATATGACCAGCTTATCAGTGAGAACCCCACTTCTCATGGACTTTGCTAGGGAGTCAAGACAATAGAATGTAAGATGTCCTTAAGCATCAGCAGCGGTTGTGTTGTTGTCCCCGCGGGAAATGGGGTTAAGTCCGTCTCTCCCCGACTGCCTCTTGTCTAGGTGGGTCCCAACAGTGAGCCGAAGTATAACCAAGCAAACCAAGGTGCATTAGGCTAGTTCATGCATTTACTGAATCGGGCTTCCAAATGCTGGTACGGGCGGGTTAACGGACTGGTAAATATGCTGAAGGGTAAGTCTTGCAGCGCGCAGGTCTGGTGCTTCGTCTTCCCAGTATGTAATTCCCGCAATACAATTGTCCATCATTGCAGTCCAATCTGGTGGCATCACAATGTTTTGGCTCCTCGCAGCTACAAGCACCAGGAGACCTTTAGTAAAAAGGTTGCGTCCTGCAAACCAGGATCCATGATGCCGATGTCTAATGAAGCAATTGCGGATGTGTTTAAAGATATTTTCCAGGCATAGGTTAGCATTCTGCGCATATATCGGCATATTCGGATCCTGGGAGCTGGAATGTGCCGCCAAATACAAAAAGGGTCTCCAAATTCGCTCACGGAGATCTAGGTACCGTGCGTGTAGGAAATATGATAATTCATCTGTAGTGTCGACGCCATCAAATTGGAACATGGGAGGAAAGTTCTCCAGCCACTGAACGGTTTGAGCATCGAGCTCCTCAGTGATGCGCTGAAGGTGATGAATGGGCCTTTTTGTCCATTCTTCCGGATTCAGATGGTACAATGTGGCAGTAATGCGGTTTGATATTCGCCGACCTGCAACCTCTGATAGGTAATAGTACCAGCTGCGTTCCGAGCTGGTAGCCAAAGTCGTGGTTAATCCAGCTTGAGTTCCACCATCTGGATATAATACACTATCCGGGGGAGAAGGGAAGGCATCGGAATATTCTACCTTGGCCAATTCTGTTGGTGGCAACGCAATCTCCTCTCTCATTTCGCAGTCTGACTTCAGGCAGGACCAGTAAAGGCGAGATCTGACAGTCTCCGATGACTGTTCAATAGGTTGGTTGAACGACGAGGATTGTAGATGGGTTTGGAAATAGGTACAGGCTCGGTTGAATGATAGTGAGGCTCGTAGGGGTCGCATTGTATACATTTCGTAAACACCAACGAGGAACGCACATTGAATAGCGATAATCGAAGGATCTAGTAAGCCGATTCGTTTGCGTGCCGCATTGTAGTATGATTCAGCAGTAACATAGTCGCGGCCGTCCAGGCGGGACCTACCTCGTGGTCCCACAGTATCAAGTCGGAAAGGTCTAGAGACTGTTCCCAAGGCACATGTGATGAGAATCAAGCAGGACGGTCCATCCCATCGAAAACCATCTTCCTCAATACGGAGAGACAGTTTTCTCAACTCATGAGGGTCCAGGATTGGATTCTTTGTGTGGACGTTTTCCAAGAAGTTCTCTATAAGCAAAGAAACATCTTCCTCGCGAATTCCACGACCCCTAGACGACACTCCCTGCTCCACAGCCTCTTCAGGGCGGGCCGGTTTGAAGAACAGCTTGTCGACTTCGTTCGGGTCACAAAGACCACCAAGGGAGGGCCATTTCAGGACACGGCCGCTGGCGCATTTTGCCTGGAGTTGCTGGGCTTCTAGCAAAAATGTGTATTCTGTACTCTTGTAAATCGTTTCGCTGGGGGACGTCGTTAGCGTCAAATCAGAGCCGGCACTTTCCGCAGGCTCCTGTGGAGCGTTTCTCGCACCCGGAGTGTCGGGAAATGAAGTGCGTGAACTGCTGGGGTTTTGTTCTATGAGTCGGATAGCATAGTTTACGCGATCCAGAATGGCAAGACTCGCCGGGTCGAACCTGGAAGATTGTTAGGGTGGCTTCATGCAGAGCGGACCAAAGGTCTTACGAGGAGAAGTCTGTGGAGGTATCCTGATAGACGCATTGGAATTGCAGGGAAGTACATGTTCCACAAGAAGGACGCTGATTGTCACATTTAGACTGGTCACCTAATTAGCCATCCTGTATCAGACCTGTACAATATCCGCAGTACCTTTCTCATGCGGCAGAGCTGGCAGGCCGTCACGGCCCGTCTGCGAGGATACGCGTTGCGTGGTGCGCTGGCTCGAGGCCTCTTCGCAGCCGGGGGATCTCCGGCACCATCTGCGTCGTCGGTGCTTCGTTGACGACCCATTTGCTGCAGATTCGAAAGGTGGGCTTCGGTGCACCTGAAGGGAAAATTCAAATCACAACCTCGAACCAACCGATAAGGTGACACCAACGTCGATGTATGCAGGAAGATGGAGAGAGTTGTAGGAAGATTGCCGGTTTTCCCCGCTCTAAAGCAAAAGGAAAAAGCAACGGACTCCAACTAATTGTAACACACTCTCCAAGCTTCTCCATGACAAGGTAATGCGGGGCTGCTCAATTCTCGGTTTTAAATTGAGACGCGCCCCAAATTTAGTCAATGTCGCCACTAACTCTCTCTTGCTACACCTCACTTGCTATCCAGGATGGGTTCAAGTATCGTCCGCGTTGGTGTGATCGGTTGTGGTGAAATTGCCCAGGCAAGGAAGCTTTAGACGTTTAACTCAGCTCAATTTTTCTAATTCACATATAGGTATCACATATTCCAACATTCAACTTCCTGTCCGACTACTTTGAGGTCACCTACCTCTGCGATATCTCCACAAAAGCCCTACAACACTGCAAGCGCAAGGTGGCCGGAAATCCTCCCAATACCACAAAATCCGCCGAAGAACTGTGCAGCTCATCTGAAGTCGACGCGGTTCTGGTTTGCAATGCATCTGCTTATCATACTGAACATGCACTGCTTGCCCTAAAGAACGACAAATCGGTCTTGGTCGAGAAACCGCTCACAAGCTCATACGAAGACATCGAGAGGCTCCAGGCTGCGGAAAAAGCTTCCAAAGGCCGGTTGATGGTGGGATACATGCGACGTTATGCACCTAGCTTCCTTGACGCCATCGCAGAGATTGGAGGAATCTCACAGATTCTATACGCCCGAGTCCGCGATATCATCGGACCCAATGCAGTATTCGTTGGACAGTCAGGAACATACCCCAAGCGTTTTGATGATTACGCCCCCGAAGATTCACAAGCTCTACAGGATAAGGATCGGACGGCTTCAGATGAGGCGCTAGCTGCTTTCGGAGTCATTGCCAATGACGAGACTCGCCGGATGCTGATGCTATTGGGTGGATTGGGGACACATGATTTATCTGCCATGCGAGAGGCTATTGGGATGCCAAAAAGCGTAAAAACTGCAGTGCTGAAGCTTCCTATCTGGACAGCAACTTTTGACTACGGGTCATTCCCAGTTGTCTATGAATCCGGGGTCAATCAAGTCCCTATTTTCGACGCTCACATTGAGATTTACGGGCCAGACAAGATTGTCCGCATCAACTACGATACCCCATATGTTAAAGGGTTACCAACTACAATGACCGTGCGTGAGAAAACGACCGGCCCGCGTGGGGAGGAATGCTACCAAGAGCGCAACGTGCGAACCACGTACGAGGATAACTATACAGTGGAGTTCAAGGCGTGGCACGAGTCTATCGTCCACAGAAGTGAACCTAAAACAACGATCGAGGACGCCCGACAGGACGTAGACCTGATGCAGATGCTGCTGCGTGCGGCTTTCCCAAGTGAATGAATTATAGCTTTTTTAGATTCAATGGCAATAGAATATTCATGAGAACTTGAAATCGAATCTACTGTGTTCAAAATTCCAAATCATATCGAGATCGTCACTGTGCATCGATTTGCTTGGATGCATGGGAAGGCCGACTCTCCCCGCGACCAGGAATCCAACCTTGATCCTTCGGGGGGAGACGGCATCGGAACCCTTGCCATAGACTCCACCTCTCTGTTCAATCATTCATGAATCATGCCTTGCAGGCCTGAATGTGTGATTGACCATTTCCATTTACCGTAAGGTCGTCCAATTACCCCACGGGGTGCCGCTCGAAGATACCCCGGTTCACCCCCAGACACCACGGGGCTTCAGGTTTCGGCTTGCTCAGTCTCAACAACTGCCATGGAGGCCGTGGACTAGGAACTTAAGAAGGCTGTTTTCTCGCCTCCGACCACTGTCCATCTTAGGCGCTCAACTCGAATCTTTCTTTTTACATCTATCATGGCCTACAAGGACATCCAAATCAGGTCGGTTGGCCCTGAACTGGCCAGGGTGCTTCCCAACGACGACATTCCCTGGTATCGAAAGCGACACCTTCTCCGTCTCAATTTCGCCCTCCTGAGTCTCTTTCTCCTCTCCGCATCCGATGGCTACGACGGCACCCTGATGAATGGTCTGCAGGCTCTTCCTCGTTGGCAGGAGTTCATGAACAATCCAACCGGCGCATGGTTGGGCTTTGTGAATGCTGTACAGAATCTTTCGTCCTTCGTCCTCTATCCCATTGTCGCTTGGTGCAGTGACCGGTTTGGAAGAAAGACGACTCTCGGGATCAACTTTCTGTGGCTTGCTCTCGCCGTGGCCCTACAGACAGCGGCAAAAACTCCCACAATGTTCGTTCTAGGCCGGTTGTTCATCGGCGGCTCTGCTTCATTTACTTCAGGTTCCGCTCCAATACTCATGGCAGAAGCTGCCTATCCCACCCATCGAGGTATCATCACGGCCATGTTCATGTGCGGCTGGTATGTCGGCTCGTTCCTTGCTGCCTGGGTTACATTTGGCGTCCGCAACACCCCCGGCAACTGGTCCTGGCGTATCCCATCTCTACTCCAATGTGCCATTCCCATACTCGCCTTCCCAGGCTTCCTCATGGCCCCCGAAAGCCCGCGATGGCTCGCATCAAAAGAACGTGTAGAAGAAGCCCGTGCATTTCTCGTCAAGTACCATGCTGGCGGCGATGAAAACTCACCTCTCGCCAGCTTCGAACTCCAAGAAATCATGAACTCCCTAGCAGTTGAAGCACAATACCGCAAGTCCTCCTCGTGGCTGGATCTGCTCCGGGGCCGTGGAAACCTCCACCGCTCCTTCATCTCAGTCACCCTCGGTATCTTCTCCCAATGGAACGGCGTCGGGATTGTCTCATACTACCTCGCCCCCGTCCTTAAAAGCGTTGGGGTCACGTCCGTAACAAACCAAACCATGATCTCTGGCTTCCTCCAACTCTGGAATCTCATCCTTTCCGTCAGTGCAGCCTTCAGTGTCGACCGCTTCGGCCGCCGTCCACTCTTTCTCGCTTCCAGCGTCGGCATGCTATGCTCATACATTATTATCTCAGCTCTCTCAGGGTCCTTCGCAGAAACAAATATTGCACCAACGGGCATCGCCGTAATCCCATTCCTCTTCATCTACTATGGCTTCTATGACATCGCGTTCACGCCCCTCCTCGTATCTTATATCTGCGAGATCTGGCCGTTCGACCTCCGCGCGAAGGGTCTAGCGCTGGGAATGAACAGTACCCGGGTGGCATTATTCTTCAACACATTTGTCAACCCGATTGTTCTTGATGCAATCGCGTGGAAATATTATATCGTCTACTGTGTTATTTTGGTGATTATCACAGTCACTATATGGTTCTGGTATCCGGAAACAAAGGGCCATACACTGGAGGAGACGGCCGCTCTGTTTGATGAGGATAAGAGAGCAAATAGGGAGAAGACTATCGTGCCTTCCATTGAGGAGAAGGGAACCGCTACTGATATTTCGCACATCGAAAAGGCGTGATATATATGAATCTTCTGACGGCTCTCTCTTATAGAAATACTGTTCGACCATAAAAACCACTAGCGGTATTAGGCCGTCTTTCTAATTGCATTATATGCCAACATCTCTTACGGTATAAAGAGCATTGGTATATAGCAGTTTTATCCTGCGAGGTGCCATGGTATCAGTCTACAGTATGAGAAAGGGAAATACATTGTCAAGTTAATTTACGACAGAGTATAACCCGCAGTCGCGGTTGTTGTCTCCCTGGCTTTCTCCCCGAATCCATGGTGTTAACTATCATATGCTTTTACCGATGCAGATGCAGGCAAAGACACAATCCCCGGTAGTTCTTTCCAAAATCAAAATGTGTGCATCGCACTTTCCCCAATTGATACGTAAACACCGAAGCAGTCGCACTTTCCTTGAATCTTAAAGTTAATTTTACTTCCTATACAGGAAGGAATAACCTACCTCCTCGGGCTCTTTCCAGCTCTAGTTCCAACCAGTAAAGATAGAAGGGACGGAGTCGGTCACTCTTTCCCAATTAAATGGGTATGTTTTTCTACGTAAACCTTGTAGCACGTACATCTACAGGCGAACCATTATTGCGGTGCCCTAACTTGGAGTTTCTGTGCCACCTTAGAGTCACCCTGGCACTGATAGATTAAACTAAAATTCCCGAACACATCAATTAAGGTCTTGTGGTCTAATGGTTATGACATCAGACTCTGATACATATTAGAGTCACATCTGGTAATCCCGGTTCGATCCCGGGCAGGACCTCTTATTTTTTGATCATTGGGAGCACTGCTCTAAGCTCCAATGATCTTTTTTTGCTTATCGACTGGGTCGTTTTATTATCAATCCAAGTAACGCTTAATTAAATAAATGGCTTTTCTAAGTCCGCGAGGCAAGTGCCAGGCATGAACTACGGTATAGTAGCCAGCGGAAAGGCGAGACGGGAAGGACCGCCGCCCTTCTTTTCCCCTTTCGGCTGCGGTTTAGCCCTATCTCAACAGTGTATTTTCTCCCGGCGACCAAACATCCGCCGGTCGTATGGTTTAATGGTTATGACATCAGACTCTGATTTATTTAGAGTCATATCTGGTAATCCCGGTTCGATCCCGGGTACGACCTCATATGGGTTTGCTTTAGTTTGTTTTTGCTTCAGACTTTGGAGTTGTGGGCTGGTGGTTGGTGGTGATAGATGATGGCGGTGCGGTATGAGATTCGACCACGCTTGCTCCAGAGTAGATATGTTGCCCTGATCCTACAGCCGGCAGCAATCTGCGAGATGTCCTACCTGTAGTTTTTCATGCAGTCTCGCAAGGTCAACGTTGACAAGGTGTGCTGCAGATCATTGACCGATATTTAACAGACTCGGAATGCCCGCTGCGCGAGAACCAATGTTATAGTCGCTAGTGAAAGTGCAGCTTGTTCAGTGCAGCTTCGTCTCATGGGTCGATTGTAGTATGCCGTTAGGTATTCCTTGCTGCGAGTCTGGTTCCTCAAACTAAAGCGTAAGCCCGGCAATTGTCTCTGTGGGTGATAGTACTACGCCAGATTAGGGCAGGATGTATTGGGGTGTGAGGATGAGATGAGGCTGGAATTTGCCGGGGGTGCCCGCTGTCAGGCTACCTGGAACAGTCTCTCATAGCGCCGATGTGAGCACAGCTAGACGTAATCAGTCGGCATGTGGTTGTGGTTGTTGTCAAATACCTAGTATACCTTAGTATCTGTCCAGTTAGGAAAGCTGGCCCCGCGTTTTCCTCGGCTGGTGCAAATATTTGGCGCAATGATGCGGCCCTGCCATCTCCAAATTATAGCGCCTCAGTCTTGCCGTGGCACCTCTTGGCCGCGGTGCATTCTCCGCAAAACGTGGTTTGAGTCATCGGCCATTCTCTGGGACGGCGATGTCAAACCCCTGCGGGGTGTTAGATTTGGGGTAAAGGCGATATTGCTCTCCTCTCCAGGTTGAGGGACGAAGGCGTGGAGACTGGTGAGCCGGTTGGGTTCGGAAAAGCCAGGGCCGCTACAAACAATGTGCTTGTTTTTCCGAGGGCTTCGCTTTCCAAGACACGCCCACGCGTCATCTTCAGGGATTCTTCCCGTGTTTGAACTGATTTATTTGTCGTTTTCCGTGTTCAGAGAGGCTCCAGGTTCTTTTTGGCCTGTATACACTCGGAAAAAACTTCAACAATGTGGGTTTCCGCTGTCGGGTAGGATGCTGACCATTCGGGGCATGTAGAAAATGTCGCTAGATAAATCTGATTCCCTGATTAGTATTAATCGGGACTTTGAGGTGGTTTTATTCTTGAGGGCCAATTGCGTCTGGTTTTGTAGGTTGGTAAGTGTTTTGTAGATTTTACTGGGCTGTAAGAATTATATACAATGGGATTTGTACATATTTCAGAACTCTGGAAGGTTTCCCCTCCTTCCAAAAAGTGACATTATAAGGACTCTGAGAAGAAATGGATTAAAATAGTTTTCAAGTTCATGTTCAACTTAATTGGCCAACCTTCAATTGAACGATTGTTGCTGTGGATTATTGAACTGACAAGTGAATAGACAAGCTAAGAGCCCTGTTGGGCGTGGATTTTGTCTTAGACTCATATAGTCAATTTTTGAAAAAATAATAACCAATCAGGTCTTGTGGTCTAATGGTTATGACATCAGACTCTGATACCATAATTAGAGTCACATCTGGTAATCCCGGTTCGATCCCGGGCAGGACCTCTTCTCTTTTTTTTTTTAGGACTTTTACCCCGTGTATAACCAACCTGACAAGTTGAAAACCTCGTTAGTAGGTAGAGTAGGTAGTAATTGGGGGATTACAGTGTACAGTGGTATTCACAGGTGAAGATTTCAAATGTATGATGCATAAGCAACTCATGTGAGTAACTATTGCCAGGGACCAACAGAGTGCCAAAGTACCTGAGCGAGTACGTACGTTCCTTGTAGATCCCGGCCGAGAATCACAGCGCCAGGGGAAAGGGAGTGGCAGACCCCTTGTTGTCTGGAGTTCCGCGGTAGGTATGCCGCACACCGCAGTGCTGGGCCCCTGGGGAGGAAAGTCCAGAAGCGGGATGGAGACAGTCTGGACCGCAAGAGGCTCACGTGGGAGTCTGAGCTTTTCGATCCACCTTCTGGAACAGCCCCGAGCTCCCAGCTGGAAACAGCGCTGATCCAGGAGTCCCACGAAAATCCTCCGGCGAAGCAACTACAATGAAGATCCCCTGCGATTTCTCAGTCGCATGACCTCTCCTGCGAGGGTCGAGATTATCGTGCTGACAATTACCCTGCCCAACAATAATCAGCAATGCTATCAGCGATGAGATCTCCCGTGACGTGTCCAAACACCACTGCGACAGCCATGGAATTGGCTCCAGACGTACGTAATTATCTGAGTATTATTGCATGAGAGCCACCGTCCGGTCGCCAATGCTTGGGCATTGAATGCAAGAATGGTAGGCACAGCTCGTGAATGGTGGGAGCTGGAGCTTGAGACCGAAATGTGGGGTGTGTTATGCCACCTCCCCCAAGCCACCAGTCGAAACAGAAAAAAGAAACACGAGTGACGAGATTATTCACCACTGGGACTCGAGCTCCAGGTAGTAGTGTTCTCCCACTCAACGTTTCTTGATTGACTACGGGGCTGGGCGGGATCTCCGCAGAAGGTAATCCGAAGCGCTGGCAGTTTGCCTGTCTCTCCGATCCGTTACCGGATTTGTGAGATCAGTTCCAGTTCCTGATGTATGGATGGGGTCATGCACCCGAACCTGTTCATGTGAGCGTGAAAAAAAAACGGACAGCGCGAAAAAAGGTACGACAACAATTGACCTCGGAAGCTCCTTGCCTCTGCCTGGTTACGCCATCTTGAAACGGTCACCTGTGAATTCGGTCGAAGGTGCTTATATCCTCCCTATTTATCCAGCGCGCCCTCCCCCCTCTCTTCTCGGCTCTCTATAGTTTCCCCTCTTGCTTCTTCCCTGTCATAATCGACTCCTTCCATCCCCTCCCCCTCACCGTCTCCACCGTTACTTTGAATCGCGGTTCTCGCTGCAATTGCGTACCTCACACTCTCACCAACACATCAGATCCGAATTTCCGAGGTAAGCTTCCACCCTGCCATTGAATAAGGACAGACGTTCTATTTCAAGTCCACCGGAGGCAAGCCCAGATCATGAAACAGAGGCTGATGGGGAGAGATCAACTTCGCAGGACACGCCAAAGGTCTCCACTTTTTCCCCGCTGGGGCCGGACTGAGCATTGATCCATTGTCAACACCGTGATAGTGTCGCTGGAAAAACCACGCAATAGCCGGATTCTTCGCTTGGAGTATTATTGCCCAGACTTGCAAGGAAAAAGCGCGTGCGCAAACATATAAAGGAAGGTGTTCCGGCCTCTTGGACGACTGTCTTCCATCTTCCTGGTTGCGCGTTGCAATTATAACGGCGCTCTACTGCATATCGTCCTACCCCACCACCACCTCGAGCTCCAACGTCATTACAGTTTCCCCGGACGCTGATCTCCCAACTGTTCGCCATGGCGCAGAGTACGTTATCTCCAAGTCTCCTCTTTCTCGCATTTGCGATCCCGGTCAATGCTCGTTGGCATTTCCTTCCTGTCAACCCCACATCGCTCCCCCTCCCCGATCACCATGAAGCCAGATTACTCCACAAAATATGCCAGAACTGAGACCGAACTATGCGCTAACGCTCCCCAGCAAAACACTTCTTTTCCGACCCCACTCATCTGGTGCACACTGCGCTAAACTCCCTGACACTCACAAACCCTTCTCTCGCACTCGACCATGAGCACAAGGTCATTTTCCGGCGGCCCGAAGCCGTAAAGAAAGGAAAGGTGGCTATTGTTACCGGTGGAGGCTCTGGTCACGAACCCGCTTTCGGAGGATACGTCGGCCAGGGCCTCTGCGATGCCTCTGTGGCAGGGACTATTTTTGCTTCTCCATCTGCAGAGCAGATTCGCATTGCCGCGATGGAGCGCGTTAACCATGAGAATGGAGTCCTCATCATCCCCATGAACTACACTGGCGATGTTCTGAACTTTGGTATGGCTACAGAGAAGTCCCGGGCTGCCGGTATCAGCACCCAATTCTTTGCTATGAATGATGACGTTGGTGTTGGAAAGCTGAAGGGAGGCAAAGTCGGCCGCCGTGGAATTGGAGGTGGTATCTTTACCCTGAAGATCGTCGGGGCTTTAGCAGAGTTAGGGTAAGTTACTGCCGTTGCTGCTACTTGTGTGTCTGATTAGCATGCTGACATTGTCTAGTGCCTCGCTTGACCAAGTCTACCAGACTGCTCAGCTAGCAAACGCCAATATTGTTTCAGTGGGTTCCTCTCTGGAGCACGTTCACGTGCCTGGCAGAGAGCCCTCTGATGACCACATCCCTCACGGCGAGGTTGAAGTTGGCATGGGTATTCATAATGAGCCAGGATCTCACCGGATCAAGGCCACGCTTGTGGAATTGGTCTCGACAATGCTCCTTCAATTGCTTGACCACAACGACCCTGACAGAGCCTATATTACTCGTAAGCCGGAAGACCAGTTTGCGCTCCTGATCAACAACCTCGGAGGTGTCAGCACCCTCGAACTGTCGGGTATAACCGACGAGGTCTATCGCCAGCTCAACAAAGACTACAAGATCAAGCCCGCGCGAGTCATCCAGGGCACATTCCTCACTAGTCTTAACGGGATGGGTTTCAGTATCTCATTACTCAAACTCGCAGACACAGGGCTGGGCCCTGGCAAGTCCTTCCTTGAGCTCCTCGATGCCCCCGCTGAGGCAATCGGCTGGGCCGCCCCCGTCAGCCCCGAGAGCTGGGAGTACCGAAACAAGCCGGGAGTTGAAATGAAGAAGGTCAAGGCAGCTGAGCAGCCACCTAGCAATGTCAAGCGTACGTCATTTCCCTTTTTAACTGTCCGACTCCGAGCCATGTTAACATGAGTAATAGTGGACATCGCCCAGATTCGCAAAGTCCTCAATGCTGCCCTCAACAGCGTCATTAAAGCAGAGCCCCTAATCACACGCTACGACACAATTGTTGGAGATGGAGACTGTGGCATTGGCCTCAAGCGTGGCGCCGAAGCCGTCCTCGCACTTATCAACGATACTTCTATCGACTTCAACGGCGATGTGATCAACACCATCAATCGCATCGTAACAGTCGTCGAGAACACCATGGATGGTACCTCTGGCGCCATCTACGCTATCTTTCTGAACGCCCTCGTCCACGGACTACGTGAACAAGACAAGGGCTCTTCAACACCTGCCGATGTCGACGTCTGGGGCTCCGCTCTGAAGTACTCCATCACAGCCCTCGGAAAGTACACACCTGCTCAACCGGGCGACCGAACCATGGTAGACGCACTTGTTCCCTTCGCTAAGACGCTTGCGGACAAGAGAGACGTGCATGCTGCTGCCAAGGCTGCGGAGGAAGCCACCGAAGCCACAAAACACATGAAGGCCTCGCTTGGGCGTACAGTGTATGTTGGTGGCGAGGAGGAGTGGGTTGGCAAGATTCCCGACCCTGGCGCATACGGACTCAAGGAGTTCTTCAACGGGCTGGCAAGTGCTCTGT